>NC_064580.1:68013931-68638931 GCF_937001465.1 Orcinus orca
GTGGGATTGCTGGGTCATATGGTAGTTCTATTTGTAGTTTTTGAAGGAACCTCCATACTGTTCTCCATAGTGGCTGTACCAATTCACATTCCAACCAACAGTGCAAGAGTGTTCCCTTTTCTCCACACCCTCTCCAGCATTTATTGTTTCTAGATTTTTTGATGATGGCCATTCTGACTGGTGTGAGATGATATCTCATTGTAGTTTTGATTTGCATTTCTCTAATGATGAATAATGATGAGCATTCTTTCATGTGTTTGTTGGCAGTCTGCATATCTTCTTCGGAGAAATGTCTATTTAGGGCTTCTGCCCAGTTTTGGATTGGGTTGTTTGTGTTTTTGTTATTGAGCTGCATAAGCTGCTTATAAATTTTGGAGATTAATGCTTTGTCAGTTGCTTCATTTGCAAATATTTTCTCCCATTCTGAGGGTTGTCTTTTGGTCTTTTTTATGGTTTCCTTTGCTGTGCAAAAGCTTTTAAATTTCATTAGGTCCCATTTGTTTATTTTTGTTTTTATTTCCATTTCTCTAGAAAGTGGGTCAAAAAAGATCTTGCTGTGATTTATATCATAGAATGTTCTGCCTATGTTTTCCTCTTAGAGTTTGATAGTGTCTGGCCTTACATTTAGGTCTTTAATCCATTTTGAGCTGATTTTTGTGTATGGTGTTAGGAAGTGACCTAATCTCATACTTTTACATGTACCAGTCCAGTTTTCCCAGCACTGTTTATTGAAGAGGCTGTCTTTTCTCCACTGTACATTCCTGCCTCCTTTATCAAACACAAGGTGACTATATGTGCATTGGCTTATCTCTGCGCTTTCTATCCTGTTCCATTGATCTATCTTGCTGTTTTTCTGCCAGTACCATACTGTCGTGATTACTGTAGCTTTTTAGTATAGTCTGAAGTCAGGGAGCCTGATTCTTGCAGCTCCATTTTTCGTTCTCAAGATTGCTTTGGCTGTTCGGGGTCTTTTGTGTTTCCATACAAATTGTGAATTTTTTTGTTCTAGTTTTGTGAAAAAAGACAGTGATAGTTTGATAGGGATTGCATTGAATCTGTAGATTGCTTTGGGTAGTAGAGTCATTTTCACAATGTTGATTCTTCCAATCCAAGAACATGGTATATCTCTCCATCTATTTGTATCATCTTTAATTTCTTTCATCAGTGTCTTATAGTTTTCTGTATACAGGTCTTTTGTCTCCTTAGGTAAATTTATTCCTAGATATTTTATTCTTTTTGCTGCAATGGTAAATGAGAGTGTTTTCTTGATTTCACTTTCAGATTTTTCATCATTAGTGTATAGGAATGCTAGAGATATCTGTGCATTAATTTTGTATGCTTCTACTTTACCAAATTCATTGATTAGCTCTAGTAGTTTTCTGGTAGCATCTTTAGGATTCTCCATGTATAGTAACATGTCATCTGCAAACAGTGGCAGCTTTACTTCTTTTCCGATTTGGATTCCATTTATTTTATTTTCTTCTCTGATTGCTGTGGCTAAAACTTCCAAAATTATGTTGAATAAGATTGGTGAGAGTGAGCAACCTTGTCTTGTTCCTGATCTTAGTGGAAATGCTTTCAGTTTTTCACCATTGAGCATGATGTTGGCTGTGGGTTTGTCATATATGGCCTTTATTATGTTGAGGAAAGTTCCCTCTATGCTTACTTTCTGCAGGGTTTTTATCATAAATGGGTGTTGAATTTTGTCGAAAGCTTTCTCTGCATCTATTGAGATGATCATATAGTTTTTCTCCTTCAGTTTGTTAATATGGTGTATCACGTTGATTGATTTGCTTATATTGAAGAATCCTTGCATTCCTGGAATAAACCCCACTTGATCATGGTGTATGATCCTTTTAATGTGCTGTTAGATTCTGTTTGCTAGTATTTTGTTGAGGATTTTTACATCTATGTTCATCAGTGATACTGGCCTGTAGTTTTCTTTCTTTGTGACATCCTTGTCTGGTTTTGGTATCAGGGTGATGATGGCCTTGTAGTATGAGTTTGGGAGTGTTCCTCCCTCTGCTATATTTTGGAAGAGTTTGAGAAGGATAGGTGTTAACTCTTCTCTAAATGTTTGCCAGAATTTGCCTGTGAAGCCATCTGGTCCTGGGGTTTTGTTTCTTGGAAGATTTTTAATCACAGTTTCAATTTCAGTGCTTGTGATTGGTCTGTTCATATTTTCTATTTCTTCCTGATTCAGTCTTGGCAGTTGTGCATTTCTAAGATTTTGGCCATTTCTTCCAGGTTGTCCATTTTATTGGCATAGAGTTGCTTGTAGTAATCTCTCATGATCTTTTGTATTTCTGCAGTGTCTGTTGTTACTTCTCCTTTTTCATTTCTAATCCTGTTGATTTGAGTCTTCTCCCTTTGTGCCTTTATGAGTCTGGCTAATGGTTTATCAATTTTGTTTATCTTCTCAAAGAACCAGCTTTTAGTTTTATTGATCTTTGCTATCATTTCCTTCATTTCTTTTTCATTTATTTCTGATCTGTTTTTTATGATTTCTTTCCTTGTGCTAA
The DNA here is from genome assembly GCF_937001465.1 of Orcinus orca. NCBI lineage: Eukaryota > Metazoa > Chordata > Mammalia > Artiodactyla > Delphinidae > Orcinus > Orcinus orca. Next base: position 68,016,454 of record NC_064580.1, read on the forward strand.
TTTGGGGCTTTTTTTGTTGTTTTTCTTCTTCTTTCTCTAATTGCTTTAGGTGCAAGGTTAGGTTGTTTATTCAAAATGTTTCCTGTTTCTTAAGGTAAGATTGTATGGCTATAACCTTCCCTCTCAAAACTGATTTTGCTGCATCCCATAGGTTTTGGGTTGTCGTGTCTCCATTGCCATTAGTTTCTAGGTATTTTATGATTTCCTCTTTTATTTCTTCAGCGATCACTTCGTTATTAGGTAGTGTATGGTTTAGCCTTCAGTGTTTGTATTTTTTACAGATCTTTTCCTGTAATTGATATCTAGTCTCATAGTGTTGTGGTCAGAAAAGATACTTGACACAATTTCAATTTTCTTAAATTTACCAAGGCTTGATTTGTGACCCAAGATATGATGTATCCTGGAGAATGTTCCATGAGCACTTGAGAAGAATGCATATTCTGTTGTTTTTGATGGAATGTCCTATAAATATCAATTAAGTCCATCTTGTTTAACGTATCATTTAAAGCTTGTGTTTCCTTATTTATTTTCAGTTTGGATGATCTGTCCATTGGTGAAAGTGGGGTGTTAAAGTCCCCTACTATGAATATGTTACTGTTGTTTTCCCCTTTTATGGCTGTTAGTATTTGCCTTATGTATTGAGGTGCTCCTATGTTGGGTGCATACATATTTACAATTGTTATATCTTCTTCTTGGATCGATCCCTTGATCATTATGTAGTGTCCTTCTTTATTTCCTCTAGTAGTCTTTATTTTAAAGTCTATTTTGTCTGATTTGAGAATTGCTACTCCAGCTTTCTTTTGGTTTCCATTTGCATGGAATATCTTTTTCCATCCCCTTACTTTCAGTCTGTATGTGTCTCTAGGTCTGAAGTGGGTCTCTTGTAGACAGCATATATATGGGTCTTGTTTTTGTATCTATTCAGCCAATCTGTGTCTTTTGGTGGGAGCATTTAGTCCATTTACATTTAAGGTAATTATCGATATGTATGTTCCTATTCCCATTTTCTTAATTGTTTTGGGTTTGTTATTGTAAGTCTTTTCCTTCTCTTGTGTTTCTTGTCTAGAAAAGTTCCTTTAGCATTTGTTGTAAAGCTGTTTTGGTGGTGCTGAACTCTCTCAGCTTTTGCTTGTCTGTAAAGATTTTAAATTCTCCATCAAATCTGAATGAGTTCCTTGCTGGGTAGAGTAATCTTGGTTGCTGGTTTTTCTCCTTCATCACTTTAAATATGTCCTGCCAGTCCCTTCTGGCTTGCAGAGTTTCTGCTGAAAGATCATCAGTTAACCTTATGGGGATTCCCTTGTGTGTTATTTGTTGTTTTTCCCTTGCTGCTTTTAATATGTTTTCTTTGTATTTAATTTTTGACAGTTTGATTAATATGTGTCTTGGCATATTTCTCCTTGGATTTATCCTGTATGGGACTCTCTGTGCTTCCTGGACTTGATTAACTATTTCCTTTCCCATATTAGGGAAGTTTTCAACTATAATCTCTTCAAATATTTTCTCAATCCCTTTCTTTTTCTCTTCTTCTTCTGGAACTCCTATAATTCGAATGCTGGTGCATTTAATGTTGTCCCAGAGGTCTCCGAGACTGTCCTCAGTTCTTTTCATTCTTTTTTCTTTATTCTGCTCTGCAGTAGTTATTTCCACTATTTTATCTTCTGGGTCACTTATTCGTTCTTCTGCCTCAGTTATTCTGCTATTGATCCCATCTGGAGTATTTTTAATTTCATTTATTGTGTTGTTCATCATTGCTTGTTTCATCTTTATTTCTTCTCGGTCCTTGTGAAATGTTTCTTGCATTTTGTCTCTTCTATTTCCAGGATTTTGGATCATATTTACTATCATTATTCTGAATTCTTTTTCAGGTAGACTGCCTATTTCCTCTTCATTTGTTAGGTCTGGTGGGGTTTTATATTGCTCCTTCAACTGCTGTGTTTTTTCTGTCTTCTCATTTTTCTTATCTTACTGTGTTTGGGGTCTTCTTTTTGCAGGCTGCTGGTCATAGTTCCCATTGTTTTTGGTGTCTGTCCCCAGTGGCTAAGGTCGGTTCAGTGGGTTGTGTAGGCTTCCTGGTGGAGGGGACTACTGCCTGTGTTCTGGTGGATGAGGCTGGATCTTGTCTTTCTTGTGGGCAAGTCCACATTTGTTGGTGTGTTTTGGGGTGTCTGTGGACTTATTATGATTTTAGGCAGCCTCTCTGCTAATGGGTGGGGTTGTGTTCCTGTCTTGCTAGTTGTTTGGCATAGGGTGTCCAGCACTGTAGCTTGCTCGTTGTTGAGTGAAGCTGGCTGCTGGTGTTGAGCTGGAGATTTTCGCCGTTTGATATTATGTGGAGCTGGGAGGTCTCTTGTGGACCCATGTCCTGAAGTTGGCTCTCCCATGTCAGAGGCACAGCACTGACTCCTGGCTGCAGCAGCAAGAGCCTTTCATCCACATGGCTCAGGATAAATGGGGGAAAATGTAGAAAGAAAGAATTGGTAGAAGTAGAAAGGAAGAAAGAAAGAAAGGAGGGAGGGAGGTGGAAAGGAAGGAAAAAAGGAAGGAAAGAAAGAAGATAGAGTAAAATAAAATAAAATAATATAAAATATAATAAAGTTATTAAAATAAAAATAATTATTAAGAAAAAATTAAAATAAAAATGGACTGATAGAACCCTAGGACAAATGGTGGAAGCAAAGCTATACAGACAAAATCTCAATCAGAAGCATACACATACACACGCACAAAAAGTGGAAAAAGTGAAAAAAATCATAAATCTTCCTCTCAAAGTCCACCCCCTCAATTTGGTATGATTCGTTGTCTATTCATGTATTCCACAGATGCAGGGTACATGAAGTTGACTGTGGAGCTTTAATCCGCTGCTTCTTAGGCTGCTGGGAGAGATTTCCCTTTCTCTTCTTTGTTCTCACAGCTCCCGGGGCTCAGCTTTGGATTTGGCCCCACCTCTGCGTGTAGGTCACCGAAGGGCCTCTGTACTTCGCTCAGACAGAACGGAGTTAAAGGAGCAGCTGCTTCGTGGACTCTGGCTCGCTCAGGCTGGGTGGAGGGAGGGGCACGGAGTGCGGGGTGAGCCTGCCATGGCAGAGGCCGGCGGGACATTGCACCAACCTGAGGCGCGCCGTGCGTTTTTCTGGGGAAGTTGTCCCTGGATCTCGGGACCCTGGCAGTGGCGGGCTGCACAGGCTCCCCGGAAGGGGTGTGTGGATAGTGACCTGTGCTCACACACAGGCTTCTTGGTGGTGGCAGCAACAGCCTTAATGTCTTATGCCTGTCCCTGGGATCCGCGCTTTTAGCCACGGCTCACGCCCGTCTCTGGAGCTCTTTTCAGCAGCGCTCTTAATCCCCTCTCCTTGCGCACCAGGAAACAAAGAGGGAAGAAAGAGTCTCTTGGCTCTTCCGCAGCTCCAGACTTTTCCCCAGACTCCCTCCTGGCTAGCCGTGGTGCATGAACCCCCTGCAGGCTGTGTTCCCGCCACCAACTCCAGTCCTCTCCCTGCACTCCGACTGAAGCCCGAGCCTCAGCTCCCAGTCCCGCCTGCCACGGCAGGTGAGCAGACAAGCCTCTTGGGCTGGTGAGTGCAGGTCAGCAGTGATCTTCTGCGCGGGAATCTCACCACTTTGCCCTCTGCACCCTGTTGCTGTGCTCTCCTCCATGGCTCCAAATCTTCCCCCCTCTGCCACCCGCAGTCTCTGCCCGCGAAGGGGCTTCCTAGTGTGTGGAAACCTTTCCTCCTTCACAGCTCCCTCCCACTGGTGCAGGTCCTGTCCCTATTTTTTGTCTCTGGTTTTTCTTTTTTCTTTTGCCCTACCCAGGTACGTGGGGAGTTTCTTGCCTTTTAGGAGGTCTGAGGTCTTCTGCCAGCATTCAGTAGGTGTTCTGTAGGAGTTGTTCCACGTGTAGATGTATTTCTGGTGTATCTGTGGGGAGGAAGGTGATCTCCACCTCTTACTCTTCCACCATCTTCCTGTCTGTAGACTTTTTAATGATGGCCATTCTTACCAGCATGAGGTGGTACCTCGTAGTTTTATTTTGCATTTCCTTAATAATTAGCGGTATTCAGCATCATATTATATGCCCATTGGCCATCTGTGCATCTTTTTGAAAATTTTTATTGGAGTATAATTGCTTTGCAATGTTGTGTTAGTTTCTGCTGTACAACAGAGTGAATAAATTATACATATATATATATATATATATATATATATATATATATATATATACCCTCTTTTTTAGAGTTCCTTCCCCTTTAGGTCACCACAGAACATTAAGTCACGTTCCCTGCGCTAAACAGTAGGTTCTCATTAGTTATCTATTTTATACATAGTAGTGTATATATGGCAATTCCAATCTTCCAATTCATCCCACTCCCCTTCCCCCCTTGGTATCCATAAATTTGTTCTCTACATCTGTGCCTCTATTCTGCTTTGCAAATAAGTTTATCTGTACCATTTTTCTAGATTCCACATATAAGTGATATTATATGATACCTTTTTTTCTCTTTCTGTCTTTCTTTGCTCTGTATGACAGTCTCTAGGTCCATCGACATCTCTGCAAATGTCACTAATTTGTTCCGTTTTATGGCTGAGTAATATCCCATTGTATATATGTACCACAACTTTTTAAATTTTTTTTCCATAGGAAAAATTTTATTTGCATTTCTACAGACAAGAACCATTTGTGTTACATTTAGAATTCTACAATTTACAGAGATTAAAAAAAGCAGTTCATAGACAATGGGAGTAGACCATTATAAAATCAGATAATCCAGATGGGTGTGATAGACAACACCTGAAATTGCATAGGATACCCAGTATTTTTTCCCATAATTTTCCCTTAATTAAAAGGCATCCCATCTTTCCAAGCCCCTGTCCTATGGGAGAAGCAAGAAAACAGTGACAGAGTCAATGATGAAGGAAAGAAAAGTCATCTGAACAGTCAGAGCCCCATAAACCTCACCTTACAGAACATCCCTTATTTGCTGAACTTACCTCAGCCTGCCCCAAGGAAAACCTCTGCTGGGCGAGTGCTCCTGAGCCTCTTTCCCTGCCTTAACCCAGCATCCCCTCTGAAGGGGGTACTCAGGAATGGTTTAGGATTAAATATGTGCTCCCTAAAAAATCTGTGCTGCCCAGGAAATAGGACCATCAATATCATCTGAGAGCATCTGAGAATACAGACTCTCAGGCCCTGCCTCTAACCTCCTAAATCGAATCTGCATTTTTAACTTGATCCCCATGTGATTTGTATGAAAATATAAGTCTGAGAAGCAGTGGTTTAAGCCATCATATCACAGCTGTACCACTAATTAACTGTGTCAACTTGAGCAAGTCAACTAACTTCTCTAGGCTTCAGTTTCCTCATCTATGAAATAAGAAAGTCAGATCACTGGTCGTAGAGGTATCTCCTGGTCTCTGAATCTATCATACAAGGGATTTTTCCCTGATGTCAAGCTCCAAAGCTAATAACATGCCGCCAACTTCTGGAGCTTGGGTCATGCAGAGATTTAGCTAAGCTAAGCCTTGCTTACATTTTCCTCTTGTGTCCTTCTCGGGAGAAAAGAAATTGACACAATGACCCTAATAACATTCTCTCTCTTTCTGGAGCACCAGTAATGTGCCAGGATTCCCTTCCAAATGAGTGGGAATAATGGGCCAGGATTTCTTACCAAATGAGTAAGAAATCTCACCATCTGCTTTCAAGTTAGGATTTTCCACAGTTTTGCTCCCTGATTGAGTGTATTGCTTTTAAAGTCCCAACATAATCAATTCTGACAAGAAAGATTCAGATATTCTTTTCAAATTAGAAAAACACATACAACACACACAAATTTCCTGACAACCTGATAAAATGAGAAAGTGAATTACCAGCTTGCTATTTTTAACTTATTTGTTTTCTTCAAGCTAAGCCTGCTGGTTCTACAGGGACTCTTTAACCCCAGTGCAGCACATATGCGTACAGAACTTTACAAAGCCCTGTCCTTAGCATGACAACATAAAGCTCCCTCTGTAGTGAGCCAGACCTACACTCAGCCTGTGTTTGGGGGATGTGGAGGGACAATGGGGACTAATCAGGTAAGAAAGCCAGATGCAAACAGTGCTACCCACATGGAGGTGAGGTATTTTTCCCCCATTGTCCTTCATTGCATTAACATTGCTACTCTCCCCAGAATGAGTTCCCAGTTGAACTCAGTGGTTACCTGAAATATATGCAGAACACAAAAATTCTGGTACCATTGTGTTCCACAGAAATATTCAAGCATCATTGGTCCAAAAAAGAGAAACTAGTAGCCGTTCCCTCATCTGTCCATTCATTTCCCCTTTTGTCCCTGGATACCAGAACCCTCCTGCTTCCATATTAATCTCTTCTCTCTTTCCAGATTATTCAATAGTTTAATGAGACTTTGTAGAACACTTACTCTCTGCCAAGTCCTGTGCTTTAAGCTTGGGCTTTGGTAGGGAACAAGACAGACATAGATCGAGTTCTCTCTAGAAGCTCAGAGTTTGACTGCAACTTCTTCATACATTCCTCTATTGATGGACATGTAGGTTGCTTCCAAGTCCTGCTTATTGTAAATAGTGCTGCAATGAACATTGTCATACATGTCTTTTTGAATTATGGTTTTCTCTGGGCATATGCCCTGGAATGGGTTTGCTGGGTTATATGGTAGTTCTATTTTCAGTTTTTTGAGGAACCTCAATACTGTTATCCATAGTGGCTGTACCAATTTACATGCCCACCAACAGTGTAGGAGGATTCCCTTTTTCCCACATCCTCTCCAGCATTTATTGTTTGGAAATTTTTTGATGATGGCCATTCTACCAGTGTGAGATGATACGTCATTGTAGATTTGATTTGCGTTTCTCTAATAATTAGTGATGTTGAGCATCTTTTCATGTGTTTGTTGGCCATCTGTATGTCTTCGTTGGATAAATGTCTATTTAGTTCTTCCACCTATTTTTTGATTGGGTTGTTTGTTTTCTTGATATTGAGCTTCATGAGCTGTGTGTATACTGTGGAGATTAATCCCTTCTCAGTTGCTTTATTTGCAAATATTTTCTCCCATTCTGAGGGCTGTCTTTTCATCTTGTTTATGGTTTCCTTGGCTGTGCAAAAGCTTTTAAGTTTCATTAGGGGACATTTGTTTATTTTTGTTTTTATTTTCATTGCTCTAGGAGGTGGGTGAAAAAAGGTCTTGCTGCAACTTTTGTCAAAGAGTGATTTGACTATGTTTTCCTCTAAGAGTTTTACAGTGTCTGGCCTTACATTAAGGTCTTTAATCCATTTTGAGTTTATTTTTGTGTATGGTGTTAGAGAGTGTTCTAATTTCATTCTTGTACATTTAGCCATCCAGTTTTCCCAGCACCACTTATTGAAGAGATGGTCTTTTTTCCATTGTATATTCTTGCCTCCTTTGTCATAGATTAGATGACAATAGGTGTGTGGGTTTATCTCTGGGCTTTCTATCCTGTTCCACTGATCTATATTTCTGGTTTTGTGCCAACACCATACTGTCTTGATTACTGTAGCTTTGTAGTATAGTCTGAAGTCAGGGAGCCTGGTTCCTCCAGCTCCATTTTTCTTTCTCAAGATTGCTTTGGCTATTCAGGGTTTTTATGTCTCCATACCAATTGAAATTTTTTTGTTCTAGTTCTGTGAAAAATGCCATTGGTAATTTTACAGGGATTGCATTGAATCATAGATTGCTTCATGTAGTATAGTCATTTTCACAATATTGATTCTTCCAATCCAAGAATGTGGTATGTCTCTCCATCTGTTTGTGTTATCATTGATTTCTTTCATCAGTATCCTATAGTTTTCTGAGTACAGGTCTTTTGTGTCCTAAGCAGGTTTATTCCTAGGTATCTTATTTTATTTTATTTTATTGTGATGATAAATGGGACTGTTTACTTAATTTCTCTCTCTGATTTTTCATTGTTAGTGTATAGGTATGTAAGAGATTTCTGTGTATATCTTCTTTGGAGAAATGTCTTTTTAGGTCTTCTGCTCATTTTTTTTTTTTTTGACTGGATCATTTGTATTTTTGTTATTGAGTTGTCAAAGTTGTTTTTATAATATGGAAATTAAGCCCTTGTGTATTGCATCATTTGCAAATATTTTCTCCCAGTCTGTAAGTTGTCTTTTTACTTTGTTTATGGTTTCCTTTGCTGTGCAAAAGCTTATAAGGTTGCTTAGGTCATACTTGTTTATTTTTGCTTTTATTTCTATTGCCTTAGGAGACTGACCTAAGAAAACATTGATACAGTTTATGTCAGAGAATGTTTTGCCGATGTTCTCTTCTAGGAGTTTTACAGCATCATATATTATATTTAAGTCTTTAAGCCATTTTGACTTTATTTTTGTGTAATGTGTGAGGGTGTATTCTATCTTCATTGATTTATATGTGGCTGTCTGGCTTTCCCAACATCACTTGTGGAAGACACTCTCTTTTCTCCATTATATTTTGTCTCTTCCTTTGTCAAAGGTTAATTTACTGTAGGTGTGTGGGTTTATTTCTGGGCTCTCTATTCTGTCCCATTGATCCATATGTCTGTTTCTGTGCTAATGCCATTCACTTTTATTATTCTAGTTTTGTAGTATTCTCTGAAGTCTGGAAGGTTATGCCTTCAGCTTAGTTCTGGAGGATTGCTTTGACAATTCTGGGTCTTTTAAGGTTCCATATAAATTTTAGGATTATTTTTTCTAGTTCTGTGAAAACTGTCATGGGTAATTTGATAGGGATTTCATTAAATATGTAGATTTCTTTGGGCAGTATGGCCATTTTAACAATATTAATTCCTCTGATCCAAGAGCATGGGATATCTTTCCATTTCTTTGAATCATTTTCAATTTTTTTAATCAATATTTTATAGCTCTCAGCATATAAGTCTTTCACTGCCTTGGTCAGGTTTATTCCAAAATATTTTTTGATGCAATTTTGTAAAGTTTTTTTTTTTTTTTTTACTTTCCCTTTTGGATATTTCATTGTTCATATACAGAAATGCAACAGATTTCTGTATGTTAATCTTGTATCCTTCTACCTTGCTGAACTCATTTATCTGTTTCAGTAGATTTTTTGTTGAGTCTTTAGGGTTTTCTATATGTAGTATCATGTCATCTGCACATAATGACAATTTTACCTCTTCTCTTCCAATTTTGATATCTTTTATTTCTTTTTCTTGTCTGGTTGCTGTGGCTAGGATTTCCAATACTACGTTAAATAGAAGTGGTGAGAATGGACATCCTTGTCTAATTTCAGATTTTACTGGGAAGGCTTTCAGATTTTCACCATTGAGTATTATGTTGGCTGTGGTTTTGTCATAAATAGCTTTTAATATGTTGAGATATGTTCCCTCTATACCCACTTCAGGATGCCAACAAATTTAATAACTTAGACAAATTCTTAGAAAGACATAAACTAGTACACTAACTTTTGATGACATAGAAAATCTGAATAGACCTATGTAACAAACTTAGAAATTTAATAAATAATAATAATGATGATGATGATGTTGATAATGATAATAACTTCCCCAAAAGAAAAGCTCAGGACTAAATGGCTTCCCTCGTGAATTCTACTAAACATTTAAAGAAGAATTAATACTAATCCTTCTCAAAGTCTTCCAGAAAAACAGAAGAGAAAACACTTCCTACCCAACTCATTATATGAGGTCAGTAGTACCATATAAGCAAAGCCAGATAAAAACACCACAAGAAATGAAGACAACACACTAATATACCTCATGAATATAGATGCAAAATTCTTTAACCAAACACTAAATAGATCCAGTAAAATATAAAATATATACCATTAATAAGTAAGACTTATCCCAGGAATGCAAGGTTTGTTTGAACAGCCAAAATCAATGTTATACATTGTATTAATTCAAGAGGAAAATATATGCTTATTTCAGTAGACACAGAAGAATCATTTGATGAAATCCAACACCCTACCATAATAAAAATGCTCAACAAAGTAAGAAGAGAAAGGAATTTCCCCAACCTGTTCAAGGACATCTACCAACAATCCAAAACTAACATCATATTCTGGTGAAAGTGTGAAACTGTGTGTGTTTCCCCCCTAATATCGGGAACAAGACATAGATATTCATTCTCACCACTTCTATTCAACATAGTACTAACTTGGGCAGAGAGATAAGAAGGAAGAAATAAAACTCATCTAAATTAGAAAGGGAGAAATAAACTATCTATATTCAGAGATAACATAATCTTATGTTAAAAAAACCTTAAGAAATCTACTAAAAAGCTATAGAAATTAATATTAGAGCTAATTGTTCTAAAATTAGAACTAAAAAGTAAGGTTACAGCATATGAGATCAGTACACAAAAATCAATTCTATTTCCATACCCTAGGAATAAACAACCTGAAAATGAAATTAGTAATAGAATTTCATTTTATAATAATATGATATATATTTTATATCAATATATAATTATTATAGTTATATTAATATAAAATGAATAAATTAATGAAGAAGTGGAAAACTTGTACGTTGAAAACTACAAAATATCATTGAAAGAAATTAAAGATGATCTAAATAATGGAAGTACATCTATGATCTGGAAAATGAAAAAGAAATTTAGAGGAGTTACAATTTTCAATTCCAAAACCTAATACAAGGCAACAGTAATCAAGATAGTGTGGTACTAGTATAAGGATAGACAAATTGATAAATGGAGAGATTTTAAAGTTCAAATATAAACTTTTAATTATGGTCAAGAAAAGTAAAAAGAATAGTTTTTTTAAATAAATGTTTCTAAGATAACATATCTACTTGCAAAAGAATTAAATTATATCCCTACCTCACACCATATACACAAACTAACTGAAAATATATCATATACCTAAATGTAAGATCTAACACTATAAAAGTTTTAGGATAAAACATACAATAAATCTTCATGACTTTAATTTAGGCAATGTTGGTTACAAAAAATGTATAAGCAAGGGCTTCCCTGGTGGCGCAGTGGTTGAGAGTCCGCCTGCCAATGCAGGGGACATGGGTTCATGCCCCAGTCCAGGAACATCCCACATGCCACGGAGCGGCTAGGCCCATGAGCCATGGCTGCTGAGCCTGCGTGTCCAGAGCCTGTGCTCCGTGATGGAAGAGGCCACAACAGTGAGAGGCCCTCATACCACACACACACACAAAAATGTATAAGCAATAAAAGAGAAGATTTACACATTGGATTTTATAAAAAATAAGCATTATGGTGTTTTAAGGGACACAACCAGGAAAGTGCAAAGAATTCATACATTAAGGGGACACATTTGTAAATTATATATCTGCTAAATGTCTTGTATCCAGAATATATAAAGCACTCTCATAATTCAATAAAAAGACAAACCTATTAAAAATGGACCAAAGATCTTAATAGATATTTCTTCAAAGAAGATGACCAAAAAGGCAATAAGCACATGAAAACATGTTCATCACTATACAATAGGTAAATGCAATTCAAGACCAATTCATACCCATTAGATTGGCTATAATAAAAAAAAAAAAATAACATGTTGACAAGGATATGGAGTAATAATTGGAACCCTTATATATTGTTGGTGGGATTGTAAACTTATGTAGCTAGTTTGGCAAACAGTCTGTTAGTTACTCAAAAGATTAAACATGGAGTTAACCACAGGATCTAGCAACCCTACATATTTAATCAAGAGAAATGAAAACTTACACTCATATAAAAATTTGCACACAAATGTTCATAGAAGCCTTATTCATGATAGTTTAAAATTCAAAGCAAGCCAAATTTCCATCAACTAATGAATGAATAAGCAAAATGTGATATATCCACACTATGAAATATTACTTGGCAATAAACAAATATTGGAGTGGCGATGCATACTACAACATGGATGAATCTTGAAAATATTATGCAAATTGATAGAAGCCAGTCACAAAATGCCGAATATTTTATGATTACATTTATATAGAAGATTCAGGACAGACAAATCTATACAGACAGAAAGTGTATTAGTGATGGCTTAGGGGTGGTGAGGGAACTGGAAAGTAACTGCTAATGGTTTCTTTTTTGGGTTCTGATAATGTTCTAAAGTGTTCTAAAATTTGATTATAGTGATAGTGTATCACTCTGAAAATACTCTAAACAGATGAAGTTAATGGCATATAAACATTAGATTTGACCTGCATGTCATACCTTGCCAATTCCCAATTTAAGTGGTAGAATTCCAATTTGTTGGATAGGGGAGAATGGTAGGTAGAGATGGGGCAATGGTTTGGAGAAGTTAATTTTTTAAAATCTTTATTGGAGTATAATTGCTTTACAATTATTTTTTAGTTTCTGCTGTATAACAAAGTGAATCAGCTATATGTGTACATATATCCCCATATCTCCTCCCTCTTGTGTCTCCCCCCCACCCTCCCTATCCCACCCCTCTAGGTGGACACAAAACACCTAGCTGATCTCCCTGTGCTATGCAGCTGCTTCCCGCTAGCTACCTATTTTACATTTGGTAATGTATATATGTCCATGCCACTCTCTCACTTCATGCAGACTTGAGGACATGGAGAGAGGGAAGATTAAGCTGAGAAGTTAATTTTTTAGTCTTTTTCTAACACATACCACATATGTAAATCTATACAAATCTGAAATGGGAGTGAAGTCAAGTAAATATTCTTACTTTTCCTCAATAAATATACCTCGAACATTAAACTTATTAGCTTTTTTTTTTTAGTTCCTTAACAGTTCTGAGCCACTGAAATACAAGCCTTGTCTTTATCAGAAGGAAGATGATGAGACCTCTGTATATGGCAGCAAAATATTAGGCTAGTGTTGGATATGTGAAGAATGAGAAAGTTTGTAACCATACTGAGAGTGGACTTGGAACTTATTACAAACTCTCATAGTGTCTTTTCATATAATAATGTTAATGATAATAATAGATAACATAAATTGAATGCTTAGTTACCACTTTGCTTATATTAACTTATTTATACCTCATAACATCCCCACATAGTGGGTTCTCTTATTATCCACATTTTACAAACGAGGGCACTGAGGCACTGAGAAGTTAAATTGTGTGTCCAAGATTAAGGAGCTAGTGAGCAGTTGAATCAAGTTTAGAACCCAGGTGGAACTCTAGAGACTTTGCTTTTGATTATTGTGCTATGTGATCATACTACCTCAAGTATGGGAAGGATCAAAATGATTAATGGGCTCAATCACTTTTTCCAAATATTTTTAAAGCATTCAAATTATTTATTTAACTGATTTTTTACATAGAAATTCTATATATAAAGGATTTTAACATGGAACTCTTTGAGTTGTGTGCCTAGATTCATGCTTTTGCAGATCCCCTGGGGCTTTTTCAAATGATTTTAGAATCTTTGGTGTAGCCTAAGTTTTCTTCCTTTGCTTAATGCAGCATCTCTGCATTAGTCTGCTCAGGCTGACATAACAGAATAGACTGGGTATGTTAAACAATAGAACTTGATTTTCTCATAGTTCTGGAGCCTGGAAAATCTCAGATCCAGGTTCTGGCAGGATTCAGGATTCAGATTCTGGTGAGAGCTTTCTTCCTGGCTTCCAGATAGCTGCCTTCCAACTGTGTCCTCACATAAGGGAAAGAAAGAAAGAGGGCACACTCGGTGTCTCTTCCTCTTCTTATAAAGGCAGCAGCTCCATTGAATAAAGGCCCCATCCTTATAACCTCATTTAACTTTTACCATCCCCTCACAGGCCATCCTTATCTCCAAATATAGTCACATTGGGGATTAAGGCTTCAACATATGAATTTTGTAAAGGCTACGATTCAGTACATAGTAATTTCCATTATGAATAGTCTAGCTTCTGCTTTCATAACTTTATGGGGACAGGGAACTCATTTGCTTGCCTAGTCTGTCTTTTTAAACTTTTGTCATAGGTAATTGCTTGAATATTTCTTTTTCTAACATTCAGGAAGCATATGTCTCTTGGTAGTTTGCATCTGCAGCTTCCTATCCTCCCTTTAGGGTTGCGTTGATTAATCTGCTCATGTAAAGGGCGCATAGTGGTTTCTGAATAAGATATTGTTATTCTTTTGTATAACAGCCACTGAGTTATTTAAAGGTAGAGGGCATGTGCTCCATTCCAAACTCCCAGATTCTGCACACTAAACTTCCTCAGTTCTTTCAACTGTCTTATCTTGTAAATACCTTTTTATTATCTTAGGTGTTCTTTTCTTATTATATTCTCTCCTCAAGTTGTGACCACCTGAACTTTATAAACTACTTTAGTAGCTAGGAGTGACTAGCTCAGAGTAGAATATAACTATCATCTCCATCATTCTAGATAGCTTATTTCCATTAATTTGGCCTAAGACAGCATTTACTTTTTGCTGTTGATTATTGCTCACTGTTCACTGAGTCTGAGCTAAATGTCAGCTGAAATTCCTCAGTCTTTTCTACATGTTATGTTGCTTATCCACATCGCTCCTGTTCTCTAAGTGGCTGATTACATTTTTAGATATAGAGTAAGGCAAAGCATTTTTCCTATTTAAAATCCATCTTGTTAGAGCCAGTCCTGTTTAAGATCCTATTGGATCTGCAGTGATGAACATTTTCTAAAGCTCTGTCACAGTTTCAAGTTTTCCAGAAGGCATCCATTCTATACAGAGAAATCCTGAGCCAAAATGAGAGATCTATATGGTGCACTTGAGATATGATGCTGTCAGATTATGTTGGTCCACAGCTAGTTGCTTAAGCAACAACTGGAGTAAAATGTAGGTCTGAAATGATGTGAAGTGTCTGATACAGTCACCTACCTAACTAGTTATGTTACCTTGAGCAATTCTCTTACATCTTTAAATCATCTGTTTTCCATTTTCTTCATGGATAAGAAGAGTATAATAATACCTGCTCTACTTATTTTCCAGGACTATTGGGAGCACAACTTATCACGACTTGTGGAAAGCCTACATAAGAATGAAGCCAAACCAGAGGAAATAAGAGACAAGATATGACCAAAAAAAACACCAACAACAAAAACATATCTCTGCTTTGATTGTCTGAGAACCTAAGTACAGCAGTGCTTGAAGTCCTGGAAATTTCAGGTACATGAGCTAACACATTTTTTAAAAATCCAGTTTAAGTGGGTTTCAGTCATTTGCATATGAAAGTGCCCTGACTAAAACATGTAGGGTAGGGCATAGAATGATTTGGTTAATGTGATGATAATCCCTGAAATTGCAAATGCCTACACTTCTTTTCCTTAACCAAGACATATGGAAGATGGAGGAAAAGAAATAGTTACGAGACAAATGGGGAGGCTCCAAAAAAGGACAGATGGCTTTGAATTCAACTATTAGGTATTTGATTAATTACTTGGGAGGGAGCATGGCCTTTTGGGATGGGGGACCAGGGACTCACCTACTCCCTACATAGTGGTGAGGGAAGCAGCTTATCAGTACTACATCATTTACATCTTGCTAAGCTAACATTTTCATACAATTTCAGAGATTCTCTAGGCTGAAAAGTCTGCTTTATTCAACATTTCCTTTCCCTTTTTGCCACCTCTCCTCTTCTGCCATTACTCAGGTCAGAAAATACCAGCATAAGCCTGTATCCAACATATTGAGCATCCTCTTTTCCACCCACAGTGCCCCTCACAAAGATAATATCAAGGAAAATAGAGGTTAAGAGAGATCATTTCTCATTAGACTCAAAATAATTTCCACTGAGCTCATCCTGATTATACTGTTTTGGACAAGATTTGTAACTCTCTTGGCTTCAATTTCCTCACCAGTAAAATGAGGAAGTTGGACAGATCAGTGGCTTGTAACCATTTGAGGGATTATTATTTGAAAATCCTCACTCACTAGGCTCTTCCTGCCAGGTTGCACTTCCTGAGAGCAGATAGTCTGAGGTGGCCCCAGTCCCATACAAGAATCAGATTAAAATATGGACTTTCTCCCCCCAAAAGTGCACATATGATTGCACACAAAAATTTTATAAATGCTTTCAGAGATTCCACGAATTTCTGAACTCAATGCATGGCTCACCAATAAAAACTCATGTACAGGAAGATGTCTAAGAATTCTTTTACTCCAATACTTTGCCTCTTATGTGATCAGTATGTTTGACCCAAGGCAAATTATGTGGTGGATACCTCCCCACACCCTTCCCATTCCTCTTCAGAACTCCTTTCCTGTTAATTGTCCTGAAACTGCCAGGGTCTCTACTGAGAGCAGATTTACTTGATAAACTTACACTAAGTAAGGAATTTGAGGCTATACATGTTACACTTCGCAACAGAGTTTGCTTTTGCAAAAAGGACACAGAAGAGGAAGAACAAAAAATAAAACCCACTTCTGAGATACTGACTTTTCATACCTGGTGGCAGGTATGTGAGTGGGTTTTAGGGGTTATAACACTTGCACTGAGTGTTACATTGTGTACAATAAGTGACCTTCTAGTCTGTATATGGATAAGGGTGTTTCTTTCTCTGTAGGGCATTGTCCACAGATGTATACCCGAATACAGGCTGTATAAAGTAACCTTGGTGGCTGCAGCTGAATCCCCTATTATCAAAGGTCTAGTACAGTAGATACCCTCCCTAACTACTTATGCTAATTATAAGGACTTAAAATAAGCAACAACAAAATCACTTCTGCCTTGAATTCTGGTCTGAGTATGTAGATCCTTTGCTCTATTCCCTTGAGTGATATTTTTGATTGGGAAATCCATTGCTCATTTGTACTTACACTGTGACTTTTAGTATAATGTTCTTGAATATTTTTCAAAATAGCAAAATAGGCTCCCGTCAGGCCCTAAACATGTCCTAATACATGATAACCACTATTTATTAGTTTTAACACTGTGTTCTGGACCATTTATCTTTATTTTCTAGATAAAGAATGAAAATTCAATGAACAAATTAAACTTTACTACATTGGCTTTGTAAATGAGTATACTCTTGAACAAACTAGCTCTTTGTATGTGGCCACTGGACTACTTGTCTGGAATAGAAACAACTTTCCACTAATTCCCCCCACACACTTTCTTGCTGGATTTAGTAAATTTCTGTAAAGTGAATTCTGTTTTCTCACCTTCTTCCATGATCCTGTAAGAGACTATACCCCAAGGAAACACAAAACATACAGGTATCAGATATAAATGAAAACTTTGGCAAAGAAAGAAGGAGTTGTGTAGGTGATCTACCCTGGGACTGATTGAAAGTTTGGTATTTAGAGATATATTGCAGTCCATTTAGGACTATGTGAGAGGTCCCTAAATATGAAATCTCCCTTATGCTGTAACCTCATAATCCCAAAACTATGAAAGTTTTTCTTTTGGCCCTGAACATCTCCTGAATCTCCATTTATAAGTTATTTTTTATTGTATGTATATTTATAATAATTAATAGAATTTGGTTAAAATATTATACATTACCAACTGGTACCACTATAGCCTGAGAATCAATAATGATATTCTCTGTATTGAAATCTTAATTTCAAAACTCCAAATCAATCCTCAGCATTTCTTGACTATCAAAGCTGTGCAACTTGGGGAAAATTACTTAACATCTCTGAACCTGTCTTTTTCAATATAAACTGGGGACAAATAGCACCTAAAGCATAGGGTTGTTTTGATAAGTAAGTAAGATAATGAATGTAAAAGAGGTAGCACAGTGACTGGAGCATTGCCAAATCTCAGGTCATGAAATACCCTCCCCTTTCACATTGAAAAATGCTCTACTTAAACAAGGAATGAGTATAATTAGTACTTTAACTGGTAATTTCCCAAGGAAAACAGTTTAGGTAATTTATTTTTAATGTATTTTAATCTGTTAATTGCAGCACTCATATTTTATGAATGATGATGTATTAATTCTGTACAATTACATAAAAAGGCATAAGCACTCTGCAGATTATAGAACAAATGCTAGTCATGATTAAATCACAACAAATGAAAATTTAAGCTATAGAAAATTATTGGAAAGGGAGAACTCTTGATATTTAAATTGCAGGTCTGATGGTATGAATATGCTTAGAAAAACTATATTAATGATAATCTATATTATAACATGCAATATTTTATATACAACACATCAAAAAATTTAAGTTAAAACAGTAATTTTAGAATTGTGAGGTAAACATTAGATCATAATGAAACATTTATTAAAAAGAAAATTCTCTCCTCAAATTAATAATAAGAGCTCAAACATTTCCTTTATTTCTACTTTAGTATATTTTATATTTCAGAATTCAAATTTTGAGAAAGGATAAAGAATTATCTTGATCCGTAGATTTGTATCCTTAATTTGAGTGGGCTTGACCTTTTTTTTTTTTAAGTCAATCTAATGATTTAAAATATCAACCCCTTTTATATATAAAGGCAGAGCCATAGAACTTAGTTTTTTACTCTATTTGATATTTGACCTTTCTTCTGCAATTGAATGACTAAGCCTTGCCACAGATGACATAACTGCAAATAAATCAACCATTTCAGAGATGCCATTAGATGCGGTCCAGATAGAAATGACTTTGCTGGGGACATTGTCATAAAAGTCAAGAAACCCAGGTTTAGGTTTCAGCTTTATCATTAATTGACTGCGAGACATGAGATGGGTTCCTTCTCTTTTACCTTCTTCATCTTTAAAATGAAAGCTTAGACTAAAGCATCACTCATATCCCCTTCAGCTCTGATATACAATTTTTACTTGACCAAAGTGGAGTGAAATTTAACAATGTTCCTATATGAGTATTCCTTTGATTCTAATCAGCCTAAAGTTCCTTGACCTAGATAGGAAAAGTACAGCCCAGGTCAGGAAATTTTGCCACCGGTTGCTTTATTTCAAAATGAAGATTGGCTCTTATGAATTCTATCTGAGCTAGCAGGCTGAATACTCAAAGAGACTGATATGCTTACACCTAAACCTTATTTTGTGGAAGAAGACAGGAGGAAAATTAGGCTACTAAAAGGTGGGCCTGTTTAAAGCATCAAAATTTATGGGTTTTTAGAAATCCAAATAATATCTTTCTATTATTTACTTATTGGAATCCTGCCATTATTAATAGGCCCAGCCTATTCTCTCCTTCTCCTGGGAATACTTGACTGACTTCCATCCTGAAACTCCATTCCTTACCCCAGCCCTCCAGGATCCCTAACTTCTGTTATGAAATCTTGTGACTCTAAATATGGCATTCTTAGACCCTTATCACATATATGTTGCCACATATTTGAGGCAACTGCATATTGTCTTAGCTGCTTAACTAGATCCTAAAAAGCTGTTGGGAGGTGGCACCAATGCCTTTACTATCAGCCCCCTCCCACACTTTTCCCCTCATTGTCTCCTCCTAATCTGTATTTGATGCACTGGTCTTCATTTAGCAGTTATTCAATAAATGTTTGCTGGATGGAGTGTGAGGGAAAAGAGCATCATGATAAACTCTAGAGAAACCAAAAGCAAATAGGAAAAATTTCATTAAATAAACAAACAAAGCATTACCCCCATATTCTGCCAGACCTTGGAGTACAGAATAAAAAGATAAAGCAGAGGTAATCTATTTTGGTCTGTGGTCAACATACCTGACTTAATGCAAATTAAGATTAATTTACTCTTTTCCCCCTTATATTTTCCCCAACGTGCTCAGGAATATTTTCACCATAGCTATCCTAGTACAAAGCCACTAAAGATTACTTTTCATTCTAGTTCGGTGAAAAATGCCAGTGGTAGTTTGATAGGGACTGCATTGAATCTGTAGATTGCTTTGGGTAGTAGAGTCATTTACACAATGTTGATAATTCCAATCCAAGAACATGATAAATATCTCCATCTATTTGTATCATCTTTAATTTCTTTCATCAGTGTCTTATAATTTTCTGCATACAGGTCTTTTGTCTCTTTAGGTAGGTTAATTCCTAGATATTTTATTCTTTTTGTTGCAATGGTAAATGGGACTGTTTTCTTGATTACACTTTCAGATTTTTCATCATTAGTGTATAGGAATGCCAGAGATTTCTGTGCATTAATTTTGTATCCTGCTACTTTACCAAATTCATTGATTAGCTCTAGTAGTTTTCTGGTAGAGTCTTTAGGTTTTTCTATGTATAGTAATGTGTCATCTGCAAACAGTGACAGCTTTACTTCTTCTTTTCTGATTTGGATTCCTTTTATTTCCTTTTCTTCTCTGATTGCTGTGGCTAAAACTTCCAAAACTATGTTGAATAAGAGTGGTGAGAGTGGGCAACCTTATCTTGTTCCTGATCTTAGTGGAAATGCTTTCAGTTTTTCACCATTGAGGATGATGTTGGCTGTGGGCTTGTCATATATGGCCTTTATTATGTTGAGGAAAGTTCCCTCTATGGCTACTTTCTGCAGGGTTTTATCATAAATAGGTGTTGAATTTTGTCAAAAGCTTTCTCTGTATCTATTGAGATGATCATATAGTTTTTCTCCTTCAATTTGTTAATATGGTGTATCACCTTGATTGATTTGCATATACTGAAGAATCCTTGCATTCCTGGAATATACCCCACTTGATCAGAACTAGAACAAAAAATTTCACAATTTGTATGGAAACACAGAAGACCCTGAATAGCCAAAGCAATCTTGAGAATGAAAAAAAAGGAGCTGGAGGAATGAGGCTCCCTGACTTAAGACTATATTACAAAGCTACAGTAATCAAGACAGTATGGTACTGGCACAAAAACAGAAATATAGACCAATGGAACAGGATAGAAAGCCCAGAGATAAACCTACACACATATGGAAACCTTATCTTTGATAAAGGAGGCAGGAATGTACAGTGGAGAAAGGACAACCTCTTCAATAAATGGTGCTGGGAAAACTGGACAGGTACATGTAAAAGTATGAGACTAGAACACTCCCTAACACCATACACAAAAATAAGCTCAAAATGGATTAAAGACCTAAATGTAAGGCCAGACACTATCAAACTCTTAGAGGAAAACATAGGCAGAAAAATCTATGACATAAATCACAGCAAGATCCTTTTTGACCCACCTCCTAGAGAAATGGAAATAAAAACAAAAATAAACAAATGGGACCTAGTGAAACTTCAAATCTTTTGCACAGCAAAGGAAACCATAAAGAAGACCAAAAGACAACCCTCAGAATGGGAGAAAATATTTGCAAATGAAGCAAGTGACAAACGATTAATCTCCAAAATTTACAAGCAGCTCATGCAGCTCAATAACAACAAAAAAAAAACAACCCAATCCAAAAATGGTCAGAAGACCTAAATAGACATTTCGCCAAAGAAGATATACAGATTGCCAAGAAACACATGAAAGAATGCTCAACATCGTTAATCATTAGAGAAATGCAAATCAAAACTACAGTAAGATATCATCTCACACCAGTCAGAATGGCCATCATCAAAAAATCTAGAAACAATAAATGCTGGAAAGGGTGTGGAGAAAAGGGAACACTCTTGCACTGCTGGTGGGAATGTGAATTGGTACAGTCACTATGGAGAACAATATGGAGGTTCCTTACAAAACTACAAATAGAACTACCATATAACCCAGCAGTCCCACTACTGGGCATATACCCTGAGAAAACCATAATTCAAAAAGAGTCATGTACCAAAATGTTCATTGCAGCTCTATTTACAATAGCCAGGAGATGGAAGCAACCTAAGTGTCCATCATTGGATGAATGGATAAAGAAGATGTGGCACATGTATACAATGGAATACTACTCAGCCATAAAAAGTAACAAAATTGAGTTATTTGTAGTGAGGTGGATGGACCTAGAGTCTGTCATACAGAGTGAAGTAAGTCAGAAGGAGAAAGACAAATACTGTATGCTAACACATATATATGGAATCTAAGAAAAAAAATGTAATGAAGAACCTATGGGTAAGATGGGAATAAAGTCACAGACCTACTAGAGAATGTACTTGAGGCTATGGGGAGGGGGAAGGGTAAGCTGTGACAAAGTGAGAGAGTGGCATGGATATATATACACTACCAAACGTAAAATAGATAGCTAGTGGGAAGCAGCTGCATAGCACAGGGAGATCAGCTCGGTGCTTTGTGACCACCTAGAGGGGTGTGATAAGGAGGGTGGGAGGGAGGGAGATGCAAGGGGGAGGAGATATGGGAACATATGTATATTTATAACTGATTCACTTTGTTATAAAGCAGAAACTAACACACCATTGTAAAGCAATTATACTCCAATAAAGATGTTAAAAATATCCATTCATTTAGTTTTGAAAGACTTTCTCTAAATACCAGTTGAAATGACTGTATTACTTTCAGTTCTTACTGAAGTGTTTATGAAAAAAAAAAAGATTACTTTTGGCAGTTCAGTTTTCCCATCTTGGTGTCTCTTCAGTTTTCCTTTGTGACCTGCTACCACCATCTACTTCTGTCTTTTGAATTCTAATTAACTTATTCACACCAAGGTTTTTAAGTAAGTATATTTGTAAGAGAGCATCAGGATTTGAAAATCAAGACTTCAGGAAGAAGGGAATGCTTACCTCCAAAGGGCTGGTGTTTCAGGCATTTGTGAAGGAAGCATTTTGAAACAGAGAGCCCTACAGGTGCTCTGTATATCATACAGGTATGTCCTGGTGTGAGGCTGGATCTGCACTAACATACTTCTTTCTCCTATGGCCACTGTGAAAAATTCCCTCACTCTGATCTAAAGATACTACTCAAGTCTTGGGAATTGCCTTCAGCTGCCTCTTGTTCATCTTCCAGTGGTGCTGATGGTGGTAGTGGTGGTGGGGTGTTAGGTGCCTAATATAGTGTGGTGCTGTGCTCTGGGACTCTGAAGTTACTTGGAACACCATCTTTAAGAGGCTGTGGCTATGAGTCTGGGCTAAAGGAAACCAGCCACTTTTCACTCAGTCCTCCCTAAACACTGAGAGGAAATGGGTGCTTTCCTGTACTTCCTGGTCACAAGGACTCTGAGGGGAATGGGGAGTTGGTGGATAGGAAATGGTGAGTTAAGTATCTCCAAACCTCTTAAGGAATATTTATTTCATTATCAGGAGTTTGGAGGTTTAAACATAAAAGAATACCCTAGGCAGATGTCTTCCCCACCTTGACCTCTCCTATTGGGAGTTACCTAAGGGACATCCTTAGATAGGGTGTGTCCATTTTCATATTTGAACACAATAACTGAGAGTCTGTGAGAAAGGATAATAGTGAAGATTGCAGTGATCGACTGTCTACGGATGGGAACAGGGGCACCTAGTTTCAGCAAAGGGCTTCATAAGCAAATAGGCTGTATACCACAAACTCAAAGCTGAGTTCAACCACAGGATTGGAAGACGATACACTGTGGCCCTATAAATAGAAACGAGAATTTCTGTGTTGTGTGAAGCTTTGCAGGCTGGAGTGGTAGCCCTGCATCATTAATCAGAAAGAGAGAGAGAGAGGAAGAGAGAGAGAGAGTGAGCATTAGCTCAAGCTACCCCTGGAAAACGGAAATGTTCAGTGTTCACAGTGTGGCTTGCATATTTCACTCTGACATCTCACTACCATGTTGTTCAACATGGTAGTGATTAGGTAATGCTAAGAATTTTATTTTTCTTTTTCCTCTTGCTTTCTTCATTTTTCTTTCAGCTTTCTCTTGTTTTCTTTTTACTCTTTCCTTCCAACCTCTTTCCCTACTCCCTTCCTTTCTTTCTTCCTTCCCTTCTTTCTTTCTTTCCTTCATTCATTTTTTTCATTCTTTCTTTCTTTCTTCCTTCCTTGCTTTTCTTTCTTTCTTTCTTTCTTTTTTTCTTTCTTTCTCTCTTTCCTTTTTTTGGGGTGGTAGTGAAGGGGGATTGGATTGGTTGTTCTCAGAACAGGGAGCTGGAATTGATGCACAGATCAGTAGTGTCCTTGCTGGAGTGGCTGTCACATGAATTTTTTGGAGATCTCTGGAGAAAACAGAAAGAAATTGAAATGGTAAGCTCTAGTTTTTAAATGCATATTAGCTATTATCTGTGCCTTTCACCCTTGCTGTCTTGAATTGATGTCTTCACACCAGATTCTGGGTAACCTGTCAGATCTGAGGGTGGTATGGATATAATAAATCTGGACCATCCTTGTATGTCATTTCCTTGGTATTTGCACAAACAAAAATAATTATACAGTTGGCTGCCTGAGGTGAGAGGGAGCAGGCAACTTTGAACTTGGAGAAATATAAGTTTGACATGGAGAGGTTTTTCATAATGTGTTTCCCTCAATTGATATTGAATAAAATAGCCTTGTGAACATTCATGATTTAACCAACTCTTTATTAAGCAGAGTTACTTGTATGAATGTGCAGGATGTTTTTATCTACTCTTTGCTATAATTCTTTGTAGATGATACTTTTATCTGTCAAAATATTAAATTAGATTTGTGTTATTTTCAAAATGAGCTATGATTAAAAAATAAAAAGAGCTATAATATCTCAGGACCCTTACCAGCATGAATGTGTGTTCCTATTAGCTTATATAAGTTACATACTTTCACTTTAAAAGTGAATTATAATTAATGTTAGCTATAGAGAGTCTGCTTTCAAAGAAAACACTCCAGAAAGAAAAACAAAACAAAACAAAACATATTTTTAATGAGAGAGAGAGGAAATAAAATAATAGAAACAGTTGCTCATAGATAAGCTGCATCTAACAGAATAAATAATCAGTACATTTAAAAAGTCAACAATGGATAAAATAATTTTGAATTAAATTTACATTTTTAGACACATAACTGACAACTTATTTTGAAAAAATGTAAATGAAATTGTTTTCTGGTTTGCATGTTGTTTTTCTTTTGTGCTCGAAGAGGAAATATTAAGGAAGGTGCCTTCAAACTTTAAATGATGAGGCTATCTATAGCATGAAACTGTTAGAAACTCCATTCAGAGATTATCAGAAAGGAAATGATAGATTTTTATGGTGCAACATGACCCAAGATTAAATCCCAAATGACTTTCCTGCTCCCTTCTCTGCTATCAACAGTGCTGTGCAGAGACTGCATATTATACTTCTGTAATCTTTCCAGGGAAGAAAAAAGTTATAATTTTATTCAACTAGGAAAGCTACATTTGTTAGAGAGCTTTGGGTCATTCAGCAAGGAGTATATCTTTCTGAATGTTTTAGTTGCTGTAAGTCTCAGGTATGGTGGCAAAGGTACCAATCTTATAGATGGGATTCAACTTTTTTTAATTGAAGTATAGTTGATTTACAATGTTGTGCCAAATTCTGCTGTGCAGAAAACTGACTCAGTCATACACATATAAACATTTTTATATTTTTTCCATTATGGTGTATCACAGGATATTAAATATATTTCCCTGTGGTATACATAAAGACCTTGTTTATTAGATGGGATTCAATTTTTTTAGCCCAGGGAAAGATTCCGAGCTAGCAAAGTTTTGGAATACATAAATGCCATACTCCAAGAAGTCTGTGCCAAAGGGGAAATTTTTTTTAATTATAAAATTTTCTTTGCACTTGTTAACACATGTACTACTCTACCTTGCATGTTTACAGTAATATTTCTGTGAGAGAGGAACCATCTATTGTATCTATTCTGTTGGAGCCAGTGTAATATAGTACAGAATATTGTAAAGGTGAATACATCTAAGAGGGACATTGACTCTTCCAAAAAGCTCACTGAATTTCCACCTAGGGATTTTTAGGAATCAATGGACTCAATTATCCCCCTTTGCACTAAGTAACTGAAATTAAAAGGAGAAATAAGCATGCTTTCTGTCTTCCTCTGATAGACACTTTTGGCACCAGTCAGATGCTTGAAACCAAACAAGGAATTTAACTCCTTCTTCTGACTCCTACTTAATCCCAGAGGAGAGACCATAGACAGTCCTGTTTCCCTTGCCCATTAAAGTGACGTCCCCAAAGCCTTCCTCTTATGCCGTAGGTCCCAAGAATCAGTTACCAGAACCCTAGTCAGAGAATATGAAATTATCAGAGACAGATTCAAATCTTGTCATTCACAGGAGCAGTGTCGAACATATGAGACTCTTTTATGCTTTGGGAAGTGACAGATCGTCAGTTTGCATTTTACAGTTGAACTGAAGCCCAGAGAGTTGAAGTGAATGGGTTAAGTACCTCTGTGAGTCCATAACAGAGAAAAGGCTGGATCCTAGGTCTTGTGACACTTTGTCCAGTGCTCATTTCATTTTACTGCCTAACAAGGCTTGAGGATTAACAGACACATGCATTATTCATTGAGAAATGTTAAAAGATGTCATTTTGAAATCATTCAAGGACTTCTCAATACCGAGGGCACAATTCAGGTTTCTCCCAAGGGCCCTGATAATGTAAAAAACCTTGATTTGCTGGGCTTTACCACTGTTTACTTGCAAGAATAGGAAATGATTATTCCTACTGTGCTGACAGAAAAAAATCCCAAAATGCAAATTGATGTACACTAGGTGCCGTAATATAATACTACCACAGACTTGACCGTGGACTGGATGCTTATGTGCTATATTGAGATCCAGGGCGTAAGTTTGGCAAAGCTGTAAGAGAGAGTATTAAGAAAGTGTTGAGGTCTAGGAGAGTCCAGATTTGAGAAGGGGATCAAGATTACAAGGTATCTGCCTTGCAGAAACAGGTATATGGGGCTTAGGATAAACTGTGAGGAAGCTAAATATTGTAATAATTGCTGGTATGTGAATTCCAAAGAGGATGCAGTAGTTAGTGGCTTGACTATCACTAATGTTTATCATATAAGAGGGTGATAATCTTAGATTTGAAAATTAAAGTGGACTCTCTTGGTATAGTCATTGGAAGACAATTGTGAGTAGAGAGTGTGCTTCACAGGCATCACTTTCGTTTGCAGCGACAGCTGCATTAGCATCAGCCAGATGCAGATAGAGCTCTTAAGAAATAATCAGAAGTGCACGATCTTAACCAAAATCAAGTCTGTATAGACCCTGGAGATTTGGGTATGGGCCAAGAAGTTCACTAACTATTACCTAGTAAGGAAACCAAAGTTTACACCATTGGCCATGATCAGTATGTGGGTCACATAGAAGCATGACTTACGTCCAGCACATAAGCCAAGGCTGCCTATTCAGGCTCAGTTGTATCTCAGAGAGCATAATTGCTATCTCACTAGGTACCTAAAATATATGCAAATGTCTACCCCAAGTCAAAAGCCCCTCAATTTCTTCCTTAATTATTGACAATCTATTTGTTTCTTCCAAGAGTTTTTGCTCAGTGTTACACTATTTATGGCAGACAATGACAAGGTTTTGTCCACGTTCTTAGCAGCAGAAGAAAGGTTTTAATATTGTTATAATTAGTTACCTAAGATGCTTTTCAGCTTTACTTGGCAGATCAGATTCAGGTATTTCTCAAAAGCTAATAAGATGCTACCAGATATTTCTTAAAAGCTAATGACTTATTTTTTATATGATAAAATAATTCTTACAAGTTATTTATAGGATAACAGTACTGATGATGATATACTGTCTGGAGTATTAAATCTTTTTTTTAAATGACACAAAGTGACCTATGAATTGAATCTTTAAGACTAAAAATTTATTTTGGGTAGCTACTCTGAAGTGTCTGACCAAATGGTATGCTGGAAAATGAATGACATGTGGAAGATAGACTGATTTATTATTTATCAGATGTGTTCATTTTTAAAATCCCTTCAATTCTAAAACTGAAAAAGGAAATGTTTTCTTGATGTTTATTATTAAGGTCACTTCAATGGATATAATTAAGCCACCCTGAATACAGATGTAAGACAGTGGCTCCAAACTACAGAAACAATTTCTGTTCTAGATTAACTATAAAACGTTGAAGATCTCTTTCCCTCTCTTCTTCCTGGAAAATTGAAGTTGTTGAAATTAATGAACATTTAGCAACTTGACATATATTGTTCATATTAGAGAATCAAGGATATGCACTAGACTTTCTTGTAAAGAGTCTAAAACGAAAGACTGGTGTTACCTTTAAACACAATGATATGACAAAGTTAGATAACTTTTATTAAAAATTCTATCAGAGGTACTCTAAGATATGAAGTTATCTTTATACATTCCTCTCGCAGTGGAAACTTGAATGATTATCCAAATAATTCAGTTAATGTCGATAGAGAAAGAATATAACCTGGGTCCAATAAACAAACTTTTCTTTAGTAGACACAGTGTTGTCCTCTTACTCTTTTTGTCCAATTTACCTGGTTAGCTTAAAATTGTAAGTGTAGAAATAATTTAGAAAATTGTCTTTGTTTTTGTTTGGCTTAGGTGGTAGGGACCTGCAAAGGGGATTTTTAAATCTATATTTTCCTGCCCCTTATTAATTTTTATAACTAAAGATTTTACTCATTTAATATTCTAAAGATATATTTATTTGGCAATTTCTTCCCACATTTCCATAATAATTATAGCATTCTGCTTCTATCTTCTTGGGTCCATCTTTGGCTGGGACCTGATTTTGTTCTTGTTTTGTTGTAGTTGTTGCTTAATCTTTTTTCCCCCCCTTCATTCTAATATTTTTTATCTCTGAAGGTACAACCAGACTTCTCTTTTTTTCTAAGGATGCTAAGCTTAAAGCTAGGTAGTACTAATTTTTAATACTTCATAAAGCTAATTCAGTATAATAAAGGAAATTTCAGTCATTAGACTTAACATTAATCTCTCTGAGAAAGAGCCACTGATGATAGAAATACCTGGTTTTGTTGTCAAAATTAGGCACAGTCCATATCAAGACATCAGGTACAGTAAAATCTTTCCCTCTGAAAGTCTATGACTTCCAAATCTTATCAGGACTAAAAAAAACAATTTGTGTTAATTTCACATCAATTAATATAATAAATTCATCCTGATGATAATATACCTAGCTGAAGCACAATATGAATATGACAGACTGTGAAGTTGTCAGTCTACATAACCAATCCAGGTTAAGTAGGGAAAATAGAGTTTTGGGCCCTAGTTATCCAGAGTTCGGGATAATCCATTAAATTATGGTCTGCCCAGCTTTGCTCTGGCCATTTGCTGAAGGGTCCTTTTGGTCACGGAAAGTAGAATAAACTTTCCCCAATTTTGGACCATGAAATTTGATTAAGCAAATCACTGTAAAGACATTTAGCAATCTGCAGAGACAAGAGTGCTGTTTCTCAGCATTCACAGAGTATGACCTGGATTATATTTTACATATAATATACATATAATTACATATAATTACTTGTTAAAACCATCTTGATTCAAAGTTACAGTTGTAGAATTGAAAACTGTCATCTGTGTGCCTGTTCACCTTTCCTAGGGGAATAAAATTACTCAGGAAATTTAAAGCTGCCTGACCTCTGGGAATCAATAAATTTGAAAATCCCTGTGACGTCATTCAATAAGGAAGAGACATTAAGGTTGATTACCGTGGGTTATAAGTTGCTCCCTGACTGGGACTTGGGCCAAACATACAGAGCTAGAATAAAAACCTATGCTAAACCAGTATCTGGAAAATATGGGCGTGATGGTTAATCATGCTAGCTCCTACCCAAATGCAGTGGGATCTCCAGTATGCAGGATGCTTTAATACACTGGATAGAGATGCAGTCTGTTCCCCAGCATTTTCATTTAGTGACACATTTGTGAATTTGAAGGAAATATTTTGGACACTATAAAATGAAAATTGATGGTGAACCACCCTAATAAACTCCCCTCCAAAAACTGTATGATGTTGCTTTGGAGATTTTAAATCTAATCTAGTAATGCATTCATGCATTAACCCCCTTGTCTTATTGGGCCAAATAATATAAAATACTTCTAAGTCGTGATGATCAGTTCATTATCTTTCCCCATAAACTGTTAGCATGTTTATTTAAACAATGGAATTAATTTTCATGTTTAATAGTGTGTTTTCAAAATAAGATTTTAATTTCACATAGCCTTTTTGTGGGTATGGAATTATTTTTAGGTTTGAAAAATTCATTGTGGAATATAAATTAGTTTTGATTTGCTCAGTCTCATTGCTAAGTGTGTTGATTTCATTTTCTTTATGGAAAATTCTGAATCTTTGGCCTTTTTCTATTCTCACAACTCTGGGAAACCAGTCTAGCTTTTATAGGAAAGGAAAAATAATCAGAATTT
Source organism: Orcinus orca (assembly GCF_937001465.1). Lineage (NCBI taxonomy): Eukaryota > Metazoa > Chordata > Mammalia > Artiodactyla > Delphinidae > Orcinus > Orcinus orca. The sequence continues at coordinate 68,046,509 of NC_064580.1, forward strand.
TCCAATATGATTTATGGGTTTAGATCTACATTTAGTGGTTCCCAAATCCTCCTCAAAGCTCAAGCTGTGAACTTCAAGGCAGGGCCAAAGTCCTCACCATGGACTAAGGGTCAACATCAGATTCAGGTCATCCTTGAGCTGTTTTCTCCCCCTAAGAACTTATGCCCTATTCGAAATCATGTATCTTCCTAGTAATGACTCCAGAAAAAGCTATTAAATATTTAAGAAGCTACCTAGAGTCTAGAATTTACCAGGTTTTTGGAGCTTATCTACTACTAGCTCTAACTTTGGTTTTGGGTTCTCTGCTATAAAAATAATAATGATTATGATTTATTGTGCACTTATGAAGTACTAAGCATTGGGCAATAGATCTTATTTCTTGAAAATAACTATGTTATTTCACACATTTTATAGATAAAAAAACAATGTGAAGAAATTAAATAAGTTTCCCAAAGTTTTATAACTGTCTTGTTTGAATTTCAAACCCAATTCCGTTGGTTGCCAAAGTTTTTCCTTTATGCTATACTATCCCTATATGATAAAGTCACATCACACTACTTTGACCCTTTCCACTTGAGAATCAAGAGAGTTTATAATAGAAGGAGTCAAGATGTACCAATTTAAAAATAGTTCGTTATTTTATTAGGTTCAGGCTGGGTGAACTAGGAAATAAGGGGGTAAAACACATAACATGAGGAATAAAAATGGATAAAAAATGGGGATCATAGAAAGTATAGATGAAGTACTTTAATTCCCTTTAACCAATCTATATGGTGTGATTACTACTTTTCCAGCATAGTATGGGTAATAATAGGAGTCATATAAGTTAAAGCCCCTGCCATCATGGAGCTTATTTACTTGGGGAAGATAAAGTAGCACATATTAAACCTGACTATACAAAACATATGTGAAGATATGTGACTTCATGACATATTTTTCCTTAAACAGAGAATCACTATCCCCATTCACATTTAAGCTGAAGTGATGCAAAAAGGAAATCATATTAGAGCTTTTACAAAAGATTTGCTTTTCTATCCCTAACCTAACCTATGTCATGCTAAGTTTAGAGTAAAGGTTCTGAATTTCAGATATAAGGCCATATTAGAGACTAGGACAGAATATGTGATTTTAGATGCAAGTTAAAATAAAAACAAGAAAAGGACACAAACAAAAATTTACAGAGAGACTCTCCTAAATAAGTCTCGAGGAATAAAATAATTTATGTGTATACTTGATTGCCAACCTCCTATTACACTCTTTATTGGGTTTAGGGCATCCGAATTGAAGGGAAAATCATGAGATCCTTCATATAAAAAACTGATGTTACATACCAACCATCAGAAGAGAAAGTAGAGCTATATTTATATTTGTGAGTCATTTTTTTTCCTTAAGACCAAGGCCTTGAAGTTACAGGATGCCTGTCCCAGGTTCACAACACAATCTATGGCTATATTTCAGAAAGAATTAACCAGAATCTGACTCACATACTTAAGTTTAGGAGCTCAGTGTTGTAAACATCTAACCCACCTAGTTACAGAACTCTGGGTAAAAAATTAAAAGCAAAAACCAAAAATACAGTAACAGGGTTTTAAGATAGTTCATCTCCTGATAATGTTGGTTATTACCCCATATCTTCCTGGTCTCTGCAATGCTCCCTACCCCCCGCCCATGTTTATGTTTCCTTATCCAGGAGGAAATAAAGGAAGGAACTTGGGACATCCATCCCTGATTTAGAACTCTGTTCTAAATCATACTTTCAGCAGGTATCAATTACAGGCTTGAGCTTCAAGTTGTGCTCCTTTGGGACTGACTTGGGGTATAAACTTGAAAAAGACAGCAAGATTTCTCATTTTTCAGTTTCTCTATCTATGAAAAGAGTGTGATTAAGGACACCACTTTCTATAGGGTATGGATCATAATGCTAATGCTTACTGGGTACTTTGCACTCCTTTGGTCAGAATTCCTCTATACAATTTGTAAAATGCCATGTGAAATTGGATTGAAATCACTCTGGGAAAATTAAGTTGCACCTGTCTTTCACATGATAGGTTTCCTTCAGTACATAGGAGCATTGCATTTGGTCAAGCTTGCAGTTCTAAATGCTTATAAGAAGGGTAATAGTTATAAGGCTTGCAGCAGAATAAATGAGAGAGACATGTGAGTTTTATGGATTAGTGAAATCACTGCTTTTATAAATTCCTTATGGAATGGCCTAACACATTAAAAATTATTGTGGGTTTGTACCCTAAATACATGGCAAATTTTACAAGGCTGGGCATCTGAATTGCTCAATTTAACATTTGATTTTACTCATTTCTCTTTTGTTTTGTCTATTGTGTCACTGCTACCAGTCTACAAGTTTTCAAGGAGAGAGGCCATGTCTCCTTTCTTTTTATCTCCAGTGAGATCTAACATGGTGACCTGATTTACTACATGGCATTGCTCATCACTTAATTCCTTTGTCCTTGACTGATAATTTAGCAAATTGTAGCAGCAGAAAAGGAGGTAAAGAGGAAAAAAGAACATTTGTCTCATTTTGGTTAATTTCCAGTCTTTTATGTCAGTAGAAATGGATGTCTGAGTGTCTGTGTTTCTGTATGTGTGGGCGCTGGGGTAGAGAGAGAGAAGAGGAAGAGGTAAGAATAGATGTTGATATTTCTCACATAGTAAAGACCACTGGTTTCCATGTCATTGCAAAAAGAAAAATGAGGGATACTTGTTTCTGGTGATTTTTATGCTGTGGTGATTTAGAAAGTTGAAAGCCTTAATAACGTAAACAAATCTTTCATCCAAATAGTTGGACTATATGAGGGGGAGAGAAATATGTGTGGATACACACATACTACAGAATGTGTAGTTGGAAGGAAATGTGATGTGGATAAAAAAACACAAGGATTTTGAATTAAAACTCAAATTCTAGTCCTGGCTCTGTTATTAACTTGCTATGTAACTCAGGATGAATCCCCTGCTTTCTCTAGCCCTCAGTTACCTTGTTTGTAAAGACTAAAGCATCAGTAGAGATTAGAAGGTTATTAATAGAGACATAATAAAGATTAATAGTCTAATCTTTATTTTAAATACTAAATCAGTCTTCCAGAAATTTAAAAATTATAATAAGGCTCACTGAATCACCATGATGTCATCTTTGGGCTTATTAATGAAAACAGCATGTTGCCCCAAGTGCTCAATAAGTATTTGCTGTCTGAACTTGTTGAATTACTTACTCCATATGTAGGCTGCTGAGCAGGCTTCAGTGTATGATGTGAGGGGTTTAACCTGATTAAAACCTCTCCCTTACTCTCCTCCTATGGTACTGTACCATGCTCTTTTTTGCTTAGGTCTGCAATAGTTCCCATGAATTATTTAAAAATAGGCTGCTGGAAAAATGTCTGCATGCTTTTTGTGAAGGTCCTGGATAATATCTTCTAGTCCTCTGTTCTTAATGCATTAGCTTAAATCTACTTATTTTCTGAGGTTAAAAGTAGAGACACTGGCCCTAAAAATGTTTTGATGAGGAGCAGTCCATGAAAGGAATGTTTGTGCACATCACGAAAGTCTGCCTAAGATTATGGGTCTTGGATTGGATATGGACTCCAGGCAGGTAGGTTGTGATGTGAGGACTCTTGATCAGACCTGAGGTGATGAAGCACTTAAAAATAAGAACACAAAATTTCTTCATATTTTTCCAATTTTTATCTAGAATTGGAACTATCTGCCAAATCAAACTTTCTACTAGACTTAAGAGTATCAGAACCTTAGGGATAATTTAGTCTACAAAGTCCTTCATTTTACAGATGAGAGACTGAGCACCAGAGATGGAAAGAACTTTCCTAAGGTTATACCACTAATTAGTGATATGGCCAAAACTATAAGCCAGGTATCCTATGCCTAACCAGTGCTCTTTCCCCTACGTCCTGCTTTCTCTCAGGTTAAGTGGCCTGTTTTGGGAGTTGAAGAAACCAGCGAGTAAAACAGTAATTTTATGGTATATGACTGTTCTAGAAGAAATTGATGAAGTGACTCCCAAACCAAAATCCACTTGTTGATATCTTGCCTGAGTCCTGTCCATGAAATACAATAAATTAAATGACCTAAAAAAAATTACTGAGAATATTCACCATCTTAATAGAATCTGCTTCTAGTCAGCTGTATCTGCCTCGTAGAGTTTATGATTAATCTGCGGCCCTACTCAGTCATTGAATTCTGTCCCTATGGTTTATTACTCTAGTTTGTCCTCACATATCTGCCCCATTTAGGTGGTACTTGGATAATTCTTGTTCTACCTTCACACACGGCAAACTACCAGTAGAGATTATAACTGTCTGTAACTTCCTGTCTGGGCTTTCTTTCTTAGCCCCCATGACAGACTTCTGTGGATACTGGGGCACCGAGAATACATTACTCATTCTCTTCTCAGGTCTATTTATTCAGCATTGTTACCTTCTTTTAAAGACAAAGCAATTTAGAAAGAACTTTACTTTATTTTCACCATTAATTTTCTTCATCAGGTCCTTTTAAAGCATATATTGAGAGGTTCCTGTGTGCCTAGCACCCTATTTGCTATGTCTTAGAGGCAAGAAGAAAAGGACAAATAATGTGTATTGACCCTCTATTGTGTGTCAAGCATGGTCTTACTGGCTTTTACTTGGGATACCCCACGCAATCTTAACAATACACCCCAGGAGTAGGCATTGTTTATTATACCATTTTACAAGAGGGAGAAAGAGGGAGAGAGGAGAGAGGGACAGAGGGAGAAAGGGAGAGGGGAGGGGGGAGAGAGAGAGAGAGAGAGAGAGAGAGAGAGAGAGAGAGAGACTTTCCCCAACTGAACCTGGCATTTGAACTCTGGTCTCTTTGAAAGGTTCCCCTTCCCCAAGGAGCTGGCAATCTAGCTGAGAAAAGATTGTTAAAATTATTGGTTTGAAGCAAACTTGTTTAGGTGGCAGCTGCTATGTTAGTTACCTGCCTTCTATCTTTCCTGCCCTCTTCTCCCCTTTGCAGAATTCTCTGCCAAAACTTATGATACAATCTGGCTTCTCAGTTAATCCTACTATATTGCACCACCTAAGGCTATCTGCCTCTACATTCCTTTACTTCCCTTCCTCTACCAAGTAAAATGTATCTCTCTTTATATTTCATCCCATTCATTTTTAAGGTGAACTACCTTATCTGATTGATTACAGTTAATGGGTTAAAGTGAAAATCCTCCTTGTAGTAGTTTCATTTTAATAGGAGATTCTTGGAGACAAAGTGCCTTAAAGACAAAGTGCCTTAAAGGATTGAATCTATAATGGTATATTTCAGGCAAAGTGGCAAGCCTGAGCAAGAGATCCCTGGGTAAAGTGAAGCAGAGAAGAGCAGGTGTGGAGTGTGGTTTTTTGATGCCCTCATATCACCACACATAGAAAGCCATCTATAAGCATTGAAAGGGTACCTGTAAGGTAGTTTTGCACAGAAGTTAGTCCATCTTCTTAGCACCAGCTGTGCTGACAGCCAGTGGCCAGCTGGGTCTCCTTCCATGTGTATTCACTAATTAATTAAACAGTTGTGGTCATGAGAACTCAGAAAAATCCCTAACTGAGAAAAAATCAGTTTCTACACTCCAACTGTGTTGAGTTTGACTATAAGCTGTGAGATTTTCCTGGGCTAGCTCATTATAATGAAGAGCTCCTTATGACCAGGGAGGGACTGTGAACCCTGCCACTGACATCCCTATCCACTCTCACCCTTTCTAAAAGCTGCTAAGTCAAAAGGAGATGTCAGATGGTAGTAAAGGGGTTCCCACTCACCCTACTTTGCTACCACTAAGGGCTAAGTGTAACTCTTTTCATGCTCTCCTTTGCCCAGTGGTAATCTGTTTCTGGGGTTTCAGCATCTACTTGCTGAAATTTTCCAGCCCTCCTGAGCATCTTCTTCACACTGCATTTGATCACTGTTATTCTATGTTCTTTCAGGCATGAATGAATTAAACCAGCCAGATTCCCTATGGCTTCTTCAGGGGACCCTATTGCTCTGATTAAAGAATTTCCCCAACACTGGAGAAAACAGTACGTACTAAAATATTATCTTGACTTCTCTTTTGGCATCATCCCTAAAAGAGTGCTCTTTCACTCTGTGGGCCCTGGGAAGGCAATGAGAGCCTGTCCCACATCTGGTCCACTTGATAGATTACCAGGTAATGGCCAGTTAAATTACATTTATCTCAGTCAATAAATGTAATCTTATAGAACATGAAAAGCTGCGGTTTATGGAGTATTTGGTAGAATGTGATTTTTATTAATAGTGTCCCATTGAGTCATACTGGAGCCTGAGACAAAAGGAAGAATTAGTTTATATAGATATAGATAGATATAGATATAGATGATATAGATATAGATATAGATATATCACTCAGCACACATTGGCCACCCTAGTCATACAACAGAGGATATGTGTTTGTTGAGAAAAGGGATGCCATTTGCTAAAAAAGAAGACTACAGTAGCTGTAGGTGATTCATGCATATTAGGCAAGCATCTATTCACTGATTACTAAGCTTAAAGGTCAATGAATGTAGGTTAAGAACAGATTTTGGAGATGGGGGTGGTGTTTTCTATGCTTGCTTTTGGCTCCTTTGTCTTGATGTCTATTCTTAGAAGAAGTGTATTACTGAAAAACCAGCCTAGATATCTAACAATCAGAAGTGGACATGACTAATAGATGCCTAATACTTAAGCTCAGTTTAAAAAATCATGAGTATAAACCAAATTGACAAAACTTCAGCTAGACAAGGAAAAGAGAGAGGACTCAAAGAAAACAAATGAAAGAGAAGTTACAATTGATAGCACAGAAAATCAAAGTATCATAAGAGACTACTCTGAACAATTACATGGCAAAAAAATTGGACGACTGAGAACAAACAGTAAATTCCTAGAAGAATATAATCTTCCAACACTGAATCATGAAGAAATAGAAAATCTGAATAGACATATTACTAGTAAGGATATTGAAACAGTAATCAAAAATCTCCCAACAAACAAAAGTCCAGGATTAGATGCCTTCACTCATGAATTCTGCAAAGCATACAAAGAAGATTTGATACCTATCTTTCTCAAAGTTTTCCAATAAACTAAAGAGGAGGAAATCCTTCCAAACACATTTTATGAAGCCAACATTACCCTGATACCAAAACCAGACAAGGATACCACAGAAAAAGAAGACTACAGGACAGTATCCTTGATAAACATAGATGCAAAAATCCTCAACAAAATGTTAGCAAATCTAATCCAACAATATATTAAAAGGATTATATGGTCAAGTAGGATTTATTCCAGAGATGTAGGGATGTTTCAACACATACAAATCAATCAACGTGATATATCACATTAACAAAATGAAGGGTAAAAATCATATGATCAACTCAATAGATGCACAAGAATCATTTGAAAAAAAAAATCACATCCATTTATGATAAAAACTCCAACAGGACTTCCCTGGTGGCGCAGTGGTTGAGAGTCCACCTGCCAATGCAGGGAGCACAGGTTCGTGCCCCGGTCTGGGAAGATCCCACATGCCGTGGAGCGGCTGGGCCCATGAGCCATGGCCACTGAGCCTGTGCATCTGGAGCCTGTGCTCTGCAATGGGAGAGGCCACAACAGTGAAAGGCCCGCATACCGCAAAAAAAAAAAAAAAAAAAAAAAAACTCCCAACAAAGTAGGTATAGCAGGATGATACCTCAACACAGTAAAGGCCATATATGACAAACCCACAGGTAAAATCATACTCAGTGCTGAAAGCTTTTCTTCTAAGATTAGGAACATGATGAGGATTCCACTCTTGCCACTTTTATTCAACATAGTATTAGAAATTCTAGCCACACCAATTAGGCAAGAAAAAGAAATTAAAGGCAATAAAATTGGAAACAAAGAAAACTGTCACTATTTTCAGAAGAAATGACACTATATATATATAAAACACTGAAGACTGCACCTCAAACTGTTAGAAATAAGTGAATTCACAAAAGTCACAGGATACAAAGTCAATATACAGAAATCTGTGGTGTTTTTATACACTATTAGTGAACTATCAGAAAGAGAAGTTAAAAAAAATCCCATTTACTATTGCATCAAAAAAAACACAAAAAACCAAAAAACCTAGGAATAAAATTAACCAAGGAGGTGAAATACCTTTACACTGAAAACTATAGGACAATGATTAAAAAAAGGAAGAAGACACAAATAAATGCAAAGGTATTCCATGCTCATGGATTGGAAGAATTAATATTGTTAAAATGTCCATACTACCCAAAGCAATCTACAGACTCAATGCAATTCCTATCAAAATTCCAATGGCATATTTCACAGAACTAGAATAATACGAACATTTATATGGAACCACAGAAGATCCTGAACAGCCAAAACAACGTTGAGAAAGAACAAAACTGGAGGTATTATGCTCCCTGATTTGCTATACTACAAATCTGTAGTAATCAAAACAGTATGGTACTGGTGCAAAAACAGACACAGAGATCAATGAAACAGAACTGAGAGCTCAGAAATAAACTCACATGTATGGACAATTAATTTACAACAAACAAGCAAAGAACATGCAATGGAGAAATGACAGTCTTTTTAATAAATGGTATTGGGAAAACTGGACATCCATGTGCAAAATAATGAAACCATCTTACCCAACATACAAAATTAACTCTAAATGAATTAAAAACTTGAGTATAAGATCTAAAGCCATAAAATTCCTAGAAGAAAACATAGGTGGTAACCTCACTGACATTGGTCTTAGTGATGTTTTTGTGGATGTTACTCCAAAGGTAATGAAAACAAAAGCAAAAGTAAACAAATGGAACTACATCAAACTAACAAGCTTCTGCACAGCTAAGGAAACTGTTCTCAAAATGAAAAGCAGCCTACTATATGGCAGAAGATATTTGCAAACAATATATCTGATAAGGGGTTAATATCCAAAATATATAAAGAATTTACACAACTGAACAACAAGAAAATGATCTGATTTAAAAAGTTGTAGAGGATCTGAATAGACATTTTATTTATTTTTCCAAAGAAGACATACAGATAGCCAACAGGGACATGAAAAGATGTTCAACATCATTAATCATCATGCAAGCCAAAACCACAATAAGATACCACCTCATGCCTTTTGGAATGGCTATTACTGACAAGACAAGAAATAACAAATGTTGGAGAGGGCATGGAGAAAAGAGAACCTTCCTACATTGTTGATGAGAATGTAAATTGGTGCAGCCACTATGGAAATCAGTATGGATATTCCTCAAAATAATAAGAATAGAACTACCATATGACCCAGCTATTCCATTTCTAGGTATTTATCTGAAAAACATGAAAACACTAATTCAAAAAGATATATAAACACAAATGTTCATTGCAACATTATTTACAATAGGCAAGATAGGAAAACAACCAAAGTGTCAACCAATGGATGAATGGATAAAGATGGTAAAATTTCATTCTTTTTTATGGCTAACTTTAAATGGAGTATAATCTATAAAAATATTGAATCACTATGTTGTATACATGAAAGTAATATAATATTATAAATCAACTACACTTCAGTTAAAAAAGATTATACACACACTCACACATGCACACACAATGGAATACTACTCAGCCATAAAAAAAAACATGAAGTCCTGCAATTTCTGACAACATGGATGGAACTTGATGATATTATGTTAAGTGAAATAAATCAGATGGAAAAAGACAAATACCTTATTATTTCACTCATATGTGGAATCTAAAAAACAAAACAAACAAAAAACCCAAATGAAATGAAAACAAAGTCATAGATACAGCAAACATTAGTGATTACAAGAAAGGAAGGAGGTTGGGGGAGTGGGTGAAATGGATGAAGAAGGTCAACTTTATTGTGATGGAAGGTAGCTAGACTTGTAGTTGTGATATTTTGTAGTGTATCAAATGTTTAATTATAATGCTGTACACCTGAAACTTATATAATAAAAAACCATGAGCAAAATGACTATGCAGATCACTAAAACATGGAGAAAAAAAGACCCTAAATATAGTCATTTTCAGTTATATTCCTAACCATGAGGTCAGGGTTTTAATAAATAATACAATACCTTGTAGTGAAAATATCCTTTGTATGTGAATGTGTGCATGTCTAACTTAAGTACTTAGTGTATGGGTTTATGGATATATGAAGCCAACTTGAAGCCACTCCATCCTTTCTTTCTAGTTGCACTTTCTTGTAAAAAGGGAAAGAGCCTCTTCTCAAGATCACTTGAGATTTTTCCTGAGGTAAACAGGATGACAATAGCTGGAGAGCTCAGTGAGACAAGGAGAAAAATTTAGGCATCTGTCCAAAACATATTATGCTTGTAACACACGTAAATTTGTGATTAATTATAGGTGGAGTAGGTTACACAGTTGATATATTTCTGTAGTCTTCTGTGGAATAAATATCTGTTGGCTCAATTAAAGTACTATACTTCCATTGGAAGTATTAACAAATGAAAGTGCTGGTTGAGCCTGAATCTCCATTGTGATATAAAATTCAAATTAACTAGGGGAAATTCAAATGCATTTTCATTTATTAATAGCCATGAAAGTCCATAGTCAAGATAAAACCTCAGGCTTAAGAGAGAAAAAGAGAAATACTCAACTGTTACAACTAGCAAACAAACAAAAAAGCTAAACAAGATGAACAACAACAGTAAAACCTTTGTATTAATAGGTATGCAATTTGTAATTTGTATTAATAGGTATGTAACTTGTCATCTATGTAATTTGTTTAAATGATTTCCTCCTTGAGACATTAACCAGCATTCAGTCTTTAGCGACAGCATTTATGCATACATATAATTATTTTACACTGTTTAAAATGCTAAGAATTTGTTCATTTTATTTAATAATTTATATGGCACTTGGTATAGAATCTTACAAATAACAACTCATTAAATACCCATAGAGGAACTTACTGTTATCTCATTTTACAGATGAGGCAATTGAGATGTAGAAATGTTTATGTAACTTGCTCAAAGTCACACAGCTAGTCAGTTGCAGAGCCTCAATTTGAATACAGGAACACTGGCTCCAGAGTCCGTTTTCTTGCCAACTACAAATCATGCCTCATTATTTATAAAATGTTTGCATATTATGCAATAATTATATAATGCATGTACATGAAAACATATATATGAAATGGAATGCCAGGGCTATTTAAAACCCAGATGTAGAGGAATTACCTGGCAGTCCAGTGGTTAGGACTCTGTGCTTCCATTGCAGGGGGTACGGGTTCAATCCCTGGTCAGGGAACTAAGATCCTGGAAGTCGCGTGGTGCACCAATAAATAAATAAATAAATAAAAATAAAATGAATAAAATCCAGAAATAAAATGACAAAATATTAGAGCTAGAAATGCTATTAAAAGTTATTTGGCTTAACCTACACATTTCAGAGAAGAAATAGAGGTCCAGATAAGTTGACTTGCTCGAGGTTACACAGATATTCAATGGCAGAGGTGAAACAAGAACTCAAGTCTTCTCACTCTCAATCTGATATTATTTTCATTACACTAAATTGACTTTGCTATTACTAATTTAAATAAATACATCACTATTTATATTTTTGAATAAATGTCACCCTCAAATGCAAAGTTATATGCTTACAGTAGTGATGCTGTGTTTCACCAAATAGTCTCATAACTTGTTCTTTGAAATTATCTTTGAGACTGGATTTGAGCTAATCAAGAAAAATATGTCATAACACACTATGGTCATACCTTATCATACCTTGGTTTGAGCCAAAAATGGCATGTTTAACTTGATCCTTAACTTCATTGTTCAGACTTATTTCTGAATGGCTTTTGACTATTTCCAAAATTCAACTACCCTTAAAAGACAAAGGTTTTTCACCACAGGGATTATTCTAAAGTATATGAGGCAGACTCTGAGTGCAATTCTAAGGGAGAGCTCCAAAATTTTCCTGAGCAATAAGGAATGTAATTGGAATAAGCCTATAGCTTTTCAAAGTGACAGCTCAGGAAAGACAAACTCATTTGGTTGCTTGCTTCCTGATAAGTTTGTTCATTTATCTATCTATCTATTTATTTATTTTAATATATGTTGTTCCATTATTTAGGTCTTTTAGTCTTTCAGCAAGATTTTGTGAATACCAGTGTACAGTTTTTTTGACATCATTTACCAGGTATATTTCTAAGTATTTCATATTTTGATGGTATTGTAAAGGTTATATTTTTCTAATTTTTAATGTACAACTATTCATTACTAGTACATAGATATACAGTGGATATTTCTTTATTGACATTTTTCTGGAAACCTTGCTATATTCAGTTATTAGTTCTGGTAGTTCTTTTTTTGAAGATTGCATTGTATTTTTTTACATAGACAATCATGTCATTTAAAAATAAAGATAATTTTGATTCTTCCTTCCTAGTCTGGATACCTTATTTTCTTTTTCTTGCCTGGTTGCCCTGGAAAGTTGTACAATGTTGCATAGAAGGAAAGAGAGCAGACATTATTTACTTACTCTTGATCTTAGGAGGAATTAATTCAGTCTTTCACCATTAAATATGATTTAAGAATATATATATATATATTCTTTTTCAGATTATTTTCCATTATAGGTTATTACAAGATATTGACTATAGCTCTGCCTTGTTGTTTCCGATAACTTTATTTTTAAAAAAATATTATCACTGTGAGGAACCCAATGTCTTAAATGTTTCAACTCATTGATGGAGTCTAGAAAGGTAATGTGTGTGTGTGTGTGTGTGTGTGTGTGTGTGTGTGTGTGTGTGTGCAGGTGTGCTGTATTGTATCTCTTGGGTGACTTTTCCCAGATAAATAAGTTCACATGGAGAATACCATCCATCCTCCCAGGCAAAGGAAATTTATTGGAGATGAATACCTTGGTGTGGTATGTAGGACATGTTGATGACATAGTTGAAGAGGTTGTGAGAGTAATAAGGAATAGAATAGTCAGATAGATAGAACTAGAGCTAAGGAAAAAACAATGTAGATAACAACAGTGTGGCAGAGAAGGTCAGATGGAGGAAGCTGCAGTCTAAATAGGAGGAAGAGAAGAGGAACAGGACAGAGGGAGGAGGGAGATTAAAGAAAAATTTAAAGTCAAAACTTTGAGTTATTAGTGTATCAGTGACATACTCAGTATTGGGAAGAACAGTGAAAGAGAAGGGTCCCAGTTTTAGATAAATTTGCCCTTAAGATTGCTAGCCATTTGTTTCAACTTTCCTTTTATCCTGTCTGTGAAGCCTTGTTGAAATGATTGATGGACAGTTAGATAGATCACGAACAAATGATGGAAGCACATTACCATTTGATGATCATCTTAAAATAAAAAATAACCATATTTCTCATGTTTGCAATTACTCTGTCACTGATGTCAATCATTGAAACAACTGACTGGCATTCCAAACTGTCAAAGAGTTGTTTCTCCTCTCTCGTTTACCCTGACATACACTTAAGTTGGTAAGTATGAGGTGGGGGAACATCTGAATTCAAGTTGTTTTTTTTTTTTTTGCCATCTCTTAGAGCTAAAAGTCATTGCTTTAACACTTGTTAAAAAGTTACAAATAAAGCAGGAAGAAAATGCAATGAACTCAATTGCAATGAATCTCAAGAAGTGGCTAGTCACTTAGTTTTCAATCCAGTGATATAAAGAGTCATCAAAAACCAACCAAATACTGCAAATAATGCCATTCACTGAAAAAAAATCCTTTTATTTACTGTCACCAGTTTTGGTTTCAAAGTACCTCCTCCCTTTAGCCTTTCACAAGATACATTTAAGGGAAAGGCATTGGAAATAAATAAATAGCAAGCTTATGCCTAAATTACTTAGGTATCCAGAAGTCCAGCTGTACTCTCTGAGTAGATAATGAGAGAGAGACGTAAGCAATTGGCTTATGTCAGAGATAAAAGTGAGCGAACCAGCAGGTAAATGTAATAGGAAAAAAATATCTTTTCTCAACTGCAGATTTTGGGAACAAGTGCCTGTTCAACACACTTTTGGTACTTGGTGAGTTCCCTGACTATGGTGGGGGAGGGAGTTGTCATTTCCTGCCAGAAGAAGGTAGCAGGTGGTGGTAAAAAAAAAAAAAAAAAAAAAAAAAAAAAGTAAAAATAGCACCACATTACCACAAAGAATTGTGCTCTTCTCCATTTTGGGGTGTGTGTGTTTGTGTGTGTGTGTGTGTGGTGGGAGGATAATACTTTTAAAACCTGACTTCCTTTTATTTGCACTTCACTTGATTGCAATACAATGTGGCTGTTTATATGTACATTAAGAGTTGAGATTTTTTAAAAAGGCAATTAGTGTGTTTTGAGTCGTGTACTCTGCCTTAGTTCAGAGCTTGCAGATAAATATGGTAAAACTAGTTGAATAATTTTTTAAATGTTAAGTGAGCATGGAGCTTGTGGGGGCCACTGTTGCTGTGAAGGAGGAATTTTCTTTTTGATTGTTTCTGAAATTTCTTCAATTTGATTCCCAAACACTTAAGTGAATACATTTGATTGTTTTGAGGAAACCATGGAGGAAATTGTAATCAGTTCAATGGTATGGCATCCAGAGCACTTATTTTATCCATTGGCAGGTGACCAATAAGAAAGATAGGGCTTCCCTGGTGGCGCAGTGGTTGAGAGTCCGCCTGCTGATGCAGGGGACATGGGTTCGTGCCCCGGTCCGTGAAGATCCCACATGCCGCTGAGCGGCTAGACCTGTGAGCCATGGCCGCTGAGCCCGTGCATCCGGAGCCTGTGCTCCGCAAAAAAGACAACTTCATACAGAAAATAATTCAGATGTGATTCTCAGCAAATAAAAAAGAAAAACTCTTTAAAAAGTGGTTTTGTAATCTCCAAATACTTTGCAGTAGCCAATATCAATGATTAAAACAATAGCTAGAAATTACTAAATATGTTTTTAGATTTTATGACTTGAAAAGCCTTTAAGTGACATATTTCAAAATTTATACAGAACTGGATAATTGGAAAAAATATTCTACAGACTTGCAGGGACATTTGTATCCAAATTTAACAGGCATTTACTAAAGGTCTACCAATGAACATTTAGTACAGGTCTAAGTGTTGTGAGAAATACATAGATGATTAGGACAGAGTTCCTACTCTCAGAAAGATTACAATCTAGTGGTTATATAGACAACTAACTGTACTATCAGACAGGATGAAACACATCAGACTATAATAGAGGTATAAGCACTATGAAGTGGGAAGTCAAAGGAAGGTGAGTTAATTCCAGTTTGGGTGAACTCAAGAGAGTCTTGGAGGAAGAAATGAGATTATAGAAATTCTCCTTTCTATCAAGAATTTTCCTATCAAAGTGGGAAAGTGGGGATAGGGGATTGGACCTTGAAGACATTCTGACTAAATTAAAAGAGAGAAAGACATTAAAAAGTACATGATGTATTCAAGATAAGCCTGGCATGGTGGAAGCCTAGGACATTTGGAAGAGTGTAATAAGAGATTGGGCTCAAGAGAGAAAATAGAGCTTTGAATGTCAGATATTTACATCATCAAAGTGTGAATATTTGAAGGATTTTGCACAAGTGCATGATATGCTTCAACCTGTATCTGATAAAGACATCTGTAGAAATATGTTAGTCTAAAATAATAAAGTTGTGATATTTAACATAATAGAAAGGAAGTACAGCTATTGCTCATGTCAAAGTGTTGTAAACAGAGATAAAATATGAATGTCTGTTCCTCCTGAAATATTGCTGAGTGTTACTGATACTATGCTGGAAATGTACAAAAAGTTTGCAATTGCTGGTCGGTATTCTTTACTTGCTTGCCTATTCATTTTAGGTGGAAGATGACACTCTATCCTTTGAGTCAAAACAGAATAGAAGCTCATAGTCTTTCTGTAGGAACATCTGCAAAAGACTTTAGAAGAAGGGATTTTCTGGGTTTCTTAGATACTTTTCAACTCATACTACAGACTGCAAGAAAACAGTGGATGATATATATCTGCTTCTTTTAAAACAAATGTATCTATTTATTTACTTATTTATTTTGACTGCATTGTGTCTTTGTTGCTGCTCACGGGCTTCCTCTACTTGCCGCGAGCAGGGGCTACTCTTCATTGAGACGCACAGGCTTCTCATTGTGATGGCTTCTCTTTGCTGCAGAGCATGGGCTCTAGGCACACAGGCTTCAGTAGCTGTGGCACGTAGGCTCAGTAGTTGTGGCTCACGGGCTCTAGAGTCCAGGCTCAGTAGTTGTGGCACATGAGTTTAGTTGCTCCACGGCATGTGGGATCTTCCCAGACCAGGGCTCGAACCCGTGTCCCCTGCATTGGCAGGCAGATTCTTAACCACTGCACCACCAGGGAAGTCCAGATATATATCTGCTTTTAAAGCCAAAGAACAAGATCAGTGAAGGACAACATTGGCTTGTCCTTCATTATATCCCAATCTTGAACTATATTACCTTTCACTCCAGTGAAATGTCATCAGAAATGGCCCAGCTATTACAAATAAAGACACTCACTGAAAAATTATTTTATTTGCTAACAGAGCATTATGCAGTAAAAACAAATACAGAAAATTCCAGTCGAATATTGAACATTCATCAAGCTCCAGAGGCTAACATAATCCCAGGCTTGATTTCAGCTATGGTCTGTGATTCTTTAGGACGCTTCAGCCCTGTCCTAGAGAAGAGTAAAATTTCTCGGTATTTGTGAATCTAGTACCTAAAATATTAGTGTGGGATGAAGAGAGTGTCATAAGAAAGGGTCCCATATGACAATTTTCACAACCTCTTTTCAATCAATATGTATATGATGTCATCTCAGACAAATGTGACAACAGTTCTGGTGAGGACCTACAATCTAATTTGATGTTTGATGTTTCATACCTGGGGCATCCTTATTCCAGACTTGGGCTAGAGTGATCTCCAAGTGAATATGTCATTATCTGGTTCTTGGATCCATGGGTACAGTAGATTTAGAACAAGCATCTTTGAGGTTAGTCTAGGAGTCTCCCCACCTTACCCCCTATAACCCTCCTTTTGGAGACAGATCCAGGGAAAGAGAACCCTCCACTCCTAACACTTTACAGTCATAGCTCTTTTCTCAAATGTGGTGGCTTATAAAAAAGGAGAGTCTGGGAAGAAGAAACATTAGCAGGGATGTGCCACCCTCTCTGCTTCCACCTATGCCAAGGGCCATGTGTCTGTCACAGCATTCCCATCACTGGTGGAAAATTAGTCAAGGAATGCAGTCATCTTTTTCAATGACACTTCAGTCTCAGTAATCAGAAAAATACCTCTAAGAGCCAAGAGTTTCCAAAAGACTCAGTTTGCTTCTACTAGTCAGGAGGGCTGTTGATGCTGGAAGGAGAACTGTAGGACCACAGTAATGGTTCCTGGTATGTGGTTACTCTTTAGACAGTGACTTAAAGGACTTTTGGGACTTATTTTTTGAAGTGAGAATCTTGATTAATTTATAGGATCTACTTTCTAAGTATAGAAAACATGGTAGAAGATTGAGAAGTAACCAACTAGAAACCTGTTGAGAGAAGACATACTACCAAGAGCCATAAAATAAAACAGGTCCAGCAAAGACAAAACCACCACCAGGGGAGGCTTATATTCAGTCATCTGGGATAACAGTGTTCAGTGTCTTGTACCCCTTTCCTATGCCTCCCTTAAAGCCTGATTGAAGAACAGTATATATTATCTGTCATTTAAAATTCAAGAATAGGACTTCGCTGGCGGTTCAGTGGTTAAGATTCTGCGCTTCCAGTGCAGGGGCCGCAGGTTTGATCCCTGGTCGGGGAACTAAGATCCCACATGCCGTGCAGTGAGGCCAAAAGATTTAAAAAAAAAAAAAGTAAGATTCAAGACACCCCCCTTTTATTAGATTAATTGTCTTGTTCTTTGGATATCAAATGTTCCCTGGGAATTTTTCAGAGTAATTACTGAAGGCTCTATGACCACTTTTTAGGGTAATTACTGAGGGCTAAACAATTCCTTTTTGCCATTTGCATTTTAGTATTTAAAATTCAATTTAAATAATTTTCCATCAGGATTCTTTATGCAGTTTCTGAAGACCCCAATGTCTGCTGAGACGTTTCTATATTACGCTTTGCTTTTTAAAAACAAAATGCTATACACCTTGGATAATATAGTGTGGAGAAAATGGCTCCAAATTATAAGTAAAACACAAGTAACTGTGGAGAGGGGGTTAACCACTGAGCACCAAGACCAGAAAGATCTGATACAATGAGCAGAAAGACAAAGGATGCAAAAGCTCTGAGGTCTATTACACACGATCGAGAAATTCTGAGTTTGTCTGAGGTACTGACATTCCCCAAGAAAAGTTACCAGGTTTAAATTACTGCACTCCATCTTTAAGGGTGGGAGACTGACATTCCAAGCCTAAACTCTCCCTATAAGGCAAAAGGCTTATCCTTAAGAAAAAGGAGTTTGGGCCCCAGCCAACAAGTAGGAAAGGACTTTTCCTTTCTTTTTCCTTAAAGGAGGGCTTTTTGGCAATCCATGAATTTACACCACATTAGGTAGCTACCTACACCCCAAATCAAGGCCAGCTATGAAATGAGGCCCTGGAGACTGGTTTAATTTTCCACTTCACCCTTGCTCTTTTTACCAGAACCCTTAAGATTGGTTTACTCCTCCACTTTCACAGACTATTAATCCTATGAAGCAGTGGATAGGGTACACTCTCAAAGAGAAAATTGCAAGAAAAAGAACTGCAAAAAAGTAAAAAGGGCCAGAAGGACCTGATTATCTTGGACCTTAGTTTATTTTATGTAAGCTTGGAAGCTTATAACTTTCCTTAAAAAAAATCCCCCTTCTTGTCTAAATGCTCATGTCTGGTCTGAGACACAAGGTGACATTCAAAAGAGCTGAGGAAAATCCCCACAGTCGTGTCAGCAGTGAGAACAGAAAATATGTACCATTTTCCCACTGTAACATAACTTGTGATCTTCTCATCACTTCTACAAAGTGAAAATATTTTAAATGTAACGTGTAAAATGGAACTTTGTAAAATGGTTACTTGTATTTTGAATAAAAAGTTATTATATACACCATATTAGCCCAGAGACCACATTTTGAGAAGCCCTGCTTAAGAAAAAAGGAAAGAATAAAAATAGACACCTATAAATCATGTGGATAAGAAGGAGACCCTGAGAGGTGGGAGCCATGTAAGAACAAACTAACTTTTTTTAATGGATGGTAGGAGCAAGAAAGTGGATAGTGGCTAAAGTAATTTTAGTTATCAGTACAGATTTCAACAGCTTCTGCAGTAACCCATTCCCAATACCAATTGGCATGTGCTGGTCTGCGGCATACAAAATGATTGTGAACTAGGATATCTGAGGAAAGGCAACATGTCTGGGCATTATTCACTCTGATGTGAGATTGAGTGATGACCTTCCTTCTTTCTCCGAGTAATTAAAAGCGTATTACTCAGAGCAGAGCAACAAGATACAGAATCTGCTGAAGTGGAAATGTGCTTCAGATCTCAGAAGAGACATTTAGATTCAGCTAAGTGAAACTTCCTAGCAAAATAATAACTCTAAATAACTACTTTGTCCACACATAGGTATTTCCTCCCTTCATGGAGCTGGCCTATCAGGGAATCATAGATGTCAAAGATAAGAGGAGTTGGGAGCATGATTAGATGTGGTATCTATACAGAATACCCCTCTTTTATTTATTTATTTATTTATTTATTTATTTATTTATTTATTTATTTATGGCTGTGTTGGGTCTTCGTTGCTGCGCATGGACTTTCTCTAGTTGTGATGAGCAGGGGCTGCTCTTTGTTGCAGTGCACGGGCTTCTCATTGCAGTGGCTTCTCTTGTTGCCGAACGCAGGCTCTAGGCACGCGGGCTTCAGGAGTTGTGACACATGGGCTCAATAGTTGTGGCTCATACGCTCTAGAGCACAGGCTCAGTAATTGTTGCACATGGGCTTAGTTGCTCCGCAGCATGTGGGATCTTCCCAGACCAGCACTCGAACCTGTGTCCCCTGCATTGGCCGTTGGATTCTTAAACACTGTGCGACCAGGGAAGTCCTGCATGTGCTTCTTATTGCAGTGGCTTCTCTTGTTGTGGAGCACCAGCTCTAGGTGTGCGGACTTCAGTAGTTGTGGCTTGTGGGCTGTAGAGCGCAGGCTCAGTAGTTGTTGCACACGGGCTTAGTTGCTCCGCGGCACGTGGGATCTTCCCACACCAGGAATCGAGACTGTGTCCCCTGCATTGGCAGGCAGATTCTTAACCACTGTGTCACCAGGGAAGCCCCCCACCCCTCTTTAAAATAAAAATTCTGATGGAACATTCTTCCTAGGAGAATTAACTAGGTAAAGACTTTCTAAAGTGTTTGCTTACTGAGCTGTAGTCAGCTCTTAGATATAGTTGCTGGACAGGTTTTCTGGAAATACTGTAAATTATTTCACTTTGAAGATTTTCAAAAGTGAAAAAGAAGCCCTGAGATTTGCTATGTGTGCTGATTAGAATCAGGAAGAAATTGTTCTGCTCTCATCTATTCAATATTTGTGATTACTCATGTATCGTAAAAGTATAATTGCCTCCCACACACATGTACGCTCCTTGTTCTGTCCCACATTATTTGCAGTCACTTGTAGCACTAGGTCTGCTTTTCCTTGGCTTACTAAGGTGTGTACATAACCAGAACTCTAAAATAAAGTTGGCTTTTGAGCAAGCAGTTGCATTTGACCTGTGATTGGATGGTTGCTGAGCAGAGCTCCACATCCCAAAATATAGTCTCTACTTGCCACTAATATGTCTCAAAGACCACCATTATAAATTAGGTCTTTTAATAATTCACTTCCCTTTATTAAAATACAGAAACACATTTTGCTGAGATTTTACTAAGAAGTCTCAGTAAAATACACAGAAAGCTATCCCTGATATTCATTTGAAACAGGTTTTCCCAGAAATAAGCAACCAAATACATAATATTGCTGAAAACACTCTTGAACCATATCATGAGTAAAATTTAGTGAAGCTTCAGGTTCAGGTAAACTGATAAATATTCATAAATAAAAATACTAACTTCCCACAAGAACTATATATGGAATAGTTTCTGGACGGTATATTGCTGGAAATCAGGCTAAACTCAGGCCATCAGTTTCACTTTTTCTCTTATGTTTTTCTTCTTCCCAAGGAAGTGAGTAAAATTAAGTAAGGATAGGCTCCTGAAGCAAGAAAAAATTGATCAAGGAATCTGGCATGTTGCTTCAAACAAATAGCTCATTTAAAATTGGAGTCTGTTCCACTGTCTGTTACAATACGGATTCCTTCCTGAGAAAGGGAAATCTCAAAAAAAATAGTAATATGCTCTGAAAAAAATGCCTCCTTCATCTTTTGTGTCCATCGCTCTTAGATAAAGGAATATTTATATTCATTGCAGCACAGCTGACTAGGTTTTTTTTCCCCCATGTTTGAAAGCCTTTCCAACAATCCCAAGCAACTTTTCCTACTAGAAAATAATGTGATCTTAACAAAGGGATAACATTACCAGCTCTCCCAGAAGGAAGTCAGAAGAATATTAAGGGAGATTCGGTATTCAAGAGCATTTCAAGTTTGCAGTTTAGGATATACAGATGAAAAAGCATTAAAATATGGCCAGTGAGGGAACAACCAACAGGAAAAATATAGACTTCAGGAAGATAGTCTTGAGTTTAAGTTCACATCACTTAAGCAAAAATGTTCTTAATATTTAGTTGGTTCCCCTTTTTTGTGTTTTTAGGGAACACTGTACATTGCCTATGATCACATTTTTCATATTGTGCAGCAATTATCATTCTTCCTCACTAGACTATAAGGTCTAAAAAGACAGAGATTTTGTGCCTTTTTCCACCGCCCATACCTCCAGTAGCAAGCATGCACCTGGCAAATGACAAATGCTGAATAAATATTGGATGATCCCAACATATTCCAAACATAGTTCTAGGTGCTTCGGGGGGTATAAAGATATATAAGACTCAGCCCCTGACTTCAACAATTTTCTGGCATAGTTGTGGTGGAGTGGGGTGAAAAGGGGAGCAGAGGCATAAGTAAGACACAGACATAAGTTACTAACCAAAAAGCAGAAGAAGTATGTGCTTTAAAAGAGGTATATATGAGGGTTTTAAAAAGGAGTTAGGACAACAGTGTTGAGTTAAAGAAGTTTTCACGAAGGACAGGAAATTTGAGAAAGGTCTTTACAAATAAGTAGGACTGGTATGCAAAAAAATAAAACAAAACAACAAAAGATATTCCAAGCTGAGGTAGCAGAATGAAAAAATGGAAAAAGCTATTTGTGGGGGAAGAAAAAGTCAGTTTGAATAGTATGGAGCTCAGTTTGGCTGGAGTTCTGGACATGTTAGGAGCGCACTGGGAGACAAAATCCTAAAGGTAGATGGCCCTGTATTTAAGAAAGCCATTGACTGCCAGACTGTATTTTGTGATTTTTTGGGCAATAGGAATCCATTATTACTTTTTAAGAGCTCATTTTAAGGAAAAAAATATCTGACAGCATTATATAGTATGGAGTAGAAAATGATAAGGGATAGGGAAATAAACTAAGTAATAAGGTCCTGAACTAGAGCATAAACAATGCAATTTAAAGAATAATATTATGAGAAATAACGCAGTTGCAGAAAGTAGTAATAATAATAATATCAGTTATTAAGCATTTATGTACCTTACACTATGCTAAATAAATTATATACAGCAGCTCAATTAATTCTCACACTGACTCTAAGTTAGGTAGTATGATTTTTCTCATTTTATCAATGCGAAATTAAAGAATCAGAGAAGTTTGGCGATATACCTGAAGTCACACAGCTATTTATTAAAAGAGCAAGAATTTAAACCCAGGTAATCCTGACTCCTAAACATATGTTATTTCCCCCATAGTAAGCTATCTTCCCTAACTTGTTTGGAAGTGGAAAATAAATGACAAAGAGTCAATACCTCCAAGACTTTGAGACAACCTAGGAAAACATTAGTGAACTTAATAGCAATGAAGAAGTCAGGAGCAGAATCTGGTTTGAAGTTTTGAGGGATGATCATTTTTGTGTGAGATATATTGATTTTATTTACTGAAATTATTTCTTTCAACAAATACTGAGCACTTATTTGTGTCTTCCACAGTCCTCAGTTCTGTTTTATAGCAAGTAAACAAAACACACAAGAATCCTTGTCCTCATGAACTTTACATTCTAGTAGGGAAAATATATAAAAACAAAATAAATAAGTAAAAATCAAAGAGTATGTTAGTTACAACTGGCAATAGATAAAATAAATACTGACAGGAGATGGGGAGTGTTGGAGGTGAGCTGCAGTTTTAAATAGGAAGATGAGGGAAAGCCTCATGAAAAGAACCCACTTGGGTAAAGATCTGAAGGAGGCAAGGGAGTAAAACAAATAAATAACTAGGCTAAAGCATTTCAGGCACAGGGAACTGCCAATTCATATGCTTTGAGGCAGAAAGGTTCTTGGTCTGTTCACCTAACAGCAAGAATGGTAAAGTTGCTGGAGCAGAGTGCAAGGGGGAGAATCTTAGAGGGTGAGGTCAGAAGAGTAACCAGGGGCCAGACCATGTAGTTAAAATAGGCCATTTGTTGTAAGGACTTTTATTTCTCCTCTGAGTGAGATGAGAAGACATTAGGAGATTTTTTATCAAAGAGGTGACATTATCTGACAAGATATGACATATTTTCAATAAATAGAAAAGGTGGCTTCACTTTCATATGTTGAATTTTAAGATGGTAATGAAATATCCAAAAGAAGAGGTGTTATATATAGTTGGAAAGAGAGCTACAGCTCAGGATTCACATACAGATTTAAGAGTCATTGGCTTTGATAGGAGAGGTGAATGTTCATTAGAGGTTGACTGGATGTTTATTTGTATAGTTCTGATTTCTTATCAGTGACGTTAGCAGGTGATGACTTTTATATAAATAGTTAAAAGGAGGTTGAAAACCCAGGGCTTGTGACTTTTTGGTCAGCCACCTAATTTTGCCTGTCACCTAATCAAAATCACTACCTGTGAAAATATTTCAAAGATGTATTTCAGTTTGGGAGCTGAACAACCTCTAATTTTAACCACTCTTTCAACATCGATGTTATTCTTTACAGTCTTGCTTCTTGTTATTTTATAACACCGTCTCTCTACTTCCTTATCTGAGAAATCTCAAGTATTTAACCCCTTCAATCTGAATGCATAGTTCATACTATTTATCAGCATGTTTAAATAAAGTGTGCATTATATCTTTGAACAAATGTGCTATTTTACTTACCAGGCAATTGAGGCAAAATAATAACAATTACAATTCCTTCAGGGGTTGAATCAAGCCAACTTCAAACATGGATTTGATAATCTACATGGATTTGATAATCCATAGCAGGATGTTTTATAATTTCTACTTCATTTTTGTTCTTCCCACATATCTTTAAAGTCAATTAACTCCTCCTGCATTTCAGCAGCCTTGAGGCAACTATCCAGGTGCCTAAACTAAAATTTGTTTTAGAACAAAGGTCATGGACCTAGCTGGGTCAACTTTTTGGGGATTTTGATTCTCCGTATTGATGTCATGGTCTTTTGTCTTGGATAACTGAGAGGTGGCTAAATGACCCTTGTTATTGCAAGTAATTAAAGAGAGGGTGGTTGCCCACTAATTTTCAGACATCTGGGGAAGATATGAAACAAATCAGTGGCCCCTATATGATGGTTCAAGGACAAATGCTGGCTGGGTTGGCTATATCTGAATCATATGGGGATCTTTTTAAAAATACAAATTTCAGGCCCTAAGTACTGAATAAGAATCTCTACGGGAGACACTAGAAAATCTAAGGAAAGTTGTAATTTTTTTAAACTTCCCCAGATGAGTGTGACCCTCAGTGATGTTTGTGAAGCTGTGGTCTACATCAGAGCCTCTCAAATGTTAATATGCCTAAGAATCACTTGTGGTTCTTCTTAAATTGCTGATTGTGTTGCAGCAAATCCCAGATGGGATCTGAGATTCTTTTGCATTTCTAAAAAGTTCTCCAGTAATGCTGGTTCATGGATCACATTTTGAGTAGTAAGGGGCTAGATTACTTCTCAGGTTCCTTCTAGCTATACTGTCCTGTGACTCTAAAGTGTCTTATGGAACTTGTGACTAATCACACTCATTCACATCAGAACTTTCCATTAAGGGTAATAGATTTTTCTACACATAGGCTTTTTTTTCAAAAATTTCTAGACAATAATTGGCTTAATTTTTTTTCATTTGCAGCTCTGACTTTGTTTCTCACTTTTTAGTTTACGACACATAACTGAAAATGTCCCAGAAAGATGATCCATCCAAGTTAATCACCTGTGAAGAGTTGTGGACCCACTGAGTACAAAAGCAAATCTTCCTTCTATGTGAGCCAAAAAAATGAAAAACAGCCTGCCAAACACCAGTAAAGAGATGACTGTCATCATATGGGAATTTGAAGAGCTACTATATGGCACATTTATGATCAAATGGGAGAGGATCAACTGTTATGATGTCCCAGAGGCCTTTTAACTGAGTAAAGAAGAAGGGAAAATTATAACAGCTTGTCATCTGTGCTTGCACATTAGACTTCAATGTAGTTAATGTAGACAAATCCAAAGCAAACATGCAGATAGTTACTTGAAAAAAACCGAAATCATGTATATAAGCCCAGACCAATGCAATAAAAAGGATGTTATTCTATATTCAGTCTCCCCAGCCCATCGATGATCAGTCTTTTAGAAAGAGCAGCAGTAAATTATAAATTTAGCTTTTTAACCACCATTTAGCAAAGGCAGTTTCTCTAGAAAGAAACATGCCTGCTAATGACACATGTGCTGGGACAGATGGATCCAATACAGATTTTCGGTACTTCATCTATGCAGTGACATACACTGTCATTCTTGTGCCAGGTCTCATAGGGAACATATTAGCCTTGTGGGTATTTTATGGCTATATGAAAGAAACCAAACGGGCTGTGATATTCATGATAAACTTAGCCATTGCTGACTTATTACAAGTCCTCTCCTTGCCACTGAGGATCTTTTACTACTTGAATCATGACTGGCCATTTGGGCCTGGCCTCTGCATGTTTTGTTTCTACCTGAAGTATGTCAACATGTATGCAAGCATCTACTTCTTGGTCTGCATCAGTGTGCGAAGATTTTGGTTTCTCCTCTACCCCTTTCGCTTCCACGACTGTAAACAGAAATATGACCTATACATCAGCATTGCTGGCTGGCTAATAATCTGCCTTGCCTGTCTGCTATTTCCACTCCTCCGAAGCAGTGATGACACCCCTAGCAACAGAACAAAATGCTTTGTGGATCTTCCTACCAGGAATGTCAATCTAGCCCAGTCTGTTGTCATGATGACCATTGGCGAGTTGATTGGATTTGTCACTCCTCTTCTGACTGTCCTGTATTGTACCTGGAAGACGGTTTTATCACTGCAGGACAAATATCCTGTGGCTCAAGACCTTGGAGAGAAAAAGAAAGCCTTGAAGATGATTCTAACCTGTGCAGGAGTTTTCCTAATTTGCTTTGCACCTTATCACTTCAGTTTTCCTTTAGATTTCCTGGTCAAGTCCAATGAAATTAAAAGCTGCCTAGCCAGAAGGGTGATTCTAATATTTCATTCTATTGCCTTGTGTCTTGCTAGTCTGAATTCCTGCCTTGACCCAATCATATACTACTTTACCACTGATGAGTTCAGAAGACGGCTTTCAAGACAAGATTTGCATGATAACATAAAACTCCATGCAAAATCATTTGTGAGCAGCCATACCACTTCTACCTTGACAACTGAACTATGTTAAAAAAAAAAACTGAATGTGGACTGAAACTTAAGCTATAAAATTTCAGTGACATACTATACACATATGATCTCAACTAGAGCCAGCAGTTGTATCTGTGAACCTAAGACAAAGAGAGACTATTAGGTTGAAGTCATTATAAGCACTTAGTTTTGTTACAATGGACATTGAGTTTCCTTGTATTTAGAAGCAATGTAATTGTCTATTTATACTAGTAATCACAGTTTATATCCCAATATCATATTTTAGTTGTCTTTAAGTAGGATGGACATTATATTATTCTGCAAAAACAGTGTTAAAATCATGGACCTTTTTTTTTTTTTGTGGTACGTGGGCCTCTCACTGTTGTGGCCTCTCCCGTTGTGGAGCATAGGCTCTGGACGTGCAGGCTCAGCGGCCATGGCTCACGGGCCTAGCCGCTCCGCGGCATGTGGGATCTTCCTGGACCAGGGCATGAACCCGTGTGCCCTGCATCGGTAGGCGGACTCTCAACCCCTGCGCCACCAGGGAAGCCCGCATGGACCATTTTTATCTCCATATGTGATTACACTCTAGTGTTTGAAGACTCAAATAGCTATTTCCTTCATTTCAATATCAGTATGAAAAATCATCTGTCACATCTATTAATAGAATGAAAATCTGAACTCAGGCCTCTGGTATGTTTAAAATAAGAACAAGAAATAAATTCACATACTCTCTATGACTGTATAAATTGCCATATTTAATCTAACCAGGGCAGGTGGCTTGTCAAAGTTCATACAATGTGACCCAAATTGCCTTTAAAGGTCCAGGAGAAAGCAGATAGGTGATAATCATAGTTCTGATTCTCTTAAACTTTTTACAGAGAACACCTCTGAAGATGTACGGATCTGCCAAGTAAAAGAAATGTCCACCATGCTTCTAGAGTGACATCAAGGTACCTCTGACAGGTTACTGCACTTTCTGAGCCTATGGAAGAAGTAGTGCACTAAGTTTAGGCCACTAAGTTTAGGCCAGAGCAAAAAGATGAAGTTATTTCTTATTTTTAAGTTAGGTGGCAACTGTCAAGCTGCATTCACAAGCCAGAGTAGGTTTGGAGGCAGCCAGGCATGTGGACCCTAGAGTCTTCAGTAATTTTTCTGGCCCAGCTTTGCCCCAGTCATAACATTGTAAGGCCAGCACAGCCTCCCTCCCAGCATCTGGGGAAGTCAGTATTTTCCCCTTTTGAGAAAAGTGCAGAAGATTAATTTTGGCCACATTGGACGCCCATTAAAATGCCTTGCCTCCTACCTGTTTAGTACTAGTATGCAGGAAACAGACCCAGGATATGAGTAGTAATTTAACCTGAGGTCTTAAATATTAGAATACTTTGAAAAATACTTTGGCAAAAAGCTCTAAGTTTCAAAGCGTGCTTTAATTAAAATCTGTGTGCTTTAAAATGAAGAAACATGCTACTTCCTATCTGGAAGGAATGTGAAAATCAAGGAAGAGCTCCATCATATTTACAGAAAGGGAGTTATTTTAAGCACACAGTTACAATACCAATATATTTGGGGAAAAAAAACTGGTGAAATCAAAATGAATTCTAATATCTAAGATGAATGGAAATTCTTCTAATGTTTTCTCTAGGCAAGTGTTGATTTGCTTGTACTTTGTTATTAAGATAATACCCTGCTAGAAGATTGACTTTGTGCTGCTAGCAATAGTGTATGTATTTATATCCTAATTATTCATCATAAGGTACATATTTCGATGTGTTAAATGAGTTCCAAATGAGTGTTAAATTGTGTTTTAAAATGGGTAACTGTAATTATGCCTGGTCTCTTTGCTTTAAAGTGATTTGTGTTTGAACATAATTCAGTGTTGTAATGGGATTAGAAGTAATAATTTTGTGGGTACTTGTAATGAAAGGGCCTTGTCTATACTATATGTGTCTATTATTTTCTATATTAGCATGAATTACACTTTTTAGGGTCATTTTGGGAGACCAGTGATTTAATTTCATTAACATATTAATTTCACTTTAAACATATCTATTATTTTAAACAGGAGGCAAATATATCCAGGAGATATATTTCCTCATTCTTAGAGGAAATGTTGAGGTTATAGCCCATTTATTAGGCAGTCCAGAAGCCCTTGAAAAGTATTTATATCATTTGAGGAAAATACAGAGAGAACAAGTGTCCAGTATTTTTATGCTGCTTAGCTAGGACCACACCTTCTCTTCAGGCCTGCCCATCTAAGTTTGTATTCAATGCTGTGATTTACTTTATCAAGCCCTCATCATCATCAGTATGTTTTGTCTTCTGTCTTATTCCCTTGTTCTAGTCAGTAACTGATAAATTTATTCACACTAATGTACTAATGACTAATGTTAGCTTAATATTAATTTGCCAAAGGATATCTGAATTCTAGGCCTTAGGGATGAACTTTAACTCAAAGTGTAAATCTCTCACTTTTAATGGAGGGATTAAAGACACTGAAGCAGACTGGAAAGGAAGATATTTTGAAGAAAGTGAGTCTTACAGCAGTGCCTTTCAGGTTACATATAGTAAGTGATCACCTAATTTTCTTACAATAGGGGATGCTAAATTTTAAGAAATATATCTACAAACATGACTATCAGTTTCTCAGATCTCTGCTTGTTTTCTTTTTCTTTTTGCCTTTTTCCCCTTCCAACTCTGGATCTGATTTCCAGGGAAAAGTCTAAACTAGGAGAGAAGTAGTGTTGCAGCTACCATCCAGACAGCAGCCTCTTGAGTGTCTCCTTTCCTTGGAGAATTTTCTCTCCAAACCTCCCATTTGTCACTTTCCGGGTTTAATGAAAAAAGTAAAACCCTCAAAAAGTAAACACCATCAACTACAGCAATATACAATTCAAGATAAATGAACTCACATTTTCTATTAAAGTTATTTGAGTTCTGATTGCAAAATGTACACACAATTATTCCAACAAATATTTTTTTAAAGTGGCTTTCTAAAAAATTTTTATTCATTTATTTATTTATTTATTGGCTGCATTGGGTCTTCATTGCTGAGCATGGGCTTTCTCTAGTTGTGGCAAGTGAGGGCTACTCTTCATTGCAGTACGTGGACTTCTCACTGCTGTGGCTTCTCTTGTTGCAGAGCATGGGTTCTAGGCACGCAGACTTCAGTAGTTGTGGCATGTGGGCTCAGTAGTTGTGGCTCATGGGATCTATGGTGCAGGTTCAGTAGTTGTGGCACATGCACTTTGTTGCCCCAAGGCCTATGGGATCTTCCTGGACCAGGGCTCGAACCCGTGTCCCCTGCATTGGCAGGCGGATTCTTAACCACTGCACCACAAGGGAAGTCCCCAACAGATATTTTTAATATGGAGTGATTTCCATGTTATTATTATTGTCATTATTGTTATTTTTATTATTATTATATTCAAATGGTTTATATGTTTTTATTGTCTCTTTGTTTAGGAACTTATTCTGTTAACCTGTAATTCCATGAAAAGGAGCCATCTGCTCTAGGAACAACAGATCAAATTACCTTGGTCTGAAACTATGCATAAGTGGAACTCCTGTGCAACGTAATTTTTCTGTCATCTTTTTGTTTTTACTCCCAAAAGACTGTGAAAATGTTGCACTTGGAATATATTTATGTCTATAATTTATAATATGTATTTTAGTAATAAAGATGGTCTCTCTATTTGCATAGAAAATTTCTGCCTCCAGAATTCAATGTCACTTTTTCAGCAAACTGATGTAATTGATGATCTTTGTCAGTGTTCTCACATACATGGATGTTAAGTCCCCAGAGGCTCTACTCTCCCTTTCTCTCTGGAGTGGTGCGTTCTATTTTCAAATGGAAAGATGAACCACTTCCCCATCCTACCCTACACCTGCCATCCACTCTTCCCATACTGTTCACACCCTACTAAGATTATTCCCCATCCTCACTTGTTGACCAAGTTTACCCAAATGACTTAAATACTTGTACTTTTTAAAGTATAGTCTTTGGGCAGAAAAGGAGATGAGGGAACAGAAAGAATATTTTCTCTTTAATCTTAAGGGTTTTTAAGACCCAATAGTTTGATTTTTCTTATAGATTAGCAGGGAAAAAGTCTTATCCTTCACTGTCCCCCTCTGCTCTTCTCAAAACAGATCTACATAAACAAAACAAAACAAATAGTAAAGTCAGGAGAATTGTCTCTGGCTCTCCTCTCATCCTAGTTATCTTTCTTCCACTTTAGCAACTCCCTTCTCATCTCACCTATATTCCTAATGCTTTCAGTATCTTCTGCAATAACCAAGTTTTTATGAATTACACATTTTGACTGCTACAGAAAAATGTTCCTAGGAAGTGGTAAAGGCTTTCCTAAGGAGAAATTTCTGATGTTTTGGTAGACTTGAAAAAAGTAATGGGATATAAATATGGGATTTGACCCACACATCAAATGTCCTCAAATAATGTACATCCCTCCTACATGCCTTCTTGAAGCCACCTCACAAGTAATTTTACTGCCTTCACTGTACCTTATTTTGAGAGGGAAGAAGTGAGAGATAAACTCTCAAGTAAATGTGGCTCTTTCAACTTATTTACTCCTCAATAATTAAAGGATGTGATGAGTGTTTGAGAGGCAGGCAGTGAGCTGTATCTTTTTTGAACTTCACAGATAATTTCTTCAGCAGAACTTCCTCAGACTTAAACACTTACTTGATTTTTCCAAGACCTTATTTCTTCTTCTATTTTCTGTTGACTAAGTTCTCTTCATCTAACTACTTACTGAACATCTGCTTATTCATCTATAGGCATAGTCCTTATTTAAGGCCTTACATTTTCCTTCTTGGATCTCTTCAAGGAATAATAGAGTAACTGTTCATTGGTGGGAAGTGGGCTGTAATTAGGCCTATCAATCTGACCCCAATATCTTCCTTTTTACAGGAGCTTCAGAAGCAGAGCTGAGAGGCAGATCTAGGATCTTTGTTCTTCAAGTTTGATTCTGTCCCACAATAGAAAGATGTTTTTCAGCCTTTCCTAAATAATGTTGAATATTCACAACTTGAACAAAGACCAGGATCATTTATACTTTTTAAAATGCCAATCTAATGAGAAGAAAAAATAAACAAAAACAGCTTGAAACAATAACGATCCAAGTTTGAGGCTCAGGGAATGAAAGTATGAAGGAAGTAATCCTACTATAAACTTCCTACACCATACCTGGATAAAGACAAACATTGTAATAATGGGTTCAAAATGGTGTCACTAAATAAGTTTAACTTTTTCACTCAGATGCACATAAAGATAGATATGTGTATATATATATATATATATATATATATAATATGTATAACATATATATGTATTTTACTATGGAAAAAATCAAATATATTCAAAAGAAGAAAAGAAGAACAATTAGTATAAGAAACCCTCATGTACCCATTACTCAGCTTCAACCAACAGCAACACATGGCCAGTCTTCTTTCTTCTATGTCTGTACCCACTCTCCTTACCCCAGATTATATAAAAGTACATTTCATACATTATATAATTCAAAAGTTTAATATTTTAATAAGTTATAGTACCATTTAAATGAACTATTTAATATATGATCAAAAGGGGTAAGGGATAAGAACCGGTTTTAGATGTTTTTCAGTAATGACATCAAACACTAAATTCTAACAAGTATAAAAATTTACTTTTTATCAACCTGAACAAGTTCCAACTTAGATAAAATCATCTATTAACCTGATCTTTTTTGCCTTAGCTAAGCCTTCCTTCTACTGCAGAAGTTTGATACAGAATAATGTTGATTTCAGTTCAGGGATCCCTCGATCCAAATTTATTATGACTCTCATGGGAAGGAGTCCAGCACATTCAGGTCCACTAAAAGTAAAAATACCACTGCTGACAGCTTAAATTTCTACATTTTTGTCAAAATCGTCTACTAAACAATACTTCTAGAGCAGTATTAGAATGCATCCATGTAAATGTACATTCTGAAATTTTTCTGAGACCTATGTAATTGTTATGTAAACTCTGTGAACACTGCTCATAGTTAGGTGGCTATATTTCTCTAAAATTTCCCTCAGATATTTCACATTTTCTTCCTTTGAATCTTTTTTTATAAGCTGTATTGGTTAGGCTATAGTTTTATCTGTGATTAATAGAAATGTGGCTTAAACTAGATAGAAATGTATTTCTCTTTCATGTAAAAGTCTTAGCCAGTTGGTGGCTTTTTTTGAAAGATATTTGGATATACATTTCCTGTCTTCTTATTCCAACACATTTGGGGTGTTTTCTCAATCTGAATGGTGCAAGTTTTCCTATCACATTCACATTATAGCTAGTCGGATGGGAGAATGGGGAAAGGGAGACATGCTTTTTTTTTAAGGGGGTGACTGGAAGTGTTGAAAATCCTTTCTGCTTGCAACTCACTGGTTAGAAATCAGCTACATGGCCCTGCCAAGCTGCACAGGAGACTAGAATATGTAGTCATTATTACGGGTTGCCATATGCTAAGCTGAAAATTCTTTTATTATAAAAAAAAGAAAAACAAATATGATGTAACAACGTGTATTATCTATCATTCCATGGATATCAGAAGTACTAGGGATGTCATTTTGCCCCAAGAATTCCATACAAACCATAAAACCCAGTAGTCTCTTGTATGCTCATTCCATGTTATAAAATCATCACTTCCCTCTAATGGAGCAGCAAATTCTCTTCCCTCTTGAGGTTTTCTAAATCATCCAATGGCACTTTTACCTACAGCAAAAGGAAGGGCAACCTCCAGAAAAGAGTTATAGTGGTGGTGCTCTGGGAGTGTATGGACAACACTTAAAACCTGTAACACGGGGGATCAAACAAGGTTATGGGAAGTGATTGCACTGGTCAGGATCCCACCTATACTTTCTTTACTCTGTTCCCAGAGAGGAAGCAACACTTCCCTTTCCTGACTTCCCACCAGTCAGCTCAGATGCAAAGCATAGGCTTGCCATCAAACTTGATTGGTTCAAGGAATTAAAATTGCTTCAAAAAGTGTCTTGCAGTACCTGTTTCTTCTGCCTAGAATCTTCTTCCAACAGTTATCTTTTCCCTTCCTTCAGTTAAAGTTTGTCAGTTCTCAAAGTTGACCACCCTAACTAAAGAGCTCCCCACCCCTCTAGACACAAGTTCATTTCTAATAAGTTATCTTGATTTTTTTCTCATGGCTTCTTATAATTTGTACTTATTTTATTTGTTTATTGTTCACCTGCCCTACTTGAATATAAGATTTTTTTCTCCTTTGTGTATACAATGCCTACCTCACTACTTGCAACATAGTAGACAATAAAAAAAATATATGTTGGGAGAGTGAAATCAGTGACATGATAGCATAAGACATTCCTCCTTTGTATACCCCTCTTAAATCAACAAATTAGACATCCATACACCAAGAAAAGCACATTTGTGGGAACTTCTGGACTTTGTACTTTGCTCTAAAGGACCCAAGTTGTCCACCAGTGCAGATAGTAGGATATAGACAGATCACCATATGGGTTGCAGAAACAGCATAACCAGTATGACTGCCTGGACCCCTCTTGCTATTGTTGGGCAAGAATTGGGTGAGTACTGAATTCAGCAGACACTTAGCCTCAAGAAAGGACTTGCAGAACTCCAGCCCCCTGAAGGGAGAATCTAAAACAACTTTGGATAAGAAAAAAAGAAAAAAGAAAAAAACATGAATTTTGTCACAGTGGAGATGGTGAAAGAAACTTTCTCAGTGCCGTCCCACCCCCCAAAAGGCATTGATTGTGGCTGGTTTATCTGCTGGAGGTGACCTCTCCTGTGGAGAAAGAAAGGGATTCCCCTTATGCCAGCTAAATGGGATGCTGCTGGAGAAAACAAGTTCTCTCCACCAGCACACAGAGTACTAAGGTGGGGGCTCTGAAACTGGGGGAATGGAGCATATTAAGAAAGAGACAGATTATGGGCTTCCCTGGTGGCGCAGTGGTTGAGAGTCCACCTGCCGATGCAGGGGTCACGGGTTTGTGCCCTGGTCCGGGAAGATCCCACATGCCACGGAGCGGCTGGGCCCGTGAGTCATGGCTGCTGAGCCTGCACGTCCGGAGCCTGTGATCCAGAATGGGAGAGGCCACAACAGTG
This sequence comes from Orcinus orca, assembly GCF_937001465.1. NCBI lineage: Eukaryota > Metazoa > Chordata > Mammalia > Artiodactyla > Delphinidae > Orcinus > Orcinus orca. The sequence goes on from NC_064580.1 coordinate 68,081,464, forward strand.
AGAGGCCTGCATACCGCAAAAAAAAAAAAAAAAAAGAAGCAGATTAGAATTTCAAATGGCTTTGAGGGACTTGGGCTCAGCAGAAAGTCCATCCACATGTCTCTAGGAGTGCCACAACTGGAGATTTATCTACTAGGTCCTCAGACTCCCTAAACACACCTCAACAAGTGTTAGACCCAAACCTCTCACCAGTCTGCTGCCAGTTCCTTGTGTGTGCTCCCAAATACATCATGAAGAGCAAGCTCATGACACAGATAGTGTGCTCTGAAAATAGGCAACTGTTTCTCAAGGGAGAAACAAAAACATGCTCTATAGCACTACTTTCTGAAATACAAAAGAGAGGTTTCTAATAGCCAGCCTTGTTAATTATAAGAACCAAAGAAGACATAAAAGCTTAGTTAAGGAGACATATGCTACTTCAAATGTGAAAGCAGAAACACAAAGCTACAAATTTTTTTTTAATTCAAGGAAATATGGCATCACAAAAACAAAATGACATTTCTCCAGCAACCAAACTCATCTAACTAATATAGACTTCAAAATAGCTGTTATAAAGAAATTTGATGAGCTACAAGAAAACTCAGAAAGAATTCAACAAATTAGAAATAAAAAAAGAAGTTATTTACTAAAGAGATTAAATTATGAAAAAGAACCAAACAGAAATTCTGGAGCTGAAGAAATAAATAAATGAGATTTAAAAATGCAATAACAGGCATCTGTAGCAGGGCAGACTTGATGGAAGAAAAAATAAGTGACTTGCAGGTAGAAACATGAAAATAATGCAGTTAGAAGAAGAGTGGGAACTAAGAGTTAAAGAGTGAAGAAAGCCAACCAGAGCTATGAGATTCAATAAGAAAGGCAGATATTAGAATAATTGGGCTTCAGGAAGGAGAAAAGAAGGAGAAGGGAGCAAAAGGTTATTTAAAGAAATAATAGCTGAGAACTTTTCAGACCTGAGAAAAGACTTGGACATGTAAGTCCAAGAAGCTAATAGAATGCCCTGTAATCTCAATGTAAAAAGACCTTCTCTAAGATTCATTATAATGAAGCGGTCAAAAAATAATGATGAAATAATCTTAGAGGTAACCAGGGAATAAAAGAAAGTAACCTACAAAAGAAACTCCATTAGGTTATCAGCAGATTTCTCAGCAGAAACTCTACAGGCCAGGAAAGTGTGGAATGATATATTCAAAGTGTTGAAGGATAGAAATTGCCAACCAAGAAAACTTTATCTGGCAATGGTATCTTTCAGATAAGAAGCAGAAATAAAGGTTTTCCTAGACAAACAATTGCTGAGGGAGTTCACCACCACTAGATCTGCCTTGCAAGAAATATTGAAAGTTCTTCAAGCTGAAATAAAAAGACACTAATCAGTGACAGGAAAACCTATGAAAGTACACCACACCCTGGTAAAGATGAAAGACAGATTCAGAAAACTATAACTCTATATTAGGATGGTGTGTTAACCACTCAACTATAGTAAAAAGAAGTTAAAGGAGAAGAGTAGTAAAAATAATTACAGCTATGATAAATTGTTAACAATTACATGGCATAAAGAGAAGAAAATTATAACATCAATTACACAAAAAAAGAGGAGTAAAAGGGTGGAGTTTTATAGGCATCCAAATATAAGTTGCTATCAATCTAAAATAGACTGTTCAGAAACCTAGAGTAGATCCACAAAAGACAAAGAAATGGGAAACAGAAAATACCACCATGGAAATTAACCAATTTACAAAAGTATGCAGAAACAGAGAGAAAAAGAAACAATAGAAATACAAAACAATCAGAAAGTAATTCATAAGATGATATAAATAAGTCCTTACTATTAATAATTAGTATAAATATAAATGGATTGAACTTACCAATCGAAAGGCACACAGTGACGGGATGGATTTAAAAAATATGAGACCCAAATATATACCACCTAAAAGAGGCCCATTTCAGATTTCAGGACATGTGTAAATTCAAAGTCAAGAGATGGAAAAAGATAAGTCATGTAAGTGGAAACCAAAAGATATAACAACCATAACTATGTACACAACAAACATTGGAACATCTAAATATATTAAGTAAATACTAATAGATCTGAAGGGAGACACAGAGAAACAACAAGGAAACAATGAACGCATACCTTACATTATACCAAATGGACCTAAAAGACATCTATAGAATATTCCATCCAAGAGCAGCAGAAGAAATATTATTCTCAAGTGTACACAGAACATTCTCAGGGATAGATAATATAAGACATAAAACAAGTCTTAGCAAATGTAAAAGATTGAAGTAATATCTAGTATCTCTCTTTTTTTTTAAACATCCTTATTGGAGTATAATTTCTTTACAATGATGTGTTAGTTTCTGCTTTATAACAAAGTGAATCAGTTATACATACATATATGTTCCCATATCTCTTCCTGCTTGTGTCTCCCTCCCTCCCACCCTCCCTATCCCACCCGATTAGGTGGTCACAAACCACCGAGCTGATCTCCCTGTGCTATGTGGCTGCTCCCCCCTAGCGATGTATTTTATATTTGGTACTGTATATATGTCCATGCCACTCTCTCACTTTGTCACAGCTTACCCTTCCCCCTCCCCATATCCTCAAGTCCATTCTCTAGTAGGTCTGTGTCTTTATTCCCATCTTACACCTAGCTTCTTCATGACCTTTTTATTTTTTTTTAGATTCCATATATATGTGTTAGCATATGGTACTGGTTTTTGCCTTTCTGACTTACTTCACTCTGTATGACAGACTCTAGGTCTATCCACGTCACTACAAATATCTCAATTTCATTTCTTTTTATGGCTGAGTAATATTCCATTGTAGATATATATGCCACAACTTCTTTATCCATTCATCCAATGATGGACACTTAGGTTGCTTCCATGTCCTGGCTATTTTAAGTAGAGCTGCAATGAACATTTTGGTACATGACTCTTTTTGAATTATGGTTTTCTCAGGGTTTTTGCCCAGTAGTGGGATAGCTGGGTCATATGGTAGTTCTATTTTTAGTTCTTTAAGGAACCTCCATACTGTTCTCCATAGTGGTTGGATCAATTTACATTACCACCAAGAGTGCAAGAGTGTTCCTTCCTGGATTCCTCTCAAGAATTTATTACTTGTAGATTTTTTTGATGATGGACATTCTGACCGGTGTGAGGTGATACTTCACTGTAGTTGTGATTTGCATTTCTCTAATGATTAGTGATGTTGAGCATCCTTTCATGTGTTTGTTGGCAATCGGAATATCTTCTTTTGGGAAATACCTATTTAGGTCTTCTGCCCATTTTTGACTTGGGTTTTTGTTTTTTTGATATTGAGCTGCATGAGCTGCCTATATATTTTGGAGATTAATCCTTTGTCAGTTGCTTCATTTGCAAATATATTCACCCATTCTGACGGTTGCCTTTTCGTCTTGTTTATTGTTTCCTTTGTTGGACAAAAGCTTTTAAATTTCTTTCGGTCCCATTTGTTTATTTTTGTTTTTATTTCCATTTCTTTAGGAGGTGGGTCAAAAAGGATCTTGCTGTGATTTATGTCATAGAGTGTTCTGCCTATGTTTTCCTCTAAGGATTTGTTAGTGTCTGGCATTACATTTAGGTCTTTAATCTATTTTGAGTTTATTTCTCTGTATGGTGTTAAGGAGTGTTCTAATTTCATACTTTTACATGTACCTGTCCAGTTTTCCCAGCACCACTTATTGAAGAGGTTGTCTTTTCTCCACTGTATATTCTTGCCTCTTTTATCAAAGATAAGGTGACCATATGTGTGTGGGTTTATCTCTGGGCTTTCTATCCTGTTCCATTAATCTATATTTCTGTTTTTGTGCCAGTACCATATGGTCTGGATTACTGTAGCTTTGTAGTATAGTCTGAAGTCAGGGATCCTGATTCCTCCAGCTCCATTTTTCGTTCTCAAAATTGCTTTGGCTATATGGGGTCTTTTGTGTTTCCATAAAAATTGTGAATTTTTTGTTCTACTTCTAGTGAAAAATGCCAGTGGTAGTTTGATAGGGATTGCATTGCATCTGTAGATTTCTTTGGGTAGTAGAGTCATTTTCACAATGTTGATTCTTCCAATCCAAGAACATGGTACATCTCTCCATCTATTTGTGTCATATTTAATTTCTTTCATCAGTGTCTTATAATTTTCTGCATACAGGTCTTTTGTCTCCTTAGGTAGGTCTATTCCTAGATATTTTATTCTTTTTGTTGCAGTGGTAAATGGGACTGTTTAATTAATTTCATTTTCAGATTTTTCATCACTAGTGTATAGAAATGGCAGTGATTTCTGTGCATTAATTTTGTATCCTGCTACGTTACCAAATTCATTGATTAGCTCTAGTAGTTTTCTGGTAGCATCTTTAGCATTCTCTATGTATAGTACCATGTCATCTGCAAACACTGAGTGTTTTACTTCTTCTTTTCTGACTTGGATTCCTTTTATTTCTTTTTCTTCTCTGATTGCTGTGGCTGAAACTTCCAAAACTATATTGAATAATAGTGGTGAGAGTGGGCAACCTTGTCCTGTTCCTGATCTTAATGGAAATGGTTTCAGTTTTTCATGATTGAGGACGATGTTGGCTGTGGGTTTGCCATATATGGCCTTTATTATGTTGAGTAAAGTTTCCTCTATGCCTATTTTCTGCAGGGTTTTTATCATAAATGGGTGTTGAATTTTGTCAAAGGTTTTCTCTGCATCTATTGAGATGAACAGATGGTTTTTCTCCTTCAATTTGTTAATATGGTGTATTACGTTGATTGATTTGTGTATATTGAAGAATCCTAGCATTCCTGGGATAAACCCCACTTGATCATGTTGTATGATCCTTTTAATGTGCTGTTGTACTCTGTTTGCTAGTATTTTGGTGTGGATTTTTGCATCTATGTTCATCAGTGATATTGGCCTGTAGTTTTCTTTCTTTGTGACATCTTTGTCTGGTGTTGATATCAGGGTGATGATGGCCTTGTAGAATGAGTTTGGGAGTGTTCCTCCCTCTGCTATGTTTTGTAAGAATTTGAGATGGAGAGGTGTTAGCTCTTCTCTAAATGTTTAATAGAATTCACCTGTGAAGCCACCTGGTCCTGGGCTTTTGTTTGTTGGAAGATTTTTAAACACTGTTTCAATTTCAGTTCTTGTGATTGGTCTCTTCATATTTTCTATTTGTTCCTTGTGTAGTCTCAGCACGTTGTGCTTTTCTAAGAATTTGTCCATTTCTTCCAGGTTGTCCATTTTATTGGCATAGAGTTGCTTGTAGTAATCTCTCATGATCTTTCGTATTTCTGCAGTGTCAGTTGTTCCTTCTCCTTTTTCATTTCTAATTCCATTGATTTGAGACTTCTCCCTTTTTTTCTGGATGAGTCTGGCTAATGCTTTATCAATTGTGTTTATCTTCTCAAAGAACCATCTTTAAGTTTTATTGATATTATCTATCGTTTCCTTCATTTCTTTTTCATTTATTTCTGATCTGATCTTTATGATTTCTTTCCTTCTGCTAACTTTGGTGGTTTATTGTTCTTTTTTCTCTAATTGTTTTAGGTGCAAGGTTAGGTTGTTTATTTAAAATGATTCCTGTTTCTTAAGGTAGGATTGTATTGCTATAAACTTCCCTCTTAGAAATGCTTTTGTGGCATCCAATAAGTTTTGTGTTGTCGTGTCTCCATTGCCATTTGTTTTTAGGTATTTTTTGATTTCCTCTTTGATTTCTTCAGTGATCTCTTGGTTATTAAGTAGTGTATTGTTTAGCCTCCATGTGTTTATATTTTTTACAGATCTTTTCCTGTAATTGTTATCTAGTCTCATAGCGTTGTGGTCAGAAAAGATACCTGACACGATTTCAATTTTCTTAAATTTACCAAGGCTTGATTTGTGACCCAAGATATGATCTATGCTGGAGAATGTTCCAGCAGAATGTGAGAAAAATGTGTATTCTGTTGTTTTTGGATGGAATGTCCTATAAATATCACTTAAGTCCATCTTGTTTAATATATCATTTAAAGTTTGTTTCCTTATTAATTTTCATTTTGGATGATCTGTCCATTGGTGAAAGTAGAGTGTTAATGTCCCCTACTATGAATGTGTTACTGTTGATTTCCCCTTTTATGGCTGTTAGTATTTGCCCTATGTATTGAGGTGCTCCTATGTTGGGTGCATACATACTTACAATTGTTATATCTTCTTCTTGGATCGATCCCTTGATCATTATGTAGTGTCCTTCTTTGTCTCTTGTAATAGTCTTTATTTTAAAGGCTATTTTATCTGATATGAGAATTGCTACTCCAGCTTTCTTTTGATTTCCATTTGCATGGAATATCTTTGTCCATCCCCTTACTTTCTGTCTGTATGTGTCCCTAGGTCTGAAGTGGGTCTCTTGTAGACAGCATATATATGGGTCTTGTTTTTGTATCCATTCAGCCAGTCTGTGTCTTTTGGTGGGAGCATTTAGGCCATTTACATTTAAGTTAATTATCGATATGTATGTTCCTATTCCCATTTTCTTAATTGTTTTGTGTTTATTATTGTATGCCTTTTCCTTCTCTTGTGTTTCTTGCCTAGAGAAGTTCCTTTAGCATTTGTTGTAAAGCTGGTTTGGTGGTGCTGAACTCTCTCAGCTTTTGTTTGTCTGTAAAGTTTTTAATTTCTCCATCAAATCTGAATGAGATACTTGCTGGTTAGAGTAATCTTGGTTGTAGGTTTTTCTCCTTCATCACTTTAAATATGTCCTGCCACTCCCTTCTGGCTTGCAGAGTTCCTGCTGAAAGATCAGCTGCTAACCTTATGGGGATTCCCTTATGTGTTATTTGTTGGTTTTCCCTTGCTGATTTTAATATGTTTTCTTTGTTTTTAATTTTTGATAGTTTGATTAATATGTGTCTTGGCGTATTTCTCCTTGGATTTATCCTGTATGGGACTCTCTGTGCTTCCTGGACTTGATTAACTATTTCCTTTACCATATTAGGGAAGTTTTCAACTATAATCTCCTCAAATATTTTCTTTCTTTTTCTCTTCTTCCTCTGGGACCCCTATAATTCAAAATGTTGGTGTGTTTAATGTTGTCCCAGAGGTCTCTGAGACTGTCCTCAGTTCTTTTCATTCTTGTTTCTTTATTCTGCTGTGCAGTAGTTATTTCCACTATTTTATCTTCCAGGTCACTTATCCATTCTTCTGCCTCAGTTATTCTGCTCTTGATCCTACCTAGAGTATTTTTAATTTCATTTATTGTGTGGTTCATCATTGCTTGTTTCCTCTTTAGTTCTTCTATGTCCTTGTTAAATGTTTCTTGCATTTTGTCTATTCTATTTCTGAGATTTTGGATCATCTTTACTATCATTATTCTGAATTCTTTTTCAGGTAGACTGCCTATTTCCTCTTCATTTGTTAGGTCTGGTGGGTTTTCACCTTGCTCCTTCGTCTGCTGTGTGTTTTTCTGTCTTCTCATTTTGCTTATCTTACTGTGTTTGGGGTCTCCTTTTTGCAGGCTGCACGTTCGTAGTTCCCATTGTTTTTGGTGTCTGACCCCAGTGGCTAAGGTTGGTTCAGTGGGTTGTGTAGGCTTCCTGGTGGATGGGACTAGTGCCTGTGTTCTGGTGGATGAGGCTGGATATTGTCTTTCTGGTGGGCAGGTCCACGTCTGGTGCTGTGTTTTGTGGTGTCTGTGGCCTTATTATGATTTTAGGCAGCCTCTCTGCTAATGGGTGGGCTTGTGTTCCTGTCTTGCTAGTTGTTTGGCATAGGGTGTCCAGTACTGTATCTTGCTGGTCCTTGAGTGAAGCTGGGTCTTTGTGTTGAGATGGAGATCTCTGGAAGATTTTCACCATTTGATATTATGTGGAGCTGGGAGGTCTCTTGTGGACCTGTGTTCTGAAGTTGGCTCTCCCACCTCAGAGGCACAGCGCTGACTACTGGCTGGAGCACCAAGAGCCTTTCATCCACATGGCTCAGAATAAAAGGGAGAAAAATAGAAAGAAAGAGATTAAAATAAAGTAAAGTAAGATAAAAATAATTAAAATAAAAAATAATTATTAAGAAAAAAAATTTTGAAACCAAAAAAAAAAAAAAGGACAGACAAAACCATAGGACAAATGGTTAAAACAAAGCTATATAGACAAAATCTCTCACAGAAGCATACACATACACACTCACAAAAAGAGGAAAAGTGGAAAAAAGAATATATCTTGCTCCCAAAGGCCACCTCCTCAATTTGGGATGATTTTTTGTTTATTCAGGTATTCCACAGTTGTAGGGTGCATCAGGTTGATTGTGGAGATTTAATCCACTGCTCCTAAGGCTGCAGGGAGGCATATCCCTTTCTCTTATTTGTTCTCACAGCTCCTGGTGTTCAGCTTTGGATTTGGCCCCTCCTCTGCCTTTAACTCGCCTGAGGACGTCTGTTCCTCACTCAGACAGGTCAGTGTTAAAGGAGAAGCTGATTCAGGGGCTCTGGCTCACTCAGGCCGGAGATGGGAGGGGTACAAATGCAGGGCAAGTCTGCAGCGGCAGAGGCCAGTGTGATGTTGCAGCAGCCTGAGGCATGCCCCATGCGTTCTCCCAGGGAAGTTGTCCCTGGATCACGGGACCCTGGCACTGGCGGGCTGCACAGGCTCCCGGGAGGGGAGGTGTGGAGAGTGACCTGGGCTTGCACACAGGCTTCTTGGTGGCAGCAGCAGCAACCTTAGTGTCTCATGCCTGTCTCCAGGGTCCGCACTGTTAGCCGTGGCTCACGTCCATCTCTGGAGCTCCTTTAAGCAGCGTTCTTAATCCCCTCTCCTCATGCACCAGGAAACAAACAGGCAAGAAAATGTCTCTTGCCTCTACGGCAGGTCCAGACTTTTTCCCGGACTAACTCCCAGCTAGCTGTGGTGCACTAACCACTTTAGGCTGTGTTCACGCAGCCAATCCCAATCCTCTCCCTGGGATCCAACCAAAGCCTGAGCCTCAGCTCCCAGCCCCCGCCCACCCCAGCGGGTGAGCAGACAAGCCTCTCTTGCTGGTGATTGCTGGTCAGCACCGATCCGCTGTGCGGGAATCTCTCCACTTTGCCCTCTGCACCCCTATTGCTGCACTCTCCTCCACGGCTCCGAAGCTTCCCCCCTCCACCACCCGCAGTCTCCACCCACGAATGGGCTTCCTAGTGTGTGGAAACATTTCCGCCTTCAAAGCTCCCTCCCACTGGTGCAGATCCCGTCCCTATTCTTTTGTCTCTGTTTATTCTTTTTTCTTTTGCCCTACCCAGGTGCGTGGAGAGTTTCTTGCCTTTTGGGGGGTCTGAGGTCTTCTGCCAGCGTTCAGTGTGTGTTCTATAGGAGCAGTTCCACGTGCTGATGTATTTCTGGTGTATCTGTTGGGCGGAAGGTGATCTCTGCTTCTTACTCTTCTGCCATCTTCCTCAACTCCTCATATATCTTTTGACCACAATAATACCAGGTATCTCTTTTGACCACATATTTCTGGTATGAAACCAGAAATCAATGGGAAAGCTGGAAAATCTACAAATATGTGGAAATGTAACAACACATTCCTGAGCAACCAATGTGTCAAAGAAAAAGTAAAATGAAAATCAAAGCATATCTAAAACCACCTGAAAATAAAAACACAAATCACCGCAGCCTATGGGACACTGCTAAAACAGTTCCGAGAGGAAAGTTTATAGTGGTAAATGCATATATTAAGAAATTAGAAAGATTTCAAATAAACAACCTTACATTACACCTTAAAGAACTAATCAAATAAGAGCAAAGTTTGGAGACCTAAGGAAATAGTAAAGATCACTGTGAAAATTAATAAAATAGATATCAGAAAAAAAGAAGAATGATCAATGAAACTAAAAGCAGATTTTTCAAATAGATAATAAAATCAACAAACCTTTAGTGATACTAAGAAAAAAAGAGGGAAGACTCAAATCAATACAATTAGATATAAAAGAAGAGAAACAATAACTAACATTAATGAAATACATAGGCTTATAAGAGACCACTACAAAAAGTTATATGCCAACAAAGTAGATAACATAGAAGAAATCAAAAACCTTGAAACATGAACAACAATTTGAGAACAAACAGGACCACCTAAGAGAAATGGAAACCTTCTTAAAAACATACAACTTACAAGACTGAATCAGTGAGAAATAGAAAATCTGAATTGACCATTTACTACTAAGAAGGTTGAATCAGTAAACAAGTGTCCCAGAAAAGAACAGGGCCATATGGCTTCAATGATCAATTTTACCAAGCATTTAAAGAAAAATTAGCACCAATATTTCTTAAACTCTTCCAAAAAATCAAAGAGAATGGAACACTCCCAAACTCATTTTATGGGTCCAACATTATCCTGATACCAAAACCAGGACACTACTAGAAACAAAAATTATAGGCCAATATCCCTGAAGAATACCAGTGGAAAATTTTTCAATAAAATACTAGTAGATTGAATTCAGCAGTACATTAAAAGGATCATTCACCATGATCAAGTGGGACTTATCCCTGAGATGCAAGGATGATTCAACATATGCAAATGGATCAATACACCACTTTAACAGAATTAAAGTAGAGAATTGTATGATCATCTCAATAGATGCAGAAAAAAAGCATTCAATAAAATTTAACATCCATTCATAATAAAAACTTTTTAAAAATTAGGCATAGAAAGAGCATATCTCAACATAATAAAAGCCATATATGACAAGTGCACAGCTAACATCATGCTCAATGGTGAAAGATTGAAAGCTTTTCCTCCAAGATCAAGTACAAGAAAATGGTGCATATTCTCACCACTCCTATTCAACCCAGTACTAGAAGTCCTAGCTGGAACAATCACACAGGGAAAAAGAAATAAAAGCCATCAAAATTGGAAGGAAAGAAGTAAAATAGAATTTATTTGCAAATGACATGATTTATATATATAGAACATTCTAAAGACTCCACCAGAAAAAACCTGTTAGATCCAACTAATCAATTCAGTAAAGTTTCAGGATACACAATTAACATACAAAAGTCAGTAGCATTTCTATATACCAAAAATGAATTTTCTGAATAAAGAAATAAAGAAATTAATCACATTTACAACAGCACCAAGAATTCTCAGGAATAAATTTATCCAAGGAGGTAAAATATCTCTATTCTAAAAACTACAAGACATTGAAGAAAACAAAAAGAAAGGGAAAGGTACCCAGGTTCAGGGAATGGAGGAATTAATATTGTTAAAATGTCTATACTATCAAAAGCCATCTATGATTCAATGCAATCATTATCAAGTTTCCAATGGAATATTTATAGAAGTAGAAAAAAACACTCCCAAAATGTATGTGAAACCACAAAAATCCCTGAATAGCCAAGGAAACACTGAGAAAAAAATAAGAACAAGGCAGGAGGCATCACACTTCCAGATTTGGAGCTATACTATAAATGCAGAGTCATCAAAACAGTACAGTGCTGTTATAAAACAGACAAATAGATGAAAGGAACAGAATCAAGACCACAGTAATAAACCCAAGCATATATAGTCAACTAATATTTGACAAGAGAGCTGAGAATACTCAATGGAGAAAAAACAGTCTTTTCAATAATTGTTGCTGGGATAATTGGATATTCACATGTATAAGAATGAAACTGGACCAATATCTTACACTACTTGCAAAAATTAACTAAAATTGTATAAAAGAATTAAATGTAAGACATGAAACCATGAAACTGCTAGAAGAAAGCACAGGAATAATGCTCTTTGGCCTGGGTCTTTGTAATTTTTTTTTATGACACCTAGAGCAGAAGCAGCAAAATAAAAATAAACAAGTGGGACTACATCAAACTAAAAAGATTCTGCACAGCAAAATAGACCATCAAAAAAATGAAAAAAAAAACAAACTCTGCAGAATGGGAAAAAATATTTGCAAACCATATATCTGATGAGGGGTTAATAACCAAAATATATAAAGAATGTATACAACTCAACAACAATAAAAAAAGACAAACAAAAGCCCACCCCAGTTTTAAAAAAATAGGACAAAGGACCTGAATAGATATTTCTCCAAAGAAGGTATATGAAAGGCTATCAGGTACATAAAAAAAACAAACAAACAACAAAAAAAACGCTCATTAGGAAAATGCAAATTAAAACCACGAGATATCACCTCATGTCTCTTAGAATGGCCTTCATTAAAAAGACAAAACAAATGCTGACATGGATGTGGTGAAAAAGGAACACTTGTGCACTATTAGTGAAATTGTAGATTGGTGCAGCCACTATAGAAAACAATATGGAGGATCCTCAAAAAAATGAAAATAGGACTATGATATGATCTGGTAAGTCTATTTCTTGGAATATATCCAAAGAAAATAAAAACAGTATCTCAAAAAGATATCTGCACTCTAATGTTCATAGCAGCATTACTTACATTAACCAAGATGTGGAAATTACCTAAGTGTCCATTGATGGATGTACTGATAAAGTTGTTTTATATATATATAAAAAATTAATGATATTATCTTTCAAATTCTTCCAAAAAACTGAAGAGGAGGGAATACCTCCAAACTCATTCTATGGGACCAGTAATACCCTGATAACCAAGCCAGATAATGACACTACAAGGAAAGAAAACTATAGAGCAACACTAGTGATAAACATAGATGAAAAAATTCTCAATAAAATATCAGTAAACCAAATTCAAGAACTCATTAAAAATTATACACCATGACTAAGAGTAAATGTGATACACCACATCAATAGAATGAAAGACAAAATATATATGACCTTCTCAATAGATGCAGAAAAATAATTTGACAGCATACACCATTCTTTTATGACAAATATTCTCAACAGATTGGGTATAGAAAGAACACACCCCAACATAACAAAGGCTGAATACAACAAACCAATAGCTAACATTATATTCAATGGAGAACAATTGAAAGCATTTTCTCTAAGGTCAGGAGCAAGACAAGGGTGCCCTCTCTCCATTCTTATTCAACATAGTACTAGAAATCCTTGCTAGAGCAATCAGGTAAGATTAATAAATAAAAGGCATTCAAACTGGAAAGGAAGAAGTAAAATTATCACTATTTGTTAATGATATGATCTTATGTTGAAAATCCCAAAGTCTCAACTAAAAAAATGTTGGATCTAATCAATGGATTTTGAAAATTTGCAGGATGTAAAATCAATACACAGAAATTAGGTGATATTCTATACACTAACAATAAAACATATGAAAAAGAAATTTTTAAAAAATATCCAATTCAAAATAGCATCAAACAAAATAAAACACTTAGGAGTAAATTTATCTAAGGAAGTGAAAGATCTGTACAATAAAAAGTATGAGACCTTGCTGAGAAAAATTGAAGAAGACACAAACAAATTGAAGTATATTCTGTTTTCATGGATTGGAAGAGTTAATATTGTTCAAAATGTCCATGCTACCAAAGCCATCTATAGATTTAATGCAATCCCTATCAAAATCCCAATGATGTTTTTAATAGAAATAGAAAAGCAATTCTAAATTCTGTATGGAACCACAGAAGATCGTGAATAGCCAAAGCAATCATAAGAAAGAATAAGAAAACCAGCATCACCATACATCCTGATTTCAAAATACTAAAGTCATATGGTACTGGCAAAAAATATATATATATACACATAAATCAATGGAACAGAAAAGCCCAGAATTAGACCCCTACATATATGGTCAACTAATATTTGATAAGGAAGCCAGGAACACCTAGTGGGGAAAAGACAGTCTCTTCAAGAAATGGTGGTGGGAAAACTGGCTAACCACAGAAAGAAAAAATGAATTTTAGACCCTATCTAACATCATTCACAAATCTTAACTCTAAATGGATCAAAGATTTAAACGTAAGACCTGAAACTGTAAAAATTCTAAAAGAAAAACAGGTAAGATGCTCCTTGACATTGGTCTTGGCAATGCTTTTTTGAATATGACATCAAAAAACACAAACAAAAGAAAAAAATTGGGACTACATCAAAAAAAATTCTGCAAAACAAAAGAAACGATCAACAAAATGAAAAGGCAACTTACAGAATTGGAGAAAATTTTTACAGACTATGTATTGAATCAGGGGTTAATATCCAAAATTTATAAAATCTCATACAACTCAATATCAAAAAAATATGATTAAGAAATAGGCAGAGGAACTAAATAGACTTTTATCCAAAGAAGACATCCAAATGGCCAGCAAGTACATGAAAAAGTACTTAATTTTGCTAATAATGAGAGAAATGCAAATGAAAACCAGGATGAGATATCACCTCTGACCTGTAAGAATAGCAATCATCACAAAGACAAGAGATAAGGGTTGGTGAGGATGTGGAGAAAAGGAAATCCTTGTGCACAGTTGTTGGGATTGTAAACTGATTCAGCCACTATGGAGAGTGATATTTCCACACTGTAAAAATTAAAAACAGAACTACCATATAATACATCAAGCCCACTTCTGGGTATATACCTCAATTAAATGAAAACTGGTTATCAAAGAGACATATGCAATCCTATGTTTATTGCAGCATAATTCACTATAGCCTAGATACGGAAACAACATGTGTCTGTCAACAACTGAATGAATAAAGAGGATGCAGTATATATATATATATATATACACATATAGATACATATATATATAATTCTTTTCAGCCATTAAAATGGAAATTCTGCCATTTACAACAACATGGATGGACCTTGAAGACATTATGTTAAGTGAGATAAGTAACACAGAGGAAAACAAATACTATATGACATCTCTTGTATGTAGAATGTAAGATAACTGAAAACTAAAATCATAAAGTCTGAGAGTAAAATGGTGGAACCAGGAGCTGAGAGGTGGGGAAAAGGGAGAGATGTTGTTTAAGGGTACACACTTGCAACTAGTAGATAAGTAAGTCCTGGAGACCTATACACAGTATAGTGATTATAGACAACAAAAATGTATTATAAACATTAAACTTCCTAGGAGATTACATCTTAGTTGTTCTTACCACAAGAAGAAATGTTAATCATGTGATGCAATAGAGGTTTTAGTTAATGCTACTGGCAATTATATTGCAATTTAATGTATCGAATCACTATGTTGTACACTTTAAATTTACACAGTGTTATATGTCAGATATACATCAATAAAAATATATATTTTGAAAGGATGAAGAAACAATGAGGGTAAATAAATTGAACACTGTTATCCAGTATTCTACTGTTTGGAATTCTATATCAACTGACAATTTTTGCTTTATAGCATACAATAACAGTTCATGTTTATTGTTTAACCTAAACAATACAATATCTTCAGGTGCCATCAAAATTATCTAAGAGGAAACACATTCATCTTATTTTTTCGTATTTTGTACACTTCCTTGTGTTGGTGTGATATAAAAATAATATATCTGGTTTTTGCTCCTTGTTCCTTGCACAGAACTTCAAATACCCTTGGAATTTCCTGTGTGATACAAGTATATTTGTTATGCTGTTGAGGTAACTCATGGAGGAGTCCCTAGAGAGCTTCATAATGGGGGGTGGGTCAACAGAAAGACCAATGATATGGTTAGAAAGTTGGAATTCTGAGCCAGCCTATTGTCCAGGGAAGGAAGAGGGGCTGCAGATTGAGTTCAATCATATGACCAATGATTTATTCAGACACACCTTCATAATGAAAACTGGAAAAAATATCTATGGACATTGAAGTTCAGAGGAGATTCCTTGTTGGTAAACATATTAAGATACTGGTACTCCCTAACTCCACTTGAACAGAAGCTCTTGCACACAGGACCCTCCCAGAACTTGCCCTATGTATCTCCATCTGGATATACATAAGTATCTATTATAATAAAATGACAATTTTAAGCATAGAACTTTCCTGAGTTCTGTGAGTCATTCTAGTGAATTATTTAGCCTAAGGGCATTGTTGGAAGCCCCAAATTTGTAGCCAGCGGACAGAAGTGGGGATGCCTTGGGCATATCTGAAACTTGTGGTTGGCCCCTGAAGTGGTGGCAGTCTTATGAAGACTTGCTCTTGTGGGATCTCTGTTAACTCCGTGTAGTGTCAGAATTGAATTGAATTGTAGGATAACTTGTTGGTGTCAGAAAATTGGTGTCAGAGCAATACTGGAAATCTTGATATCATTATATTTTCACTCTCAATCACATAGGACTTTGAATAGCGAGACCATCCTTATTAACTTATTTGTGACAGCTAGCAGACAGCTTGTTAGAACAATTGCTATATTCTTAGACAAATTGTCCTTCTAATGCAAAGAGCAAACATTAAAAGATCCAGTTGATTCGATCATTGCCAGTAATTAGTCAAGTCAATGGATATAATAAATAAAATAAAAAGAAAATGAAGCCAGTAGTTTCACCAGTAACCAGCAGTTTAACTAAAACTACCAGGTGATCCAGTGGTATTTAAAAATCCAAATTTGCTTTCTTGCAATAAGCACAGCTCTGGATCAAAATATTAGTCTTACAAAGGAGGGTGATACTGGAATTATGCATACTTCAAAAACTTAATATCTTCTCATTGAAAACAAGCCCTTTGTCTTAGTTTTAAGCTGTCCTATTTGGTTGTATTCCAAATCTGTTTAAGCATAGCTTCAGTAAAGCCCACACCTGAGGCAAAATGTGTTCTAGAGAATGAGGCCAAGAAGAGCATCACAAATGTATCTACCAATATTAAACAGAAACGCAAACAAAAAGAGAGGATGGGCTTCCCCAAAAATGTTGCCTGGGAGGGAAATTTACTAGTCCTCTTCTAATCCATCCAACCTGATAAGTGCTCCCATGGGACCTTGCCAGAGGCATTTAAAAACCATTAAAAAAAAAAAAAACAACAGTCAATGCTGGTCTTAAGGTAAGAATCATGTTTAGCTCTTTCTTTACCAACTATAATTCTAACCAATCATTTCTGAATACGTATAAAATAGTCCACAATTTTCCCTTGTTCTCATTGAATACAAAGTGTATTGTGCTCAGGATTTGCGGCCTGAACGTGACCTGGTAGTGTTACCGAGTCCAAGGTCACTCTGCTCGCTGCCGACAAGCCAGCAGACTGAGAAAATGGCAGACTAATATCTCCAGAAAACCATCGTATCGGGGTTTGGATGCCAGTTTCTTTTATAGAATAGAGAGGGGGAAGAGATGAAAAAGTAAAGTTAAAAGGCCATAAGATTTGCAAATGTCCTCTGGAATGGCCGGCCTCAGGGAAGGGGTGTGTTAATTTCTTCTTTCTTGCAGCCATCCTGCAAGCCACCTCTCTTGCAGGTGGACAGGGTCAGGATGTTTCCCTGAACAAAGGCACTTTGGTTTAACATTCAGGCAGAGGGCCAGTGTTCCCTGAGGTAGGTCATTGTGTATAGACAGTATCCTTTTATTGAACAAAAGCAAGGGAAGCAAAGGTTAAAGTAAAAGAAACAGATCCGTCATGTAGTCAGATTTGGCTCTTCCCTGTTACAGTAGCAGTAGGGATATTCCCATCAGTACCTCTGCCACTGCCCAACTCAGGCTCTAAGTTAAGCAAGACAATTATTTGCTAACAAATCATCTAAACTGAGATTGTTTACTCCAAATCAGTAGCTTGTATATAATAGTCTTGGAAGTATAATTTGGATTTTACTTAGCAGTATGATGAAAGAGTTCATACCTAAAGAGAGGCTTGGGAAAGAAAATGTAGCCAGAATAAGAGATGGGACTGTGGGTTGAGCCCTTTTGTGTTTCCTTGACTGCTGGTTAGACTCATCACAACTGTGTCATTGACTATGTTTTAGATCTTCTAGTTGCAGATACTTCTGGGAATGAATAAACAGTTTCCTCTAAAATCACTGTCGTAAGTATGAAGAGGTAGGGGAAGAAATATGGGTTTGAGAGGCAAGAGGGGAAGTAAGGATCATTAGAACTGTTGGAGAAGCATATGTATTTGGAAAAGTGATTTCTAATAATATAATATATTTAATATAAATAATTTGCAAAGGTGTTTTTTTTCTTTTTATGGCTATGAAAATAAAACAAATTAGTAGACTAGATAAGTAAGGTGATCTACAATGTGCTTTTGCTGTAGCTTCAACATTAGCTAGGATAGAAAAGTTTTGTAAATCCACTTGTCTTAATATTTGCAGTAATTAAGCAGTTAAACATTGAATGTATAACATGTAACATGATTCGTGTTAGGCACTAGGGATATGAAGAAAATAACAATAGGTTAGCTTAATGGGATGGTCTCAACTTTTTTACCTTCCATTTGCCTCTCAGACCATCTTAATCTGGTTTATTCTGTCACTGTTTTATTATTTATCCATCCATTAACAAATATTTTTTTGAGCACCAACTAGTGCCAGGTACTATCTGGGTACTGTGAGATTACCATCTAGATAACTTGTGGTCAAAATTACTTATATTTATAGATATAATTCTATGTTTAGTTTTCGAGGTAAAATACATTTTATTCTAAAATCACTATTGCTTTTATTCATTTCTAGTAATAATATTTAATGTATTTTAAACTTTAAATAACATTAAAGAGCATGAGTCTGCTTTTGTTTGTTTATTAAAGAGAAACATGAGTCTAAAAAGAGGTTTAAAAAGATATTATTGAAGTGGGTTACTGAGTCTCTGATCCTGAGGGTAAGTTTCATTAGGAGTAAAAGCTCATTCTCTGTATTCTTCTAGGCATGTGTCTGAGCAAAAATGGAGATTTATACCAGTTAGCTGGATCACTGTAGTAATAAACAAGTTTATATGAACAAATTAGGTTAAGGCCTTTTTTTTTTCTTACCATCACTCTTTTAGAGGAAAGCAAAGTAAAATTCAGGAAAGCCTTTAAATTATCATCTACAGTTTGGTTATCTTTGATATAATATTTGTCCTTGGACAAATAAATTAATGTTTCCAAACTGCTATTATTACAATCAATAGCTTTATACTATAGCCTTAAAAAACTCAACTCTCTGTCTTTGAGACCTCAGTTTCTTAATGTGTAAACTCAGGTTATTAGACTATGACTTCTAAGGACCCTTCCAGTATTAAAGTTTTGTAATTTTATGAAATTATCTATATCGCCTGTAAAATTAGAAATGTTACTGAAGGTCTTTATATCATGATGTATGAAGGTAAAAATATCCCTGTCTTTAGGATACCACAGTTACTCTAGATTGTAAAATACCAGTGCAAAGTTTGGCAGTGCAGGCAAAGCTCACAAGACAGGCATTTCAGAGTTTAGTATTTTATGTCGTGATTAGCACTTTATGATACAATGGGTCACCACCACTAAGAGTTTAGAAAGAAAAAATGCAAAGAGCTATTATGTTCATCTTTGATTGCCTTCTCAGTTAAGGGTTCTCAATCCCTAGAAAGTATTCAGGCAAATTTTCATGGGTCACCACAGCAAGGGTGTCCCAGACTTGGATTTCACAGTCCAGAAAATATTCCATAAAGTAAAAAGTAGGTGGGACTGACAAAGGTTGTGTTTTGCCAAGTACATTAAAGCAAATCACCAACCAATTACACATACTATTACCACTATTTCAATTTTACTTATTTATTCATTTTTAAAGGAACTGCTCTTTTTATTATTGGTTTGTTTGTTTGTTAGCCATGCTGAGCAGCTTGCAGGATCTCAGTTCCCCGACCAGGAACTGAACCCGGGCCACAGTAGTGAAAAACCAGAATCCTACACTAGGCCACCAGGGAACTCCCCTAATATTTCTGTTTTAAAAAGGAGATTTTAATCTCCCAACCTCCTCTAAAGAAAAAGCATAAACCCAGAATAAAAGATTTATTTATTTAAGTGGAATACATTTAGCCTTGTGAAAATGCACTGTATTATTTATATTTTCCCTTTTCTAAAAATGTTATTGTCAATTGGTATTTGAGAACTACTGTTCCATAGGCCTAAAAGAAGTGATTCTATTTTCAGGTTTCAAGTAGAGTAGTGATGGTACTCATGACTGACTATTTGCTCTTGCAAATTATCATGAACACACAAGCCTAGGTTCAGCGTCCAGAAGAAATTTGCTTTCTAAGTTTTGAGCACAAATTGAAAATAACATATTGTATAGACAAAATATCAGTGAATTTGGAGTAAGGCTGAGTGGGTTTGAATCTTATCATTCACACTTATTAGCAGTGTCTTTAGAGCCCTCATTCATCAAATGAAAATAGTAATAACTCTCTTAGGTGATGATTCACAAACCTGCAATGAAAAACATATCCACCAAGCTACTGTCAGTCCAAGTAAACTGAACCATGCAGATATGTAAGCCATTTAAGCCACTGCATTTTGGGGTGGTTTGTTATACAGAAAGAGCTAACGAATAAGAAAAGAGATAGAAGAATATATATCCTGATCTCAATCTCCCTCCTACTCCTGATCTGCTGATTCCTCCCACTGGCTAAACCCAACAGGAAGTCAAGGGTAAGAATGCCCATCAATGTACTCCACAAAGGGTCTGTTAGCAAAAATCATGGTGGAGAAGGATGGAGATTGAATTTTGAGAGACAAATATAATATATCCAACACATGTTAAAATAACTATAAGTTCTGCCTGGCTTGAGTTCTGGGTGTAGAGAAGAGTGACAGTAGATGAGAATGGAATGGTCAACTGGAGCCAGACTGTGAAGGACTTTATGCCAGGCTAAAGACTTTACCTTGTAGATAATACCTGTCACCACTAAAAGTCTAGTAACCCAGAGGGACTATACAGATACTACAGAGAATAGAATCATATTGTTGAGAACAAAGATATCAGATACATTACTTTGTTTGGCCAGCCTGGGCTAGCTGACTGTCTGAGGGGCCCCTGGCATCTACAGCTTTAGATTCCAATTTCCTCATCCCCTCTTTTGTATCCCAGGTTCCCTGCAAGAATTTCCTTATTATAGGAAAAACATGTACTTCCTCACCTTCACATTGGCTACTCCATAGATAACTTATAGATTTCAGACTTTCTGGTTACTCCTACAAAGCCCATTTTATGTTGCTTTTGACAATGTTCACTCATATTAAAATAATAAATGAAACTTACCTGTCCACATTTCAGTCACTTTACCCTTTATTTTTTATGACAGAGGGCTAGTTCCTCCCTTATAGTACCCATATCCTGTGGTGGCCAGAGGAGGAAGTCTCCTCTATTATAAAATTCATGGTTTCTAGGACACATAGAAAGTAACCCAATCCCCACTCAGGTCAAACATTCCTCAGAGCACTTTTAGTAACCTATGAAATAAGGAAGGAAGTATGAAGATGTCAGGGTGAAAGGAAAGGGAAAATAGGAAATGGGGACTCAAGCCAATGTACACATAAAAACCCAACTCTTGCTCTCATTTTCAGTAAGTGTTCCCCCTCATATTCACCCCAGAGTATCCAGAGCCTCCAGCTATAATATTCTTACCCACTACATTTCTGTCCTACACCATGCTCTAGAGTTTTCTCTCACATCCACTCCCAACAAAGTTTGTCCCTTTTAGGTTTGTTTTCCTCAGGGCCCTTTCTTTTGTTTTCCCTGGAAAAATAGTATTAGCCAATGGCTTAACCAGATAAATGAGTTCAGTTAATACATAATGAGCCACATAACACAATGTCTTAAAATTAAATATATATCTAAGGAAAGTCTGTAATATGAGATATATATGGTGAGCTAATAATGAGGTATTTTTGAGCAGAAAGACCTTTATCAAGGGGCAAGATTAAATAACAGAAGATGGCTGTAAACTGTCTTCTGAGGAAGGTGAATGTATTAACACAGTAACAGTTATTTATGCCCACATTAAGTGGCTAATGCAGGTTGGCAGTGATGGTGGGGTGGAAAGGTTATGCTCCATAAAGTCAGGGACCTGGCCTGATGAAGTTTCTGCCACCATGTAGCTGCACCCTCTGGGGCTTTTCACCTCTAAGGCCACCACAGAAAGAAGAGGGCAGGATGGACTAGACACACTGGTCCTTAACTGCCTCAACTCAGAAGTAAAAATTATAAACTCTAGTCAGAGTCAGTTGTCCAGAACTAGTCACATAGCCCAACCTAATAACTAGGGGAACTGAGAAATATAGGGAAATAGATTGAATATTTAGTGAGCACTAACGTCTCTGTCATTATGGGACTTGTTAACTGCAGGTCTGTTGCTTTGCTGAATAGTATTTGCAAGTTTGGGACAAGAACTGAATTATTTTAAATGGTAGAGGAGAGGGGAAGAGGTATTCATAATTGTCCTCCTTCACATTCTCCCATGCAAAGCACAACATCACCATTAAACATATTGAAACACATAGAGTGTTATTTTGAAAAGCTGATATTAATCTGGGTCAGTTACCTACATGTTTTCATACAGACTTGGTCCATCTCTGGCAGTAAGAAAGCATGCAAAGTAAAGTGAGACAGTAAGAAAAGAAGCCAAGGGGGATAATTCAGAACTCTGGCCATGGACACTGAGCATTTACCAATTATTTCTTTTGGATAGGTCCTGTTGAGTATTACTAAGCTAACAAGCAGGGTTTTAAAGGGAATATACAGTGAAGGACATTAATTCCCTCCTGCCAGAGGGAAAAGAAACATGCACTAAACTACTTTGTGTTAAGGCTAAGGGGAAAAAAAAAAACCCAGAACTAACCTTCAAGGTTGTTTGCATTTAAGAGGATGTCAAAGAGGGGCTAATGCTTAACACACATTTATAACTGACTAATGATAACATTTCAGGCAACAGTAAGACAAAGGAGATTGTTACTTGTGAACAGTGGAGGAAACATGGCACTCTTATAATTTCAAGAGTATGCAAGCTCCTTGTGTATGCACGATGCCCTTGTTTAGTGTCACTCAAATCCATTATGTTAAAGGCAACCTATGCTGTCCATGTTCAGTGCCTGCCCTTCCCATGCACAGCTTCCTTTCAGAATACTTGAACTTTGGTTCTCATTAAGGAAGAGACAAAACAACTTTTATAACAAAGAATAGAATATTCTTACAAACTGAGGTAATATCCAAAGTTAGGAAACTGAAAGAGTTAAGGGGTACCTTAATACTTGACTTAGGGATAATAATTTGAGTCTCCAAATTCTGCAACTCAGCATTTTGTATTCCTCTCGTTGACCTAGGCTTGTCCTCTTCTTTGGTTAGGTAAATGTAGTAACAGATCATGTAGCAATATTATTTGTTATTTATTAATAAGTCATTTAGTTGTCAAAGACACTAAAGCAGCTTAAAATAAAATGGACACCATAAAACAAGACACTACAAAATCACTAGTCAAAAGACAATAGGTTAGTGTGTGGGTATGGCAGGAATGTGTGAATGGCTTGCTCGGGAAGGTAAAAGGGAAGAAGAACTGCCAGAAAATCTAGGCTAAGTTTTGAGTTATAGCACAGAACCTGTCCTCAACTTTCTTCCAATCAAGGCAAAAGGTGAAATATGATGGGTTCTATAGCTCCTTTGTAAAAACAGTAACCAAACCAAATGTTGGTGGGCATTTTTAAAACCCTAGCACCATTGCTCTTTTTAATGTAAGAATACTCTGATTGTTATTTTGGAAAACACCCTTCCATTCTTATTCTGTGTTTTGAGTGTGGCTGCCAGCCTCTCACTATTTTCAGGAGAGAGCACGAATCCAATTTTGGTCAATCAGTTTATTCTATCCCCGGGCTGCGGCGTTTAATTCAGAGTAGTTACGTTAACAAGCCATACAAATGAGATACAATACTGACGTTGTTGAAACTTTCCTCTACACCTGAAGCTGGACAAATATGAGCTTGGAGCTTGTTGGAACACAATGGCAACTTATAATTGTGTAATGGATAAATTATGAGAATAGGGCATAGAAATTCATATCAGATGTGCAACTTTCAAATATCTTATTTTATGTAGAGGTAAAGTTTAAGGTATCTAGAAGGATGGATTCTGAGCATGTCCTTTAAATCACAGATCTTCAAAGTGGGGGATATACACCCAGGGGGAATACATATGACGGTCTTTTGGGAATGGGAAGAAAATATTAGAATTTCTATATGTATTTATTTTTATTTAAAAATAATAAAGAAAATAAACTTTAATTATATTTAATATAGGAATTAGCAATATTATATGTATTATAAATAAATATAATCCTATAAGGGTAAATGTTCCAATGTTTTTTAAATTGAAGTATAGTTCATGTACAATATTATATGTTACAGGTATACAATATAGTGATTCACAATTTTTAAAGGTTATATTCTATTTATAGGTATTATAAAATATTGGCTATAGTCCCTGTATTGTACAATATATACTTGTAGCTTATTTTACACATAATAGTTTGTACCTCCAAGTCCCTTACCCCCATATTTCCCCTCCCCTCTCCCCACTGGTAACCACTAGTTTGTTCTCTATATCTGTGAGTCTGTTTCTTTTTTGTTATATTCACTAGTTTGTTGTATTTTTTAGATTCCACATAAAAGTGATATACCGTATTTATCTTCCTCTGACTTATTTCCCTTAGCATAATACCCTCAAAGTCCATCCATGTTGTTGCAAATGGCAAAATTTTGTTCCTTTTTTATGGCTGAGTAGTATTTCATTGTTCCATTTTGTGTGTGTGTGTGTGTGTGTATGTATATATATATATATATATATATATATATATATATATATATATCTCACATCTCCTTTATCCCTTTGTCTTTTGATGGACACTTAGGTTGCTTCCATATCTTGACAACTGTAAATAATTCTGCTATGAGCATTGGGGTGTATGTATCTTTTTGAATTAGTGTTTTGTGTTTTTTTTTTGCGGTACGCAGGCCTCTCACTGTTGTGGCCTCACCCGTTGCAGAGCACAGGCTCTGCACACGCAGGTTCAGTGGCCACAGCTCACGGAACTAGCTGCTCCATGTCATGTGGGATTTTCCTGGACTGGGGCATGAACCCATGTCCCCTGCATCGGCAGGTGGACTCTCAACCACTGCTCCACCAGGGAAGCCCAGTGTTTTTGTTTTTATTGTGGGGGGATATATACCCAGGAGTGGAATTGCTGGGTTATATGATAGTTCCGTTTTTAGTGTTTTTGAAAAATCTTCATACTGTTTTCCACAGTGACTGCACCAATTTACACTCTCATCAACAGTGTACAAGGGTTCCCTTTTCTCCACATCCTTACCAACACTTGTTATTTGTGGCTTTTTGCTGGTAGCCATTCTGACAGGTGTGAGTTAATATCCCATTATGGTTTTGATATACATTTACCTGATGATTACAGATGTTGAGCATCTTTTCATGTACCTAATGGGCATCTGCATTTCCTCTTGCTCATTTTTTTTTAACTGATAGAGATATATGATCAAAATATGTTGTAAACTCCTAATTTGGACTATACTCCTTGAAAAACACTTCCTAATGTGTGTCCCCCACTACACTACTGCTCCTCTCCCCTTTATTAAAATGTTTTTAAGATCCAAAGTGGATCCTATAGTGCAAAATTGATCAATGCATTACAAGCAGGAGGTGTTACTCTCAGGTGTCAGTCTAGGACATTGATGTTCACATTAGGATATTTTGACTTGGAAAATAGTTTTCCTACCAATTTTGACCCCACTTTCTTTTCTAAACACACTAGGGGAATGCTGATAGCTGAATTAGAAGTACTCCTAGGACTCATCCCTCAACCTTCACCACATTTCACAGAGAATGACCCCTGCTTTATACTCTACTGTCTCTGGTCTGAAAGTGTTACAGACACAGAAAGCCACAGAATGTCAGAGTTGTAGAGATCAACTAGTTCTACCCAACATGCCTTAAATGGGGAACCTGAGACCCAGGAGAGGAAAATAATATTTGTAACTAAATTATTTATGCTATAATTGATCATATTCTTATTTAAAATTTTCCCAAAAGCCTAAAGTGACCACCTCTTCAATATTCAGTCAATAAATATTTATTGAGTGCATGCTTATTCTCAGCTTAGCACTACTGTAGATAGTGAGGTTTCAGGAGTAAACAGGAAACCCCAAAACTTCATTTCTGCGGATTTTACATTATGACGTTTCTAATAGGCAAGATAGCAAAAAGGTAGATTTTTGTTTTTGATATTTTTATAACAAAACACCAACCGTCATTACCTAAGCCATTACCTAAGCCTAACTCTATAATTTTATTTACATTGGAAAGCATAAGTTCACTTTACTGTCTTTCCAGTGTGTAAAACTTCCAATATTTTCAAGATGGAAAATAAAATCAAGAGGAACTACAAACACTTCAATTATACCATTTCATGGAGCAGAAAGGTTGCAGCTTATAGGACTATCACAAAAATACTAGGCCATTAGAGCAGAGTAGAAGAAACAAATATTTAAGCAGAAATGTACCTCCACTGACCACCTCCATAGGTTTTAAATTGAACAGTTAATTTTAGTAGCTGAGCATTTTAATGGCAGGTAGATGCTAGAAGGAAGAATGATTCTATCACAATACAAATATATCCCTGTGCCCCTTTAAGTAGCACCTTCTCAAATTCTTTTTTATAGATTATCAAATACTTGACAATAGGAAAAACTAAATCTTAATTTTTTTATGCCATTTAAGAAAATATGAAATTACAATAATTAAAATAACACTTAAGGATGTTTTGTTTTACTCTACAGAAAACCGAAAGAAAAGACTGGTTCAGCACAAAGTACTTGGCAATCCTACTACGGTGTCCTAGTATTTACAGCAAACATTTTCATCAGCCTACACTGTGATTGCATTCCTATAACCACCAGGCAAGAGAACTTCTTCCTCTCATATTCCCTCAGCATTTGGGGCAGAGGTGTCAGGAGACAAAGTAGGAAGTGCAATGGTAATAGAAAAAAATGGCATAAGGTTGGGAACATGACACTATCTCCCCTCCCTGGAACATACTGACTCTGAAGGTTATACCAAACATAACTGGTTTTGCATCTTGTCAAAATCAATTTAAGATTCAAAGAAAAGATCTCCCTGCCTCCAAACACCTCACTCCCTAGTACCTAAAATGCACTTTAGAGAGCCATTTCATTGAGTTACCTCTTGCCTTTACCCAGATGCCTCTTTGCAAGTTTAGTCACCTGGAGGAAAAATGCATTTTCCCCCAACCCATCAGAGTAACTGAGTTTATCAGACCACTCTTTCTTATCATGAGAGGGGTATAAAGGGAATATTGGAGGTAAGCCCTGACCTCAAGCCTGAATTCTTTTAGAATTTTTTCATGAGTTGGGGAACCCTGAGAGTGCCAGGGCTATACAGTCATCCCCCCAATCCAGCGTCCATTTGCCTCTCTCACCCAGCAGTATCTATAGTCATCCATATTCTTGGTAAACTACATAATCCCAAATATGGATATTCAGCTCTGTTTTCCATGCTTTCATAATCAATTCCTTCACAAGCACTTGAACCAGAGAAACATGCAAACCCTGTGTATGTCCACCTGGGGCTTGAGGTCACATGCCAGAGCACAGAGATGTTTCGAGAGCTGTGTTATGCTGCCATCCTGAAATGGAAGCAAAAAAGTACTAGGGCTGGAATTATGGCAGAGTCTCAGAAAACGTGGGTAGTTACAAGTTTCATTTTAAATACCACACACATACCATACCTGTGATGCCTAGTTTTCAATGCAGCAGAACATAAGCCAAAGTGGATTTTGAGTCTGAAAATTAAATAATGGGAACAGCAATATTTTTCTGCCTTAGAGACTTCAAAGTCATCAAGGTTTGTTTTGTTGTTGTTGTTGTTTTGGGTTTTTTTGTATTTTTTTGTCATTGTCTCACTAAGTGGTCTTATGAAAGCTGTTTCCCCTCTCTGGACCTCAGTGTTACCATTCATAAGATGAGGGGTAAGGACTAAATAAGCTTGGGGACCCTACAATTCTGACGGTTGCTGGTCTTATGTAGGTTCACCAAATCAAAATTGTGACTCTGTCATTTTATTGATCTTAGCAAATAATTCTGAAATAGTTAATTTAAATATATAATCTACTCTCCCCCTGCAGATCTTCAAAATGTGACTTAAAGCCAAATCAACTCATTCAGGGCTTTGTAGAGCCTGTTTATGAAGTAAAATCTGCAGTGTTCTTATTATCCCCTCCTCAAAATTTTGCCACAACTTCCTACATCTGATAGAATATAGTTCTAACTTCTTAACCCCCCCTGTAAGTTTATTTCCAATCTTTTAGTGTAATTTTGCTAAACTAGTCTACTCACCCTTCATTATCACTAAAATATCTCTGACTTTTTCTACCTCTGCTCCCATCATCTCCACTATCATGGATTAGTATCTTCATCCTCTTTATCTTATCAAATGTATCATAATAGGTGTAATGTCAGAGGGAAAAGCAGAGTAAGTACCTCTGAAAATCCTCTCCATAAAAACAATGGTAACACTGGCAAATATTGTCACAATTAATTTTCCAGAACTCTGAAAGTTAACAAAAGACTTGCAATAATTTCAGTTACATTTATTTATGAAAAATAGCTGAATCAGAACAGTGAGCTTTGTGGCCCTATGTCTATCCCCATCTACTCAAGTTCATGGTAGCCATGAAAACCAACTGCCCGAAATTATGGTGAAAACCAGTAACCTGGCTGCCACAAGAGGGGTCAGAAAGGAGTTGGAGCTCTCTCAAAGCCCTATTTTCAGAAAATTGTCATTATTTGACCTGTCTTGCAGTTCCCTGGAAAGCCCACTTGCAAGGCTTGTCTTTTTTGACCTCGCTCAGAGCTCTCCTGGTGCATACAAACTTATTTCCAGTGGCATCTGTTGAAAGTAATCACTGGAAACTGTGTAACAATGCAGCTACCTGGGGCAGAGATAACAGTTGAGTGAAACAGCAAGCTTATCAAAAGTGTAAAAGAAAAATCTGGGAAATAAGATGAACAAAAGAGCCTTTTCAACACTTGGACATATTCTTGGGAATCTAAAATTCCATGTACTAGTGTTATTTCAGTAAATGGAAGTGATACCCATTCTGTAATACACACAATAAAATGTTTAAGAGCACTAGCGATGATACATTTCTAACAAGCTAATTTCAAGCTACTTTCAGTACAGTGTCTTTCAGTGAGTGTAAGTGACCTGCATTCTGTAATGCATGTGGTGGAGCATTTAACAAGCCTAGTAATAAAGATGTTTCTAACAAGCTCAAACAAAGTCCATGTGCATGTGTAGGAGTGTACACATGTCCAGTGATGTGTGTATACCCAAGAAAGACTGGAGAAGGCCCTAAACTCTCACCTTTGACACACTTTCAGGCTATTCAGAAGCAGAAAGTAAAGGCTAAGACAGAGGTATAAACTGCCTGTTTGAGTGTTGAAGGCATGACCCAACTGAACCAAGAAATTCAATGAACTCCAAGTAGGATGAAAATCAAAGAGATTCACACTGGGACATATCATAATCAAACCTACAAAAGACAAAGTCAAGGACAGAAACTTGAAAGCAGCAAGAGAGAAATAACTCATCATATACAAATCTCTTGAATAAAATTACTAGCTGGTTTCTCACCAGAAACCAAGAAAGCCAAAAGGCACTCAGATTACATATTCAAAGTGCTGAAAGAGGAAAAAAAGCCTGTTAAGCAAGAATTCTATAACTAGAAAAGCAAAACTACCCTTCAAAAAAAGAATTCATGACATTCTCCAATAAATAAAAGCTATAAGAGTGTGTTGCTAGTGGACTTTCCTTACAAGAAAGTCTAAAAGGGCTGTCATGAGATTAAATGAGATGATGCAGATGTGACATCAGCAAGATGGTGGAATAGAAGGTTCCCAGCTTACTACCCCCACACAAACAACAATCTGGTAGCCATCCATAGACAAAAGTGTCTTTGTGGGAGCTTTGAGATCCAGATAGAAGATTTCAAAACCACAGTAAAGCCCAAGACCAAGGATAGCTGCTAAGGCAAGCCCACACACTGGTGGCAGTCTTGCCAAGCATAGTCCCACATGCAGACAGAAAGCAGCCTCGTTCCCCTATGGACTTGGCTCTAGTAGCACTTGGCCATCATCCTACAAGCAGCCCTACTTGCCAAGGGAATCATGAGGAGCCACACACGTCTATATCCTTGGTAATAGGCCCATCAGACACATACTCAATTATAGATCAGGAAGCAACCTGTGACTTAGCTCCAGGCAAATCTATTACCAGTACAGAGTCAGTGTGCCTGCATAGGGACCCGGTAAGATAAATGCTCATACATGCCCTCAGTGTCAAGCCCACCAAACTTGTTTCTGACTGTGAATCCTAAAGTAGTCCTATGACCCAGCTGCAGTCCTGCTGTCAGTCTCCCTTCCCGGGGACTCATTGATGCCCATGCACCTGGTAGGAGGCCTGCCAAACCCAGTCTAAGCTGTGGACCCTGAAGTTAGTCCTGGCAATGGATGCTGAAGTGACCCTAAGACTTGGTTAGAGCCCTGCTTTTCTGCAGTCCAAGGGAAGTCCTGCCTACCCACGGAACTGGTGGGCAACACCACTGACCAAGCACTCAGTGGCAGGCCCACTGACCTTGGTTCTGGTTGCATACCATGAAGCAGCCCTATGATTCAGCTCCACCTCCATTCTGCTGTGATACTGGAGACAGTCTTGTCCACCAGGGACCCTGCACAGGGACCTGGTGTAAGCCATATCCATCTACAACAATAACAGGCCCACAGTGTGCAGACTCAACTGTGGTGCCTGAAAAGACCCCATGTCCTGGCCACAGCTCTATTCAACCATGGAGGCAGGAACCCATGATCTGGGGATCTGGCAGGAACCACATCCACTTTTGACCCTGGTAACAGGCCTACCAACAGTGGACTCAATTATAAAGCTAGTAAAAGAAATTAAAATCTACAAGTTGCCTGACCAAAAAAAAATAATAATATTTATCTTAAGGAAGCTCAACAAGCTATAGGAGAACACAGATGGACAACTCAACGAAATTAGAAAAACAACACATGAACAAAACAAGAAGTTCAATAAAGTGATAGAAATTATTTAAAAAATCAAACATCAATTCTGGAGCTGAAAAATACAATCAATGAAAATTTTTAAAAAATGCAATAGAGGGCATCAACACAGATTTGATCAAGCAGAAGAAAGAATCTGAAAACTCCAAGAAGTTCATTTGAAATTATCTAATCAGAGGAGAAAAAGAATGAAAAGGAATTAAGAAAACATATAGGACTTATGGGAGACTATCAAAGCAAATAGTATAAGCATTATGGGTGTCCCAGAAGGAAAAGAGAAAGAGAAAGGGGCAAAATGAAATAAGAATGTAATGTACAGCACAGGGAATATAGCCAATATTTTGTAATAATTTTATATGGAGTATAATCTATAAAAATATCAAATTACTATGTTATACACAGGAAACTAATATAATATTGTAAGTCAACTACACTGCAGTTAAATAAAAAAAAGAAATAATGGCTGAAAAATTCCCAAATCTGTGGAGAGATATGGACATCCAGGAACACAAAGCTCAAAATCTCCAAAAATATTGAACCCAAGAAAGACTTCATTGAGGCACATTATAATTAAACTGACAAAAATCAAATACAATGAGAGAATTTTGAAAGTAGTGAAAAAAATAAAATTGCCAAATACAAGGGAATGCCCCATAAAATTATCAGTAGGGATTATTTGTAATGTATAGAAATATAAAATCACTTTGTTGTGTACCTGGAACTAGCATAGTGTTGTAGGTCAATTATACTTCAAAAAACAAGCAAACTCATAGAAAAAGAGATCATATTTCTGGTTACCAGAGGCAGGGGTTGGGGGAAGGGGGAATTGGATGAAGGTGCTCAAAAGGTACAAACTTCCACTTATAAGATAAATAAGATATAATTATAATGTACAACATGATTAATATAATTAACACTGTTCTATGTTATATGTGATAGTTAAGAGAGTAAGTCCTGAGTTCTCATCATAAAGAATCTTTTTCTTTCATTTTGCATCTATATGAGATGATGGATGTTCACTAAACTTATTGTGGTAATCATTTCATGATATATGTAAGTAAAATCATTATGCTATACACCTTAAACTTATACAGCGCTGTATGTCAATTATATCTCAATAAGATTAGAAGACGAAAAAGAAGATTATCAATGGGCTTCCCAGCAGAAACCTCACAGCCAGGAGAGAGAAGAGAGAGTTCTTCAAGCTGATATAAAAGGGTGCTAAATAGTAACAAGAAAACATATGTAAGTATAAAACTCATTGGTAGGGCTTCCCTGGTGGCTCAGTGGTTGAGAGTCTGCCTGCCGATGCAGGGGACGCGGGTTCATGCCCCGGTCCAGGAGGATCCCACATGCCACGGAGTGGCAGAGCCTGCGTGTCCAGAGCCTGTGCTCGGCAACGGGAGAGGCCACAGCAGTGAGAGGCCCGCGTACTGCAAAAAAAAAAAAAAAACTCATTGGTAAAGGAAAGTATATTGTCAAATTCATAATATCCATACTGTAGTGATGATTTGTAGGTAGTTTCACCTCTAGTATAAAGGTTAAAGGACAAAAGTATTAAAAGGAAATATTGCTACAATAATTTGTGAATGTATACATTTGCATAAAAATAAATAAATTGTGACATCAGAACATAAAATATGGGGAGAGGAATAAACATGTACAGTTTTTGTATGTGATCAACGTTTAGTTGTTATCAGCTTAAAAAGATTGTTATAACTATAATATGTTTTATGTAAGCCTCATGGTAAATGCAAAGCAAAAGCCTATAGCATATACACAAAAGATAAAGAGAAAAGATAAAAATATAAAGATAAAGCAGAAGCCTATAGTAGATACACAAAATGTACCACTACAGAAAATCATCAAATCACAAAGGAAGACACCAAGAAAGGAACAAAGGAACTAAACACCAGCCAGAAAACAATTAACAAAATGGCAATAGTAAGTTCTTATCAATCAGTAATTACATTAAATATAATTGGATAAAATTATCCAATCAAAAGACATAGAGTTTGGGACAACATAGATGGGCCTTGAGGGCATTATGCTAAGTGAAATACATCAGGCAGAGAAAAACAAATACCATATGCTCACACACATAAGTGGAATTTAAAACAAAACCAAACAAAAAATAAGCTTATAGATACAAAGAAATGATTGGTGGTTGCCAGAGGCAGGGGTAGACAATGGGGAAAATGGGTAAACGGGGTCAAAAATTATAAACTTCCAATTATAAAATAAATTAGCTCTGGAGATCTAATGTACACCATGGTGACTATAGTTAATAATACTCTTGCATGTTTCAAAGTTGCTGAGAGAATAGATCTTAAAAGTTCTCATCACAAGAAAAAATGTTTTAACAATGTATGGTGATGTATGTTAACTAGACATATTTTGGTATCATTTTTCAATATCTACAAATATTGAATCTTTATATTGTACACATGAAACTAATATAATGTCACATGTCAATTATATGTCAATTGAAAAAAGAGTGGCTGAATAGAGAAAAAAACAAGAAATAACTATATACTATCTATAAGAGACTCACTTCAGGATTAGGAATACACATAGACTAAAAGTTAAGGGATAGAAAAAGGAATTTCATTAAAATGATAACCAAATGAGAGCAGTAGTTGCTATACTCATATCAAATAAAGTAGACTTCAAGTAAAAATGTCTCTAGAGACAAAGGTCACTATTTAATCATAAAAGGGTCATTTAAATAGGAAGAATTTAACAGATATGCTTTCAACATCAAAGCACCTAATATATATAAAACAAACATTGACATATCTGAAGGGAGAAATAGACATCAATACAATAAAATTTGGAGACTTCAATACCCCATTATCAGTAATGAATATATCATCCAGACAGAAAGTAAGAAAACAGCACAAGTCAACAACACTATAAACCAAATGAACCTAAAGAAATATACAGAACATTCCAACCAACAGCAGCAGAATATTCACTCTTCTATGGAACATTCTCCAGTATAGATCACATGCTAGGACACAAAACAAGTCATAACAAATCTTAAAAGGTTGAAATCATTTCAAATATGTTTTCCAACCATAGTGCAATGAAACTAGAAATCAATAATAGAAATGGGAAAATTCCCAAAGAATTGGAAATTAAACAACACACTCATAAAACCGTTTGATCAAAGAAATCAAAAGGGAAGTTAGGTAATATATCAAGAGAAATGAAAATGGTAACACAACATGGTAAAACTTATGAGATTCAGCAAAAGCAGTGTTAAAATGAAAGTTTATAATGTTGAATGCCTATGTTAAAAAAGAATAGAGGTTTCAAATAAACAACCTAAATTTATACCCCAAGAAACTAAGAAAAGGAACAAACTATGACCTAAATCAAAAGAAGGAAGGGAATGATAAGGATGAAAGTAGAAATAAATGAAATAGAAAATATTATAGAAAAATAGATAAATTGACAAAACCAAGAGTTTTTTGAAAAGACAAACACAACTTCAAAATTCCACAGCTAGAATAAGAAAAAAGGACTCAAATAAATGAATTCAGAAATGAAATAAGAGACATAACTGATATCACAAAAATAAAAAGGAACATTAGGGACTATTATAAATAATTATACACCAAGAAATCAAACAATTTATAAGAAATTGATAAATTCCTAGAAACATACAACCTATCAAGACTGAATCAATAAGAAATAGAAAACCTGAACAGACAAATAATGAATAAGGATATTGAAGCATTACTAAAAAACCTCCCAACAAAAAAAGCACAGGGTCAGATGGCTTTGTTGGTGAATTTTACCAAACATTTAAAGAAGCATCAATTCCAAGCTTTCTCAAACTCTTTGAAAAACTGAAGAAGAGAGAAGCCTTGCAAACATTCTAAGAGGCCAGTATCACCTTGATACCAAAGCCAGACAAAAGCAACAAAGGACAAATAACCTACAGGCCAATATTCCTGATGAACATAGATGCAATCACTAATGAAACACTAGCAAACCACATTCAACAGCACATTTAAAAGTTCATACACCATGATCAAGTAGGATTATCCCTGAGATGCAAGGTATTTTCAATATAAAGGAATCAATCAGTAGTATACACCACATTAACATAATGAAATATAAAAATTACATACTCATCTCAATAGATGTATAAAGAGCATTTGACCAAATCCAACAAAATTTAATAAAAAAAAAAAGGCTCAACAAATTAGATATAGAAGGAACCTACTTCAGTACAATAAAGACTATTTCTCAAAGCCCACATCTAACATCATACTCAATGATGAAAAGCTGGAAGCTTTTCCTCTAAGATCCATTAAAAGTCAAGGATGCCCACTCTTGTCACTTTTAGTCAACATAGTTCTGGAAGTTCTATTAGAGAAATTAAGTAAGAAAAATAAAGACATCCAAATTGAAAAGGAAGACACAAAATTATCTCTGCTTACCCACTACATGATCATAGAGGGGAAAATCCTAAAACCTCCACCAAAAAAAAACCTTTATGGGGCTTTCCTGGCAGGGCAGTGGTTGAGAGTCCGCCTGCTGATGCAGGGGACACGGGTTCATGCCCAGGTCCAGTAAGATCCTGCATGCCATGGAGCAGCTGGGCCCATGTGCCATGGCCACTGAGCCTGTACGTCTGGATCCTGTGCTCTGCAATGGGAGAGGCCACAACAGTGAGAGGCCTGCATACCACAAAAAAACAGAAGCAAAATCAAAAAAAACCCAAAAAACCTTTGTGTACTAAGCCACAAATTCAGTAATGTTGCAGGATACCAAACCAATATAAAACACTCAGTTGCATTTCAATAAAATAACAATGACCTATCTGGAAAAAAATTAAGAAAACAATCCCACTAACAATAGCATCAAAAAGAATAAAGTATAAGGGATAAATTTAACCCAGGAGGTAAACTTCTTATACACTGAAAACTGTAAAATGGTGATAAAATAAATTAAAGAAGACACAAATAGGGCTTCCCTGGTGGCGCAGTGGTTGAGAGTCCTCCTGCCAATGCAGGGGACACGGGTTCGTGCCCTGGTCGGGGAGGATCCCACATGCCGCGGAGCGGCTGGGCCCATGAGCCATGGCTGCTGAGCCTGCGTGTCCGGAGCCTGTGCTCCACAACGGGAGAGGCCACAGCAGTGAGAGGCCCACGTACTGCAAACAAAAAAAAAAAAAAAAGAAGAAGACACAAATAAATTGAAGTGCATCCTTTATTTGTGGTCTGGAAAAAATAATATTGTTAAATTGCATGTAATATTCAAAACAAATCTCCAGATTTAATCCAATCCCTTTTAAAATTTCAATTACATTTAAGAAAAATAATTCTAAAATTCATTTGGAGCCACAAAAGACCACGGATAACCAACACAATCTTGTGCAAGAAAAGCAAAGCAAAAGGTATCAGTCTGCTGATATCAAAATATAATAAAAAGACACAATAATCAAAAGAGTATGATGTTGGCCTAAAAACAGACACATATGCAAAAGGAACAGCATAGACAGACCAGAAATAAAGCCATGCATACATAGTTAACTGATTTTTGGCATGGGTGCCGAGAATAACAATGGGGAAAAATAGTCTCTTCTTTAACCAGTGTTGGGGAAAACTGGATATCCACATGCAAACTAATGAAATTGGACCCTTATACCATACAGAAAAAAATCAACTCAAAATGGCAAAAAGACTTGATTGTAAGGACTGAGACACTAAAACTCTTAGGAGAAAACATAGAGAAGATTTTAGACACTGAACTTGGCAAAGATTTTTTAGATATGGCACCAAAAGCACAGGCAATGAAAGCAAAAATTAACAAGTGGGACTGTATAAAACAAAGGGCTTCTACATGTGAAAGGAAACAATTAAAAATATAATGGCAATCTGTGGAATGGGAGAAAATATTGAGAAATCATATATCTGGTAAGGGGTTAATATCCAAAATATATAGCAACTCCTATACACAGCAGTGGGAAAGAAAATAACCCAATTTAAAAATGGACATAATACCTGAATTGTCATTTCTCCAAAGAAGGTATACAGATGGTCAGCAGATATATGAAAAGGTGCTCAGCTTCACTAGTGATCAGGAACATGCAAATCAAAACCACAATGAAATATTACTTTACACCTCTTAAAATGGTTACTATCAAAAAAGACCCACAAAAGGAATGTAAATTGGTGCAACCATTATGGAAAACAGTATGGAGTTTCCTCAGAAACTTAAAAATAGAAGCATATGATCTAGCAGTCACACTTCTGGGTATATACAAAGGAATCAAAATCATTATTTTGAAGTGTACTCTCATGTTCATTGCAGCATTATTCACCCTATCCAAAGTAGGGAAGCAACCTGTCTGTCAATGAATGAATAGATAAAGAAAATGTGGTATATATACAGAGTAGAATATTACTCATTCTTTAAAAAACAGGGACGTCTTATTAACACAACATTGTAAATCAACTATTCTTCAATAAAATATAAAAAAGAGGGAAATCTTGCCATTTGAGACAACATGGATGAAAATGGGAGGCATTACACTGAGTCAAATAATGCATGGTATTATTTTATGTGAAATCTATAAAAAAGTCAAACTCATAGAAAAAGACAGTAGAAAGGTAGTTGCTGGGGCTGGGGAGTGGGGGAAATTAGAAGAGTTTAGTAAAAATTTCCAAACTTTCAGTTATAAGATTAATGAAATCTGAGGAGCTAATATATAACATGACAGTTATACTTGATAAAACTGTCTAAGTTTAAATTTGATAAAAATGTACAACTTAAATGTTGTCACTAAAATAATATGTGAGGTGAATATCTTGATCTCAATGTGGGTAATCCTTTCACAATGTATACATATATTGAATCGTCACATTGTACATTTAAATATCTTACAATTTCATTTATCAATTATACCTCAGTAAAACTGAAAAACCCATCAACAACAAAACATTGTACTAGAGGTTCTAAGCAGGGTAATTAAGCAAGCAAAAAAAGAAAAGAAAAGAAAAGAAAGTCATCCATATAGGACAAGAATAAGTAAAAATCTCTCTCCTTGTGGATAACATTATCTTGTATGTAGAAAATCCCAAAGAATAAAAAAGAATTTATTAGAGTAAATAAGATATTCAGCCCAGTTGTGGAATACAATACATATGTGTAAATTTTAATTTTCTTTCTATACACTAGCAATGAAAAACCTGAAAACAATTAGAAAACAATTCATAGATCATCAAGAAGAAATATTTAGATATATATTTAGCAAAAGAATTGTGAGATTTGTACCCCCAAAACTAAAAAAAAGTCATTGAAAGAAATTAATACCTACATAAGTGGAAAAATATTCCATGATATTAAATTGCAAAATGTAATACTGTCAGGATGGCAATACTCCCAAAATTTATCTACAAATTCAACACAATACTTATCAAAATTCCCTTTTTTTTAATAAAATGTTAAGCTTATCCTAAAATGAATCTAAAACAATCTTGAGAAAGAATAACAAGGTGAAAGTCTCATACTTTATGATTTCAAAACTTAATGCATGCCTATAGTAATAAAGAATGTGTGATGCAGGCATGAAGATACATATATAGATCGACAGATTAGTATTGAGAATAGAAATAATCCTACAACTTTGTGGTAAATTTATTTTCAAAAAGCGTGACAAGACAATTCAATAGAGGAAAAACAGTATTTTCAAAATAATGATGCTAGGACAATTGAATATCCACATTCAAAAGAACACAGTTGAACCTATTCCTTATAACAAATACACAAATTATTTTAAAATGGATTAAATACTTACATGTAAGAGCTAAAATTATAAAACTCTTATAACAAAAGATAGAAGTAATTTTTTTTCTTTCTTTTTGTGGTACGCGGGCTTCTCACTGTTGTGGCCTCCCCCGTTGCGGAGCACAGGCTCCGTACACGCAGGCTCAGCGGCCATGGCTCACGGGCCTAGCCGCTCTGCAGCATGTGGGATCCTCCCGCATTGGGGCACGAACCCATGTCCCCTGCATCGGCAGGTGGATTCTTAACCACTGCACCACCAGGGAAGCCCAGAAGTAAATCTTTTTCACTTTGTATTAGGAAACAGTTTCTTTCTGTGTGTGTGTGTGTGTTGTTTTCTGTTTGTTTTATTGAGGTATAGTAGAAGTAAAATATTATTTAAATTTCAGGTATACAACATAGTGATTCACAGCTTCCAACAGTTACATTCCCTTTATAATTATTATGAAATGTTGGCTTTATTCCCTGTGTTATACAACACATCCTTGTAGCTTATGTTATACATAGTAGTTTGTAACTATTAATCCCCTATCCTTATCTTGCCCCTTGCCCCTTCCCTCTCCCCACTAGTAACCACTAGTTTGTTCTCTATATCTGTGTGTCTGTTCCGTTTTTATAGATCCACTAGTTTGTTTTGTTTATTAGATTCTACATATAAGTGATGTCGTATAGTAATCACCTTCCTCTGATTTATTTCACTAAGCATAACACGCTCCAAGTCCAGTCATATTGTTGCATAAGTAACAGTTAGGTTACTTACATATCTTTACGATTGAAAATAATGCTGCTATGAATAGTGAGGTGCATGTATCTTTTCCAATCAGTGTTTTTGGTTTTTCTCATGCATACCCAGGACTGGAATGAATTGCTGGGTCATATGGTAGTTCTATTTTTAGTTTCTTGAGAAACCTCCATAATGTTTTCCACAGTGGTTGCACCAATTTACATTCTTACCAACAGTGTATGAAGATTCCCTTTTCTCCACATTCTCACCAACATTTGTTATTTGTGTTCTTTTTGATGATAGCCATTCTGACAGGTGTAAGGTAATATCTCATTGGGATTTTAACTTACACTTCTCCACTGATTAACAAAGTATAGCATCTTTCCATGTGCCTGTTGGCCATCTGTATGTCTTCTTTTGAAAAATGTCTATTCAGAACTTCTGTCAATTTTTTAATTGTTTTATCTTTTTTATGTTGAGTTGATTAGCTGTATATATATCCGGATATTAATTCCTTCTTGGTCACATATAGAAATATCTTCTCCCATTCAGTAGGTTGTCTTTTCATTTAGTCTATGGTTTCCTTTGCTTTTCAAAAGCTTTTAAGTTTAATTATGTCCCATTTTTTTATTTTTGCAGTTATTTCCTTTGCTTTAGGAAAACAATTGGAAAATATATTGGTACAATTTAGGTCAAAGGGTGTTCTGCCTATAATTTCTTCTAGGAGATCTACAGTTTCCAGTATTACATTTCGGTCTTTAATCCATTTTGAGTTAACTTTTGTATATGGTGGTAGGGAATGTTCTAATTTCATTCTTTAACATGTGGCTGTTCAATTTACCAAGCAACACATACTGAAGAGACGGTCTTTTCTCCATTTTATATTCTTCAATCCTTTGTCATAGATGAATTAATTTTAAGTGGATGGGTTTATACCTGGGCTTTCTATTATATTCCATTTTATTTATTTATTTATTTAGTCTTTTATTATATATATTTTAACATTTTTATTGGAGTAAAATTGCTTTACAATGGTGTGTTAGTTTCTGTTTTATAACAAAGTGAATCAGTTATACATATATATATATGTTCCCATATCTCTTCCCTCTTGCGTCTCCCTCCCTCCCACTCTCCTTATCCCAGCCCTCTAGGTGATCACGAAGCACGGAGCTGATCTCCCTGTGCTATGTGGCTGCTTCCCACTAGCTATCTGTTTTACGTTTGGTAGTGTATATATGTCCATGCCACTCTCTCACTTTGTCACAGCTTACCCTTCCCCCTCCCCATATCCTCAAGTACATTCTCTAGTAGGTCTGTGACGTTATTCCCGTCTTACCCCTAGGTTTTTCATGACATTTTTTTTCCCTTACATTTCATATGTATGTGTTAGCATACGGTATTTGTTTTTCTCTTTCTGACTTACTTCACTCTGTATGACAGACTCTAGGTCCATCCAACTCACTACAAATAACTCAATTTCGTTTCTCCCTCTGACTGAGTAATAGTCCATTGTATATATGTACCACATCTTCTTTATACATTCATCCAATGATGGACACTTAGGTTGCTTCCATCACTTGGCTATTGTAAATGGAGCTGCAATGAACATTTTGGTACATGACTTTTTCAATTATGGTTTTCTCAGGGTATATGCCCAGTAGTGGGATTGCTGGGTCATATGGTAGTTCTATTTGTAGTTTTTTAAGGAACCTCCATACTGTTCTCCATAGTGGCTGTACCAATTCACATTCCCACCAGCAGTGCAAGAGTGTTCCCTTTTCTCCACACCCTCTCCAGCATTTACTGTTTCTAGATTTTTTGATGATGGCCATTCTGACTAGTGTGAGATGATATCTCATTGTAGTTTTGATTTGCATTTCTCTAATGATTAATGAGGTTGAGCATTCTTTCATGTGTTTGTTGGCAATCTGTATATCTTCTTTGGAGAAATGTCTATTTAGGTCTTCTGCCCATTTTTGGATTGGGTTGTTTGTTTTTTTGTTATTGAGCTGCATGAGCTGCTTGTAAATTTTGGAAATTAATCCTATGTCAGTTGCTTCATTTGCTAATATGTTTTCCCATTCTGAGGGTTGTCTTTTGGTCTTGTTTATGGTTTCCTTTGCTGTGCAAAAGCTTTGAAGTTTCATTAGGTCCCATTTGTTTATTTTTGTTTTTATTTGATATGTTTCCTGTTTCTTAAGGTAGGATATTATTGCTATAAACTTCCCTCTTAGAAGTGCTTTTGCTGCATCCCATAGGTTTTGGGTCATCATGTCTCCATTTTCATTGGACACTACATAATGATCAAGGGATTGATCCAAGAAGAAGATATAACAATTGTAAATATTTATGCATCCTTCATAGGAGCACCTCAATGCATAAGGCAAATACTAACAGCCATAAAAGGGGAAATTGACAGTAACACATTCATAGTAGTGGACTTCAACACCCCACTTTCACCAATGGACAGATCATCCAAAATTAAAAGAAATAAGGAAACACAAGCTTTAAATGATACATTAAACAAGATGGATTTAATTGATTTTTATAGGACATTGCATCCAAACCAACAGAATACACATTTTTCTCAAGTGCTCATTTAACATTCTCCAAGATAGATCATATCTTGGGTCAAAAATCAAGTCTTGGTAAATTTCAGAAAATTGAAATTGCATCAAGTATCACTTCTGACCACAATGCTATTAGCCTAGATATCAATTACAGGAAAAGATCTGTAAAAAATACAAACACATGGAGGCTAAACAATACACTACTTAATAACGAAGTGATCACTGAAGAAATCAAAGAGGAAATAAAAAAATATCTATGTTCCATCTATTGATGTTTCTGTTTTTGTGCCAGTACCACAATCCTTTGTATACTGTAACTTTGTTGTATGGTCCGAAGTCAGGGAGTGTGATTCCTCCCTCTCTGTTCTTTCTGAAGATTGTTTTGGCTATTTGGGTTCTTTTGTGTTTACATACATATGTTAAAATTGTTGGTTTAAGTTCTGTGAAAAATACTCTTGATATTTTGGTAGAGATTGCATTGAATCTGTGGATTGTGTGGATGGTATCGTCATTTTAATAATATTAGCTCTTCCAATACATTTACATGGTGTATCTTTCCATCTGTTTGTGTAATCTTCAATTTCTTTCTTCAGTGTCTTACATTTTTCTGAGTACAGTTCTTTTACCTCCTTAGTTAGATTTATTCCTGGGTATTTTATTCTTTTTGATGAAAATGTAAATGGGATTGTTTCCTTAATTTTATTTCTGATAGTATGTTTTTAGTGTAAAGAAATGCAACAGATTTCTGTACATTAATTTTGTATCCTGAAACTTTGCTGTATTCACTGATGAGCTCTTATGGCATCCTGAGGATTTTCTATGTATACTATCATATTATCTGCAATCAGTGACAGTTGTACTTCTTTCCTTCCAAATTTGATTCATTTTATTTCTTTTTCTTCTCTGATTGCTGTGGCTAGGACTTCCAGTACTGTGTTGAATAAAAGTGGCAAGAGTGGATGAACTTTGCTTGTTCCTGACCTTAGAGGAAAAGCTTTTAGCTTTTCATCATTGAGTATGAAGTTAGCTGTGGGATTGTTGCCATTATGTTGAGATATGTTCCCTCTAAACCCACTTTCTGGACATCTTTTATCAAAAATGGAAGCTGAATTTTTTTCAAATTTTTTTATTAGAGTATAGTTGCTTTACACTGCTGTGTCAATTTTTGCTGTACAGCAAAATGAATCAGCCATACATATACATATATCTCCTCTTTTATGGATTTTCTTCACATTTAAGTCACCAGAGAGCACAGAATAGAGTTCTTTGTGCTATAAAGGTAGGTCCTCCTTAGTTATCTATTTTGTACATAGTAGTGTATATATGTCAATTACAATCTCCCAATTCACCTCACCCACCCCTTCCCCCTTGTTATCCATATGTTATCTCTACATCTGTGTCTCTATTTCTACTTTGCAAACAAGATCATATATAAAATGTTTCTAAAGTCCACATATATTTGTTAATATACGATATGTGCTTTTCTCTTCCTGACTTACTTCACTCTGTATGACAGTCTCTTGGTCTATCCATGTCTCTGCAAATGACAAAATTTCATTCCTTTTTATGGCTGAGTATTATTCCACTGTATATATGTTCCAGTCTTCTTTGCCCACTCCTCTGTTAATGGACATTTAGGTTGCTTTCATGTCCTGTCTATAGTAAATAGTGTTGCAATGAACATTGGGGTGCATGTATCTTTTTGAATTATGGTTTTTGTTGGGTATATGCCCAGGAGTGGTGTTGTTTTGTCATATGGTAGTTCTATTTTTAGTTTTCTAAGGAAACTCCATACTGTTTTCCATAGTGGCTCTATCAATTTACATTCCCAACAACAGCATAAGAGGGTTCCATTTTCTCCACACCCTCTCCAGTATTTATTGTTTGTAGATATTTTGATGATGGTCATTCTGACTAGTGTGAGGTGATACCTCATTTTAATTTTGATTTGCATTTCTCTAATAATCAGTGATGTTGAGCATCACTTCATGTGTTTGTTGGCCACCTGTATGTCTTCCTTAGAGAAATGCCTATTTATGTTTTTGCCCATTTTTTGATTCAGTTGTTTGATATTGAGCTTCATGAGCTGTTTGTATATTTTGGAGATTAATTTCTTGTCAGTCCCTTCATTTCCAAATAATTTCTCCCATTCTGAGGGGTTGTATTTTCGTCATATGGTTTCCTTTGCTGTGCCAAAGGTTTTAAGTTTAATTAGGTCCACTTTGTTTATTTTTGTTTTTATTTTCATTACTCTAGGAGGTGGGTCAAAAAAGATCTTGCTCTGATTTATGTCAAAGAGTGTTCTACTTATGTTTTCTTCTAAGAGTTTTATAGTACCAGGCCTTACATTTGGGTCTTTAATCCGTTTAGACAGATTTGTGTATAGTGCTATGTGTAGTGTTATGGAGTGTTCTACCTTCATTCTTTTACATGTAGTTGTCCAGTTTTCCCAGCACCACTTATTAAAGAGACAGTCTTTTCTCCGTTGTACATTCTTTGTCATAGATTAGGTGACCATAGGTCCATGGGTTTATCTCTGGTCATTCTATCCTCTTCCATTGGTCTATATTTCTGTTTTTGTGCCATTATTGTCTTGATTACTGTAGCTTTGTAGTATAACCTGAAGTCAGGGGACCTGATTCCTCTAACTCCATATTTTTTCTCAATATTGCTTTGGCTATTTGGGGTCTTTTGTATTTTCATACAAATTGTAAAATTATTTTGTTGTAATTCTGTGAAAAATGCCCTTGGTAATTTGATAGGGATTGCATTGAATCTGTAGATCAC
The DNA here is from genome assembly GCF_937001465.1 of Orcinus orca. Classification (NCBI taxonomy): domain Eukaryota; kingdom Metazoa; phylum Chordata; class Mammalia; order Artiodactyla; family Delphinidae; genus Orcinus; species Orcinus orca. The sequence continues at coordinate 68,126,254 of NC_064580.1, forward strand.
CTTGTGTAGTATAGTCATTTTGACAATATTGATTCTTCCAATCCAAGAACATAGTATATCTCTCTATGTTTGTGTCTTCTTTGATGTCTTTCATCAGTATCTTATAGTTATATACCTACAGTATTTTTGTCTCCATAAGTAGGTTTATTTTTCAGGTATTTTATTCTTTTTATTGCAATGGTAAATGGTATTGTTTCCTTAATTTCTCCTTCTGATCTTTTGTTGTTAGTATATAAGAATGCAAGAGGTTTCTGTGTATTAATTTTGTATCCCGCAACTTTATGAAACCCATTGATTAGCTCTGGTAGTTTTCTGGTGACATCTTTAGGATTTTATATGTATAGTATCATGTTATCTGCAAAGAGTGACAGTTTTACTTCTATTCCAGTTTGGATTCTTTTATGTCTTCTTCTTCAGTGAGTGCTGTGGCTAGGACTTCCAAGACTATGTTGAATAATAGTGCTGAGAGTGGACACCCTTGTCTTGTTCCTGACCTTAGAGGACATGGTTTCATTTTTTCAGCATTGAGAATGATGTTTACTGTGGGTTTCTCAATTATGGCCTTAATTATGTTGAGGTAAGTTCCCTCTATGCTCACTTTCTGGACAGTTTTTACCATAAATGGTGTTGAATTTTGTCAAACGGTTTTTCTGCATCTATTGAGATGATCATTTGGTTTTTATTCTTCAATTTATTAATATGTTGTATCACATTGATTGATTTGCATATATTGTAGAATCCTTGCATCTCTGGGATAAATCCTACTTGATCATAGTGTCTGATCCTTTTAATGTGTTGTTGGATTCAGTTTTCTAGTATTATGTTGATAATTTTTGCATCTGTGTTCATCAGAGTTATTGACCTGTAATTTTGTTTTTTGTGATATCTTTGTCTGGTTTTGGTATCAGGGTCATCGTGGCCTTGTAGAATGAGCTGGGGTATTTTCCTCCCTTTGCAGGTTTTTGGAAGAGTTTGAGAAGGATAGGTGTTAGCTCTTCTCTAACTGTTTGATAGAATTCACCTGTGAAGCCATCTGGTCCTGCACTTTTGTTTGTTGGAAGATTTTAAATCACAGTTTCAATTTCATTACTTGTGATTTGTCTCTTCATATTTTCTATTTCTTTCTTCCTGGTTCTGTCTTGGAAGGCTGTACTTTTCTAAGGATGGGTCCATTTCTTCCAGGTTGTCCGTTTTTTTTGGCATATATTTGCTTGTAGTAGTCTCTCATGAACCTTTGTATTTCTGTGGTGTCCATTGTAACTTCTTTTTCATTTCTTATTTTGTTGACTTGAGTCCTCTCCCTTTTTTACTTTTTCTTGATGTGTTGGCTAAAGGTTTAACAATTTTGTTTATCATCTCAAACAAGCAGCTATTAGTTTCTTTGATATTCACCATTGTTTTCTTAGTTTCTATTTCATTTATTTTTGCTCTGATCTTTATGATTTCTTTTCTTCTACTAACTTTGTTTTTTTTTTGTTTGTTTTGCTTTGTTTTATTTTGTTTTTTTCTTTTTCCCTAGTTGCTTTAGGTGTAAGTTTAGGTTGTTTATTTGGAATTTTTCTTGTTTCTTGAGGTAGGATATTATTGCTATGAACTTCTCTCTCAGAACTCTTTTTGCTGCATCCCATAGGTTTTGGATCGTAGTGTTTTCATTGTCATTTCTTTCTAGGATTCTTTTTATTTCCTCTTTGATTTCTCCAATGATCTCTTTGTTAGTTAATAGCATATTGTTTAGCTTCCATGTGTTTCTGTTTTTTACAGTTTTTCTTTTTTTCCTGTAACTGATTTCTAATCTCATTGAAGAGTGGTTGGAAAATATGCTTGATATTGTTTCAACTTTCTTTCTTTTTTATTTTAACATCTTTATTGGGGTATAATTGCTTTACAATGGTGTGTTAGTTTCTGCTTTATAACAAAGTGAATCAGTTATTCATATACATATGTTCCCATATGTCTTCCCTCTTGCATCTCCCTCCCTCCCACCCTCCCTATCCCACCCCTCCAGGCTGTCACAAAGTACCGAGCCAGTATCCATGTGCCATCCGGCTGCTTCCCACTAGCTATCTACCTTACTACGTTTGTTAGTGTGTATATGTCCATGACTCTCTCTCGCTCTGTCACAGCTCACCCTTCCCCTCCCCATAACCTCAAGTCCGTTCTCTAGTAGGTCTGCATCTTTATTCCTGCCTTACCCTAGGTTCTTCATGACATTTTTTTTCTTAAATTCCATATATATGTGTTAGCATATGGTATTTGTCTTTTTCTTTCTGACTTACTTCACTCTGTATGACAGACTCTAGGTCTATCCATCTCATTACAAATAGCTCAATTTCGTTTCTTTTTATGGCTGAGTAATATTCCATTGTATATATGTGCCACATCTTCTTTATCCATTCATCCGATGATGGGCACTTAGGTTGTTGCCATCTCTGGGTTATTGTAAATAGAGCTGCAATGAACATTTTGGTACATGACTCTTTTTGAATTATGGTTTTCTTAGGGTATATGCCCAGTAGTGGGATTGCTGGGTCATATGGTAGTTCTATTTGTAGTTTTTTAAGGAACCTCCATACTGTTCTCCATAGTGGCTGAACCAATTCACATTCCCTGTTTCAACTTTCTTAAATTTAGTGAGCCTTGATTTGTGACCCAAAATGTGATCTATCCTGGAAAATGTTTCATGTGCACTTGAGAAGAAAATGTGTTCTTCTCCTTTCAGGTTGAGTATCCTATAAATATCAATTAAGTATTTCTGGTCTAATGTGTCATTTAGGCTTGTGTTTCCTTATTAATTTTTTGTCTTCATGATCTGTCCATTGATGTAAATGTGGTGCTAAAGTCCCCCACTATTATTATGTCACTGTCGATTTCCCCTTTATGGCTGTTACCGTTTGCCTTATGTACTGAGGTTCTCCTATGTTGGGTGCATAATTATTTACAATTGTTATATCTTCTTCTTTGATTGATCCCTTGAACATCATGTAGTGTCCTTCCTTGTCTGTTATAGTAGTCTTTATTTTAAAGTCTATTGTTTCTGATGTGAGTACTGCTACTCTAGCTTTCTTTTAATTTCCATTTGCATGGAATATCTTTTTCCATCTCCTCAGTTTCAGTCTGTATGTGTCCCTTGGTCTGAAGTGGGTCTCTTGTAGACAGCATATACACGTGTCTTGTTTTTGTATCCATTTACCCAGTCTGTGTCTTTTGATTGTGGCATTTAATCCATTTACATTTAAGGTAATTATTGAAATGTGTGTTATTTTTACCTTTTCCTTAATTGTTTTTGTTTGTTTTTAGGTCTTTTCCTTCTCTTGTGTTTCCCTCCTAGAGAACTTCCTTTAGCATTTGTTGTAAAACTGGTTTGGTGGTGTTGAATTCTCTTAGCTTTTGCTTGTCTGTAAAGTTTTTTATTTCTCTATCAAATCTGAAAGAGATCCTTGCTGGGTAGAGTAATCTCAGTTGTAGGTTTTTCCCTTTCATTACTTTAAACATATCCTGCCCCTCCCTTTTGACCTGCAAATTTTCTGCTGAAAAATCAGCTTGTAACCTTATGGGTATTCTACAAACAACCTTATGTTATTTGTAGTTTGTCCCTTGTTGCTTTTAATATTTTTTCTTTGTATTTAATTTTTGTTAGTTTCATTAATGTGTGTCTTGCCATGTTTCTCCTTGAGTTTATCCTGTATGGGATTCTCTGCTCTTCCTGGACCTGGGTGAATATTTCCTTTCTCATGTTAGGGTAGTATTTGACTATAATTTCTTCAAATATTTTCTCAAAACTTTCTCTTTCTCTTCTTCTGGGACCCCTGTAATTTGAATTTTGGCATGTTTAATGTTATCCCAGAGGTCTCTGAGACTGTCTTCATTTCTTTTCAGTCTCTTTCCTTTATTCTGCTCTGTGGCAGTTATTTCCACCAGAAATCTTCCAGCTCATGTATCCATCCATTTTTCTGCCTCAGTTATTCTGCTATTAATTCCTTCTAATGCATTTTTCATTTCTCTTATTGTGTTGTTCATCACTGATTGTTCGTCCTCTAGTTCTTCTAGGTCCTTTTTAAACATTTCTTGTATCTTCTCTATTCATGCCACCATTCTATTTCCAAGATATTTGATCATCTTTACTATCATTACTCTAAATACTTTTTCAGGTAGATTGCCTATTTCCCCTTCATTTATTTGGACTTCTGGCTTTTTGCCTTGCTCCTTCATCTGCAACATATTTCTCTGTCATCTCACTTTGTGTTGCTGTGTTTATGGTCTCCTTTCCACATGCTGTAGGGTTGTAGTTCCTCTTGCTTCTGTTTTCTGACCCCTGGTGGGTGAGATTGGTCAGGGACTTGTGTAGGCTTGCTGGTGAGAGGGATTGGTGCCTGTGCTCTGGTGGGTGGAGCTGAGTCTTTTCCCTTGGATGGGCAGGGCCTCATCAGATGATGTTTTCTGTGCTGTCTGTGAGCTTAGTATGACTTAGGCAGCCTGTCTGCTGATGGGTGAGGCTTTGTTCCTGTCTTGCTGGTTGTTTCGCATGAGGTGTCCAGCACTGGAGACTGCAGGCTGTTGGGTGGAGCCATGTCTTGGTGTCAAGATTGATAGCTTCAGCTTCCCACAAGGGTTGCTTGTCTCTTTCTGATCCCTCTTTTCTTGTTCTCTTTCTTTCTTTCATCCTACCTTCTTCTCAGGGGATTTTTCTTTTCCTTTTAAGTGTCTGAAGTCTTCTGTTAATGTTCAGCAAGTTCTCTGTGAGAATTTTTCCCTTTGTAGATGTATTCTTGATGTACTTTTAAGCAGATACAAATTCCGCATCCTCCTATGTCACCATCTTGACTCCTGCCCCTTGGATGTTGAATTTTATCAAAATCTTTTTCCACATCTATTGAGGTGATCATATGGTTTTTATTCTTCAGTTGGTTAAAATATATCTCATTGATCACTTTATTCAAATTGAACCACTCTGCATCACTAGGATGAAACCCACTTGATCATGGTGCATGATCCTTTTAAAGTATTATTGGATAAGGTTTGCTAATAATTTGTTTAGAATTTTAAAATCTATGTTCATTGGGGATATTGATCTGTAATTGCCTTTTCTGTGATATCTTTGTCTGGTTTTGGTATCAGGATAATGCAGGCCTTGTAGAATGAGTTCGGAAGCATTCCTTCCTCCACAATTTTTTGGAATATTTTGAGAAGGATAGGTGTTCACTCTTTTCTAAATGCTTCATAGAATTCACTTGTGAAGCCATTAGGTAGTGGATTTTTTCTTGTTGGGAATTTTAAAATATCTGACTCGATTTCATTACTGAAAATTGGTCTTTTCATAGTTTCTATTTCTTCCTCATTTAGTCTCAGAAGATTATACATTTCTAAGAATTTGTCCATTTCTTCTACGTTGTCCATTTTATTGGCATATAGTTATTCATAGTAGTCTCCTAGGATCCTTTGTATTTCTGTGGTGTCAATTGTAACTACTTTTTCATTTCTAATTTTAATAATTTGGGTCCTCTCTCATTTTTTCTTGATGAGTCTGGCTAAATATTTATCAAGTTTTTATTTTTCAAATAACAAGCTCTTAGTGTCTTTGATTTTTTCTATTATTATTTAGTCTCTATTTCATTTATTTCTGCTCTGATATTTATGATTTCTTTCCTTGTACTAATATTGGGTTTTTTTGTTCTTCATTTTCTAGCTTCTTTAGGGGTAAGGTTACGTTTTTTTATTTGAGATTTTTCTTGTTTCCTGAAGTAAGCTTGTATAGCTATAAACTACCCTCTTAGGAATTCTTTTGCTGCATCCCACTGATTTTGTATCATTGTGCTTTCATTTGTCTCCAAGTACCATTTGATTTCCTCTCTGTTCTTCAGTTATCTATTGGTTGTTTATTAGCATATTGTTTACTCTCCACGTGTTTGTGGTTTTTGCTGTTTTATTATTATTTTTCCTGTAGTTGATTTCTAATCTCTAGTTGATCTCATAGCTCTGTGGTTGGAAAATATGTTTCTAATGTTTTCAAGTTTCTTCAACTTACCAATACTTGTTTTGTAGCCTAGCATGTTATACATCCTAGAGAATGTTCCATGTGCACTTGAAAAAAAATGTGTATTCTGTTGTTTTTGGATGGAATGTTCTTTCTCTCTCTTTCTATGTCTCTCTCTCTCTCTCCATACACGTAAAGTCCTTCTGAAGTAATGTGTCATTTAAGGCCAGTATTTCCTTATTGATTTTCTAGATGGAGGATCTGTCCATTGATGTTAAGTTGGATGTTAAAGTTCTCTACTATTATTGTGTTACTGTTCATTTCTCTCATATTGCCTGTTTATATTTGTTTTATATATTTAGGTGCTCCTATATTAGATGCACATATATTTATAATTGTTATGTCTTCCTCCTGGATTGATCCCTTGATTAATAGGTAATGTCCTTATTTGTCTCGTAACAGTCTCTATTTTTACATCTGCTTTGTTTGATATAAGTATTGCTACCCTGGCTTTCTTTTGATTTCCATTTGCATGGAATACCTTTTTCCATCTCCTCACTTTCAGTCTTTGTCTTTAGATCTGATGTCAGCCTCCTGTAGGCAGCATATATATGGGTCTTATTTTTCTTTTCCATTCAGCCACTCTGTATCTTTTGGTTGAAGCATTTAGTCCAATGCATTTAAAGTAATTATTTATTTTCTTTTGTATTTTAATACATATATTTTAATTTATTTTCATTGAGGTAACATTGATTTATAACATGAAATAAGTTTCATGTGTACAAATTATATTTCTAGTTTTGTATACCCCACAGCATGCTCACCACCAAAAATTTACTTTTCATCTACCACTATAAATTTGATCCCCTTTCTCCTTTTTGCCCTACCTGCTGACCTTCCCTTTTGGTAATCACTGCTTTATTCTCTGTATCTAGGTGTTTGTTTCTGTTTGTTTTGCTTTGTTCATTTAGTTATTTTTATTTGTTTTTATATTCCACATGTGAGTGAAATCATATGGTATTTGTCTTTCTTTGTCTTTGTTATTTCACTTAACATAATACCCTCAAGGTCCATACATGCTGTTGCAAATGGCTGGGTAGTATTCCATTGTACATATTCCATTGTGTATATATATCACATCTTCTTTATCCATTCATCTATTGATGGACACTTGGGTTGCTTCCATTTCTTGGCTATTGCTAACAATGCTGCAGTGAACACTGGGAGAATTTTCTTATTAGTGGTTTCTTTTTTCCCTTTGGATAAATACATGTAAGTGGAATTACTGAATCATATGGCCTGGAGAATTTTGTTTTGGTAGGTTATTAGTTATAGATTATTAGTTATTGATTGAATATTTTTAATAGATAGAGTTCTAGTCCAATTGTCTATTTTTCCTTGTGGGTGTTTGGCAGATTATGTCTTTCATAAAATTTGGTCCATTTCACCTAGGTTATCAAATTTGTGGGCATAGAACTACTTTTTACTTATTTAATGTCCATGGGAAGAGCAGTGATGCCCTCTTTCAAATTTCTGATATTAGTAATTTGTGTACTCCACTTTTCTTAGTTAGCTTTGCTAGAGGTTTACCAATATTTTTGATCTTTCCAAAGAACTATCTTTTGGTTTCATTGATTTTCTCTATTGATTTCCTGATTTCAATTTTATTGATTTCTGCTCTAATATATATTATTTCTTTTCCTCTGCTTGTATTAGGCTTAACTTGCTCCTCCTTTTTCCATTTCCTAAGTTGGAAACTTAGACTGTGGATCTTTCTTCCTTTCTAATATATTCATTCAATGCTATAAGTTTCCCTGTAAGCACTGCTTTCACTGTATCCCACAAATTTTTGATATGTTGTATTTTTATTTTCATTTTGTTTGCAACATTTTTAAAAATTTATCTTGAGAGTTATTCTTTAACCTATGTATTATTTAAAAGTGTGTTTTTGAATATCCATGTATTTTGGGGTTTTTCAGTTGTCTTTCTCTTATCAAGTTTAAGTTTCATTCCTTATGGCCTGAGAGCAGACATAGCATGATTTCTATTACTTTAAATTTGCTAAGGTGTGTTTTCCCAAATTGTGGTCTAAGTTGGTGATGTTCCATGTAAGCTTGAGAAGAATTTTGTATTCTGCAGTTTTTGGATCAAGTCATTTACAAATATCAGTTATATCCACTTGGTTGATGGTGTTATTGAGCTCAATTCTATCCTCACTAATTTTTTGCCAGCTTGATCTGTCCATTTCTAAGAGAGGGGTGTAGAAGTCTCCAACTATGATAATTGATTCATTTATTTCTCCTTGAATTTCTATCAGTTTTTTCCCTCATGTAGTTTAATGATCTATTTTTAGTTACATAGGTTTTAAAAATTGTCATGAAATCTTGGAGAATGATTTGTAATTATGTAATTACATAATTACAATTATGTATTACAATTACATTATGTATTTGTAATTACAGTGTAATTACAATGTAATGTATTACAATTACATTATGTAATACTCTTCATTACCCCTGATAATTTTCCTTACTTGCTCTGTGTGAAATGAATACAGCTACTTCTGCTTCCCTTTGATATGTGTTAGCATACTATGTTTTTCTCCATCAAGTAATTTTACATATTTCTTTCCAAACTAAGTGTAGATTTTTGTCAGTCTTTTTTTTTAACATCTTTATTGGAATAAAATTGCTTTACAATTGTGTGTTAGTTTCTGCTTTATAACAAAGTGAATCAGTTATATATATATACATATGTCCCCATATCTCTTCCCTCTTGCATCACCCTTCCTTCCAAACTCCCTATCCCAGCCCTCTAGGTGGTCACAAAGCACCGAGCTGATATCCCTGTGCTATGCAGCTGCTTCCCACTAGCTATCTATTTTACGTTTGGTAGAGTATATATGTCCATGCCACTCTCTCACTTTGTCACAGCTTACTCTTCCCCCTCCGCATATCCTCAAGTCCATTCTCTAGTAGGTCTGTGCCTTTATTCCTGTCTTGCCCCTAGGTTCTTCATAATGATTTTTCTTTTTCTTTAGATTTCATATATATGTCTTAAAATACGGTATTGTTTTTTCTCTTACTGATTTACTTCACTCTGTATGACAGACTCTAGGTCCATCCACCCCACTAGAAATAACTCAATTTTGTTTAATTTCATGGCTGAGTAATATTCCATTGTATATATGTGCCACATCTTCTTTATCCATTCATTTGTTGATGGACACTTAGGTTGATTCCATTTTGTGGCTATTGTAAATAGAGCTGCAATGAACACTGTGGTACATGACTCTTTTTGAATTATGGTTTTCTCAGGGTATATGCCCAGTAGTGGGACTGCTGGGTCATATTATAGTTCTATTTGTAGTTATTTAAGGAACCTCCGTACTGTTCTGCATAGTGGTTGTATCAATTTACATTCCCACCAACAGTGCAAGAGGGTTCAGTATTCTCCACACTCTTTCCAGCATTTATTGTTTGTAGATTTTTCATGATGGCCATTCTGACCAGTGTGAGATGATATCTCATTGTAGTTTTGTTTTGCGTTTCTCTAATGATTAATGATGTTGAGCATTCTTTCATGTGTTTGTTGGCAATCTGTATATCTTCTTTGGAGAAATGTCTGTTTAGGTCTTCTGCCCTTTTCCTGATTGGATTTTTTGTGTGTTTTTTTTTTTTTTGATATTGAGCTGCATGATCTGCTTGTAAATTTGGAGATTAATCTTTTGTCAGTTGCTTCATTTGCAAATATTTTCTCCCATTCTGAAAGTTGTCTTTTCGTCTTGTTTATGGTTTCCTTTGCTGTGCAAAAGCTTATAAGTTTCATTAGGTCCCATTTGTTTATTTTTGTATTTATTTCCATTTCTCTAGGAGGTGGGTCAAAAAGGATCTTACTGTGAATTATGTCATAGAGTGTTCTGCCTATGTTTTTCACTAAGAGTTTCACAGTGTCTGGCCTTACCTTTAGATCTTTAATCCATTTTGAGTTTATTTTTGTGTATCGTGTAAGGGAGTGTTCTAACTTTATGCTTTTATATGTAGCTGTCCAGTTTTCCAAGCTCCACTTATTGGACAAGTTGTCTTTTCTCCACTGTATATTCTTGTATCTTTTATCAAAGATAAGGTGACCATATGTGTGTGGGTTTATCTCTGGGCTTTCTAACCTGTGCCATTGATCTATATTTCTGTTTTTGTGCCAGTACAATATTGTCTGGATTACTGTAGCTTTATAGTATAGTCTGAAGCCAGGGAGTCTGATTCCTCCAGCTCTGTTTTTCTTTCTCAAGATTGTTTTGGGTATTCGTGGTCTTTGGGTTTCCATACAAATTGTGAAATACTTTGTTCTTGTTCCGTGAAAAATGTCAGTGGTAGTTTGATAGGCATAACATTGAATCTGTAGATTGCTTTGGGTATTATAGCCATTTTCACAATGTTGATTCTTCTAGTTCAAGAACATGGTATTTTTCTGCTTACAAGTCTTTTGTCTCCTTAGGTAGGTTTTTTCCTAGATATTTTATTCTTTTTGTTGCAATGATAAATGGGAGAGTTTTCTTAATTTCACTTTAAGATTTTTCATGAGTAGTGTATAGGAATGCCAGAGATTTCTGTGCATTAATTTTATATCCTGATACTTCACCTAATTCACTGATTAGCTCTAGTAGTTTTCAGGCAGCATCTTTAGGATTCTGTATGTATTTTATCATATCATCTGCAAACACTGACAGCTTTACTTCTCTCTTCTGATTTGGATTTCTTTTATTTCTTTTTCTTCTCTGATTGCAGTGGCTAAAACTTCTAAATCTATGTTGAATAATAGTGGTGAGAGTGGACAACATTGTCTTATTCCTGATCTTAGTGGAAAACGTTTCAGTTTTTCACCATTGAGGATGATGTTGCCTGTGGGTTTGTCATATATGACCTTTATTATGTCAAGGAAAGTTCCCTCTATGCCTACTTTCTGGAGGGCTTTTACCATAAATAGGTGTTGAATTTTGTCAAAAGCTTTCTCTGCATCTATTTAGATGATCATATGTTTTTTCTCCTTCAATTTCTTAATATGGTGTATTACAGTGATTGATTTGTGTATACTGAAGAATCGTTGAATTCCTGGGATAAACCCCACTTGATCATGGTGTATGATCCTTTTAAAGTGCTCTTGGATTCTGTTTGCTAGTATTTTATTGAGGATTTTTGCATCTATGTTCATCAGTGGTATTGGCCTGTAGTTTTCTTTCTTTGTGACATCTTCGTCTGGTTTTAGTATCAGGGTGATGGTGGCCTTTTAGAATGAATTTGGGAGTATTCCTCCATCTGTTATATTTTGTAAGTGTTTCAGAAGGAGAGGTGTTAGCTCTTCTCTAAATCTTTGATAGAATTCTCCTGTGGAGCCATCTAGTCCTGGGCTTTAGTTTGTTGGATGATTTTTAATCACAGTTTCAATTTCAGTGCTTCTGATTGGTCTTTTCATATTTTCTATTTCTTCCTGGTTCAGTCTCAGAAGGTTGTGCATTTCTAAGAATTTGTCCATTTCTTCCAGGTTGTCCATTTTATTGGCATATAGCTGCTTGTAGTAATCTGTCATGTTCCTTTGTATTTCTGTACTGTCATAGTTACTTCTCCTTTTTCATTTCTATTGATTTGAGTCTTCTCCCTTTTTTTCGTGATGCATCTGGCTAATGGTTTATCAATTTTGTTTATCTTCTCAAAGAACTAGTTTTTAGTTTTATTGATCTTTGCTAACATTTGCTTCATTTTTTTCATTTATTTCTGATCTGATCTTTATGATTTCTTTCCTTCTGCTAACTTTGGGTTTTTTTTTTTTTGGTTTTCTTTCTCTAACTGCTTTAAGCGTAAGGTTAGGTTGTTTATTTGAGATGTTTCTTGTTTCTTAAGGTAGGATTGTATAGCTGTAAACTTCCCTCTTAGAACTGCTTTTGTTGCATCCCATAGGTTTTGGGTTTTCGTGTTTTCATTGACATTTTTTCTACATGTTTTTTGATTTCCTCTTTGATTTCTTCAGTGATCTCTTGGTTATTAAATAGTTTATTGTTTAGCCTCCATGTGTTTTTATTTTTCAGAGATCTTTTCCTGTAATTGATATCTAGCCTCATAGCATAGCAGAAAAGATTCTTGATATGATTTCAATTTCCTTAAATTTACCAAGGCTTGATTTGTATCCAAGATATGATCTATCCCGGAGAATGTTCCATGAGCACTTGAGAAGAATGCATATTCTGTTGTTTTTGGATGGAATGTTTTATAAATATCAATTAAGTCCATCTTGTTTAATGTATCATTGAAAGCTGTGTTTCCATATTTATTTTCATTTTAGATGATCTGTCCATTGCTGAAAGTGGGGTGTTAAAGTGCCCTACTATGATTGTGTTACTGTCGATTTCCCCTTTTATGGCTGTTAGCATTTGCCTCATATATTGAGGTGCTCCTGTGTTTTCTGCATCAGTATTTACAACTGTTATATCTTCTTCTTGGATTGATCCCTTGATCATTATGTAGTGTCCTTCTTTGTCTCTTGTAATTCTCTCTGTTTTAAAGTCTATTTTGTCTGATATGAGGATTGCTGCCTCAGCTTTCTGTTGATTTCCATTTGCATGGGATACCTTTTTCCATCCCCTCACTTTCAGTCTGTATGTGTTCCTAGGTCTGAAGTGGGTGCCTTGTAGACAGCATATATATGGGTCTTGTTTTTGTATCCATTCAGCCAGTCTGTGTCTTTTGGTTGGAGCATTAATCCATTAACCTTTAAGGTAATTATCGATATGTATGTTCCGATTTCCATTTTCTTAATTGTTTGGGGTTTGTTATTTTCAGTCTTTTCCTTCTCTTGTGTTTCCTGCCTAGAGAAGTTCCCTTGGCATTTGTTGTAAAGCTAGTTTGGAGGTGCTGAATTCTCTTAGCTTATGCCTGTATGTAAAGGTTTTAATTTCTCTGTAAAATCTGAATGAGATCCTTGCTGGCTAGAGTTATGTTGGTTGTAGTTTTTTGTCCTTCATCACTTTAAATATGTTCTGCCACCTCCTTCGGTCTTGCAGAGTTTTTGCTGAAAGATCAGCTGTTAACCTTATGGGGATTCCCTTGTGTATTATTTGTTGTTTTTTCCTTGCTGTTTTTTTTACACCTTTATTGGAGTATAATTGCTTTACAATAGTGTGTTAGTTTCCACTTTATAACAAAGTGAATCAGTTATACATATACATATGTTCTGATATCTCCTCCCTCTTGTATTTAATTTTTGATATTTTCATTAATATGTGTCTTCACGTGTTTCTCCTTGGATTTATCCTGTATGGGAGTCTCTGTTCTTCCTGGACTGATTAACTCTTTCCTTTCCCATATTAAGGAAGTTTTCATCTATAATCTCTTCAAATATTTTCTCAGTCCCTTTCTTTTTCTCTTCTTCTTCTGGGACCCCTGTAATTCAAATGGTGGTGTGATTAATGTTGTCTCAGAGGTCTCTGAGACTGTCCTCAATTCTCTTCATTCTTTTTTCTTTATTCTGCTCTGCAGTAGTTATTTCCCCTATTTTATCTTCCAGGTCACTTTTCCATTCTCTGTGTCAGTTATTCTGCTAGTGATCCCTCCTAGAGAATTTTTAATTTCATTTATTGTGTTGTTCATCACTGTTTGTTCGCTGTTTAATTCTTCTAGGTTCTTGTTAAATGTTTCTTGTATTTTCTCCATTCTATTTCCAAGATTTTGGATTATTTTTACTATCATTTTTCTGATTTTGTTTTCAGGTAGACTGCCTATTTCTTCTTCATTTGTTAGGTCTGGTGGGTTTTTGACTTGCTCCTTCATCTGCTATGTGTTTCTCTGTCGTCTCATTTTGCTTAACTTACTGTGTTTAGGGTCTCCTTTTTGTCGGCTGCAGGTTTGTAATTCCTGTTTTTGGTGTCTATCCTGAGGGGCTAAAGTTTGTTCAGTGGGTTGTGTAGGCTTCCTGGTGGAGGGGACTAGTGCTTATGTTCTGGTGGATGAGCCTGGATCTTGTCTTTCTGGTGGGCAGATTCACGTCTGGTGGTGTGTTTTGGGGTGTCTGTGGCCTTATTATGATTTTAGGCAGCCTCTCTGCTAATGGATGGTGTTGTTTTCCTGTCTTGCTTGTTTGGCATGGGGTGTCCAGCACTGTAGCTTGCTGGTCATTGAATGGAGCTGGGTCTTGGCGTTGGGGTGGAGATCTCTGGAGATTTTCGCTGTTTGATATTACGTGGAGCTGGGAAGTCTCTGTGGACCAGTGTCCGGAACTTGGCTCTTCCACCTTTAGACGCACAGCCCTGATGCCTGGCTGGAGCACCAAGAGCCTGTCATCCACACGACTCAGAATAAAAGGGAGAGAAAGAAAGAAAGAAAGAAAGAAAGAAAGAAAGAAAGAAAGAAAGAAAGAAAGAAAGAAAGAAAGAAAGAAAGAAAGAAAGAAAGAAAGAAAGAAAGAAGGAAGGAAGGAAGGAAGGAAGGAAGGAAGGAAGGAGATAAAACAAAATTATTAAAATAAAAAATCATTATTTAAAAAAAATTAAGTAATAAAAAAAGAAAGAAAGAAAGAAGAGAGCAACCAAACCAAAAAAGAAATCCACCAATGATAACAAGTGCTACAAGCTATACTAAGAAAAAGGGACAGACAGAACCCTAGCACAGATCGTAAAAGCAAAGCTATACAGAAAAAACCACACACAGAAGCATACACATACACACTCACAAAAAGAGAAAAGTGGAAATTATATATATATATATATATATATATATATGTATATATATATCATTGCTCCCAAAGTCCACCTCATCAATTTGGGATGATTTGTTGTCTATTCAGGTATTCCACAGATGCAGGGTACATCAAGTTGATTGTGGGGGTTTAATTCGCTGCTCCTGAGGCAGCTGAGAGAAATTTCCCTTTCTCTTCTTTGGTCGCACAGCTCCTGGGGTTCAGCTTTTTATTTGGACCCGCCTCTGCATATAAGTCGCCTGAGGGCAGCTGTTCTTTGCTCAGACAGGACGGGGTTAAAGGAGCAGCTGATTTGGGGGCTCTGGCTCACTCAGGCTGGGGGGAGGGAGGGGTACGGAGTGTGGGGCGAGGCTGCAGTTGCAGAGGCAGGAGTGATGTTGCACCAGCCTGAGGCACGCCCTGCGTTCTCCGGGGGAAGTTGCCCCTGGATCACGGGACCCTGGCAGTAGCGGGCTGCACAGACTCCCAGGAGGAGAAGAGCGGATAGTGACCTGTGCTTGCACACAGGCTTCTTGGTGGCTGCAGCAGCAGCCTTAGTGTCTCATGACCATCTCTGGGGTCTGTGTTGATAGCCGCGGCTCGCGCCTATCTCTGGAGCTCCTTTAAGGGGTGCTCTTAATCCCGTCTCCTCACGCACCAGGAAACAGACAGGCAAGAAAACGTCTCTTGCCTCTATGGCAGCTCCAGACTTTTTCCCGGACTCCCTCCCAGCTAGCTGTGGCGCATGAGCCCCTTCAGGCTGTGTTCACGCAGCCAACCCCAGTCCTCTCCCTGGGATGTGACTTCCGAAGAAGCCAGAGCCTCAGGTCCCAGCCCCCACCCGCCCCAGCGGGTGAGCAGATAAGCCTCTCGGGCTGGTGAGTGCCGGTTGACACCGATACTCTGTGCTGGAATCTCTCCACTTTGCCCTCCACACCCCTGTTACTGCACTCTCCTCTGCGGCTCCGAAGCTTTCCCCACTCCACCACCCAAAGTCTCTGCCCACGAAGGGGCTTCTAGTGTGCGGAAACCTTTCCTCCTTCACAGCTCCCTCCCATTGGTGCAGGTCCCGTCCCTATTCTTTTGTCTCTGTTTTTCTTTTTTCTTTTGCCCTACCCAGGTACTTGGGGACTTTCTTGCCTTTTGGGAGGTCTGAGGTCTTCTGCCAGCATTCAGTAGGTGTTCTGTAGGAGTTGTTCTACACATAGATGTATTTCTGATGTATCTGTGGGGAGGATGGTGATCTCCACATCTTACTCTTCTACCATCTTGAAGCTCCTCTCCATCCATTAACTTTTAATCTATGTGTTTTTATATTAGGAGTGGATATCTTGTAGACAATCAATGTATAGGTCGACTGTTTTTTGACCCACTCTGACAATCTCTGTCTTTTAATTGATGCATTTACCATACTGGCATTCAAATTGACTATTTACATACTGGATTAAATATCTACCATATTTGTTATGTTTTTTTTCCCTGATTCTTTGTTTTTACTTTTGTCTCCACTCTTTTTCTACTTTCTGTGGTTTTATTATTTATTTTTTAAAAACTTTTTGTTGGAATATAGTTGATTTACAACGGTGTGTTAGTTTCAGGTGTAGAGCAAAGTGAATCTGTTACACATATACATATATCCAGTCTTTTTTAGATTCTTTTCCCATGGAGGCCATTACAGAGTATTGAGTAGAGTTAACTGTGCTATATAGTAGGTATTTATTAGTTATATATTTTACACAGTAGTGTGTATATGTCAATCTCAGCCTCCCAATTTATTCCTGCCCCCCTTACCCCTGGTAAACATAAGTTTGTTTTCTACATCTGTAACTCTACTTCTGTTTTGTAGATAAGTTCATTTGTACCCATCTTTTTACATTCCACATATAAGTGATATCATATGATATTTGTCTTTCTCTGTTTGGCTTACTTCACTCAATATGCCAATCTCTAGGTCCATTCATGTGGCTGCAAATGATATTATTTCATTCTTTTTATTGGCTTATGCCTTTTGATTGGAGCATTTTTAGTCTATTTACATTTAAAGTGATTATTGATTGGTATGTACTTATTACCAGTGTCCACATGGTAGAAAGAGCTCCCAAAAGTGACTGTCACCAATGTCTGTGTCCTCAGGGTGAGCTGCAGTGGCCTCTGGCCTCTCCCAGAGACTCTCCAAGATCATCAGATAAGTCTGACAGACCCAGGCTTCTATCAAATTACTGCTTCTACCCTGGGTCTCAGAGTCTATGAGATTTTGTGTGTACCCTTTAAAAATAAAGTTTCTTTTTTCCCCAGACCTCTGGGACTCCTGAAATTAATCCCCTCTGTCCTTCAAAGCCAAATGCTCTGGGGGCTCATTTTCCTGGTGCAGGACCACCAGGCTGGGTAGCCCAATGCGGGGCTTGGACCTCTCACTTCTAATTATTCTCCCCTTTGTGAGTCACACACTGGGGGTATGGGATTTGATTATACCAGGACTCCATGCCCCCTACCCATCTCATTGTGGTTCCTTCTTTATATCTTTAGTTGTAGAACATCTTTTCTGTTAGGTTCCCATCTTTTTCATTGATGATTGTTCTGTAGATAGTTGTGATTTTGGTGTGCCTGTGAGAAGAGATGAGCCCAGTGTCTTTCTACTCCATCATCTTGGCCAAACCCCTGATCATTGTGGGCTCTTAAGACAACTTGTGTATCTGTTATATTTTTATATCTGAATTTTACTGCTGCTTTTATCTTTTTAGTTTAATTTTTATTTTTATCTGAAAAGGAATCTTCTCTGTCCACAACCCTGCTCCCAAGTCATCCATTCTCTGAACTTCAGGCAATAATTTCTTAAATATGACACCAAAAACACAAGAAACAAAAAAAAAAATAGAATAGATAAATTGTACTTCATCAAAATTAAAATTGTTTGGGCTTTGAAGTATAGTAACAAGAAATTGAAAATGCAATCTAAATAATGGGGGAAAATATTTGCAAATTGTATATCTGAGAAATGATTAGTATACCAAATGTTTAAATAACTCTTACAACTCAACAATAAAATATTTAATAACCCACTTAAAATGGGAAAATTATTTAAATAGACATTTATCCAAAGATGATATATCAATGACCAGTAAGCATATGAAAATAAACTCAATATCACTAGTCATTTTGAAATGCAAATCAAAATCACAAGATATTACTTAATATCCACTATAATTAAAAAAAAGATAATAGCAAATGTCTGAAAGGCAGTGAAGATATCAGAACCTTCATACATTACTGGTAGAAATGTAAAATGCTGCAGCCACTTTGGAAAACAATTTGACAGTTCCTCTAGAAGTCACACATATAGTTATCATACAAACAAGGAATTCCACTCCTAGATATCTACCAAAGAGAATTGAAAAGATATGCCCACGCATATATTTGTACATGAATGTTCATTTCAACTTTTTTCATAATAATCAAAAAGTGGAAACAACCCAAATGGGATATCCATACAGTGGAATACTATTTGACCATATAAAGGGATGAAATATGATAAATACTATGAGACATAAATGAACTTCAAAATCAGTATGCCTAATGAAAAGAGCCAGACTATGTATTATATGAGTCCAGTTATATGAAATATCTGGAATAGGCAAATCTATTGAGACAAAAATCACA
This sequence comes from Orcinus orca, assembly GCF_937001465.1. Classification (NCBI taxonomy): domain Eukaryota; kingdom Metazoa; phylum Chordata; class Mammalia; order Artiodactyla; family Delphinidae; genus Orcinus; species Orcinus orca. The sequence continues at coordinate 68,144,603 of NC_064580.1, forward strand.
TTTGTGGCTTCTAGGGCCTGGGTATATGAAGAGATGTGGAATGGATGCTAATGGATATGGAGTTTCTTTTTGGAGTAATGAAATATTTCTGGAATTAGATAGTGGAGATTGTTGCACAATTTTGCTAGAATACTAAAACCACTAAAATGTAAATGTGAAATTGTAAACTGTAGTGTTATTTATAAAATAATTGATTTTTTGTCAGAATCACTAAGCTCTGTTTGGCCCTCCCTCACATTCATTTCCTGCATAAATATTTTGTGAGCATCTACTAAATGTCTGACAGTGTACTAGACCTTGAGATTGCTGACTCTAGGTGGATTTGAGCATCCACACAAATCCTTATAATATTCTGCAGTGGATACTGCTTATTGACACAGGGGCTTATCTGCTAGGTTGATTTTTGGTTGGTATGATAAGCCACAGATTTCCTGACTAAGACGTCTACAGGAGAAATTAACAATTGGGTGGCCTTTTCAGAGTGCAGGCTCATCTAGCATTCAGAAAATAGGAGTATATTTCTGTAACTTTATAAAAGTACTTAACTACATCAAAGACTTTCCCTCAGTTTTGTTACACAAAATAAATCCCCTTTTGTTTAGCACTTTACAGTTCACAAAATGCTTTCTTAGATGTTTTCCCATGTAAGCCTCAAAAAATAAAAAACAAACCTATGTTGTCAGCATAACAGTGATTATTCCATTCACATGATGAAACCAAGAATCTGAGAAGCTAAGGAACTGAGATAAAGTTATCACTTTACTTGCTAGTAGCAGAACTGGCACTACAATCCAGGTTTTCTGATTCCAAAATTATCATTCTTTTCTCTATACAAGTAACTCATTTTTTTAATTTCATAAACTAGTGCATACAAAAAAGTGGTCATTGGCATAGGCTTACTCATATTTTATTTTGTCAAGTTAAGAGGTTAGTAAACAACAGTAAACAATAACCACCCACAATTAGGAAGAACATAAGCAGATAAGACAGAGGTCTTTAAGTTAAATGCTTTTAATTTTATAAAACACTTGCCACATTCTCCCAATTTTCTCATTTTGCTTTAGTTTGATAAAATCTTCCTCATGGGAAGTCACTGGCCAAATACTTCTGAAAGACAGCTAGTTTCATGTTTGAGGAAGACTTGCCATGTATTTCATTGATAGAATAATGAATTAAGCTCCTTTATTTCCAATGTCATCCTGAACTCAGGTAGCAATAATATTCACATCTTCTCCAATAAAATACCTTGTTGTGGCCAAACATGATCATTCTTGTTTTCAGGTAAAAAAAAAAAAAAAAGCATATTTTAAGTGATGCAAAGTTAACATACAAAACTTCATAAACTAAAAGAGTAAATTGCTACCAATTAGGCACAAATTATTCTTCCTACCACTCCCTGGGGGTTTCACAATAGTTGAGAATGTCCAAGACACATGTTTATCTTGTATGCTATACGTAAAACATGATTACTTTTGCTTCCTTCTCAACTGCATTTTGGGACATTTTAGATTATGGTTACATTTACAAGGTACCAAGACATCTGTAAGAAATGAAAACTCTTTAGTTCATCGTTCAGTTGATTTAACTTCATGATCCTCAATATCTGGATGACTGCAAACATCTGGGTGATTGAAATTATCACAATCTATAAAACGTGTCTGTGGTTAACAACATTGATGAATGAAATCATGCTGTGATGTTGATTTAAGGTTGAACTCAATAACTGCTAGATAAATGTTGGCTTGCTGGTAGGTTAAATGGATGGATGGATGAATAGATGGAAGGATGGAGAGATAAGTGAATGGGTGAATAAATATCATTTCAGTACGTATTGTGTAAATACAATTTAATGTTTAAAACATTAATAATGATACTATGTTGCTCAGGTTCTATAATTCATATTATTTTATATTGTTTTACTTTTACCCACAAATGCTCCATTTATCCAGTTTTTAACAGTTTCCATGTAAGTAAAGTTGCTAGGTAGTGATACTTAGCACCTTAAGCACTGTATTAGTTTTCAATGTTTGGAGTGCAAATTACCACAGACTGTGTGGCTTAAAACAACAGAAATTTATTTTCTCACAGTTCTGGAGCTCACAAGCCCAAAATCAGTGTTGGCAGAGCTGCTGCACTTTTTTTCCAGGGATCTGGGTAGAATCCATTCCATGTCTCTCTCCTAGCTGCTGGTGGTTGCCAGCAATTCTTGGCATTCCTTGGCTTCCTCTACATTACTCCAATCTCTGCCTCCATCTTCATATTACCTTCTCCTCTATGTGTCTGTATCTTATCCTCTTCTATCTTATAAGGATACTTTTTGTTGGATTTTGAGCCCATCCAGATAATCCAGGATGACTTCCTCATCTCAAAATCTTTAACTTAATTACATGTACAATACCTCATTTACCAAATGAGGTAAAATTTACAGGTTCTGACAACTAGGACATAGACATATTTGGGGGGGCACCATTCAACCCACTTCAAATACCAAAAAATTTTAAGCAGGGCTTTTTCTAAAGATTGTTATGTATCTGCTTTATTAAATAGAGGATAGTTAACTTAAGAGTATCCTAATTGCTCAGGTACTTTACTGTGTAGTTTACATATACAGTGAAATTCTCATGAGGTATGTAGGGCTGTTTGCTCCTATACTGAGTGCTTCTGAACTAAAATTGCTTCTTTAATTCTTGTGTTTTTTTTCAAGTGTTTCTGTCCCTTCTCTTTTTGTCAGCTATAATATCTTGATCCTGTATTTGTATTGATTCTTCATTCCCTATTCTAATTTAATGCTTCTAATATTCTGTAATAACAAGGCTTGCTAGAAGTATTTGTAAAACAGGAATCAGTGGTTTGTAATTATTTAAATATTGTAAAATGCTGGGTAAAACAAAAATGTATAAATTCTAACTAATGTAAATATAGCATTTAGTTTCAACAATATGAAAAGACCTGACATGATAATATTTCATGTTTAAGACATAGCTTTAATTGAGTGTGAAAAACCCACAGTATAATTTAGTTATCTATAAGATAGCACAATACTTTAATACATTAAGAAATATACATTTCCCAGAATTAGGATGGTACCATTCTTATTCTAATCCACATTGGTCAGATGAGATTTGGATTTCACATTTTATGGCATACTTAAATGAATTCAAGTAACCAGAGGAAGGTGGCTAATGCATGGAGAGGCTGAAAGCTTGGCTAATGAAGAATATATGATGAAATCAATGACGAATAGTGAAAACTAATGATGATGAACTGAAAACTGATTCTAGACAAGGGAAAGGAAGAGCATTCTTGCTGTCTTTATGTAGAATAATGGCTGTCACATATAAGAGTGCAGGAAGCTAATCCTTTAATGTAATAGAAGAAATAAATAGGACCAATAAATGGAAGATAGGTGGAAGTGGACTTCCATTTATAGTATAGAACATATGAGCTGTTCTTAAGCAATGGGACAGGTTGCTTATGAAAGTATAATTTTCCCATCTCTGAAAAAGATTGAACTGAGATTGACTTTTATTTACTTTATGAGATAGAAAATATGCTGAAGAAGTTTCTTGCTATGGAAAAAATTACATCTATAATTAGAATGTTAGGTCTGTGAAGATTCTTTATTAATAGGTTCCCTTTTGATTAAGGTGAAATATGCATCTAAATGCCAGGGAGAGAGCCCTGAGGCCATGGTCATTGGCTTTCTAACCCTTTAATGCATATGCCTCATTTTCTTTCTATGTTTGTTTTTCTTTTCCTATTCACTCTATTCCCTCATCCATTCTATGCCTTAAGTCACTAAGGGCTTCAATCTGTAAACTTCAAGAGTAAATAAGACACTGAGACTTGACAGAGAGATTATTATCACCCTAATTGATCTAGCTCTATTTCTTTAACTACTAACTGTATGATCTTAAGCAATTTCCCAAACTTGGTTTGTATTTTAGTTTCCCCACAGTGTAAAATAATTTAAATAACACTTAAACTTTTCTGTTGTTGAGACAGTGTGAGGGTATGTGCACATGTATGCGTGTGTATAAGAAAGACATCAAAATCAGCACCCAAGGGCAAGGCATTATTAGTGAGCTCACTCTCTTAGACATGAGTAAAGTTTGGCAGTTTAAATAAGTTTTTTCATGGGAATCCCTCCACAGGTGTGTGTATATGTGTAGTGGGGGTGAGAGAATGGACTTAACTCATTCATTACTATCCCTAACTTTCCAGAAACTGTCTCCATTGAAAACGAAAAGTATTTTATTTTCCCTGAGCCAGAAATATTTTCTAGAGAAAAAAAATATTTATTTACTTAAATAAATATTTATTCTAGAAATAAAATATCATGTTGGGGACTGGAAAACAATCCCATCCTCAAAAGCATTGCCAGCATGTCTTTGTAGCTGCTCAGGGAAGCATTCCATGAGCATGACACAATGACAGATATTTTAAACAAAAACAAACAAAAAATCCCCACTATGGACCCTGGACTACCTGAAGAACCATAGAATACAGCTATTGGCCCCCTCTGCTGGTGAGCTGCAAAGGATTAGTGAAGAAATGGTGGCATCATTCACCATAAAAAGAAATGGTAGCTCTAGAGTGTTGGCAGCTAAACATTATGTAAGGCTCTGTGAGTAATCATGAGGAGGATAAGTGGCATTTTTCAGGAGCTTTGAGCAATTGAAGACCCATTTAAGTTAAACATTGACACATAATCCCACACACATCCAGCTAATTCTGTCTTGGACAAAGATATATTATAAACAAACAAACATAAAATAATAAAAAGCTGAAGTCTTCAAGCCTCACCCTACAGACTGTAGAAAGCTATGATATTAGTGTTTAATTTGAGGGTATTTGAAACTGTTACCTAACAATGCTGGTGAAGAAATACTACAGAGAAAATCTATAATGGTATTAAAAAGAAATCTAGAAAAGCACCACAAATTTTCTAATTCCTTTGAGATTCCACCGAAAATGCAGGGCTTGGCTTATCAATGGATATGAAAAACATTCCATATCCATTGATATGGAATATCCAGATTTCTCTCTGATAATATATCATGCCAAGAACAAAAATATCTGTTATCCTTGTCCTGTATGATCTAGGACATGTAAAATATCTAGAGTATCAGAGCTGATACTCCGAAGGCATCACTGTTTCTGGAATCTATTAAGTATGCATTAATCATTGAAGAAATGCCAGTGAAGGGGAGAACTAGGATTCATTTACTCAGAAACAGCTGGGAACTAAGAACTTGTATTCTCACTTTTAGAATTAACTTCATCCCATAAAAGAGACCTTGAATGGGGCATGTAGTCACTTGTTAGCTTCTATATTTGCTCATTATCAATAAACACCCTTCAATTCATTTGCACTTCAGAGACTACCATTTTTGTTTAGAATTCGTAAATTTTTGAATTTTTCTCAATACTCCTAGGTCATGATTGTCAACTTATAGATAAGTCTAGTAAGGAGAAGCAAGGTTATTTGGTTTTTCCTGGATGGTAATATAGATATGATGATGATTATGATGATGATGGTGTATAATATTTATTAATATATTTCCTTAGATTATGTATATGTATTATTTCATTAAATCATCACATGGCCCTGTGAGATATAGCACCTATGATTATAACCATTTCATGTATAAGAAAATTGAGGTTAAAAAAGGTTAAGTAGTTTTCCCCAGGGTACACAACTATTAAATTGCAGAGTTGGAATTAAGATTCCAGGCAGTCTGACTCTCACAAGCTGTAGAGCCTCCTTAGTTACTGCTAATAATTGAATGAACCATGACCTGAGAACAAGTTCCTAAGTGCAATGCTAATGTTCTTTTCATTCTTTTATGACCCACTAAAGAAGGTGCTTTGCACCATCAAAGAAACTGAAAGACTACACTTTTAAGGGTGATGGTCAAAAGAATTGTGTCTTTGTGGAAATAGGTAGATAGCTGGAGCTGCAGCCAGCAAAATTTGCTTATAGACCTGAGTACTCAGAACTATGCTTTTAAGCCAAGAGAAAGCCCAACAGCTGAGTCTGTATGAAACAAAATTTGAAGCCCCAAATACAAATTGGCAAGCACAAAGAATTATCATTTGCTATTGTTGGAGGAGGCTGGAGTTAGCACACCCCCTTTACAAGTTGGTTTCTCTATGTCTCAACTCATAATCACTTGAGCGGTTGTTTCCATAGACACCCACACTTCAGTTTCCCAGCTTAACCACATTCAAACAAGAATGCAGGCTTTGGTTGCAACAGCTGTGAACTGTTTTACCACGTGTCTAACAGGCATGGCTTATCTACTTTCCTCTAGGTTCTCAACAGGACAGGGGGGTTCAAAAACAGTAATAAAAAATTACCTGAAAGACCCTTAGAAGTTTCAAAGCTGAAGAAACATATTTTGATCTATAAGAAAGGAGGCAAAATCAGAAAAGAAAGGAGGAGAAACTTTTTTCTGCCTTTTGCTTTTGGGAACAGGTGTGGGGCAATAGTGGCTGGTGCTAGGCTGTTTCACAAGTGCAAAATGAGAGCACATGCCTTCCTTCTCTGTCTGAAACAGAGCTGTGGGTCCCTGGGGACCCACGGGGAAGGTTGTGGGGTGTGGAAATCTGTATGGGCACTGAAAAATACTTGAAAAATAAGCTAATAATATTCACAGGCCACTTGGCTGTGTTTAATTTTGAACGTGTACTAACAATCAAAGAAAAAAATTGAATTAAATTATATTTAAAAGCACTTACCTGCTGAGAGTCTGGGGAAATAATATTGTAGTAGAAGTTTCCATAGAGAGAAAAAAAATATAAGAATCATCTCTGAAATGTATTCTTGTGAAAAACATAAATAGTAAATTTATCAATTGGCCTAGAAACTTCAGGTATAGACATGCTAAAAGAGTGTACATGCATATACACACACAAACACACATACATTGTTGTATGAAGCCTTTGTGTACACCCAGTACACAAAGCTTGATGGCTTGTGCACATCCCATCTGAATACAACATATGTACAAACATGCCTCACATTGAGGAGTGCTTTGAAGTTCAATGCAACTAATCAGACAAATATTCTGTGCTTAGATGAAACCTGGTCACAAAAAGTGCATGATGAGGAATTCTAAGTCTTAAAATAGTGATAAAAAACAATTTCAACTCATATAATCATCCCAAAACCCCTATGATATAGATTCTATTGTTACATTATGTGAATGAGGAAACTGAAGTACAAAAGTATTAAGTGACTTGACAAAAATCACTTTGCTATTAAGAGGTCGAGCAAGGATTTTACCTCAGGCAGTCTGGTACCAAAATCTATACTCTTAACCTTTGCAGTTAGCAAGTGGAAAGAAGTGCTCAGAGTCTAGTAGGAAAAAGTGGGTGTTGACCCACCCCCACTCTTTTCCTCTTCTAAGCATCCAGATCTTTTGTGAGTTACTATTCTGTATCAGTGGGTGAATGGGTGGGAATTTAAGTGGTAGAGATATTTTAGACAGGCAGGGATGTGTGGCTTAAAAAGTAATTGCTATTTGATGCAAAATGAACTCTTTGTAATGAACTCAACAGAGACTCTTCCTCCCTCTTAGCCTCTTACTGTTAAAATAGTGCATCATCCGGATCTTGCCTTAGATTACATTTCCTTAAAAAGAAAAAAGACACTTTCAGAATGACTTTTGGATGACAATATTTCAACTGAATCTTCAAGGTTCAAGGTTCTCTTACCCTTCTCTATTATTTCCTCATTCATAAAGGTAAATAACTTGGTCATCCAGCATCTTCTGTTGCAATTTTCTGGAACTGAGTGTTTACTCTAATATTCATATCCATGGGTGAGCTATATGAATATTATAGTAAATAATATACATAAAGAGTGTTTTAATCGTTAAAGCACTAAAAATCGTTAATCTCTAAAACATGACATATCTTTTCACTTGTAAGTAAAACTTTTGACAAGCAGAAGTTTTTCACCTTTCTTCAGATTCCACTTCCAGATAAATTTAATCTCACTGAGCAGAAACTGGGCCATTTGAGATGTGTGAACTAGGACAACAATGTTTTCCTTTGAATATCTACCTATACAGATACAGTAAAGTCATGGATTAGACAAAGGAATTACAAGGCTCCAAAGACAGGCAATTCTGATAATCCTCTCTCTCATGTTAATTACAGATACTATGTGCAGATAGTTAAAGTTGGCTTTGTCTAAGGGCCAAATATATTATTTATTCCTTGTTTATGTTATTTTATTTTATTTCAAGGAGTAGAGATAACTGAGAAATTATTCAGACATTGCTAGTTTTTACATAATCATGAAATTTGATTTTGGGCCTAAGAGAGGAGGACAGAGTGAGAATTTTAAAGGTAGTATGATCTAACAGTTGGTTAAACAAAAGAGCTCAATAATAGGCAAGTCCAAGTCAATAGAGCTGAACCATGGCTTTAGTATAGGGGGCAAAGGGACATCTCTGGTATTAACGCAAAGTCTTTCCATCATTTTTTCTGGGTGCAGTCCTGGACCTGCTATAAGTGATATGGGAATAAGTGAGTTATGATCCTGGTTGAGCAGATTTAAGAGCCTGGCAGTAACCAAGGTGATTTGCCTTCAGGATAAATAATACGTGAAAGTGGATACAAGGGTATATTTTTTAATTCCAATTTTTCAGATAAAGTGTTTAGAATATTTCCTACAAAAGATAATGACCACGTGAGATCCTTTAATTGTAATTAACATAATAAGGCTGGGGTTATTTAAGCAACAATGTTAAAGTTCTTTTAAATACAATATCACCATATAAAATATATCTCCAACTATCTAGACATGAGGCAGAATTATTGAAAATATTAAAATTTAGGACCAATTGGTTAGAAGTTTGAAAATTAAGTGAAATTATTGAGATGCTTGAGTAACAAATGAATTTCAACCAACAGGTGCCGATAAGTTGCATTTGAAGATTAGTGGTTATGTGAAACACATATACTATTTTAATGAAGAAAAGCTGTGAGATCCCTGGAGGCTCCACTTATAAAACTCAGGCTAAACTGAAGTTAGCTTCTTTATGAATTCCTCACATTCTTGGATACTACCCGCTGTTGCTGATGAAATATGACCTGATCAACTGCTCAGGTCATGGAAATGTTTCACCCCAGGTTGGGGGATTCCGTGTATTCATATTTCAGTTACACTTAGGAAAGGAATGGGAACTGGCAGACATTGAAAGACTATGATTCAACTCAGGGATTACGCCTGAAAAAGAAGTCAGAGAAATACAAGGAGGAGAGGGGAAGGTGTATGGTAGGGGAACTTGAGACTTTGCCAACAGTGTTAGTCAGATTTTCCCTGGGTCCTCATATGAACAGGTTGTTATTTTGAGATCCTCACCATTGAGAACTGCAGAGAAAAGATGCTATGAAAATATTGTAAAAAATAAAGAAAGAAATACACTGTATATGTATAGAAATGCAAAGTCATGGATTTATAAAGCAATTTAAAATATTGGAGCCCAGCTGGAAATGACTCTTTGTGTCTCTGTATTATTCATTAGTCACATCACCACTTACCTATTTCTTTCCCGGGGCCACCCGTTTTCACTGAAACTTGTAAACAGAGGCAAATAGAGGATCTTTATGAGGAACAGAAATAGCTAGAACATTCAAAACAGTTTTTTTTTAATGACACCATTGGAACTATGAAAAGATTTTTTCCCAGAGTCAGGAAACAGTGTGGGTAGCGCTACCTAGTCTTAGTGGAAAATGAGGGGATGAACACTGGAGTATATACCCATACCCATACCCTAAGCTGCCAATGAGCTCAATTCTCTTTTCCCCTGTGTTATAACAAAATGCAAAAAGCACACACGTAGGTTTACTTTTCTTTTCTTTTTTTTTTACTAACTTAAAGATAGACATAAGTTACATTAACCTCATTGTCTCATCTAACTACCATTCTGTTTTTATTTTTAAGGTAAAAAAATGATTGAAGTATAGTTATTTACAATGTTGTGTTAGTTTCAGGTGTACAGCAAAGTGAATCTGGTACACATATACATATATCCACACTTTTTTAAGATTCTTTTCTATATAGGCCATTACAAAGTATTGAGTAGAGTTACCTATGCTATACAGTAGGTCCTTATTATCTATTTTATACATAGTAGTGCATATATGTCAATCCCAACCTTCCAATTTATCCCCCGCCCTTTACCCCTGGTAACCATAAGTTTGTTTTCTACATCTGTAACTTTATTTCTGTTTTGTAGATAAGTTCATTTGTACCTTTTTTTTAGATTCCACATATAAGCAATATCACACAATATTCATCTTTCTCTGTCTGACTTACTTCACTCAGTATGACAATCTCTAGTTCCATCCATGTTGCTGCAAATGGCATTATTTTGTTGTTTTTTTATGGCTGAGTAATATTCCACTGTATATATGTACCACATCCATTGATGGACATTTAGGTTGCTACTGTGTCCTAGCTATTGTAAATAGTGCTGCAATGAACATTGGGGTGCATGTATCTTTTTGAATTATGGTTTTCTCCAGATATAATCCCAGGAGTGGGATTGCTGGATCCTATGGTAGCTCAACGTCACTAATTATTAGAGAAATACAATTCAAAACTACAATGAGGTATCACCTCACACCATTCAGAATGGCTAGCATTAAAAAATCTACAAATAATAAATGCTGGAGAGGGTGTGGAGAAAAAGGAACCCTCCAACACTGTTGCTGGGAATGCAAATTGATAGAACCAATATGGAGAATAGTATGGAGACAAACTAAAAATAGAGAACTCTTTATATATCATTAAACAGTGAAGAATTATTTTTCACCAAAGTTATAATTCTATTTTTACACTCACACTCAATTTTTTGCTAAAAATGCCCTTTACCCACTGCATCCATATCATTATCTCCCAATCTCTCTTAAAAACCGGATTCTCATTTTCTAACAAAAATATTCTGTTGAAGGTCACTAGTGACTTCCCTTTTGGTTTCTAATGATATTCTGAAATCTGTCTTTTTTCAGAGATAGAAGAATAGCTAAAATCATACTATTCTTAGCTCTACTCAGTTTATCTTAGCTCTGATAAACTTAGGGAGATTTTATTGCCATGTTAAATGTTATTTGAAAGTGAAAATCAGAGGTTTAGTCACCTGAAGACAAAGAAAAACTTTGTGCAATGATCTATTTAGTTGTATTATCAAACTGGGTAGGTCAAATGTTATGTTTATAGTATAAACAAACCTCAGATGGCTTCCTTTTACCAGTTTACACCAGGGCAGCAGAGCAGCTTCTTCCAGGGACGTTCAGCTCTCAGAATAGTTTAGGACTATGGAACTGCATGCCTTTCAATAGGTATCTGAAGATTGAAGAGAGGTTTTGGACCCCCACCCCTACTTTTACCTCATCATCTAAAACCCTTCATCACTGTTACTTCCAGTGACAGTCTAGTCTAGATAGAACCTAGCATCTTATAAAAGGCTGGAAAGCATTGGTTCTGTAATTATGCTTCCTACTCAGTCTCTAACATACAATGAGAATCAAAAGTGCTTCCCTTGATAGTTGTCAATTTTCTCTCCTCAAAGTGGGGACAATTATGTCTGCTCTTCCTACCTTCCTAGGTTGCCTGAGATTCAAAAAGTTAATGGAAATGTAGGTGCTATTCACATAAGAAATAACTTCATTAATCTCTATTGTCCAAAGTGATAGCAAAAATACAAACCTTGATGAATGTTGATGTAGGTCAAAAAAATCATAGCTTCCCAAGCAAACTGTAAAAAGGTTCCATTCACCCTAATTAAACAAAAAGTTGTAGCTGAGCTTGAATGAACCCAAAGGGTCTTTAATATATATATATATATATATATATATATATATATATATATATATATATATATATATATATATATATATATTCTTGGTATACTGTTTCTTTTGAAGGACATTTGAAAATGCCTTTGCATGGTGATCATAACAAATCCCTTGTTTGGGAATTTAGGTTGTTCTCCTGATTTTTTTTCTGAGTTGCAGATGCTCAGATGGCTCCTTGCCATTTGTGATGCACATGTCCCACAGTAGTAGAGAACCTATACTTGAGCTTGTAAAATAACCATGTAGTCCAAAAGTATAGATTGTCATTTGAGACTTATTCTGGCCATCAGCTGTAGATGGCATTGATCATGAATATTTATGGTGAAATGAGAATTCATGACTTATCTCTCTTGCTATTTTGACACCTTTTGAAAAAGCATTTGTGTTTATAGACTTACAGTAATTTCCGAGAAGAGCAATGTCAACAATGTGGTAAGACAGCCTTTCATGTAGTAGGCAAGTTGCTCTTGCTGAAGATGACCTAGGCAATACTAATGCTTTTGGAACAAATAAGCACTCAGCAGACACCTAGTACTAAAACACATAGTACTTAATAGGGGAAGAGAATAAGGAGGTAGATAGAAAATAATTTCATAATTTAATTCTCCTTTTAGTGACCATTGAAGAAATCATAGAATCTAAGGGCTAACAGCAACTTGGAGGTTATCTGATCCTGTGTTTCCCAAATTTCAATCATTCTTATACCTCTTGCATGATTTTTTCGTACCTGTTTACCACTACATAATATGTATAATAATATGTATACCTTTCTTTAATCTATTCAAATATAATTTTATTTAAAGTTATTTAACTTCCTTTAATATAAAAATATTACCATATGTTCAGAAAACAAGTTACATGTGACATAAAGAGATGGTAATTATAGAAAAAATACTAATTCTATTATAAATATAATTAATTAGTTATTAAAATAAAATATTTGTCCATACATCTGTCCAAATTATATTGAATGCCACTTGTGACAAATGGGTTCAGGTCTACATCTACTTTGTACCAGTAGAAGTATGTAGAAAAGAACTTCTCTTTCCCCAAAAGGCTGGTTCCTGTCTTAGGTCACATGGCAAGGCCATGGCAAAGATAAGACTGACTAATCTGGTTACAGAAATGTTTCACTATCTGAGAACATGAACTTCTTTTCTGCATTCTCCATGGAGATGTTTCACATCACAAGGCCTTTGAAAGAAGAGCTATTATTTGAGGCTTAATAGGTTGTCACATAACTTTCTCCTTCCTAAATTCACTGGCGTCTTTAGAACTGTACCCCCAGTTATAAGAGGTGCTGATGTAACAGTCAAAAAGTTAAAAAGAGAAAGTGAAATATGGGACAGGACATCACCAGAGTTGGACCAGGGAAAAATCTTGATATAGATGGATTCAGATGTGCAAAGCCTCAATCTCCACAGACAGAAGGGGAAATTAGACACCAAGCACATCTCCTAACAGCTGCATAAAACTTGTGGGCGCATTAAAGAGGCAGCCAAGCAGCCAACTAGGAATGGAACACCAGGTTTAAATGAAAATGCTAGTGACCTTGAAGGAGTTCTGAGTATAAGTAAACAAAAAAGAAGCCAGCATCAGAGATATCTCCAAATCAGTCATCTCCAGGGTATGTTTTCCTTGATTTAGCAAACAGTCAGCCCTACTCCCTATACTTTCTCCATTTTTATGTCCAGACATAGGCCGTGAGAATTGGTGCCCAGCATAATGCTTCAAAAACAAGTCTAACCCTAATTTAGTATAAACATGATTAGAATAGTAGCAAGTGTCTCCAAATAAAATTAACATTAGTTTATTAGCTTACGTAGCTTTATTAGTTGCTATTAGCTATAAGTGAACATTAGCAAAAACCTAGCTAAGTTGCACTAAATGATTTCAAATGACTTTAACTAGAAATGCAAAATTATAAAGACCCCCCCCCCCCACGCCCAGAAGACCATTTACTATAACGATCTTAAATAATCAGGTGGAGAAACTAAAGCCTGGAGAGGGATGGAACTAGCCTACAGTAACATTGCAAGTTAGCATCAGAACCGCTGTTAGAATCTAAGTGTCACAACTGACAGTATAATCCTATTTCTTAATATCGTGTGGTGTTTAGTCATCAGCTTTCCCCTCTCTTTCTCTTACTTTCCACTCCCACCCTTGTTTCTGCTCTTGCAGGTACAGGATATTTTTTGAGTGTATATCCTCTCTTTTAAAACTAAAATTGCAGTGTTCCATTTAAGAAGTAAAGATGAGTTTTTATTCAAAATCAAACTCAATTCCAAGTCCATCAAACTCATTTAGCTTTTGCTCAGCCAAGACTTCATATTTTGGCCATATTCCCTCATACCAACTTGAATCTAAATCAGCTCCCAAACGGGTAACTCAACTCTAACTTAGATCTGACATCTATCTCTCTTTCATGCACCTGGCCTTATTTATCTTTGTACTTTTCAATGTGTTTACACTGTCTGCACAAGCTAGATTTTCAAAGCCCCCTGCTCCCCATAACCTTTATTTCCCCATATTTGAATATTTTTTCCTAAAATGTTTTCAAAATGTCAATTCTTTGCCCAGAAATTTTCTTCAAGGAGAGAAAATAAGCCTTTATAGAAATAACTACTGTTTGCAAATGCTCATTATACTACTGAGCTAGTGCCTTTCTTGGCAAGTTGCCCCTTACACCAAGAAATACAAATAAAATATTACAAAGTATGAAAGTTGAAAAAAAATTGAAGATAAGAAAGAGAAGCCATTTCCCTTTGGAGAGAAATAAAACAGTGGCAGTGTTTTTGAATGTTAATATAATAGATTTAAGCCAAATTACCTACTTACCTTAGTAGATCAAAGGTGAGAAATACATTGCATTTAATGAAGTGGAAGCCATTCTTGGTCATTTTCCTATCTGGTTGTCTTCTGGAAAAATATTTCAAAAATGATTTGGACATTACTCTAGGAGGTGGATCAAAAAAGAGTAATGTCCAAATCTTTTTTCGAAACTATTTTTCCAGAAGACAACCATATAGGAAAGTGACCAAGAATCGTAGCAAGATCTGTTTTGACTGACCTCCTGGAGCAATGAAAATAAAAACAAAAATAAACAAATGGGAACTAATTAAACTTAAAAGCTTTTGCACAGCAAAGGAAACCATAAAAAAAGATACAAAGACAATGCTCAGAATGGGAGAGAATATTTGCAAATGAAGCAACTGACAAAGGATTAATCTCCAAAATATGCAAACAGCTTATGCAGCTCAATATCAAAAAAACAAACAACCCAATCAAAAAATGGGCAGAAGACCTAAATAGACATTTCTCCATAAAAGACATACAGATGGCCAACAAACACATGAAAAGATGCTGGACATCACTAATTAGTAGAAAAATGCAAATCAAAACTGCAATGAGGTATCAGCTAACAACAGTCAGAATGGCCATCATTGAAAAATCTACAAACAGTAAATACTGGAGAGGGTGTGGAGAAAAGGGAACCCTTTTGCACTGTTGGTGGGAATGTAAATTGATACAACCACTATGGAGAACAGTAAGGAGTTTCCTTAAAAAACTAAAAATAGAACTATATGACCCAGCAATCCCACTACTGGGCATATACCCAGAGGAAACCGTAATTCAAAAAGACACATGCACTCCAATGTGCATTGCAGCACTAGTTAAAATAGTCTGGACATGGAAGCAACCTAAATTTCCATCAACAGAGGAATGGATAAAGAAGATGTGTACATATATACAATAGAATATTAGCCATAAAAAAAGAATGAAATTGGGTCATTTGTAGAGACGTGGATGGACCTAGACACTGTCATATAGAGTGAAGTAAGTCAGAAAGTGAAAAACAAATATCGTATATTAACATATATATGTGGAATCTAGAAAAATGGTATAGATGATCTTATTTGCAAAGCAGAAACAGAGACACAGACATAGAGAACAAGCTTATGGACACCAAGGGGGGAAGGAGGGGTGGCATGAATTGGGAGATTGAGATTGACATATGTACATTATTGATACTATGTATAAAATAGGTAACTAATGAGAACCTACTGTATAGATCAGGGAACTCTAGTCAATGCTCTGTGGTGACCTAAATGGGAAGGAAATCCCAAAAAACGGGATATATGTATACTTATAACTGATTCACTTTGCTGTACAGAAGAAGCTATCAAAACATTGTAAAGCAACTAAACTCCAATAAAAATTAATTTAAAAGATAGTAAACCTAAAAAAATAATTAAAAAATTAAAAAAAATAATAATTTGGACAATATGATCCTCTCCCACCTCTAAATTTCAGCTTTAATATTTGTGTGCTTGCTAGCTTATTTAACTTACTAAATAACAAGGGGTTATGCTTATTTATTCATTTATTTATTTATGTTTTTGTGGGGAGGGGTTTCTCTATATTAAGTTAGCTTTTTGCTACATAAGCTGTTAGTTGTCATCTGTGCTGTTCAACCAGAAGGCATATATGGTCTGGTATATTTATATGTAGCCAGAGTCTCAACCTCTCTCCCTTTGATCTATTTTACTGATGCTTCCCCTGTTCTGTTCCCCTGCTGATTATTTATCAGCATTCTTTCTCTGTGTATCTATATATTGAGTGGCTGATGACAGAGGAATTGCTTTTTTAATTGATTTGTTTTCCTTGAAAATTAAAGTTTTAATGCATAAATTATCAAATTGTTTTGGAAGTATTCTTTCAAATCAATTGTTGCAGAATCAAATTGCATTAAGAAGTATCCTGCTCTGCTCACATTCATATACATACACACCCTGTAGATTTGTTGGTTTTGCTGGATAAAATTAAAGGAATCAACAGATATAATATAGTTCAAATAATAAACTTATATTCTCCACAATTGTGAACTTAATCATATTCTCTTAAAAACAAAAGCCTCCATTTTAACACATTATAATGTATAGTATCATAAACAGGCATACTTTCATTAGCAGGTACTTACTTATAAAACATTTATTGGCATTAAGATGGCCTTTATAAGAAAGTTTTGACCATGGTCATGATCATGGATCATTAAAATCTATAGATTATACATAACGGTGTAATTTCCAGTTACACAGCTGTCCCCTAACACATTACTTTACAAAACACTCTTTACTATAGAATTTTTCAAGCATAAACAAAAAAAGAGAATTGTGTGATGAACATGAATATACCAATAACACAGCTTTAATAGTTAATAACATGTTGCAAATCTTGTTGTATTTATCTGCCTTCCCTCACAATTTTTATTGAAGAATTTTAAAGCAAATGCCAGATGTAATGTCATTTCATCCATGAGTGTTTTAGTAAACGTCTCTAACTCATGAGAACACTTCTATTTTTACATTACTACCATACACACAACTTTTTACTCGACTTGCTAGCTTGCTATGTTAGAGGAAGTCTCCACAGAAGACTGGGTATGCTGGTATCTTATTCCAACTCTGTCAACATCCAATTGTGTGATCCCTTTGGACCTCAGCTTCTCTTTCTGTCAAATAAGAGTTAGGTACAATACCTAAGACCCCATTAATCTCTGAGATTCTGGATTTAAATGGCAAAAATGATTAAGTTTGAGAACCTATCTTTTGTTATTCCTCCACTAGATAGTCTTAAGAGAAAAGAGAATTAGAACCTCGTATTTTTAAACACTAACTGCATTGAGAATTTGAGAACAAAATAGAAACCTTTAAAAATTAGTGAAATAAGTTTCAAGCATGATTAGTTCTATCTTCTGAGGAAATGTTTCCTGTAACCGCCTACGCAGGAACACCCAATAATTATTTGAAAACAATAATAATTTTGTTTCATTATTCTAACCATCTTCCTCCTTAAAGGGCTAGCACGGTCTGGACAGAAGTTCCCCTAAAGCCTGTGGCGCCCTCTTCTGACCCCTCACCTAACAGGGTGAGTCACAACTTTTGTTTCTGAACTGTCTTTGGGCTTTAGGCTTTCTCCTTAATTTATCTGTTACAATTTAATCTTGAAATATCATGTAAAAATTCAGATCTGACTGGTAGAAAACATAGTTCCTATGAAAGAAATCTGACTACAGCTCCATGGTGAATACCTTACAAATTCTTCCAGGTTTCCATTTTGAAATCTGAGAATTGCTCCAGAGAAGAAGTAACATTGAAATTTGAAATGTGATAGAAATTTCACTCAAGCAAGGAGCCTGTATAAGAAAATCTTACAAAAAGAAGAAGAGAGAATTTTATGCTAAAACATCTAAATGAATTACAAAAACAATAATTACTGAATTAAAATTCAAACTTCATGCCATCAACTGTATGCCTTAGTGCAGAGAAGCAAGATGGACAGTTCTGTACTACTCATACTCTGCGCTTTAAAATTACTTTATGATTCTCTACTCAGAGATAGATGTTCTCTTTGAAAACTTCCGATGTTTTATCTCAATTCTCATTATCCACTCATGCCAGTTTCCTTTCCTATCTATCCCTCACAAATGTTGTTCCAGGGGGCTTTCTAAGAAAATGACCTCTTCTCTCCTTGACAGTCATACAAGCAACTGACATCCCCATAATTTTCAGGCCCATCACAAATTTTATTTGCTAAGGGAAACCTTTCTTGAGTGTTCCACTTTACATGACCCTTTCTATCCTCTCAATCACTATATCTGGAATCACACTATTAAGAATTCCATTATACTAAAATATAATGAGACTGATTCCACAAACTATCGTTCTCATAAAAAGTTTAAATCTCACTTTAATAGTCACATTATATTCTCTGTTTTCTGATTGTTAGTATGTTTGAATTCTGTTTTGTCCTCCCATTTGGAGTTTAAACTTTAGAAATACAAAAACATACCCATTTGAAAGTTTCTCACAGAACTGGGCTCACCCAATATCATTCTTTTTTTTTTTTTTTTTTGGCTGCGTTGGGTCTTTGTTTCTGCGTGCCGGCTTTCTCTAGTTGCGGTGAGTGGGGGCTACTCTTCAATGTGGTGCACGGGCTTCTCATTGCGGTGACTTGTCTTGTTGCGGAGCACGGGCTCTAGGCGCGTGGGCTTCAGTAGTTGCACCTCGCTGGCTCTAGAGCGCAAGCTCAGCAGTTGTGCCACACGGGCTTAGTTGCTATGCGGCATGTGGGATCTTCCCAGACCAGGGTTTGAACCCGTGTTCCCTGTATTGGCAGGCAGATTCTTAACCCCTGCACCACCAGGGAAGTCCCCCCAGTATTATTCTTAAAGCCCAAAGTTCTCTTGCTGTTGGGTCATCTAGTGGTGAAATCTAGATCAGATTGGGAATTAAAACTTCTCAGTTAAACAGAACACTCAATTAGCTAAAGTCCTTAGCTTCCTGACCACCTCTATTAGATGGGTACCATTTTCCTGCCCCAGTAGTCTTCTGCTGGCTGGTTTTAAAATTCACAATAAAACAAGTAGTACTTTTGGCTACACATTTACTTTATATCAAAACATTCAATAAAAGCAAGCATTAAAGTCACTATAGAAGAGTATTGATCCATTTCTTGAAAGCTGTTTGTATTTGCTGAAAGAGCCACTTCCTGGTTGGAATTTGTACTGGAACCAACTCTCTCACCAATTTGTTCAGCAAGATTAACTGGGATTGCCAAGATAGCTTCAAATAGAGAATGGAAAGCAGAAAATTAAAAATTAATGCTAAAATATTAAAGTATAATGACATCTAATGCAGGATGAAACTGGGTAGATCCTTGCTACGGTCTACCCTATTCATAGCAAATTTACCTTTGGAATTCTGGGTGTGACCTTGACCCTTGTTGTTAAAATGGTATGAGAAGTGTTTAGAGGCACTGCACTTTTATGCAAATTAAAGACTATGTCATCGGGTAGAATATTTTACCATTTGAGAAGGGATAAATATGAGCAAACTTAATTTTAAATTGATCACTGTTGCCTATGAAGAAGCAAGTGTTTGTATGATTGGCATTCTTATGTTACAGCATGAAGTCCACGTGGTCTATTTTGAAGATATCCCTTCTCCTCCCTAAAACTATTCTTTTGTTTAGCCTATCCCTGGGACCATACTGACTCAGTGCCATGCACCTACGTCCTTCCTACTCTGTGACATGCTTTTTGAGAAATCTTGCCTTCCAGTCATCTACGTTGATGCCCTATTCCTTTTTCTCAGGTGACCCACATGATTTCCTTTATGTTCTCTTTAGCACCTCTCTTCATTACTTCAGGAAAATGGTCTTTATAAAGTTTAGTGCTCAAGCCTTACTCACATCTCATTACTCACTTTCTTTTTCAGGCTTTCTCAGAAAAAAAAAAATTAAAAAGAATCTAAGAAAATAGAAAGTGCCAACTTACTGACTTGTGATAGTGACATTTCCTTAGACATAAAAAAGCCTAGGGTATTTTAGCATGTTTAGTAGATTAAGTTAACACATATAAACCACTGGTCATGAGACTAGAACTGCTTTCATTCATTTGTTCAATCAGGCTTACATTTATTATTGAATATATATTTTTGAGCACTTACTTCAAGCCACGTAGTGTTCTGAGTGGTTATAATACAGTAGTGAACAAATGATGAGGCTTACTCTTATAGAATTATGTTTTATTGGGGGAAGAAAGAGATTTTAAAAATCTAAAAATTAATATTTAAATTTAAAATTGTAGTTAAGTTATTAAAAAAAAACAAGTTCTTGTGAGAAAGACTTTTCTGGTGGGGTGGGAGCTACTTTGGAATGAGTAATCAGGAAAATCATCTCTTAAGAAATGGCATTTAAAATCATGTTGGAAGAGTGATAAGGATCTAGGCACATAATTGAGATGGGACTGGTGACTAAGGACATTACAGAGGGGAACAGAGTATTTCAAGGCCTTGATATAGAGAGAAGTATGGCCCTAGAGAAAAAAGAAGAAAGTGGCACAATAAGAGTGGGGAAAGCTTTACTGAGGAAAGAGGAATTTGCCCCATTTTTTTCTGCCTCATTGTTTAAGCTGGGACATCTCATCTCATCATATCTTGCCCTTGGACTTGGATTTATACCATTGGCTCCCCCGGTTCTCAGGCCTTTGGACTCAGATTGAATTTTGCCAACAGTAGAATTAGGAATCTGAGAGTGAGAATGGGAAATGTCCTTTTACATCAGTTGTTAACATGTGGGACAGACAGACCTGATATAGATTAATGTAAATACGTCTGAGTGAAGTCAAGGCTGGGAAGTCACTGTTGGTGTTGAAATATGGGAGTAAATAAGGCTACTTTTCCATTACCAAAATAGAAATAAAGTTTAAAGAAAAACAACCTTTGACATCTGGAATTAAGCTATTTGGGTCTATGGTTAATTATCCTTCCTCTAATTATTGGTCAATATTCAAGATCATTAGCAATTTCAGTAGGTGGCAAGCATGGGAAAGAAGAAAAGGGTAGCTGTTCACATGACACTAAACTTTCAATTCAGTAATAAAAAATAAGCTGAACAAAGAAATATTTCCAAATACCAAGATGTCATTAAGCAAAACATAAAAATGATATAATCTAAACAAAAATAAATTTCTTATGCTTCCCATCAAGTTGTTTTTCCTTCTATGCACACAACTAACGTGCATTTCAAATTGAACATATTTTTTACCTATAAGTAGTTATAATAAATTATTTGATGGACATTTTTTAATTATCTCAGAATTTTCATTTTCAAAGCTCTCAGTTTTCCCCATTACAACTAATGAAGAATTTAACTTTAAATGACAAATGAGTATGGGTGAAGAATCCCAAAACTAATAAAAAGTAAATACAGATTTTCAGAAGAAAACTAAACACAAATCCACTAGAGAAAAATAAGGCCTTGGAAATGACAAGTCTATTAGCTTGAGTTCATTCCCTGGAAAATCATTAGGTAGCTAAAGGGCAACAGCTAATCACTCAAAGCCTTTATGAATTATAAGTCATCACACTAATTTAATTTATTTGCTGATTAAATAATGAGATCAATAGATAGAAAAGCATAGATGTATGCTCAATAAATAAGGGTTTCAGTAAACCTTTTAATCAGTTCAACAAAATTTATTTACAGACATGTTGATGAAACACAGTTGGTATCCCAGGACACCCAGACTTATTTTTTATTCAACAGCACATTAGGAATTTTCATGTGTGTAGTGCTACACCTGAGAAGAAGGGGGAGGAACGGACACCATGCACTGTATAAGGGATAATTGTAAAAGTGTTTAAATGTTGGTACTGTTAACACACACACACACACACACACACATTTAGAATACATCAAAAGGAAAAAGAAAATTGCTCCTTTTAAGCAGCTTATAAATCTACAGAGTCTAGAGTAGTTGAGGTTTTCAGTATTTTCTCTAGACCTATTTGTCACTTTGTGAGAAGTGATTAGAAAAAAAAAGGAAATATAAGATCAGTGTTTCAATAAGATGAGTCTTTTCCCTTGTTAGTAAACAAGTTTCTAAAGAATCACATATTATTTTTATTATACTTTTAGAATTATTTTATTATATTATTTTAATTTATTTTTTTAATTTTAAGTTTATTGATATACAAATAATATATGTTTTTTTGGTAGAAAATTAGATACTGTAGATAGGGAAAAAACAAAAGGAAAGACAAGGAAAGAAAAGAAAAGGAAAGAAAATTTAAAAGTTACCCATAAAACATTCTATAGGAAAAAGATTCTTTCTCTTACTATTTTGCCATTTTATTGTATAGACTTTATGAATACTTGTGGGTGTTTGTGTATGTAAAACAGAAATTAGATTCTATGCTTCATAATATTATAATCTTATTTTCCCACTCAGCAGCTTGTTATTAACATGTCTCCAAATCAATAAAGATACTGACTCGGTTATTTTTAACAATCCAAATAGCATCTATTATACCTAATAGGAATTAAGTCTTGATGGGACACATTGTATAAATTTAACCCTACTGCAGTACAAAAAAATGTGACATACACTGTTGAAAACTGGTTTGAGTAAATGAGCAAGAAAATCTTTATAGAATCATAGCCAAGATAATGAAATTGATGGCAAGAGGGTCATATGTGCACACAAAATTTAGCAAAACTCTTGTGTGTGGTAAGGGATGGGGATGCAGAAATTGAAGTAGGCAATAAGATATCATTGGTGCTGGGAAAAATGCTTTCTGATCTCTAAATCAGTAGAGCAGTGGAGGACAGGATAATAATGGGTGGACAGGCAAAGAGCAGGAATTGCCCTGGTGCCAATCAGTGCAGAGAAAAGAACAGGTGGAGAAAAAAGGAAAAAGTCACATGTGCTGACTGGGAAATCCAAGTCTAAACTAGCTAGATGTGCATACAACAGAAGCTACTTGTGAATAAGTTACTTATGGTTCAACATTGACTTAGATGTGTTTTACAGAATTCTGTTTATTGAGGACATTGATAGTCCATTTGGAGACATATACTGAACCTAAAGACTGTGGTGGGTTTAAAGGTAAACAATGAGTACCTGTGCTTTGGTCTCTCCTTCCTCTTCCAGCCTGCACCTCAATCAAATACCAAATCCTACTGACTTTCCACTTCCAATGTTACTGTCTTGATACAGGAAGTTCCCATTTCTCACCTGAATAATTGCAACAATTTTCTAGATGGAAATCTCTGGCTCCAGTGTTTTCCTTCATGTTACTTTCTTCATAGGCATTTGAGAGAGCTATTTACCTATTAGTGTAGTCACCATATGTATGTAGAAAATATTGCACATACTTCACCATCAGGTTATTTTTTCCAATATTTATAGTGCATCTTGACATATGGTATTTTAAACTTATGTTGTATCAAACTTACCAGTTTTTAGCATTGTGACTCCACCTGCCCTCCTCCTCTGCCCAGTGCCTTTATGCTAGAATGTACTTGTTAGTGGTCAAATAAATACCAACCTATAATTTCTTCCACTCTGCTATGGTTTCACTTTTAAACATTTAATCCTTTGATTTACCTAGACCTGTTATGTCATTTTCTTTTTCCTTTTTCAGCTAATGATGAAACTGAACCACATATATAGTTACATTTTGACCAAGGAGAAATTTCTTAGCAGGAAAGTCAACTAAACTCAGGTCAGTTAGGTTACTAGAGTGTTGCTCTTAAATATTCCCTTTTGGTGAAGCATATCACATGGAGAAACACTTAAAATTTTGTGTGTATTTTTACCATTTAGTTTCCTCCTAGTTTTTCAGTAATTTAATAAATGAAGAATGACATGGTATGTTTTATGACTATGTAGAGGTTGACAATGACAGACACTTTAGATTCAACAATATAATTGTATAAAATGGTGATGTAGAAATTGTTTTTGACAACATACACAGATAACAGTAACAATAATGCATGTGACTCAAACAAATATAATTTTAAATAACATCTCATTTAAAAAATATATAACTCCTTATGGTCACTGGCCATGTTTGATTGAACTTTATATCTCTAACCCCATGGCACATAATAGGCATTCAGTAAATATTAAATTAATGAGGTTCTTGGACAATTTACATAAGAGAAAACTTAAAATACTTCTTCAAGTAAAACATACTAATGAAAAAATTGTGCAAAGTTCTTAATCCATATGGAGAGATCTATTTTTTAGCTTTATTAATATTTTGAATAGTTATTTTGTATAAAGATCTCCATTAGTGCAAGAAAGATAATTCTATATAGGTAATGATATAATTTTGCAGTCTAATTTTAAAAGTTAATCTGATAAGCTTTGTTATAAAGCAGAAACTAACACACCATTGTAAAGCAATTATACTCCAATAAAGATGTTAAAAAAATTAATCTGATAATTAAATGCAATTCATTCTGAACATACCACAAACATGCTGAGCTGGAAAATAATTAGATTGATTTCATTAAGATGTCTATGATTCAGTGTTTAAAAGGGGAGCACTAAGTTGAAAGGTCTTAAAACATAAAATCTTAGATTTTCTTAAATTACATATACTCATGCTTTTAAATCAATGTCCACTGTTAATGAGACAACCCTGTTAGTTATGTCACTATTTTCAACTAGACTAGACAAAGTGACCTTTAGATATGCCATCAATAAGAAATCAAATTTGACAACACAACAGATAACTGAAATGACAGAATGAAATAACTTGGAGAACGAGTCAATATTTTTGTTTTTAAATTATAGAAATGCAGGATTATTATAACTTTTCAGAGACACTGTTTCTAAAAAGAGGATGAAACTAACGTTTAAATAAAAATAACCATTATCTTTAATATCTGTTGCTTTTCCTGGTTGTAAAATCAATATACGTTCATTGACAAACTAAAATGAAAAATGTGCAAAATACAAAGTGGAAGTTCTCCTATGTCTAGCTCCTTCAAAACCATTTCTAGGGCTTCCCTGGTGGTGCAGTGGTTGGGAGTCCGCCTGCCGATGCAGGGGACGCGGGTTCGTGCCCGGGTCCAGGAAGATCCCACATGCTGTGCAGCGGCTGGGCCCGTGAGCCATGGCCGCTGGGCCTGCACGTCCGGAGCCTGTGCTCCGCAACGGGAGAGGCCACAACAGTGAGAGGCCCGCGTAAAGCAAAAAAAAAAAAAAAGCATTTCTAAGCAAACACTTTGTTATATGTTTCAAAATAGAGGGGAAGAGAAAATTCCCAATCCCTCCCCACACTCTTTTTTGTTCCTCCCCAAGAGGTGGGAATATACATATATTCAGATTCCAAGACCCTTGCATGACGAGGCCACATCCCTTAATGAAGCAGTTCTCTTATGCTTCCTATTTCCTGTGATTGGTGCTGAATAAAAGGTTAGGAGGATATCTGACTTTCTGTGCTCTCAAATGTCTGCTGAAACTCTCTTTTTCCTGATCTCTTCTTATTCCATGTGGCCTACTGGATTATTAGTAAAATCCCAAAACTGTCATGTGGATTTAGACAAATAAAGAGGCTAGAGTACATGTTCCGTGTGCGCTCACTAGATTCCTAATAATAAAATGATTCTGTATGTCTAGTGTTACATAACTAATGGTCTGAAGAATTTGAACTATATCCAGGTTTAAGATACGAGCTGTTCTCTTATTCTTATATGTTGTTTGTATGTACTCTTTTTGTATTACAAATATTAAGCCTTTATCGTATACAAGGATTCCAACTTTCTTTTTCTGAATTGCTCACGTTTTATTGGCTATTTATTCTAGCAATTTGAAGTTATTCTACCCTTACTATTGTAAGGGATATTTTTAAACACAAAAATAATCTATTATCCTCTATCAAGATCCAGGATAAAATAGTAACTATTGATAGACTCTTTATAATATAATTAACCTGCTTTTTCTTCCAAAACCCTACCCAACATCTTTTTTATTTTACCCTTTGTGCATGTTTTTATATATATTTTGTAATTGAAGTATAGCTGATTTACAATGTTGTGTTAGTATCTGGTGGACAGCAAAGTGATTCAGTTATATATACGTATATACATGTATTCTTTTGCATATTTATTATTTTCCATTATGGTTTATTACAGGATATTGAATATAGTTCCCTGTGCTGTACAATAGGACCTTGCTGTTTATTCATTCTCTATATAATAGTTTTCATATGCTAGTCCTGAACTCCCAATCCAACCCTCTCCCACCCCCACCCCTTGCAACCATAAGTATGTTCTCTATGTCTGTGAGTCTGTTTCTGTTTGGTAGATAAGTTCATTTGTGTCATATTTTAGATTCCACATATAAGTGATATCATATGGTATTTGTCTTTCTCTTTCTGACTTACCTCACTTAGTATGATAATCTCTAGGTCCATCTATGTAGCTGCAAGTGGCATTATTTCATTCTTTCTTATGGCTGAGTAATATTCCTTTGTATATATATATACCACTTCTTCTTTATACATTCATCTGTTGATGGACATTTAGGATGTTTTCATGCCTTGGTTATTGTAAAGAGTGCCACTATGAACATAGGAGTGTATGTATCTTTTTTAATTATAGTTTTCTCTGGATATATTCCCAGGAGTGAGATTGCTGGATCATATGGTAACACTATTTTTAGTTGTTTGAGGAACATGCATACTAATTTCCATAGTGGCTGCACCAATTTACATTCCCACCAACAGTGTAGGAGGGTCCCTTTTTCCATATTCTCTCCAGCCTTTGTTATTTGTAGATTTTTTAATGATGGCCATTCTGACTGGTGTGAGGTGGTAACTCATTGTAGTTTTGATTTGCAGTTCTCTACTAATTAGCAATGTTGAGCATCTTTTCATGTGCCTATTGGTCACCTGTATGTCTTCCTTGGAGAAATGTCTATTTAGATCTTCTGTCCATTTGTTGATTTGGTTGTTTGGGTTTTTGTTGTTGTTGTTGTTATTGAGTTACCTGAGGTGTTTGCGTATTTTGGAATTTAAGTGCTTGTTGGTCACATCACTTGCAAATATTTTCGCCAAGTCTGTAGGTTGACTTTTCATTTTGTTTATGGTTTCCTTTGCTGTGTAAAAGCTTTTAAGTTTAATTAGGTCCCATTTGTTTATTTTTGCTCTTATTTCTATTGCCTTGGGAGACTGACCTAAGAAAACATTGGTATGATTTATGTCAGAGACATGCCTATGTTTTCTTCTAGGAGTTTTAAAGTGTCATGTCTTATATTTAAATCTTTAAGCAATTTTGAGTTTACTTTTATGTATGGTGTGAGGGTGTGTTCTAACTTCATTGATTTACATGCTGCTGTCCAACTTTCCCAGCACAACTTGCTGAAGAGACTTTTTCCCAATGTATATTCTTGCCTCCTTTGTTGAAGATTAATTGACCATAAGTGTGTGGGTTTATTTCTGGGCTCTCTGTTCTGTTCCATTGATATATATCTCTGTTTTTGTGCCAATACCATGCTGCATTGGTTACTGTAGCTTTGCATTCTTTTCAAATGCACCTGGAACATTCTCTAGGATTGACCACATAGGGCATAAAACAAGCCTCAACAAATTTAAGAGGATAGAAGTTATTTCAAGCTTCTTTTCTGACCACAACTTCATGAAACTAGAAATCAACCACAGAAAAAGAAATGAGAAAAAATGATTACATGGATAATAAACAGCATGCTACTCAATAACCAATGGGTCAATGATGAAATCGGAGAGGAAATTAAAAAAATATCTTGAGACAAATGACAATGAAAACACAACCATACAAAATCTATGGGATGCAGCAAAAGCAGTTGCTAGTGGGGAGTTCATAGCATTATAAGACTTCCATAAAAAATACAAGAAAAATCTCAAAAAAACAACCTAACTTACCAAATAAAAGACTTAGAAAAAGAACAAACAAAACCTAAAATAAGCAGAAGGAAGAAAATTAATAAAGATCAGAGAGGAAATCGAGATTAAACACACACACACACACACACACACACACAAGAAAGTCAATAAAACCAATTGTTGGCTCTCTAAAATGTGAAACAAAATTGACAAGCCTCTGGCCAGGCTCACCAAGAAGAAAAGACAGAGAACCCAAATAAATAAAGTAAGAAATGAAAGAGGAGAAGTTACAAACAATACTATGGAAAGACAAAAATCCATAAGAGAATACTATGAACAGTTATCTGCCAACTAATTAGATAATCTAGAAGAAATGGACAAGTTTCTAGAAACATAGAGCCCATCAAAACTGAATCAAGAAGAAATAGACAATTTGAACAGACCAATCACTAGAAGTTAAATAGAATATGTAAAAAAAAAATTAAAAACATTTTTAAAAATTGCTGCAAACAAAAGTCCAGGACCAGTTGACTTCACTGGGGAATTCTACCAAACATAGAAAGAGGAACTTATACCAATCCTTCTCAAACTATTCCAAAAGATTGAAGAGGAAGGAACACTCCCAAAGTCATTCTATGAAACCACCATCACCCTGATACCAAAACCAGACAAAGACAATACCAAAAACAAAAATTACAGGCAAATAACTTTGATGAATATAGATGCAAAAATTCTCAACAAAATATCAGCAAGCCAAATCACACAACATATATAAAAAAAAAACATACACCATGACCAAGCTGGATTTATCCCAGGGTCACAAGGGTGGTTCAACATATGCAAATCAATAATGTGACACTTCACATCAACAAAAGAAAAGACAAAACCCACATGATGATCTCAACAGATGCAATAAAAGCAGTTGATAAACTTTAACATCTATTCATGATAAAATACTCTTACCAAAGTAGGTATAGAGGGAACATATATCAACATAATGAAAGCTATTTAGGACAAATCCATAGCCAACATAATCAACAGTGAAAAGCTGAAAGCCTTCATCCTGCTAACATCTGGAACAAGAAAAGAATGCCCAATCTTACCACTTCTATTCAACATAGTACAGGAAGTCCTAGAAACAACCATCAGACAAGGAAAGGAAATAAAAGTATCCAAATTGGAACAGAAGAGGTGAAATTGTCATTATATGCAGATTACAGGATATAGAAAACCCTAAATAATACACACAAAAACTATTAGAATAATGATAGTAAAGATGATCCAAAATCTTGGAAATAGAAGGCAGAAAATAGAAGAAATGTTTAACAAGCACCTAGAAGAACAAAAGAGCAAACAAACAATCATGAACAACAAAATAAATGAAATTTAAAATTCTTTAGAAGGGATCAATAGCAGAATAACTGAGACAGAAGAACGGATAAATCACCTGTAGATAAAATAGTAGAAATAACTACTGTAGAGCAGAATAAAGAAAAAAGAATGAAAAGAATTGAGGACAGTCTCACAGATTTCTGGGACAATACTAAATGGACAAATATTTGAATTAAAGGAGTCCCAGAAGAAGAAGAGAAAAACAAAGGGACTGAGAAAATATTTGAAGAGATTATAGTTGAAAACTTCCCTAACATGGGAAAGGAAATAGTTAATAAAGTCCAGGAAGAACAGAGTGTCCCATACAGGATAAATCCAAGGAGAAACACGTCAAGACACATATTAATCAAACTCTCAAAAATTAAATACAAAGAAAAAATACTAAAAGCAGCAAGGGAAAAAAAAAAACAAATAACATACAAGGAAATCCCCATAAGGTTAACAGCTGATCATTCAGCAGAAACTCTGCAAGTCAGAACGGGTTGGCAGGACATGTTTAAAGTGATGAAAGGGATAAACCTACAACCAAGATTACTCTACCCAGCAAGGATCTCATTCAGACTTGACAGAGAAATTAAAAACTTTACAGACAAGCAAAAGCTAAGAGAATTCATCACCACCAAACCAGTATTACAACAAATGCTAAAGGAACTTTTCTAGGCAGGTAACACAAGGGAAAGAAAAGACCTACAATTACAAATGCAAAACAATTAAGAAAATGGTAATAGGAATATACATATTGATAATTACCTTAAATGCAAATGGATTAAATGCTCCAACCAAAAGACATAGACTGGCTGAATGGATACAAATACAGGACACGTATATATGTTGTCTACAAGAGACCCACTTCAGACCTAGGGACATAAACAGACTGAAAGTGAAGGGATGGAAAAAGATATTCCCTGCAAATGGAAATCAAAAGAAAGCTGGAGTAGGAATTCTCATATTAGAAAAGATAGACTTTAAAACAAAGATGATTACAAGAGACAAAGAAGGACACTACATAATGATCAAGGAATCAATCCAAGAAGAAGAAATAACAATTGTAAATATCTATGCACCCAACTTAGGAGAACCTCAATGCATAAGGCAAATACAAACAGCCATAAAAGGGGAAATCGACAGTAACATAATCATAGTAGGGGACTTTAACATCCCACTTTCACCCATGGACAGATCATCCAAAATGAAAATAAATAAGGAAACACAAGCTTTAAATGATACATTAAACAAGATGGACTTAATTGATATTTATAGGACACTCCATCCAAAAACAACAGAATACACATTTTTCTCAAGTTGCTCATGGAACATTCTACAGGATAGATCATATCTTGGGTCACAAATCAAGCCTTGGTAAATTTAAGAAAATTGAAATTGTATCAAGCATCTTTTCTGAACACAATGCTATGAGTCTAGATATAAATTACAGGAAAAAATCTGTAAAAAATAAAAACACATGGAGACTAAACAATACACTACTTAATAACCAAGAGATCACTGAAGAAATCAAAGAGGAAATCAAAAAATACCCAGAAACAAATGAAAATTGAAACACGAAGACCCAAAACCTATGGGATGCAACAAAAGCAATTCTAAGAGGGAAGTTTATAGCAACACAATCCTACCTTAAGAAACAAGAAACATCTCAAATAAACAACCTAACCTTAAACCTAAAGCAGTTAGAGAAAGAAAACCAAAAAAAAAAAAAACCAAAGTTAGCAGAAGGAAAGAAATCATAAAGATCAGATCAGAAATAAATGAAAAAAAAATGAAGGGAATGATAGCAAAGATCAATAAAATTAAAAGCTGGTGCTTTGAGAAGATAAAAAATAAACTGATAAACCATTAGCCAGACTTATCAAGAAAGAAAAGGAGAAGACTCAAATCAATAGAATTATAAATGAAAAAGGAGAAGTAACAACTGACACTGCAGAAATACAAAGGACCAAGAGAGATTACTACAAGCAACTATATGCCAATAAAATGGACAACATGGAAGAAATGGACAATTTTTTAGAAATGCACAAGCTTCTGAGACTGAATCAGGAAGAAATAGAAAATATGAACAGACCAATCACAAGCACAGAAATTGAAACTGTGGTTAAAAATCTTCCAACAGGGGCTTCCCTGGTGGCGCAGTGGTTGAGAGTCCGCCTGCCGATGCAGGGGACACGGGTTCGTGCCCCGGTCTGGGAAGATCCCACATGCCGCGGAGTGGCTGGGCCCGTGAGCCATGGCCGCTGAGCCTGTGCTCCCCAACGGGAGAGAGGCCACAACAGTGAGAGACCAGCGTACAGCAAAAAAAAAAAAAAAAAAAAAAATCTTCCAACAAACAAAGCCCAGGACCAGATGGCTTTACAGGCGAATTATATCAAACATTTAGAGAAGAGCTAACACCTATCACTCTCAAACTCTCCCAAAATATAGCATAGGGAGGAACACTCCCAAACTCATTCAACGAGGCCACCATCACCCTGATACCAAAACCAGACAAAGATGTCACAAAAAAAACAATACTACAGACCAATATCACTGATGAACATACATGCAAAAATCCTCAACAAAATACTAGCAAACAGAATACAACAGCACATTAAAAGGATCATACACCATGATCAAGTGGGATTTATCCCAGGAATGCAAGGATTCTTCAATATGCGCAAATCAATCAATGTGATACACCCTATTAACAAACTGAAGTATAGAAACCATACGATCATCTCAGTAGATGCAGAGAAAGCTTTTGACAAAATTCAACACCTATTTATGATAAAAGCCCTCCAGAAAGTAGACAGAGAGGGAACTTAACTCAACATAATAAAGGCCATAAATGACAAACCCACAGCGAACATCATTCTCAATGGTGAAAAACTGAAACCATTTCCACTAATATCAGTAACAAGACAAGGTTGCCCACTCTCACCACTATTATTCAACATAGTTTTGGAAGATTTAGCCACAGCAATCAGAGAGGAAAAATAAATAAAAAGAATCTAAATCAGAAAAGAAGAAGTAAAGCTGTCACTGTTTGCAGATGACATGATACTATACATAGAGAATCATAAAGATGCTACCAGAAAATTTCTAGAGATTATCAATGAATTTGTTAAAGTAGCAGGATACAAAATTAATGCACAGAAATCTCTGGCATTCCTATACACTACTGATGAAAAATCTGAAAGTGAAATTAAGAAAACACTCCCATTTACCATTGCAACAAAAAGAATAAACTATCTAGGAATAAACCTACATAAGGAGGCAAAAGACTTGTATGTAGAAAATTATAAGACACTGATGAAAGAAATAATGTCTATACTACCCAAAGCAATCTACAGATTCAATGCAATCTCTATGCAACTACCAATGGCATTTTTCACATAACTAGAACAAGAAAATTCACAATATGTATGGAAACACAAAAGACCCCTAATAACTAAAGCAGTCTTGAGAAAGAAAACTGGAGCTGGAGGAATCAAGGTCCCTGACTTCAGACTATACTACAAAGGTACAGTAATCAAGACTGTGTGGTACTGTAACAAAAACAGAAATATAGATCAATGGAAAAGGATAAAAGCCCAGAGTTAAACCTGTGCACATATGGTCACCTTATCTTTGATAAAGGAGGCAAGAATATACAGTGGAGAACAGAGAGCCTCATCAATAAGTGGTGCTGGGAAAACTGTATAGGTACATGTAAAAGAATGATATTAGAACACT
The DNA here is from genome assembly GCF_937001465.1 of Orcinus orca. NCBI lineage: Eukaryota > Metazoa > Chordata > Mammalia > Artiodactyla > Delphinidae > Orcinus > Orcinus orca. Next base: position 68,177,815 of record NC_064580.1, read on the forward strand.
CCCTAACACCATACACAAAAATAAACTCAAAGTGGATTAGGGAGCTAAATGTAACCCCAGACACTATCAAACTCTTAGAGGAAAGCATAGGCAGAATACTCTATGCCATAAATCACAGGAATATCCTTTTTGACCCATCTCCTAGAGAACTGGAAATAAAAATAAAAATAAACAAATGGGATCTAATGAAACTTCAAAGCTTTTACACAGCAAAGGAAACCATAAACAAAACCAAAAGACAACCCTCAGAATGGGAGAAAATATTTGCAAATGAAGCAACTGACAAAAGATTAATCTCCAAAATTTACAAGCAGCTCATACAGCTCAATAATAAAAATCAAACAACCCAATTCAAAAATGGGCAGAAGACCTAAATAGACATTTCTCCAAAGAAGATATACAGTTTGCCAACAAACACATGAAAGAATGCTCGACATCATTAATCATTAGAGAAATGCAAATCAAAACTACAATGAGGGCTTCCCTGGTGGCGCAGTGGTTGAGAGTCCACCTGCCAATGCAGGGGACGCAGGTTCGTGCCCCGGTCTGGGAAGATCCCACATGCCGCGGAGAGGCTGGGCCCATGAGCCATGGCTGCTGAGCCTGTGCGTCCGGAGCTTGTGCTCTGCAACGGGAGAGGCCACAAGAGTGAGAGGCCTGTGTACCGCAAAAACAAAAAAAAAAAACAAAAAAAAAAAAACACTACAATGAGATATCATCTCACACTGGTCAGAATGACAATCGTCAAAAATCTACGGAAAATAAATGCTGGAGAAGGGTGGAGAAAAGAGAACCCTCATACACTGTTGGTGGGAATGTAAATTGATACAGCCACTATGGAGAACTGTATGGAAGTTCCTTGAAAAACTAAAAATAGAACTACCATACGACCCAGCAATCCCACTACTGGCCATATACCCTGAGAAAACCATAATTCAAAAAGAGTCATGTACAACAATGTGCATTGCAGCTCTGTTTACAATAGCTGGGATTTGGAAACCACTTAAGTGTCCATTGACAGATGAATGGATAAAGAAGATGTGGCACATATATATAGTGGAACACTAGTCAGCCATTAAAAAGGAACAAAATTGAGTTATTTGTAGTGAGGTGGATGGACCTAGAGTCTGTCATACAGAGTGAAGTGTTCAGAAAGAGAAAAACATATACCATATTGCTAACACATATATGGAATAAAAAAATGGTTATGAAGAACCTAGGGGCCCAACAGGAATAAAGTCCCAGACCTACTAGAGAAATGACTTGAGGACACAGGGAGGGGGAAGGGTAAGCTGTGACAAAGTGAGAGAGTGGTAGTGTATATATGGACATATATACATTACCAAATATAAAATAGATAGCTAGTGGGAATAAGTCACATAGCACAGGGAGATCAGCTCGGTGCTTTGTGACCAGGTAGAAGGGTGGGAAAGGTAGGGTGGGAGGGAGGGAGATGCAAGAAGGAAGAGATATGGGAGATATATATATATTTATAACTGATTCTCTTTGTTATAAAGCAGAAACTAACACACCATTGTAAAGCAATTATACTCCAATAAAAATGTTAAGAAAAATACTATTAGAACTGATAATCGAATTCAGCAAGGTTGCACAATACAAGATTTCCCTACAGAAATCAGTCACATTCTTTACACTAAAAATTATACATAAGAAAGGGAAAGTAAGAGAAAACCACAAAAAAAAAAAACCAGAAAAAACAATTCCTTTTAAAATCACATCAAAAAATTAAAATACTTAGGAATAAATCTGACCAAAGTGGTCAAAGACTTATATGCTGAGAGCTATAAAACATTGATAAAGGAAATTGAAGATGATTTAAAGAAATGGAAAAAATATCCCATGCTCTTGGATTGGAAGAATTAATATTGTTAATAGGCCATACTAACCAAAGCAATCTGTAGATTTAATGCAACATCTATGAAATTACACATGATGTTTTTCACAGAAGTAGAACAAATAATCTTCAAATTTATATAGAACCATAAAAGACCCAGAATTGTCAAAGCAATCTTGAGGAAAATGAACAAAGCAAGAGGCATAACCCCCCCAGACTTCATACAGTACTAAAAAGTTACAGTAATCAACCCAACATCTATTTTTAAATACAGTTGATGATGTTGATAATAAGGATAAATATTTCTTTATTATGTTATGTGTCTTCTTCAAGACATTTTTTATACTGTTATAAGTTTTATAACTGTATTAATACTTATATAAACATTAATTTATTTTTCATGGTTTCATTGTTTACAACTTTTCTATTCAAACTTTGTTGTACTTGATTTCTTCATTCTGACTCAAGTTTTACTTGGTTTGAATTTAACTTCCTAGATTACTGTAGATGTGTATTTTCTGAAACTGTTTTTTCTTTTTTCCTCACATGCAAATAGTAATTTGTCTCATCATAGAATACTTGGGCTATGATCTCTGATCCCTAAAATTTTGTATAGGTTGCTCTATTGTCTTCCCTAGACAAAAAAATAATAATTAGATAAATTAATGTTTGTATAATTATTAATTGGTCAAAGGATACAAGCATTTATAATGCTTCCACAACCTAGTGGTAAATTTATTTGTTGTACCAGTTTAGATTCATGAATAGTATATGAGAATGTGAGCCTCATCACACCCTTATTGATATTAATTTTGAGGGAGTCATTTTGGAAATGTTTCAGTTTTTCAACAATTATTATTAATTTTTAAAATTTCTTCTTTGGTAAATTTTAATAATTTACTTTTCCCATAAAACTGTATATTCCATCAAGAATTTTGTTAGCATAATTCTGTATGCATAATTCCCTAGTAATTTATCTGGTCTCCCTCATATTTGTGGTTATAACTTTTCTCATTATTCTTTTTGTGGATTTGTTCTATCTCTCTCTTTTGAATAGACTTTATTTTTTACAGTAGTTTAAGGTTCACATCAAAATTAAGAGCAGGATACAGTAATTTCACATATCCTCCCTGCCCCACTCATGCATAGCTTCCCTACTTATTAACATCCCCCATCAGAGTGAGACATTTGTTACAATGGATGAGAATATATTGATACATCATTTTCATTAAAAGTCCGTTGCTTACATTAAGGTTCATTCGGTGTACATTCCATCGATTTGGACAAATATATAATGACCTGCATCCACTATTATAGTATCAGATAGAGTAGTTTCACTGCCCCCCAAATCCTCTGTGTTCCACCTACTCATTCCTCTCCCAAACCCTGGTAACCACTGATATTTTTTGTCTTCATAGTTTTGCCTTTATAGAATATTATATTGTTGGGATTATACATTGTGTAGCCTTTTCAGATGTACTTCTTTCACTTAGTAATACTAATTCAAGTTTCCTCCATTTTTTTTCATGGCTTGATAGGTCATTTCTTTTTAAAAAATGAATAATATTTCATTGTGTGTGCTACCACAGTTTATTTATTCATTCACTTACTAAAGGACATGTTGGTTTTTTTTCTGTTTTGGCAATTATGAGTAAAGCTGTTATAAACATCTGTGTGTGGGTTTTGATGTGGCATAAGATTTCAACTCCTTTAGGTAAATACCAAGGAGTACAATTGCTGGATTATATGCTAAGAGTATGTTTAGTTTTGTAAGAAACTGACATAATGTTTTCTGAAGTTGTTGTGCCATCGCCATTTTGCATTCCCAACAGGAAAGAATGAGAGTTCCTGTTGTCCCACATCCTCATCAGCATTTGGTATTGTGGATGTTCTGGATTTTGGTCATTTTAATAGGTGTGTAGTGGTATCTCATTGTTGTTCTAATTTGTATTTCCCTGAGAATATATTATATGAAGAATATTTTCATATGCTTATTTGCCATATGTATATCTTCTGTGCTGAGGTGACTGTTAAGGTCTTTGGCCCATTTTTTGAACAAACTGTTTGCTTTTTTATTGATGAGTTTTAAGAGTTCTTTGTATATTTTGGGTAACAGTTCTTTATCAGACATGTCTTTTCCAAATATTTTCTCCCGGTTTGTCACGTGTCTTCTAATTCTCTTGATATTGTCTTTCATAGAGTAGAAGGTTTTAATTTTAATGAAGTCCAGCTGATCAATTATTTCTTTCATGAATTATGCCTTTGGTGTTTTATCTAAATATTCATCATCGTACCCCAAATCAACTAGGTATTCTCCTGTGTCTTCAAGGAGTTTTACAGTTTTGAATTTTACATTTAGGTCTATGATCTATATTGAGTTAAGTTTTGTGAAAGGTGTAAAGTCTGTCTGAATTTATTTATTTAGTTTTGTATGTGGATATCCAATTCTTCCAGCACTATTTGTTGAAAAGTGTATATTTTTTCCATTGTGCCTTTGTTTCTTTGTCAAAAATCAGTTGATGGTATTTCTGTGGGTCTATTTCTGAGCCCTCTATTCTATTTCATTAATTTATTTGTGTACTCTATTACCAATAACACATCATCTTGATTTCAGTAGCTTTATAGTTAAGTCTTGGAGTTGAGTTGTGTCAGTCCTCCAACGTTGTTCTTCCGTTCAATACTATGTTGGACTTCTGGATCTTTTGCCTCCTATATACACTTTAGAATAAGTGTGTTGATGTCTGCAAAATAATTTGCTGGGATTTTGATTGAGATTTTACTGAATGTATACATCAAGATGGGAAGAACTGATATCTTGGCAGCATCATCTTCCTATTCATGAGTTTTTCTTTGATACCCTTTGTCAAAATATTTTAGTTTTCCTCTTATGGATTGTGTACTTATTTTTGAGATTTACATCTAAGTATTTCATATTGGGGGTGATAACGTAAATGGTATAGCATTTTTAATTCCAAAACCCCCTGTTCATTGCTGGTGTATATAAAGATGATTGACTGATTGACGTTTATATATTAACCTTGTATCCTGCAGCCTTGTTATAATTGCTTATTGGTTCCAGGAATTTGTTGTTGATTCTTTCAGATTTTCTACACAGACAGTCATGTCATCTGCAAACAAATGGTGTTATTTCTTCCTTAGAAATCAATATACATTTTATTTCCTTTTCTTGCCTTATAGGACATTCAGTATGATGTTGAAAAGCAGTGGTGAGAGGGATACATCCTTACTTTTTTCCTGACCTTAGTGGGAAAGATTTGGACTTCTCACAATTAAGCATGATGTTAGCTATAGAATTTTTATAGCTATTCTTTATCAAGTTAAGAAGTTCTCTATTTCTAGTTTACTAAGGTTTTTTGTTTTGTTTTGTTTTTAATCCTGAATGGATGTTGGATTTGACAAACATTTTTTCTGGATCTATTGATATGATCATTTGATTTTTCTTTTTTAGCTTGTTAATTGTTGGATTGCATTAATTGATTTTCAAATGTTGAACCAAACTTACATTCCTGGGATAACTCCCACTTGGTTGGGTTGTATAATTCTTTTTATACATTGTTACATTCAATTTGCCAACATTTTCTTGAGGATTTCTGCATTTATGTTCATTAGAGATATTGGTTTTCTTTTCTTATAATGTCCTTGTTTTTGTATCACAGTAATTGTGGCTTCACAGAAAGATTTAGGAAGTACTTCCTCTGCTTCTGTCTTCTGAAAGAGATTGTAGAACTTTGGTATAATTTCTTCCTTAAGTGTTTGGTGAAATTTACCAGTTAATCCACCTGGGCCTTATGCTTTCTGTTTTGGAATGTTATTAATTATTGATTCAATTACTTCAATATGTATAGGTCTATTCAGATTGTCTATCTCTTCTTGTATGAGTTTCTGAAAATTGTGTCTTTTAAGGAATTTGTCCATTTCACTTAGGTTATCAAACATATGGACATTGAGGTGTTCATAGTATTTCATTATTATCTTTTAATATCTGTGGAATTTTTAGTCACATTTCTTCTTTCATTTCTGATACTAGTAATTTGTGTTTTCTCTCTTTTTCTTTATTAGTCTGTGTAGAGGTTTATAGACTTTATCAATCTTTACAAGTAACTCACTTTTAGTTTCTTCTCTGTTGTTTATATTTTTATTTGATTTGTCAAATAGGTATCTGTTTTGTTGGAGGCTTTCTTAAGAGCCACCTCTTAAATTTACTTATTCTACTATTTTATGTTTTAAATTTCTGATTTTATCTTTATTATTTCGATCTTCCTACATTCTTCAACATTACCTTGTGATTTGTTTATAATACTTTGTTTTTTATTTTTTGTTAATTATTAAATGTTATTTAATGAAAACACAAGGTCTTTTAATTTGCTGCTTATTATAGCTTTGTTTTATCCTGTCAGTTTTAATTCACAGTAAAGTTCTTATTGCCCAAATAATGATTACAGTTTTGATATTTTTTGATATAAGAATAATTTAGAATTTCTTAATCAGTTTAGTTTCCAATTTGAATTCACTTTAATTGGAGAATGTAACCCATAAATAGTTTCATCTGGGGAATAAATCAAGGATTTTCTTAGGGACCTAATGTATACTGATTTTTGTAAATGTTCCATTGATGTTTGAAAAGAACTATATCTTATCTTTCATTTTCAAGATACATAAAATAGACTATATATAAATATGTAATTTATATATTTATATAAATAATTAATGAAGTATAAATGTTTACATAATAAAAAGTTTAAGCCCCAAATTTAAATATGTGAAGACAGGCTAGCCTAATTTATTTTATACCTACATGATCTACAAAGGACAGAGAGGTGTATTTAAAACACACACACAAACAGATACACACACATGTGAAAAGTTATATTTCTCTGTTTAGCAATAACACAAAAAATAGCTGTTTACTGAGTAGGCCCAAGATTAAATGAGATAATTATTTCACTTTGATTTCCCTTTGCACATCTCCCAGGTAATTCTTGGTTTTGTTTGGGCCCATAAGATAATCTAGGGATTGTGTCCATAATTATTATTGCTAAAATATTATTTTTCAGCATTCAAATTCAAGAGGGTGAAATAGTAGGGTCCTGAACTCACCTCCTCCCATGGACACACAAAATCTATAGGTATATATGGAACAATTTCCTCTCAAAAAAACCCCAAACCTAGCTGAGTGACTCTTAAACACCAAGGGAAAGAACCCCACATCAAGTAAGTAAGAGAGGCTGAGGCACCATAAACTCCACTCCTGCCATTGTCACCAACAATCAAGAGAGAACTCACAAACCCAAGTCTCTCCCTGAGGACCAAAGAGTTTGAATCCTACATCTAGTATCCCAACTTTTAAGACCTGAAGTTGACAGACAATCCCCCCAAATTTGCATCTAGCCTTGAAAGCCAATGGGGCTTGCATCCACAAGACCCACAAAATAACTAAGAAACAGTTCTTAAAGTGCTTGCACACATGGACTCATCTGACCCAGGGCCCAGCACAGAGAAAGCTGACTGAAAAAGAGGCTTTCTGTGAAAGAGGTTTATTTGCTTATATTAAAGGTAAATTAAAACATCAGACTGAAGGACAGGCATCTACTGAGCACACATCTGGGACCCTACTATAATAGTCACTAAAGATGGAAACTGGTGGGTGACATCTTTTTGCTCTCCCTATGCCTCCCTCCAGCTCACTGGTATCTCCCCAAAATGAACTTCTATCATTGTCTGGCACACCAATATGTGACTACCACCTAGGGTAAACCTCTAGATCACCTGGCTCTGGTGGCTAGTAGAAATTATGTTAGTGAGTCCCACAGGACTGTAACAAATGGAGAAAGAGTTCTTAACTAGATATCACCCTCAGGGCACAGCAGAGACACAACAGGCTAAGACACCCAGTATTTCTATGAATGAGGCCTATTAGCTTATCTTCATAACTGTATCCTGAGGGGCAGGTCTCTAATTAAACACATATCTAAGGGCCAGCAATAATCTGCTCCAGAGACCTTAGATGGTAGGTGCTATTTTTGCACTCTCCATCGACCATGCTCCAGAATACTAATATCTCCTTGAGGGGCAGTTCCTACATATGTTTGGTGCCCCAGTTTTTGTGGCTGCTATCCAGGAGAAGCCTTTTGGTCCCTGGCCTCTGGTGGCCAGTAGGGATTGTGTTCATATGTTTAGTGGCATAGTAACAGTTAAGAAACAGTTCTTAACTGCCTATCACCTCATGAACCAGGGGGGATGAAGAAGAAAGAAATACCCATCTCCTAGTCTTCCAATGAAAGAGTTATACTTGCATATTTTAAAAGTTGCTGAATGAAGATCTGGCTTCCAATCATCCTGAACCTAAATGCTGACTGAAATCCTCCCCTTTGGGACACTGACAGGGCTTAGCATACCTCACCACTAAAAATAAAGTAGTCCACTTGGACAAGCACAATGATTTGAGATACATCCAAGATCCTGGGCAGGATTTAACCATAAGGTTCATTTCCTACATGAGGCCAATCTTTCAAGGCAGGGAAATATGGCTGTTGTATCTAATACATAGACACCAACACTTAAAACTTAACAGGATAGAGTTAAGTGAAATGATGAGAAAGATAAATATACTCCAAATGAAAGAACAAGGTAAAACCTCAGAAAAAAGTATTTACAAAATGGAGATAAGTAATCTACCTGATAAAAAGTTCAAAGTAATGTCATAAGGATGCTCACCTACCTTGGGAGAAGAGTGTATAACAAAATGAGAATTCCAAGAAAGATATATAGATATAGATATAGACATAGATATAGATATGTATATATGAAAGTACCAAATAGAAGTTACAGAGCAGAGGTATACACCATAACTACAATTAAAAATATAATAAAGAGCTTCAACAAGAGATTAGATGAAGCAGAAGAAAACATGTGAACTCTAAGACAGGGCAGTGAACCTCACTCAATGAGAGCAGAAAAAAAAGTGAAGAAGCTTAAGGGACTTATGGCACAACATCAAGGGGACCAACATTCACACTTTAGGTGTCTCAGAAGGGGAAGAGAGAGAGAAAGGGGAAGAAAAATTATTTAAGGAAATAATGGCTAAAAACTTCCCTAACATGGAGAAGGAAACACACATCCATATCCAGGAAGAATGGAAAGTTCCAAATAAAAATGAACTCATAGATACCCAAAACAAGACATAATTAAAATTTCAAAAGTTAAAGTCAAGGAGAGACTCTTAAAAGAAGCAAGAGAAAAACAACTTGCTATATACAAGGGAACTCCCATAAGACTCTCAGGAGATTTTTCTGTAGAAGCTTTGCACTCCAGAAGTGTGTATCATGATATATTCAAAGTGCTGAGGAAAATAAAGCAAACAAAAGAAACGAGCAAAAAACCTTCCAAGCGTGAATACTCTACCTGGTAAAGTTGTCATTCAGAATTGAAAGAGTAATAAAGAGTTTTCCAGAAGCAAAAGCTAAAGAAGTTCAACACCCTTAGACAGGCCTTATAAGAAATGTTAAGGTATTTCACGAAGCTTAAACAAAGAGCACTAATTAGTTATAAGAAAACATATGAAACCATAAATCTCACAGATACAAGTAAATATACAGTAAAATTAAGTTAATCTCATATTGTAAAGGTGGCAGATTAATCATTTATAAAGTGAGTAGGAAGGTAAAAGACAAAAGTGTAAAAATAACTATAGCTACAATAATTTGTTAAGGGATACACAGGATAAGATGATGTAAATTGTGACATCAAAAACATAAAATGTAGGGGGGAATAAAAATGTAGAGCTCTAGTATGTGTTCAAAGTTAATTGTTATCTACTTAAAACACATTGTGGTAAATATCAATTGTTTTATGTAAGCCTCATGGAAACCACAAAGTGAAACACTATAGTAAACATAGTTAAGAAAAAGAAGAAATAATACAAGCACACCACTGCATAAAGTCATCAAATCATGAAGGAAGAAAACGAGAGAAGAAAGGAAGAGTGGAATTACAAAACAGCCAAAAGAATAATTAGCAAAATAGGCAGAAAACAACTGACAAGATGACAATAAGTACATACCTATCAATAATTACTTTAAATGTAAATGGACTAAATTCTCCAATCAAAAGACATAGAGTGGCTAAATGGATAAAAATATAAAATACCAATCTATTGGGTTGGCAAAAAAGTTCATTTGGATTTTTCATGACATCTTATGGAAAATCCTGAATGAACTTTTTGGCCAACCCAATGTATGCTGCCCACAATAGACTCACCTCAGATATAAGAAATACACAAACTGAAAGTAAAGTGATGGAAAAAGATATTCCATGCAAATGGAAACTAAAAGAAATCTAAGATACCTATACTTATATCAGACAAAATAGACTTTATAAGACAACGACTGTGACAAGCCAAAATGAAGGTCATTATGTAATGATAAAGGCATCAATACAAGTTAAAAATATATCATTTGTAAATATTTGTGCTCCCAACATAGGAGCACCTACATATTTAAAACAAATATTAACAGACCTAATGGGAGAAATAGACATCATTACAAGACTAGTAAGTGAACTTAATACCTCTTTTCATCAGTGGATAGATTATCCAGACAGAAATTTCATAAGGAAACATTGACCTTAAACAACATGTTAGATCAGATGAACTTAGCTGACTTGTACAGAACAATCCATTCAAAAGCCACAGAATACACATTCTTCTGAAGCACACATGAAACATTCTTCAGGATAGATTATATATTAGACCACAAAAAAGTTATAATAAATTTAAGGTTGAAATCATATCAAGCATCATTTCCAACCACAATATTATGAAGCTAGAAATCAAATATAAGAAGAAACTGGAAAATTCACAAATATGTTAAGATTAAACAACATGCTACTGAACAATCAATGGTCAAAGAACAAATCAAAAGAGAAATTTTTAAAAGTTAGCCAAATGAAAATGGAAACACAGCATACCAAAACTTATGGGATGGGGCAAAAGCAGTTCTAAGAGGGAAGTTCAAAGTGAAAAATGCCTACATGAAGAAAAAAGAAAGATTTGAAATGAAAAACCTAACTGTACACCTCATAGAACCAGAAAAAGAAGAACAAATAAAGCCCAAAATTAGTAATAGGGAATAATAAAAATCATAGTGCAAATCAATGAGACTAAAAACACAATAGAAAAGATCAATGAAACTAAGAACTGGTTTTTTGAAACGGTAAACAAAATTGGCAATTTTTTAGCCAAATTCACAAAGAAAAATATATAGAGAGAACTCAAGTAAATAAAATCAGAAATAAAAAGGAAAATATAACAATTTATACCACAGAAATACAAAGGATCTGAAGAAACTACAATGAAAAAATTACATGCCAACTAATTGGACAACATAGAAGAAATGGATAAATTCCTAGAAACATACAACCTACCAAGTCTGAATCATGAAGAAATAGAAATATAAACAAACAATTACTAGGAAGGAGACTGAATCAGTAATAGAAAAAAAAGTTCCAGGACTTCCATGGCAGTCGAGTAATTAAGACTTCACCTTCCAATGCAGAGGTTGTGGGTTCAATCCCTGGTCGGAGAGCTAAGATCCCACATGCCTTGTGGCCAAAAAAACAGGACATAAAGCAGAAACAATGTTGTAATAAATTCAATAAAGACAAAAAATTAGTCCCAACATAAAGAAGTCCAGGATTAGATGGCTTCACTGGTGGATTCTATTAGTGACTTAAAGAATAATTAATACCAGTCTTTCTCAAACTATTCCAAACATAACAGAAGATGAAGAAACACAGTTAAACTAATATTACAAGGCTAGTACTAGCCTGATTTTAAAAATCAGACAGGGACACCAGGAGATAATAAAATCACAGCCAATATCCTTGATGAATATACACGCATAAATCCTCAACAAAATAATAGCAAGCCAAAACAATATATTAAAAGGATCATATGCCATAATCAAGTGAGATTTTTCAAGAAATGCAAGGAAAGTTTGACATCTGCATATCAATAAATGTGAACACCATATTTACAAAATGAAAAATAATCTATTATCTCTTTCTTCCATATCTATCATATTTTTTAATTGATGATTTCATTTATTGTTTTCCTCCAAATTACAAGAGAGAGTAAGATTCTCTGGAAAATGCTGATAACACTCTCTTATGCCTCTAATACTGATTTTATTATGTGATTGCATTTAAAAATTTTTTTATAATCTCTCATATCTCATCAACCTCTACTTTTACCATCCAAATCTCAATCATCTTGTTTTACATGCCTATATATTGTATTTTTTTACTATGTTAATTCCTGTCACACAACATAGTGAAGCAATATTTTTATACATTTCAAAATGATTGCCACCATAAAACTAGTTACTATCTATCGCTATACAAAGATATTATATAATTATTGACTATATTCCCCACACTGTATATTTTATAACCATGACTCATTTATTTTGCATCTGGAAGTTTTCACCTTTTAATCTCCATCCCCTATTTTTCTCCTTCCCCACAGCCCTCTGCTCTAACAATGATCATTTTTTTCTCTGTATTTATGACTGTATTTCTGTTTTGTTATATCTGGTCATTTGTTTTGTTTTCTAGATTCCAAATACAGGTGATATAATAGGGTATATGTTTTTCTCTTTCTGACTCATTTGACTTAGCATAATACCCTCTAGGTGCACCACATTGTTGCAAATGGCAAGATTTAATTCATTTTTATGGCTAGTATTCCATTGTTTATATATCACATCTTCATTATCTATTAATATATTGATGTACATTTAAGTTGCCTCCATATCTTGGTTATTGTAAATAATGCTGCAATGAATATATATCTTCTCATATTATTGTTTTCATGTTCTTCAGATAAATACCTAGGAGTGGAATTGCTCTGTTGTATGATAGTTCCATTTTTATTTTTTTGAAGAATATCCACACTGTTTTTCATAACAGTAGCACCAACACACATTCCCACCAACAGTACATGAGTGCTCTATTTTCTCCAATTCTTTGCTAACACTTATTTCTCATCTTTTTAATGACAGACATTCTGACAGGTGTGAGGTGATATTTCATTGTGCTTTTGATTTACATTTCCAGGATGATGAGTAATGTTGAGCATCTTTTCATGTGACTGCTGGCCATATGTACGTCTTCTTTAAAAAATGTCTACCCAGACTCTCTGCCCATTTTTTTATTGGGTTGTTTGGTTTTGATGTTCAGTTGTATGAGTTCTTTGTATATTTTGGATATTAACCCTTTTGGGTACATCATTTGTAAATATCTTCTCCCATTCAGTAGGTGGCATTTTTGTGTTGTTGAAAGTTTCCTTCTCAGTGCAAAAGCTTTTTAGTTTGATGTAATCCAATTTGTTTATTTTTTTCTTTTGTTTCCCTTTACTGAAGAGGTATATCCAAAAAATATATTACTAGGACCAATGTCAAAAACTTACTCCCTGTATTTTTTTGTTTTGTTTTGTTTTGTTTTTGTGGTGCGCAGGCCTCTCACTGTTGCGGCCTCTCCCATTGCGGAGCACAGGCTCCAGACATGCAGGCTCAGCTGCCATGGCTCATGGGCCCAGCCGCTCCACAACATGTGGGATCTTCCCAGACCGGGACACGAACCTGTGTCCCCTGCATCAGCAGGCAGACTCTCAACCACTGCATCACCAGGGAAGCCCCCCTATGTTTTCTTAAAGAAGGAATGTTATAGTTTCAGATCTTACATTTAAGTCTTTAATCAACTTTGAATATATGTTTGTATAAAGGGTGAGAGTGTAGTCCAGTTTAATTCTTTTGCATGTAGCTGTCCAGTTTTATCAAAACCATTTATTGAAGAGGCTTTTTCTCACTGTGTATTCTCACCTCCTTTGTCATAGCTGAATTGCCCATAAAATGTTGGTTTATTCCTGGGCCCTCTATTCTGTTCCATTTATCTATGTGTCTGTTTTTGTGCCAGTACCATACTGTTTGATTATTGTATTTTTGTAGTATAGTTTGAAATCAGGGAGGAGATACCTCTAACTTTGTTCTTCTTTTTCAAGTTTGTTTTGGCTATTTGGAATTTTTTGTGTTTCCATACAAATTTTAGAATTATTAGTTCTAGTTCTGTGAAAAATGCCATTGGTATTTTGATTGGAATTGCATTGACTCTGTAGATTGCCTTGTGTAATATGGTCATCTTAACACAAACTTAATTTTGGAAAGCAGAGAGCAGCAAAATGGCAGACTAAGAAGCTCCAAACTCTCATCCCCCCATAGAAATAACAAAAACAAAATCAGTAAGAGACTGAAACATCTTTACTAAAGCTCTAAGAAATAGTCAAAGGTTTACAGCAACAAAGTGAATGTCCAGCCAAGAAAAAGCTATATTCAAAAGGGTAAGCAAGTTTTGTGGCATTTCTTTATTTGCTCCTACCCATTCTCTTTCCTGGTGCCACAGCAGTCTTGGTCTTGAAGCAGTGGTATCCCAATAATAATGTTCATGTTCTAGCAAGAGAATGTAAACTAAATAAGTAAATAAATGGTGTCCCAATTGCAAAAGAAGAGACAAAATTATTTCGGCTTGAAGGTGACACAATCTTATGTGTAGAAAACCCTGAAGATTTCTCACACACACACAAAATTTTAGAGCTAATAAATGAATTGAACAAAATTACAGGGTACAAAATCAACCATGAAAATCAGTAGTATTTCTGTGCAGTAGCTAGCAAACAATCCAAAGATAAAATTGAGCAAATGATTCCATTTACAATAGCATTAGAGAGAAGTAAATACTTAGAAATAAATTAACCAAGAAGGTAAAACTTTTTACACTGAAAACTACAAAATTTTGCTCAAATAAATTAAAAAGTATAATTTTTAATTATAAATATTTATTTATTTATTTATAAGAAATAAATAACTGGAAAGACAGCCCATATTCATGGATTGGAAGACTTACTACTATTGTTAAGATACTAGCCAAAACAATCTATAGATTTGATACAATCCATATCAAAATCCCAGTGGTGTTTCTTTTTTTATTTTATTTTATTATCTTTAATTCTTTTAAGCAATATTAAGCAGACTTAATTTCCAAAGATGTTTTTTCTCACCACCACCCCCTTTTAAATTTTTATTATTTTTTTACATCTTTATTGAAGTATAATTTGCTTTACAATTGTGTGTTAGTTTCTGCTTTATAACAAAGTGAATCAACTATACATATACATATATCTCCATATCTCTTCCCTCTGCCGTCTCTCTCACACCCTCCCTATCCCACCCATCTAGGTGGTCACAAAGCACTGAGCTGATCTCCCTGTGCTATGTGGCTGTTTCCCACTAGCTATCTATTTTACATTTGGTAGTATATATATAAGTCCATGCCACTCTCTCACTTCATCCCAGCTTACACTTTCCCCTTCATGTGTCCTCAAGTCCATTCTCTATGTCTGTGTCTTTATTCCTGTCCTGCCCCTAGGTTCTTCATAACCTTTTTCTTAGATTCCATATATATGTGTTAGCATACGGTATTTGTTTTTCTCTTTCTCACTTACTTCACTCTGTACAACAGACTCTATGTTCATCCACCTCACTACAAATAACTCAATTTTGTTTCTTTTATGGCTAATATTCCATTGTATATATGTGTCACATCTTCTTTATCCATTCATCTGTCGATGGACACTTAGGTTGCTTCCATGTCCTGGCTATTGTAAATAGTGCTGCAAAGAACACTGTGGTTGAAACCAGTGGTGTTTTTGCAGAAATGTCAAAACCAATCCTAAAATTCTTGTATTAAAAGGGATCCCAAATAGTCAAAATGATCTTAAAAAAGACCAAAAGTGGAAGATTCAGACTTTCTTTTTTAATTTTTATTTATTTACTTTTATTGATTTATAGTTGATTTACAATGTTGTGTTAATTTCTGCTGTACAGCCAAGTGATTCAGGTATATATATATATATATATATATATATATATATATATATATATATATATATATATATATACATACATTTTTAAAATATTCTTTTCTATTATGGCTTATCACAAGATATTGAATATAGTTCCCTGTGTTATACCTTGTTGTTTATGAATTCTATATATAATATAATAGTTTGTATTTGCTAACCCCAAACTCCCAGGCCATCCCTCCCCCGTCCCCTCTCTCCCTTGGGAACCACAAGTATGTTCTCTATGTCTGTGTGTCTGTTTCTGTTTCATAGATAGGTTCATCTGTGTCATGTTTTAGATTCCACAGGTAGGTGATATCATATGGTATTTGTCTTTCTCTTTTTTACTTACTTTACTTAGTCCTCCCATGTTGCTGCAAATGGAATTATTTCTTTCATTTTTATTACTGCATAATATTATATTGTAAATATGTACCATATCTTATTTATCCATTTATCTGTTGATGGACATTTAGGTTGCTTCTATGTCTTGGCTATTATGAATAGTGTGGCTATAAACATAAGGGTGCATGTATCTTTTCAAATTATACCTTTGTCCAGATATATGTCCAGGAGTGGGATTACTGGATCACATGGTAACTCTATTTTTAGTTTTTTGAGGAACCTCCATACTGTTTTCCATAGTGACTGCACCAACTTATATTCCCACCAACAGTATAGGAGGGTTCCCTTTTCTCCACAACCTCTCCAGCATTTGTTATTTGTAGACATTTTAATGATGGCCATTATAACCAATGTGAGGTGGTACATCATTGTAATCTTGATTTGCATTTCTCTAATAATTGGTAATGATGAGCATATTTTCATGTTCTTATTGTATGCCTTCTTTGGCGAAACGTTTATTTAGGTCTTCTGCTCATTTTTTTCAGATGGGTTCTTTGCTTTTTTGTTGTTGCTGTGGAGTTGTATGAGCTACTTGTATATTTTGGAAATTAAGCTCTTGTGGGTTGCATCATTTGCAAATATTTTCTCCCAGTCCATAGGTTGTCTTTTTGTTTTGCTTATGGTTTCCTTTGCTATACAGAAGGTTGTAAGTTTGAATAGTTCCCATTTGTTTATTTTTGCTTTTATTTCTATTGCCTTGGGGGACTGACCTAAGAAATTATTGGTAAAATTTATGTCAGAGAATGTTTTGCCTATGTTCTCTTCTAGGAGTTTTATGGTTTCATGCCATATTTAAGACACACACTTTCTGATTTTAAATCTTACTATAAAAGTATAGCAATCAGTATAGTCTGGTATTATGACATACATATAGACAAATGAATGAGTATATAGAACTCTGAACTAAACCCTCACATATATGATCACTTGATTTTCTAAAAGGGTGCCAAGATCATTCGATAAGAAAAAGATAGTCTTTTCAACAAATGTGGAAAAAATGGATGTCCACATGTGTAGAATGAATTTGATCCTGTATCTTACATCACTTGCAAAAATAAATTTAAAATAGATCAAAGACCTAAATGTAAGAGCCAAAGCTGTAAAACTTTTAGAAGAAAACATGGGGGAAATATTCTTTATATTGGATTTGGCAATCATTTTTTGGATATGCTACCAAGTTCACAGGCAACTAGAGAAACAATAAATAAATTAGACTTCATCAAATTTTTAAAAATGTGCATTGAAAAACACTATCAAGAGAGTGAAAAACCAATTTATGTAATGGAAGAAAATATTTTAAAATTATATATCCGATAAGGCATTAACATCCAGAATGTGAAAAGAACTCCTACAACTCAATGACAACACTACACACCATCAAAAATATTGGCAAAGAACTTGACATTTCTCCAAGGAAAGTATACAAACGGTCAATAAGTACCTAAGAAGCTGCTCAACATCACTACCCACTGGAGAAATGTAAATCAAAACTACAATGAGACACAGCCTCACACTCATTAGAATAGTGAAAATTAACGAGTGTTGGTAAAGATGTAGAGAAATTAGAACACTTGTGCATAGCTGTTGGGAATGTAAAATTTACAGCCACTGTGAAAAACAGTTTGGTGATTCTTCCAAAAGTTAAACATAGAATTATCATATGATTTACCAGTTCCATTCTATATACTCAAAAGAATCAAAAGGAGGAACTAAAATAGCTACATGTATACCAACGTTCATAACAACAGTATCATTTACAATAGCTAAAAGTTGGAAACATCTTGTATGCCCAACAACAGATGAACAGATCATGCATACATGGTATATACATGCAGTGATGTACACATTCAATGGGTACATACATACAACAGAATATTATTCAACCTTGAAAAATGAAATTCTTATATATGTTACAACATGCATGAACCTTGAAAATATGCTAATTGAAATAAGCCAGGCACAAAAGGACAAATATTGTATGATTCCATTTATATCAAATACCTAGAAGAGACAGATTCATAAAGAAAGTAAAACAGTGGTTAGCAGGGGCTTGGGTGAGTGAGGGATGGAGAATTATTGTTTATTTGATACAGATATTTTATCTGGGATTATGAAAAAGTTCTTGAAATTGGTAGTGGTGATTTCACAACATGGTGAATATACTTAATGTTACTGAATTGTACACTCAGAAATGGTTAAAATGGTAAATTTTACATGATGTGTATTTTACCACAATATTTTAAAAAAACCTCCAGGCAATTCAGGTATTGTGAACACAGAATATTTGATAGTATCAAAGCACTCTTTAATAGGTTCTTTTTAGTTGTATAAAGATATTGTGATTTGTTAAATATAACCTTTATTCTTTCAAGATACATACTAAACTATTTGCAGATGGGATTTTCTTTAAAATAATTGGAAAGAATGTGTAGATAAATTGGCATTGGCCATGACTAAACTGAGTCATGAATAAATATGGATTAATTATATTATTTTATCTTTGTATATGTTTGAAACTTTCAATAATAATGAATTTAGGGGAAAAAGCGATTGGGTAGTACAAAATAAATGTGTATATTCTCTGTTGTATTACATTTAGACAACAAAACCTCTGCTGGGAACTCTAAGGTTCCAATTCCTCCATCTTTCCACTCCAGCCTTTTCTCCACCTCAGGGTCCTAGTTCAATTTTGACATTATCCGGCATAATGAAAGCCTGGAGTTCTGTAGTTCATGGGAGGGAAATATGGCTCCCAATTCCTATGTTGGATTAGACTTGGTTCCTCTTTATTCTCCAATGAAGAGCGTGTATAAGACAAACCAACCTCTTATTGCACTTATTAATCCCCTCTGGTATTACTTTTTTGAATTGTTTTGCTAGACATCCTCTCACTAGGTAGTCAGATAGGAGGGAACAGGGGACACAAATTTTAGGAAGTAAATTATATATGCAGAGGGGTGTGTGTCAGACTATCTGGATCCAGACACCAACCCAACAAGTTATTATCTGTGCTTGACATCTTTAATTCTCAGTTTTCTGAAATATAAAATAGAATTAATAAAAGCACCTGCTTCATATGATTTTTATTAGAATTAAATGAAATAATGAATATAAAGTACCTGGCCTAAAGAAAGCACTCAAAACATAATTGCTATCATTGCTATATCTTCACTGACATTGTGTCTTATTGTTTATTAGTTGGTGGGTGAAAAATAGTCACATTCTAATTTGCATCACTTTAATTACTGGCTTATTAGCTATTTGGGTTTTTTTTTTCCTTCTATATTTTGTTGGTTCTATTCCTTTACTCAACTTTAATAAACAAGTTGTATTTTTCTTATTGATATATAACCACTTTAAGAGTTGAAGGGAGTAGTGAGGTCTCTTATTCAAATGGAATGTGCAAGAACCACCTCAAATCATTCAAGTTCAAATTTTATAAAAGCATTCCAGTGTTGAGGTGAGAAAATGTTCAGGGCCAAGCCTTGGGAAACTTTAACATCTTATTCAGTTTGGGTTCTCAGAGTTGGAAAGTGAATTGGTTGGTGCAGCCACTTTAGAAAATATCCTGGCAGTTCCTCAGAAAATTCAACGTAGAGTTACCATACAACCTGGCAATTCCACTCCCAGGTATCTACAGGGAAATGAAAACATATGCTTACACTGAAACTTGTATGTAAATGCCCACTGCAGCATTATTTATAATAGCTCTAAAGTGGAAACCACACAAATTTTCAACAGCTGATGACTGGATAAACAAAATGTGATATATCTATACCATATAATATTATTTGGCAATAATAACAAATGAAGTACTGATAATGTTGCAACATGTATGAACGTTGAAAACTTATGCTATATGAGAGAATGAAGCTACAGTTTGGCAGATGCTGCATAACTGTATGGAAACTGCTCCTGTTGGGTATCCTCTTTTCCATATTTATATCTCTTACTGGCTCTGCTAACACCATCTCTCCCTTGTTCCTTATAGGTTAAAAGTTTCATTCTGTTGTTTGTCCTTGGGTATTTCAACACTCCGTTTTTATTTCCTTCATCCTGCTTGTATACCTGTAAATAATCTTTTCACTAAAATTTCTTCAGTTAAAGCTCTTAAGTATGATATCTGTTTTTCCCTGGACTCTGACTGTTAGAGTAAGTTAAGAGCTTTGCACAATAGTCTCCTGTAATTTAAACACTTTTTTTTGTATCTGTGGATAAATCAGCTGTCTAATTTTTGTGACATTGGCTACTTTTCCCACCTTCCATTTAAAAATTGAATGAATAGCTTTTGCTACTCTCTTGAATAGCTTTGCCAAAAGGCTTGTCTATTTAACTGTTATTTTTAAAAATAAATATTTAAATTTAATATAACATTTTATTTTTTTTACTAACCTTTAAAAATTTACTTCTAATGCTCTCTTTTGGCTAAATTCAGTGCCTTTGCAAAATTTCTTGAATTAAAATCTTAGTCTATTCCTTCTTGTAAATAGTGAATAATGGGAGACCTTCAAGATGGAGGAGGAGTAAGATGTGGAGATCACATTCCTCCCAACAAATACATCAGAAATACATATGAACGTGGAACAACTTCTACAGAACACTTACTGAACGCTGGCAGAAGA
This sequence comes from Orcinus orca, assembly GCF_937001465.1. Lineage (NCBI taxonomy): Eukaryota > Metazoa > Chordata > Mammalia > Artiodactyla > Delphinidae > Orcinus > Orcinus orca. The sequence goes on from NC_064580.1 coordinate 68,198,669, forward strand.
CCTCAACTTCCCAAAAGGCAAGAAACACCCCATGTACCTGGTCGTGTAGCTGACAGGGTCTTGGTGCTCCGGCCAGGTGTCAGGCCTATGCCTCTAAGGTGGGACAGCCGAGTTCAGAACATTGGTCCACCAGAGACCTCCCAGTTCCATGTAATATCAAACGGTGAAAGCTCTCCCAGAGATATCCATCTCAACGCTAAGACCCAGCTCCACTCAACGACCAGCAAGCTACAGTGCTGGACACCCTAGGACAAACAACTAGCAAGGCAGGAACACAATCCCACCAATTAACAAAGTGGCTGCCTAAAATTATAATAAGGTCACAGACACCCCAAAACACACCACTGGATGTTGTCCTACCCACCAGAAAGACAATATCCAGCTTCATTCAATAGAACACAGGCACCAGTCCCCTCCACCAGGAAGCCTACACAACAAAATGAACAAACTTTACCCACTTGGAGCAGACTACAAAAACAACGGGAACTATGAACCTGCAGCCTGTGAAAAGGAGACCCCAACACAGTAAGTTAAGCAAAATGAGAAGACAGAGAAACACATAGAAGATGAAAGAGCAAAGTAAAAACCCACTAGACCAAACAAATGAAGAGAAAATAGGCAGTATACATGAAAACGAATTCACAGTAATGATATTAAAGATTATCAAAAATCTTGGAATTAGAAAGGAGAAGATACAAGAAACATTAACAAGGAACTAGAAGAACTAAAGAGCAAACAATGATCAACAACACAATAAATGAAATTAAAACTACTCTAGAAGGAATCAAAAGCAGAATAACTGAGGCAGAAAAAGAGATAAGTGACCTGGAAGATGAAATAGTGGAAATAACTACCACAGAGCAGAATAAAGAAAAAAGAATGAAAAGAACAGAGGAGATTCTCAGAGACCTCTGGGAAAACATTAACTCACCAACATTCAAATAATAGGGTCCCAGAAGAAGAAGAGAAAAAGAAGGGGACTGAGAAAATATTTGAAGAGATTATAGTTGAAAACTTCCCTAATATGGGAAAGGAAATAGTCAATCAAGTCCAGGAAGCTCAGAGAGTCCTATACAGTATAAATCCAAGGAGAAACAGGACAAGACACATATTAATCAAACTATCGAAAATTAAATACAAAGAAAAAATATTAAAACCAGAAAGGGAAAAACAACAAATAACACACAAGGGAATCCTCATAAGGTTAACAGCTGATATTTCAGCAGAGACTCTGCAAGCCAGAAGGGAGTGGCAGGACATATTTAAAGTGATCAAACGAAAAAACCTAAAACCTACAACCAAGGTTACTCTAGTCAGCATGGATCTCATTCAGATTCGGTGCAGAAATTAAAACCTTTATAGACAAGCAAAAGTTAGAATTCAGCATCACCAAACCAGGTTTAAAACAAATGCTAAAGGAACTTCTCTAGGCAGAAAACACAAGAGAAGGAAAAGACCTACAATAACAAACCCAAAACAATTAAGAAAAGGGTAACAGGAACATATATATCGATAACTATCATAAATGTAAATGGATTAAATGCTCCAACCAAAACACATAGACTGGCTGAATGGACACAAGAACAAGACCTGTATATATGCTATCAACAAGAGACCCAATTCAGACCTAGGGAAACATACAGACTGAAAGTGAGGGGATGGAAAAAAAGATATTCCCTGCCAATGGAAATGAAAAGAAAGCTGGAGTAGCAATTCTCATATCAGACAAAATAGACTTTAAAATAAAGACTATTACAAGAGACACAGAAGGACACTAAATAATGATCAAGTGATCAATCCTAGAAGATATAACAATTGTAAATATTTATGCACCCAATACAGGAGCACCTCAATACATTAGGCAAATGCTAACAGCCATAAAAGGGGAAATCAACAGTAACATAATCATAGTAGGGGACTTAACACCACACTTCCATGAATGGACAGATTATCCAAAATGAAAATAAAAAATGAAACACAACCTTTAAATGATACATAAAATAAGATGGATTTAATTGATATTTACAAGGCATTCCAACCAAAACAACAAAATACACTTTCTTCTCAAGTGCTTATGGAACATTCTTCAGGATAGATCATATTTTGGATCACAAATCAAGCCTTGGTAAATTTAAGAAAATTGAAATCATATCAAATATCTTTTCCAACCACAATGCTATGAGCCTAGATATCAATTACAGGAAAAAAAACTGTAAAAAATACAAACACATGGAGGCTGCAATACGCTACTAAATATCCAAGAGATCACTGAAGAAATCAAAGAGAAAATCAAAAATATCTAGAAACATATGGTAATGAAAACACGACAACCCAAAACCTGTGGGATGCAGCAAAAGCAGTTCTAAGAAGGAAGTTTATAGCAATAAAATCCTACTTCAAGAAACAAGAAAAATCTGAAATGAACAACCTAATATTATACCGAAAGCAATTAGAGAAAGAAGAACAAAAAGCCCCAAAGTTGGCAGAAGGAAAAAGCCATAAAGATTAAATCAGAAATAACTGAAAAAGAAAGGAAGGAAACAATAACAAAGATCAATAAAACTAAAAGCTGGTTCTTTGAGAAGATAAACTAAATTGACAAACCATTAGCCAGACTCAAAAGGATAAAAAGTTAGAAGACTCAAATCAATAGAATTAGAAATGAAAAAGGAGAAGTAACAACTGACACTGCAGAAATACAAAAGATCATGAGAGATTACTACAAGCAACTATATGTCAATAAAACGACCAACCTGGAAGAAATGGACAAATTCCTAGAAATGCACAACGTGCCAAGACTGAATCAGGAAGAAATAGAAAATATAAACAGACCAATCACAAGCACTGAAATTGAAATTGTGATTAAAAATCTTCCAACAAGCAAAAGCCCAGGACCAGATGGCTTCACAGGCGAATTCTATCAAACATTTAGAGAAGAGCTAACACCTATCCCTCTCAAACTCTTCCAAAATACAGCAGAGGGATGAACGCTCACAAACTCATTCCATGAGGCCACCATCACCCTGATACGAAAACCAGACAAAGATATCTCAAAGAAAGAAAACTACAGGGCAATATCACTGAGGAACATAGGCGCAAAAATCCTCCACAAAATCCTGGCAAACAGAATCCAACAGCCAATTAAAAGGATCATACACCATGGTCAAGTGTGATTTACCCCAGTAATGCAAGGATTCTTCAATAGCCACAAATCAATCAATGTGATAAATCATATAAACAAATTGAAGGAGAAAAACCATATGATCATCTCAATAGATGCAGAAAAAGCTTTCAACAAAATTTAACACCCATTTACAATAAAAACCCTCCAGAATGTAGGCATAGAGGGAACTTACCTCAACATAATAGGCAACATAAAGGACAAACCCACAGCCAGCATCATTCTGAATCATGAAAACCTGAAACCGTTTCCACTAAGATCAGGAACAAGACAAGTGTGTCCACTCTCACCACTATTATTCAACATAGTTTTGGAAGTTTTAGCCACATCAAACAGAGAAAAAAAAGATATAAAAGGAATCCAAATTTGAAAAGAAGAAATAAAGCTGTCACTGTTTGCAGATGACATGATACTACACATAGAGAATCCTAAATATGCTACCATAAAATTACTAGAGGTAATCAGTGAATTTGGTAAAGTAGCAGGATACAAAATTAATACACAGAAATCTCTTGCATTCCTATACATTAATGATGAAAAATCTGCAAGAAAAATTAAGGAAACACTCCCATTTACCACTGCAACGAAAAGAATAACATACCTAGGAATAAGGCTACCTAAGGAGACAAACGACCTGTATGCAGAAATCTATAAGACACTGATGAATGAAATTAAAGATGATACAAACAGATGGAAAGATATACTATGTTCTTAGATTGGAAGAATCAACATTGTGAAAATGTCTATACTACCCAAAGCAATCTATAGATTCAATGCAATCCCTATCAAACTACCAATGGCACTTTTCACAGAACTAGAGCAAAAAATTTCACAATTTGTATGGAAACAGAAAACCCCAGATAGCCAAAGCAATCTTGAGAAAGAAAAACAGAGCTGGAGGAATCAGGCTCCCTGGCTTCAAACAATACTACAAAGCTACATTAATCAAAGCAGTATGGTTCTGGCACAAAAACAGAAAAATAGATCAATGGAACAGGATGAAAGCTCAGAGCTGAACCCATGCACATATGGTCACCTTTTCTTTGATAAAGGAGGCAAGAATATACAATGGAGAAAAGCAGACTTTTGAGGCCTTTTCAATAAGTGGTGCTGGGAAATCTGGACAGCTACATGTAAAGGTATGAAATTAGAACACTTCCTAACACCATACACAATAATAAACTCTAAATGGATTAAAGACCTAAATGTAAGAACAGACACTATAAAAGTTTTAGTGGAAAACATAGGCAGGACACTCTTTGACACAAAACACAGAAACATCTTTTTTGACCTACCTCCTAAAGTAATGAAAATAAAAATAAACAAATTGGACCTAATTAAACTTAAAATCTTTTGCACAGGAAAGGAAACCATAAACAAGATGAAAAGACTACCCTCAGAATTGGAGAAAATATTTGCAAATGAGGGAACTAACAAAGGATTAGTCACCAAAATATACAAGCAGATCATGGAGCTCAATATCAAAAAACAAAGAACCCAATCCAAAAATGGGCAGAAGACGTAGATAGACATTTCTTCAAAGGAGACATACAAGTGGCCAACAAACACAAGAGAAATGTTCAACATCATTAATTAATAGAGAATTGCAAATCAAAGCTACAATGAAGTATCACCTCACACCGGTCAGAATGGCCATCATCAAAAAATCTACAAACAATAAATGCTGGAGAGGCTGTGGAGAAAAGGATACCCTCATACACTGTTGTTGATAATGTAAATTGATACAGCCACTGTGGAAAACAGTACAGAGGTTCCTGAAAAAACTAAAAATTGGAGTACCATATGACCCAACAATCCCAGTACTGGGTATATACCCAGGGAAAACCATAATTCAAAAGAACACATGCACCCCAATGTTCATAGGAGCACTATTTACATTAGCCAGGACATAGAAGCAACCGAAATGTCCATCGACAGAGGAATGGATAAAGAAGTTGTGCTACATATATACAATGGAATGTTACTCAGCCATAAAAAGGAATGAAATTGTGTCATTTGTAGAGATGTGGGTGGACCTAGAGAGTGTCCTACATAGTGAAGTAAGTCAGAAAGAGAAAAACAAATATCATATAATAACACATATATGTGGAATCTATAAAAATTGTATAGATGATCTTATTTTCAAAGCAGAAATAGAGACACAGCCATAGAGAAGAAACATATGGATACCAAGGGGGAAATTGAGGGAAGGGTGGGATGAACTGAGAGAAATGTATTGACACATATATATTTTTGATAAACTGATGGGAAATAGACAACTGATGGAACATACCATTTAGCACAGGGAACTCTACCTAATGCATTGTGGTAACCTAAATGGGAGGGAAGTACAAATGAGAGGGTAGTCCAAATGAGAGGGCATATCTGTATGTGTATGGCTAATTCATTTTTTGGTGCAGTGGAGGCTAACACAACATAGTAAATCAACCATACTCCAATAAAAATTAATAAAAAAAGTAATATAGGAGCATACATGAGAATTTATTCTAAGGATTAAACCAAGAAGGATGAAATACACAACTTAAGCAGGACAAATTTATTGGTATGCATGCATTCATCTAGATTTGGTTATACAATATATCAACTTGAGCACTGAAAAATGGTGCTAATTATCTTCTAGGTCAGTTAAAATGAAGCTTAATAATGGTTTATAGTCAATTAAGTTGAAATGCCAGAACTTTCCTGGCATACTACAGAAAAAGAACTCTAAAGACTCAAGGAGATTGAAATGTTGGAATGGATATATTATGTGCAATCCTCTGATCATATTCCCCACCAAGGCATTAAGAATAATGAGTACTGGTGTGGTCAAGCCCAAGTGGCTTTTAACCATCACAGACAAGGTGAAAGCAATTGATATATTAGATAAACCAAAACCACAGGGCTAGAACACTTATCAATGTAGTTTGTTTCTCAACATCCTCTGGTAGTGGCTAATTAGTCATGCCATCCTTATGCATGAAATGGACAACCTATTGAAGTGATGCTTGATGCATTTAAGCAGAAAAAAATGAGATTTTTGGCCGCAACCTAACTTGGATGGTCATCCTGGGGGTTTTAGCCTTGTACTAAGTTTCCATTCCTGAGACTATTCACAGAATTGGAAACCTTTGGTTTAGAGAGGTTGGATGCATTTTATGAGAATCCCTGAAATGTAACCACAGTTGTATACTTTTATTATTCACTCAATCTTTGTCCATAGATATCCATGTCCATTTACCAGGATGGCTGGATAAAGAGGAAATACCCAGATTTTCTGGAAGTTATTGGACAACTAGAAGAACCTCCAATCCTTATTCGTGCCCCAATTCATGGAGTGAGAGTTATCGCAGGAAAGGGTACAATGGAATCACTAGATTTCTTCATACCCCAATTATCCTTATACCTTATCAAGAGTGTAAACAAAAAGGGGAAGGAAGTACAGAGTTTAGTACTATTATCAAAGATACAAAAATGGTATTTCCTGCCACATTGTAATCTAGTTTGATTTGATTGGAGGAAAAGCCAGGTGTGTCTTAGAGAATGACTGGGGTTTACTGCAAATTTATTCAGGGTATGAGGCTAATTCCAGCTTTAGCTGTGAATGTGATGTCTCTGTTGAAGCAAATTAACACAGATACTGGCAGTTAATATGCAGTCATTTCTATGCCAAATCCCTTACTCCTTCCTCATTTTTTTCTGTAAAGAAAATCCGAAGCAGTTTGCCTTCAGGTGGCCTTCACTTTCTTGTATTAGGCCTATATAATCTCCTCTGCTCTCTGTTAAAGTTTCATCAGGAATGACTCTGATTGTGTTGATATCCTCCATAAATCATCATGCTGGTCCATTACATTGGTGACATTATGCTAAGTAGACCTGGTGAAAGGAAAATAACAAGCATTAAAGGTGCCATAGTAAGACACATGCCTGTCACAGACCTGTGTCATCTTTGATACTTTCTAGGGACCCAGTGACCTTAGACCTATCAGGATATCTTCTCTAAAGTGGGAAACTACTATTGTTCCTTGAACTATCCACCATGAAGAAAGAGATACAATGATTAGTAGATCTTTTAGAGTTTTGGAGGAAACATACACCATATCTGGGCTTCCTGCTTCAACTAATTTACTAGGTAATGCATAAAGTTGTCAGTCTGGAGTATGCTCTAGAACAAGAAAAAACTGTAAAGTATATCTAGGTCCCATTTTAAGTTGCTATGCCACTTGGGCCTTATAACCCTGCAGACACAATGATATTGAAAGTTTCTGTGGCAAAGATACTATAGTAAAATCACAGTGTCAACTCCTAAGATTCTGGTGTAAGGCTATCCTGTCTTCTGAAAACTATTTTTAATTTGAAATATCACCCGTCTTTTTAACAGGCCTGGTAGAGACTAAATGCTTTACTGTGGAACAAGGGGATATGAATTTCAAACTTCTCATCATAAAATTAATACTATCTGGTGGAGCTCTAGAGGGCAGGGTTGGCTGGAGCTCAGGCTCTATATCGTTGAGTCGGCACCGGCCCCACGAGCTGAGGTGTCGGCCCGACCATTTTGCACTAGGAAATCGGGTCTGAAGTGCCGGGTGTGAGGCCTCTGCATGCCGAACCCTAGGAGCAAGTGAAATTAGACAAAGCACAAATGAATAAAAGGAGTGGCCAGGCTGCCACCTGCTAAAGAAGAGGATGTGTCACCAATAACTGCCATTGGAATTTCTCCTAGGGAAGAAGGTCCAACAGCTTTGCAGTGAGGATGCTACTTGCAGGGGGTCTGCTGGCTGCGTGTGAGATGATTCCCCACCTCTGACCAACTTCAGAATTGTTTACCACTGGAGGAAGTGTCCTGATATGGTTTTCATCTATACAACTGCCAGGAGTCAGGGCTGATCCTCTGAGGTGGGAGAGCCAAGTTCAGGACACTGGTCCACAAGAGACCTCCCAGCTCCATGTAATATAAAGCAGTGAAAATCTCCCAGAGATCTCCATATCATGGGCAAGACCCAGCTCCACTCAACAACCAGCAAGTTACAGGGCTGGACACCCTATGCCAAACAACTAGCAAGACAGGAACACAACCACAACCATTAGAAGAGAGGCTGCCTAAAATCATAATAAGGCCACAGGCACCCCAAAACACACCACCAGATGTGGACCTGCCCAACAGAAAGACAAGATCCAGCCTCATCCACCAGAAAGCCTACACAACCCACTGAACCAAACTTAGCAACTCGGGACAGACAACAAAAACAATGGGAACTATGAACTTGCAGCCTGTGAAAAGGAGAACCCAAACAAGGTAAGTTAAGCAAAATGAGAAGACACAAAAACACACAGCAGATGAAGAAGCAAGGCAAAAATCCACTAGAACTAACAAATGAAGAGGAAATAGGCAGTCTACTTGAGAAAGAATTCAGAGTAATGATAGTAAAGACGATCCAAAATCTTGGAAATAGAATGGAGAAAACACAAGAAACGTTTAACAAGGACATAGAAGAACTAAAGAGCAAAGAAACAGAGGTGAACAACACAATAAATGAAATTAAAAATTCTCTAGAAGGGATCAATAGCAGAATAACTGAGGCAGAAAAATGGATAAATGACCTGAAAGATAAAACAGTGGAAATAACTGCCGCAGAGTAGAATAAAGAAAAAAGAATGAAAAGAATTGAGGACAGTCTCAGAGACATCTGGGACAACAATAAATGCACCAACATTCGAATTATAGGGGTCCCAGAAGAAGAAGAGAAAAAGAAAGGGACTGAGAAAATATTTGAAGAGATTAGACTTGAAAACTTCCCTAATATGGTAAAGGAAATAGTTAATCAAGTCCAGGAAGCACAGAGGGTCCCATACAGGATAAATCCAAGGAGAAACATGCCAAGACACATATTAATCAAACTATCAAAAATTAAATACAAAGAAAAAATATTAAAAGCAGCAAAGGGAAAACAACAAATATCACACAAGGGAATCCCCTTAAGGTTAACAGCTGATCTTTCAGCAGAAACTCTGCAAGCCAGAAGGGAGTGGCAGGACATATTTAAAGTGAAGAAATGGAGGGCTTCCCTGGTGGTGCAGTGGTTGAGAATCTGCCTGCTAATGCAGGGGACACGGGTTCGAGCCCTGGTCTGGGACGATCCCACATGCCGCGGAGCAACTAGGCCCGTGAGCCACAACTACTGAGCCTGCGCGTCTGGAGCCTGTGCTCCGCAACGGGAGAGGCCGCGATAGTGAGAGGCCCGCGCACCGCGATGAAGAGTGACCCCCGCTTGCCGCAGCTGGAGAAAGCCCATGCACAGAAGCGAAGATGCAACACAGCAAAAATAAACAAAAAACAATAAATTATATAAAGTGAAGAAATGGAGAAACCTACAAGCAAGATTACTCTACCCAGCAAGGATCTCATTCAGATTTGATGGAGAAATTATTAAATTTATAGAGAAGCAAAAACTAAGAGATTTCAGCACAACTAAACAAACTTTACAAATATGCTAAAGGGAATTCTCTAGGCAGGAAACACAAGAGAAGGAAAAGACCTACAATAACAAACCCAAAACAATTAAGAAAATGGGAATAGGAACATACATATCGATAATTACCTTAAATGTAAATGGATTAAATGCTCCAACCAAAAGACATAGACTGGCTGAATGGATACAAAAACACAACCCATATATACGCTGTCTACAAGACAACCATTTCAGACCTAGGGACACATACAGACTGAAAGTGAGGGGATGGAAAAAGATATTCTATGCAAATGGAAATCAAAAGAAAGCTGGAGTATCAATTCTCATATCAGAAAAAATAGACTTTAAAAAAAAGACTACTACAAGAGACAAAAAGGACACTACATAATGATCAAGGGATCAATCCAAGAAGAAGATATAAAAATGGTGAATATTTATGCACTCAACATAGGAGTACCTCAATACATAAAGCAAACACTAACAGCCATAAAAGGGGAAATCGACAGGAACACAGTCATAGTAGGAGACTTTAACACCACAATTTTATCAATGTACAGATCATCCAAAATGAAAGTAAATAAGGAAACACAAGCTTTAAATGATACATTAAAGAAAATGGACTTAATTGATATTTATAGGAAATTCCATCCAAAAACAACAGAATAAACTTTCTTCTCAAATGCTAATGGAACATTCTCCAGGATAGATCATATCTTGGGTCACAAACCGGGCCTTCGTAAATTTAAGAAAATTAAAATCGTATCCAGTATCTTTTCTGACAACAACACTATGAGACTAGATATCAATTACAGGAAAAAATCTTTAAAAAATACAAATACATGGAAGCTAAATAATACACTACTGAATAACCAAGAGATCACTGAAGAAATCAAAGAGGAAATCAAAAAATACCTAGAAACAAATGACAATGAAAACACGATGACTGAAAACCTATGGGATGCAGCAGAACAGTGCTAAGAGGGAAATTTAAAGCAATACAGTCTTACCTTAAGAAACAAGAAACATCTCAAATAAACAACCTAACCTTGCACCTAAAGTAATTAGAGAAAGAAGTAGAAAAACAACAACAAAAGCCCAAAATTAGCAGAAGGAAAGAAACCATAAAGGTCAGATCAGAAATAAATGAAAAAGAAATGAAGGAAACAATAGCAAAGATCAATAAAACTAAAAGCTGGTTCTTTGAGAAGATAAACAAAATTGATAAACCATTAGCCAGACTCATCAAGAAAAAAGGGGAGAAGACTTAAATCAATAGAATTAGAAATGAAAAAGGAGAAGTAACAACTGGCACTGCAGAAATACAAAAGATCATGAGAGATTACTACAAGCAATTCTATGCCTATAAAATGACCAACCTGGAAGAAATGGACAAATTCCTAGAAATGCACAACGTGCCAAGACTGAATCAGGAAGAAATAGAAAATATGAACAGACCAATCACAAGCACTGAAATTGAAACTGTGATTAAAAATCTTCCAACAAACAAAAGCCCAGGACCAGATGGCTTCACAGGCAAATTCTATCAAACATTTAGAGAAGAGCTAACACCTATCCTTCTCAAACTCGTCCAAAATATAGCAGAGGGAGGAACACTCCCAAACTCATTCTACGAGGCCACCATCAGTCTGATACCAAAACCAGACAAGGATGTCACAAAGAAAGAAAACTACAGGCTAATATCACTGATGAACATGGATGCAAAAATTCTCAACAAAATACTAGCAAACAGAATCCAACAGCACATTAAAAGGATCATACACCATGATCAAGTAGGGTTTATTCCAGGGTTGCAAGGATTCTTCAATATACGCAAATTAATCAATGTGATACACCATATTAACAAATTGAAGGAGAAAAACCATATGATCATCTCAATAGATGCAGAGAAAGCTTTCGACAAAATTCAACGCCCATTTTACATAAAAACCCTCCAGAAAGTAGGCATGGAGGGAACTTATCTCGACACAATAAAGGCCACAAATTACAAACCCACAGCACACATCATCCTCAATCGTGAAAAACTGAAAGCATTTCCAGTGAGATCAGGAACAAGGCAATGTTGCCCACTCTCACCACTATTATTCAATATAGATTTGGAAGTTTTAGCCACAGCCATAAAAGAAGAAAAAAATAATAAACGGAATCAAATTCAGAAAAGAAGTAAAGCTGTCACTGTTTGCAGATGACATGATACTATATATAGAGAACCCTAAAGATGCTACCAGAAAACTTCTAGAGCTAAACAATGAATTTGGTAAAGTAGCAGGATACAAAATTAATGCCCAGAAGTCTCTTGCATTCCTATACACTAATGTTGAAAAATCTGAAAGTGAAATTAAGAAAACACTCCCATTTACCATTGTAATAAAAGTATAAATATCTAGGAATAAACCTACCTAAGGAGACAAAAGACGTGTATGCAGAAAATTATAAGACACTGATGAAAGAAATTAAAAATGATAAAAATACATGGAGAAATTTACCATGTTCTTGGACTAGAAGTATCAACATTGTGAAAATGGCTATATTACCCAAAGCAATCTGCAGACTCAATGTCATCCCTGTCAAACTACCACTGGCATTTTCACAGAACTAGAACAAAAAATTTCACAATTTGTATGGAAACACAAAAGACACCAAAAAGCCAAAGCAATCTTGTGAAAGAAAATCAGAACTGGAGGAATCAGACTCCCTGACTTCAGACTATGCTACAAAGCTACAGTAATAAAGACAGTATCGTACTGGTGCAAAAACAGAAATATAGATCAATGGAAAAGAATAGAAATCCCAGAGATAAACCCATGCAGATATGGTGACCTTATCTTTGATAAAGGAGGCAAGAATACGCAATGGAGAAAAGACAGCTTCTTCAAGAAGTGGTGCTGGGAAAACTGGACAGCTACATGCAAAGGAATGAAATTATAACACTCCCTAACACCATACACAAGAATAAACTCCAAATGGATTAAAGACCTAAATGTAAGGTCAGACACTGTCAAACTCTTAGAGGAAAACATAGGCAGAACACTCTATGACATAAATCACAGCAAGATCCTTTCTGACACACCTCCTAGAGAAATGGAAAGAAAAACAAAAATTACAAAATGGGACCTAATGAAAGTTAAAAGCTTTGGCACAGCAAAGGAAATCATAAACAAGACAAAAAGACAACCCTCAATAGGAGAAAATATTTGCAAATGACGTAACTGACAAAGGATTAATCTCCAAAATTTACAAGCAGCTCATTCAGCTCAATATTAAAAAAAACAAAAAACCCAACCCCAAAATGGGCAGAAGACCTAGAGACAGTTCTCCAGAGAAGATATATAGATTGCCAACAAACACATGAAAGAATGCTCAACCTCATTAATCATTAGAGAAATGCAAATCAAAACTACAGAGAGATATCTTCTCACACCAGTCAGAATGGCCATCATCAAAAAATCTACAAACAATAAATGCTGGAGAGGGTGTGGAGAAAAGGGGACACTCTTGCACTGCTGGTGGTAATGTAAATTGATACAGCCACTATGGAGAACAGTATGTAGGTTCCTTAAAAAACTAAAAATAGAACTACCATACGACACAGCAATCCCACTACTGGGCATATACCCTGAGAAAACCATAATTCAAAAAGAGTCATGTACCAAAATGTTCATGTCAGCTCTATTTACAATAGCCAGGGCATGGAAGCAACCTAAGTGTCCATCAACAGATGAATGGATAAAGAAGATGTGGCACATATATACAATGGAATATTACTCAGCCATTAAAAGAAATGAAACTGAGTTATTTCTGGTGAGGTGGATGGACCCAGAGTCTGTCATACAGAGTGAAGTCAGTCAGAAAGAGAAAGACAAATACCATATGATAACACATATATATGGAATTTAAGGGGAAAAAATGTCATGAAGAACCTTGGGGTAAGACAGGAATAAAGTCACAGACCTACTAGAGAATGGACTTGAGGATATGGCGAGGGGGAAGTGTAAGCTGTGACAAAGCAAGAAAGCGGCATGGACATATATACACTACCAAGCGTAAAATTGATAGCTAGTGGGAAGCAGCTGCATAGCACAGGGACATCAGCTCGGTGCTTTGTGACCATCTAGAGGGGTGGGATAGGGAGGGTGGGAGAGAGGGAGACGCAAGAGGGAAGAGATATCTGGACATATGTATATGTATAACTGATTCATTTTGTTATAAAGCAGAAACCAACACACCATTGTCAAGCAATTTTACTCCAATAAAGATGTTAAAAAAAAAACAAAACAAGAAGTAACGAAAAAGTAAATTAATATTATCTGATGAATTGAATCCTTAAAATTGGGTACAAAGAATGGCATACTGAAGATTCGGAGACTCTGCCAGTTGAGAGACAACAACTTTAAAGCTGCAGTCAATAAAAGATCCCCTGTGCCCCGTAACCAGAAACCAATGGGTGGAGGTGGAAGTTTCCCCTCTCACTCTTATATCTAACAATGTATTAAAGGAATTTTTGCTTCCTTTTACTACAATATTGGGTTTGATGATATTGAAATTCCTACTAGTCAAGGTAGAACACTTCCAGCAGGGAAAAGAGTCATAGTTTCATTAAACTGGAAGCTAAGGCTGATTCTTAGCCATTTGAGATGCCCCATGAGCTAGCAGGCAGAGAAAGAATCACTTGTTGGCTGGGGTGATTGATTCTGATTTCCGAGGGGAAACTGGGTCTCTGCTACACAATAAAGCCAAGGAGCACCACTACTGGAACTCAATGGATTCACAGAGGTGCCTCTTTTACTCTCTTGCCAAATAGCCCTAATCAGTGGAAAACTACAACAAATATAAGACTGTCAAAGATTCAGATCCTTCAGTGATAAAGGTTTGTTTTATCCCACCAGACAAAAAAAAAACATACCCAGCCAATATGCTACAGAGTGCAAAGAAGGACAATGAATTGCTTGTGGTAGAAGGATAAACTATAATTATCAGTTTAGGACTCATAAGCTGCTAGGAAATCAGGAGCTGAAGAAGCTATGCTTTACTTTGTTTCTTTTTCCCTCCTTTCCACCACCCATTGCCTTAAATAAAGAGTAATGGAGGTTACTAAGATTTTATTTTCCAGTGGAAATATCATTGAATTGACACTACCGTGCAGTTAGATGGTAGCTGATGGGAATTTGTGTGTTCTCCATGTTGAGGACATGAATATTTTATCTAGACAAACAATAAGAGTGGATCCTGAGGAGAAAAATGAATTGGCCCTGCTGCATATTCCCTGCCTTGCTCTTCAGAGCTACTCTTCACTCTTACCCATTCTGCTCATAACCAGGAGGCTAACCTTTGTGGACTGCATCAATGCATTCCTTTCCTTCTAGCTCATAGCTGAGTCCGGCCCATGGGGGACTCCATCAGGAGATTAAAGGGCAAATTGGCTGTGCTCTTTTACCAAAGGAGCTGTGTATATTTTTAACCTCTGGTAAAAGGACACAGGTCCTGTCAGAGAAAGTTCTCATCTATAGCTAATCTTTCCAGGTTCTGGGAATCATTATTTTCCCTTGAATATTCAAAGCTGGGGGGGGGTTATAAGGGTTATTCAGTGTTGCTAGTCCTGGTGAGATTCATTGAGACTTGGTCTCTATTAACCTTTCTTACACCATAATAAATTGGCCCTTTATTAATCCCTTTTCATTATACTGTTTGAAAGTGCCATCTATTTTCTGTCAAGACCCTGAGTGACATATCAAGTATCAATTTTCCCCTATCTACCCTGAGTAAGTTATGGGATCTGCAGGGCCAAGTCATATTACCTTTCATCCAAGTGTATAAGCCAAAAACCTTGGAGTCATCAATGAAGAAAACCCTTTGATACCACTTATTCTACATATCAAATCCATAACTATTTTCTGTTAATTTTACACCAAAAATATATTTCAATTTCTTCTCTTTCTTTCTTTCATCATTGTCACTTTCCTAGTCCAATCTACTGCCATCTTTGGCCTGGACTACTGAAATAGCCTCCTAACTGGTCTTACTTCCCTTTTGTCCTGCAACCAAAGCGATCTTTTAAAAACACCAATCTGTTCCTTTCCATGGTCCAGACTAAAACCCTTCAATGTTTTCCTATTACTTTAATGGCATTTTTTTGACATACCTGGCAGAGTCCCACATGATCTGGACTCTAATTTTCCAGCTTCTGTTCATACAATTCTGGTTACTCAGTGTGCTCCAGGCTCTCTTACTTTCACCTTCTCCAACAAACACACTTCTTCCTTCCTCAGTGACTTAGCTCCCCCTTTTTTCTAACTGAAATATTCTTTTATTTACTTCATTTATAATAGTTATCTTTCATCTCTCAATATAAATTTTACATTTTCAGTTAAGACTTCATTAATAGTCCAAGATTGGTCCCCTCTATTATAAACTCTCATAAGCATTCTATATTTTTTCTTTATAACAAAATTGTACAATTATTTGAAAAAAAAGTATTTCTCCCCACAAGAGACTAGATGCTCAACAGGTGTGATGTCCATATCTATTTTTCTCACAACTGTACACATGCCTAATGCCTAAAGGAATGTCTGGCAAATCAATCAATCAATCAATCAATGCAGTCAATAATCATGTGGGGGAGGGTGAAGGGATAGAAGGAAAAAGTAACACAAGGTATGAAATCCATAACTATGCTTCATAGATCAACTCTTAGATAAATGACTGCCTGCTTCTCTGGTTGATACAAATCCTGGGCTCTGAGTGGACAAATGATGGAACAACTAGTGTCTAGTCACATATTAATTCCTCACAGATTCCAAAATCAGGTTTTCCTTCAGTTGTACTTTTAGTGTTTCTGTGGGCTTTCTATTTTTCAAAATATTTCTTGGTAGTGAAAATTTAGGAGAAGTTCCATCTGGGGGACTGTACCAACTAGGACTTTTGTTTTATTTTTTCATTAGCCATTTTACCAACACAATGTGGTAAACAGTGTATCTCACAGCATGGAACTTCCTTTAGGATCCTGTTCTTTTACACACTAGGATCTCTTGGCATTGTATTCTCTAACTTGTGTGAATGTCACCTTTAAACTTATTGTAAATTTGGCTGTGGTTTAAAAGTTATTCATGTCAGGGGGGACCTTGAAGATGGCGGAAGAGTAAGACGCGGAGATCACCTTCCTCCCCACAGATACACCAGAAATACATCTACACGTGGAACAACTCCTACAGAACACCTACTGAACACTGGCAGAAGATCTCAGACCTCCCAAAAGGCAAGAAACTCCCCACGTACCTGGGTAGGGCAAAAGAAAAAAAGAAAAAACAGAGACAAAAGAATAGGGACGGCACCTGCACCAGTGGGAGGGAGCTGTGAAGGAGGAAATGTTTCCACACACTAGGAAGCCCCTTCGCGGGCGGAGACTGCGGGAGGCGGAGGGGGGAGCTTCGGAGCCACGGAGGAGTGCACAGCAACAGGGGTGCGGAGGGCAAAGCGGGGAGATTCCCGCACAGAGGATCGGTGCCGACCGGCACTCACCAGCCCGAGAGGCTTGTCTGCTCACCCGCCGGGGCGGGCCGGGCTGCGAGCTGAGGTTCGGGTTTCGGTTTCTGGGGTTGGCGGCTTGAACATAGCCTGAAGGGGTTAGTGCACCACGGCTAGCCGGGAGGGAGTCTGGGGAAAAGTCTGCACCTGCCGAAGAGGCAAGTGACTTTTTCTTCCCTCTTTGTTTCCTGGTGCGCGAGGAGAGGGGTTTAAGAGCGCTGCTTAAAGGATCTCCAGAGACGGGCGCGAGCCGTGGCTAAAAGCACGGACCCAAGAGACGGGCACGAGCCGCGGCTAAAAACGCGGACCCCAGAGACGGGCGCGAGCCGCGGTTAAAAACACGGACCCCAGGGACGGGCGGGACACGCTAAGGCTGCTGCTGCTGCCACCAAGAAGCCTGTGTGTGAGCACGGGTCACTATCCACAACCCCCTTCCGGGGAGCCTGGGCAGCCCGCCACTGCCAGGTTCCCGGGATCCACGGACAACTTCCCCGGGAGAACGCACGGTGTGCCTCAGGCTGGTGCAACGTCACGCTGGCCTCTGCCGCCGCAGGCCCGCCCCGCACACAGTGCCCCTCCCTCTCCCCCGGCCTGAGTGCACCAGAGCCCCCGAATCAGCGGCTCCTTTAACCCCGTCCTGTCTGAGCAAAAAACAGACACCCTCCAGCGACCTACACGCAGAGGCAGGGCCGAGTCCAAAGCTGAGCCCCTGTGAGCTGTGAGAACAAAGAAGAGAAAGGGAAATCTCTCCCAGAAGCCTCAGAAACAGCGGATTAAAGCTCCACAATCAACTTGATGTACCCCGCATCTGTGGAATACATGAATAGACAACGAGTCATCCCAAATTGAGGAGGTGGGCTTCGAGAGCAAGATCTATGATTTTTCCCCTTTTCCTCTTTTTGTGAATGTGTATGTGTATGCTTCTCTGTGAGAGCTTGTCTGTATAGTTTTGCTTCCACCATTTGTCCTAGGGTTCTATCCGTCCATGTTTTTTTTTTTAACTTTTTTTCTTAATAATTAATTTTAAGAACTTTATTATACTTACCTCCTTTCTTTCTTTCTTTCTTTCTTTCTTTCTTTCTTTCTTTCTTTCTTTCTTTCTTTCTTTCTTTCTTTCTTTCTTTCTTTCTTTCTTTCCTTCCTTCCTTCCTTCCTTCCTTCCCTCCCTCCTTTAGACAACGAATCATCCCAAATTGAGGAGGTGGTCTCTGAGAGAAAGATTTATGATTTTTCCCCTTTACCTCTTTTTGTGAGGGTGTATGTGTATGCTTCTGTGTAAGATTTTCTCTGTATATCTTTGCTTCCAACATTTGTCCTAAGGTTCTATCTGTCCCTTTTTTTTTCTAAATAATTATTTTTTAATTCAATTTATTTATTATACTTTGTTTTATTTTACTGTATCTTCTTTCTTTCTGTCTTTTTTCCTTCCTTCCCTCCTTCCTTCCTCCCTCCCTCCCTCCTTTCTTTCCTTCTTGCCTTCTTTCCTTCTTTGCTTTTCTTCCTTCCTTCCTTCCTTTCCTTCGTTCTTTCTTTCTATCTTTCTTTCTTTCTTTCTTTTTCTTTCTATCTATCTTTCCTTCTTTCTTTCTTCATACTTCTACTAATTCTCTCTACTTTTTCTCCCTTTTATTCTGAACCGTGTGGATGAAAGGCTTTTGGTGCTCCAGCCAGGAGTCAGGGCTCTGCCTCTGAGGTAGGAGAGCGAACTTCAGGACACTGGTCAACAAGAGACCTCCCAGCTCCACATAATATCAAATGGTGAAAATCTCCCAGAAACCTCCATCTTAATACCAGCACCCAGCTTCACTCAACGACCAGCAAGCTACAGTGCTGGACAACCTATGCCAAACAACTAGCAAAACAGGAACACAACCCCACCCATTAGCAGAGAGACTGCCTAAAATCATAATAAGGCCACAGACACCCCAAAACACACCAACAGATGTGAACCTGCCAACTAGAGAGACAAGATCCGGCCTCATCCACCACAACACAGGCACTAGTCCCCTCCACCAGGAAGCCTACACAACCCACTGAACCAACCTTAGCCACTGGAGACAGATATCAAAAACAGTGGGAACTATGAACCTGCAGCCTGCAAAAAGGAGACCCCAAACACAGTAAGATAAGCAAAAAGAGAAGACAGAAAAACACACAGCAGATAAAGGAGCAAGATAAAAACCCACCAGCCCTAACAAATGAAGAGGAAATGGGCAGTCTACCTGAAAAAGAATTCAGAATAATGATAGTAAGGATGATCCAGAATCTTGGAAATAGAATGGACAAAATGCAAGAAACATTTAACAAGGACCTAGAAGAAATAAAGATGAAACAAGCAACGACGAACAACACAATAAATGAAATTAAAAGTCCTCTAGATGGGATCAATAGCAGAATAACTGAGGAAGAAGAATGGATAAGTGACCTGGAAGATAAAATAGTGGAAATAACTACTGCAAAGCAGAATAAAGAACAAAGAATGAAAAGAACTGAGGACAGTCTCAGAGACCTCTGGGACAACATTAAATGCACCAACATTCGAATTATAGGGGTTCCAGAAGAAGAAGAGAAAAAGAAAGGGACTGAGAAAATATTTGAAGAGATTATAGTTGAAAACTTCCCTAATATGGGAAAGGAAATAGTTAATCAAGTCCAGGAAGCACAGAGAGTCCCATACAGGATAAATCCAAGGAGAAATACGCCAAGACACATATTAATCAAACTGTCAAAAATTAAATACAAAGAAAGCATATTAAAAGCAGCAACGGAAAAACAACAAATAACACACAAGGGAATCCCCATAAGGTTAACAGCTGATCTCTCAGCAGAAACCCTACAAGCCAGAAGGGAGTGGCAGGACATACTGAAAGTGATGAAGGAGAAAAACCTGCAACCAAGACTACTCTACCCAGCAAGGATCTCATTCAGATTTGATAGAGAATTTAAAACTTTTACAGACAAGCAAAAGCTGAGAGAGTTTGGCATCACAAAACCAGCTTTACAACAAATGCTAAAGGAACTTCTCTACACAAGAAACACAAGAGAAGGAAAAGACCTATAATAACGAACCCAAAACAATTTAGAAAATGGGAATAGGAACATACATATCGATAATTGCCTTAAATGTAAATGGACTAAATGCTCCCACCAAAAGACTCAGATTGGCTGAATGGATACAAAAACAAGACCCTTATATATGCTGTCTACAAGAGACCCACTTCAGACCTAGAGACACATACAGACTGAAAGTAAGGGGATGGGAAAAGATATTCCATGCAAATGGAAACCAAAAGAAAGCTGGAGTAGCAATTCTCATATCAGACAAAATAGACTTTAAAATAAGAACTATTGGAAGAGCCAAAGAAGGACACTACATAATGATCAAGGGATCGATCCAAGAAGAAGATATAACAATTGTAAATATTTATGCACCCAACATAGGAGCACCTCAATACATAAGGCAAATGCTAACAGCCATAAAAGGGGAAATCGACAGTAACACATACATAGTAGGGGACTTGAACATCCCACTTTCACCCATGGACAGATCATCCAAAATGAAAATAAGTAAGGAAACACAAGCTTTAAATGATACATTAAACAAGATGGACTTAATTGATATTTATAGGACACTCCAACCAAAAACAACAGAATACACATTTTTCTCAAGTGCTCATGGAACATTCTCCAGGGTAGATCATATGTTGGGTCACAAATCAAGCCTTGGTAAATTAAAGAAAATTGAAATTGTATCAAGTATCTTTTCCGACCACAACGGCATAAGACTAGATATCAATTACAGGAAAAGATCTGTAAAAAATACAAACACATGGAGGCTAAACAATACACTACTTAATAATGAAGTGATCACTGAAGAAATCAAAGAGGAAATAAAAAAATACCTAGATACAAATGACAATGGAGACACGACGACCCAAAACCTATGGGATGCAGCAAAAGCAGTTCTAAGGGGGAATTTTATAGCAATACAAGCCCACCTTAAGAAGCAGGAAATATCTCGAATAAACAACCTAACCTTGCACCTAAAGCAATTAGAGAAAGAAGAACAAAAAAAACCCCAAAGCTACCAGAAGGAAAGAAATCATAAAAATCAGATCAGAAATAAATGAAAAAGAAATGAAGGAAACAATAGCAAAGATCGATAAAACTAAAAGCTGGTTCTTTGAGAAGATAAAAAAAATAGATAAACCATTAGCCAGACTCATCAAGAAAAAAAGGGAGAAGACTCAAATCAATAGAATTAGAAATGAAAAAGGAGAAGTAACAACAGACACTGCAGAAATACAAAAGATCATGAGAGATTACTACAAGCAAATCTATGCCAATAAAATGGACACTCTGGAAAAAATGGACAAATTCTTAGAAATGCACAATGTACCAAGACTGAATCAGGAAGAAATAGAAAATATGAACAGACCAATCACAAGCACTGAAATTGAAACTGTGATTAAAAAATTCCAACAAACAAAAGCCCAGGACCAGATGGCTTCACAGGCGAATTCTATCAAACATTTAGAGAAGAGCTAACACCTATCCTTCTCAAACTCTTCCAAAATATAGCAGAGGGAGGAACACTCCCAAATTTCTTCTACGAGGCCACCATCACCTTGATACCAAAACCAGACAAGGATGTCACAAAGAAAGAAAACTACAGGCCAATATCGTGGATGAACATAGATGCAAAAATCCTTAACAAAATACTAGCAAAAAGAATCCAAGAGCACATTAAAAGTATCATACACCATGATCAAGTGGGGTTTATTCCAGGAATGCAAGGATTCTTCAATATACACAAATCTATCAATGTGATACACCATATTAACAAATTGAAGGAGTAAAACCATATGATCATCTCAATAGATGCAGAGAAAGCTTTTGACAAAATTCAACACCCATTTATGATAAAAACCCTGCAGAAAGTAGGCATAGAGGAAACTTTCCTCAACATAATAAAGGCCATATATGACAAGCTCACAGCAAACATCATCCTCAATGGTGAAAAACTGAAAGCATTTCCACTAAGATCAGGAACAAGACAAGGTCGCCCACTCTCGCCACTGTTATTCAACATAGTTTTGGAAGTTTTATCCACAGTAATCAGAGAAGAAAAGGAAATAAAAGGAATCCAAATCGGAAAAGAAGAAGTAAAGCTGTCACTGTTTGCAGATGACATGATACAATACATAGAGAATCCTAAAGATGCTACCAGAAAACTACTAGAGCTAATCAATGAATCTGGTAAAGTGGCAGGATACAAAATTAATGCACAGAAATCTCTGGCATTCCTATATACTAATGATGAAAAATCTGAAATTGAAATCAAGAAAACACTCCCAT
Organism: Orcinus orca; assembly: GCF_937001465.1. Classification (NCBI taxonomy): domain Eukaryota; kingdom Metazoa; phylum Chordata; class Mammalia; order Artiodactyla; family Delphinidae; genus Orcinus; species Orcinus orca. Next base: position 68,221,217 of record NC_064580.1, read on the forward strand.
TTACCACTGCAACAAAAAGAATAAAGTATCTAGGAATCAACCTACCTAAGGAGACAAAAGACCTGTATGCAGAAAATTATAAAACACTGATGAAAGAAATTAAATATGATACAAATAGATGGAGAGACATACTATGTTCTTGGATTGGAAGAATCAACATTGTGAAAATGACTCTACTACCCAAAGCAATCTATAGATTCAATGCAATCCCTATCAAACTACCACTGGCATTTTTCACAGAACTAGAACAAAAAATTTCGCAATTTGTATGGAAACACAAAAGACCCCGAATAGCCAAAGCAATCTTGAGAACGAAAAAAGGAGCTGGAGGAATCAGGCTCCCTGACTTCAGACTATACTACAAAGCTACAGTAATCAAGACAGTATGGTACTGGCACAAAAACAGAAAGATAGATCAATGGAACAGGGTAGAAAGCCCAGAGATAAACCCACGCATGTATGGAAACCTTATCTTTGATAAAGGTGGCAGGAATGTACAGTGGAGAAAGGACAGCCTCTTCAATAAGTGGTGCTGGGAAAAATGGACAGATACATGTAAAAGTATGAGATTAGATCACTCCCTAACACCATACACAAAAATAAGCTCAAAATGGATTAAGGACCTAAATGTAAGACCAGAAACTATCCAACTCTTAGAGGAAAACATAGGCAGAACACTCTATGACATAAATCACAGCAAGATCCTTTCTGACCCACCTCCTAGAGTAATGGAAATAAAAACAAAAATAAACAAATGGGACCTAATGAAACTTCAAAACTTTTGCACAGCAAAGGAAACCATAAACAAGACCAAAAGACAGCCCTCAGAATGGAAGAAAATATTTGCAAATGAAGCAACTAATAAAGGATTAATGCTCCAAAATTTACAAGCAGCTCATGCAGCTCAATAACAAAAAAACAAACAACCCAATCCAAAAATGGGCAGAAGACCTAAATAGACATTTCTCCAAAGAAGATATACAGACTACCAACGAACACATGAAAGAATGCTCAACATCATTAATCATTAGCGAAATGCAAATCAAAACTACAATGAGATATCATCTCACACCAGTCAGAATGGCCATCATCAAAAAATCTAGAAACAATAAATGTTGGAGAGGGTGTGGAGGAAAGGGAACACCCTTGCACTGCTGGTGGGAATGTGAATTGGTTCAGCCACTATGGAGAACAGTATGGAGGTTCCTTAAAAAACTACAAATAGAACTACCATATGACCCAGCAATCCCACTACTGGGCATGTACCCTGAGAAAACCAAAATTCAAAAAGAGTCATGTACCAAAATATTCATTGCAGCTCTATTTACAATAGCCGGGAGATGGAAACAACCTAAGTGCCCATCATCGGATGAATGGATAAAGAAGATGTGGCACATATATACAATGGAATATTACTCAGCCATAAAAAGAAACGAAATTGAGCTATTTGTAATGAGGTGGATAGACCTAGAGTCTGTCATACAGAGTGAAGCAAGTCAGAAAGAAAAAGACAAATACTGTATGCTAACACATATATATGGAATTTAAGAAGAAAAAAAAATGTCATGAAGAACCTAGGGGTTAGACAGGAAAAAAGACACAGACCTACTGGAGAACGGACTTGAGGATATGGGGAGGGGGAAGTGTGAGCTGTGACAGGGCGAGAGAGAGCATGGACATATACACACTAACAAACGTAAGGTAGATAGCTAGTAGGAAGCAGCCGCATGGCACAGGGATATCGGCTCGGTACTTTGTGACCGCCTGGAGGGGTGGGATAGGGAGCGTGGGAGGGAGGGAGACGCAAGTGGGAAGAGATATGGGAACATATGTATATGTATAACTGATTCACTTTGTTATAAAGCAGAAACTAACACACCACTGAAAAGCAATTATACCCCAATAAAGATGTTAAAAAAAAAAAAAAGAAAGCAAACTCATTGCAAAAGAGATCAGATTTGGGGTTACCAGAGGTGGGGGTGGGAGAAATTGGAGGAAGGGAGTCAAAAGGTACAGACTTCCAGTTATAAGTTAAATAAGTACTAGGGATGTAAGTTACAATGTGATGAATATAATTAACTGCTGTATGTTATGTATGAAAGTTGTTAAGAGAGCAAATCCTAGGGGTTCTCAGAAGGAAAAAAAAAATTTTTCTATTTATTTAATGTTGTATCTATGTGAGATGATGGTGTTCACTAAACTTATTGTGATAATCATTTCATGATGCATGTAAGTCAACTCATGCCGTACATCTTAAATTTATACAGTGTTGTATGTCAATTATATCTCAGTAAAACTGGAAGAAAAAAAACATTGTTTAAGAGAGCCTGTTGAGGGGGTGACATGGCAAGAGCAGCCTCTATTTGTTGAGAGTGGTCCTCAGTCGACAGTCAACAAAAAATAAGGACTTCAAGTCCTACACCTGCAAGGGACTGAATTATTGAAACAACCTAAATGATCACTTCCTCCTTGAGCCTCGAGATGAGGATGCAGCCAGCTGACACTTTGATTTCAGCCTTATGAGACCCTGAGCAGAGAACCTAGACAAAATGTGCCAGACCCCTAGCCCACAGAAGCTGTGAGATAATATATCTGTGATGTTTAAATTACTGAGTTTGTGGTAATACGTTATGCAGCTATAGCAAAGTAATACAGGCCTTGGAAATATTTCTCCCTCCGAGTGTTTCTCCTTTGTCAATTGGCATGATATTAAGCTTTGTCAGTAGGAGGTGCTGGAGAGACATTGCAGGAGGAGGGTTTTTTCCTCTCTCTTCTTGATTCCCATGTGCTTCTCTCACTGGTGCTCCTGAAGTATATGCTGCTTCTACAGCTCCCGGCTCCTGCAGTGCATGCAGTTTCTGCACTATCTGCTACTGTGTGCCAATAGCACACAGTACCTCCCTGTGGGTAGTTTCTTCTAGCATCCCCTAGAATGGCTTTGCAGTTACGAGGTGGGGCATCTCCCTGTAGCTGTCTTCCCTCAGTATCTCAGCAAGTTCTGCTGGTGTGGTGCCATAGCAAGCTTCTCCACCATCCAGTGAGCCATAGCTATTCTGTCTCCAGCAAGATCTGGATCTTAGTCTTGGTGAGCCGGGGGTGGATCATACTTGCTCTCTCTGAGCCCCAGAGTTGTAACTGCTCCTTATATTTGCTATTATTGTGTTCTTTAGATTTCTCTTCATTTCCTACTGGCCAGTCCTGCATTACTCCAGTGTCTATTATAGTGAATAATTCTTTATATTAAACCTTCTCCATTCACATTACTTGGTGTTTTCTCTCCTGATTGGACCCTGACTGGCATACCCAACAAAGCTGGAATCCTGGTAGGACTCCCCAGTGGGGAGCTAGGACCAGACAGGAGAGCCAGTTGCTGCTTCAGTTGCCTCCTGAGGCAGAGAGGAAGGAGGGACAAAGACCCTGATTTCTTCTTTCCTCTCTCCTTCCAATCTCTCAGTATCCCAGCCTCCAGTCTCCATCAGTACCCCCCATTCACCAAACCCATCTGGAAGCCAGCTGACACAGGGGCCAGAGAACATGGGCACCTGCGATACAGAGCAGAACAGGGAAAGGTGAGGAGTGGGTCTGAGGGCCACCAGGGTTGGAAAAATCCTGCATAGTCACTGATATTAAGGAATTAGTTGTACTAGGTTAATGATGAAATATAGAGGGATTATATTTATCTCTAAGTAAATTAAATGAGTGTATTTTTCTCCTGGAAACACATAATAAAGACTTTTATGAAATCTTAAAAGGAAAAATGACATTTTGAAATCTTTAGCTGTTAATAAAAATTAATGCTTTTAAAAAAAAGTTATTCATGTAAGAAAATCCTCCCTCCAATTACTCTTATTTTCGTTTTCCTTTTTCGCTATTCTCACCTATTTACGCTTCCAGACGAACCTTTAGATAATTTTGTCAAGTTCCAAAAGCCATTCTTTGGGAATTTTGGTTGGAATGGGGTTAAACCAATAAATTTAACTGGGAAACAATTTATTTATTTGTAATCCTCTTTCTTCCCTTTCCATTCACTCAACTCTTTTGTATCTCTTAATTATGTTTTATGGTTTTCTTCATAATAAATCCATAAATTTCTTGTTCTGTGCTATTTTATGTCCCTTTTGCTATTATGAATAAAATATTTTTCACCTGTTTGTATTACTTTTTTAATTGGTTGTTGGTGATATAAAGAAAAGCCTTTGGGGGCTTCCCTGGTGGCGCAGTGGTTGAGAGTCAGCCTGCCGATGCAGGGCACACGGGTTCGTACCCCGGTCCGGGAAGATCCCACGTGCCGCGGAGTGGCTGGGCTCGTGAGCAATGGCTGCTGAGCCTGCGCGTCTGGAGCCTGTGCTCTGCAACGGGAGAGGCCACACAGTAAGAGGCCTGCGTACGGCAAAAAAAAAAAAAAAAAAAAAAAAAAAGCCATTGACATTTGTTTATATTATACAGAATCTTCTTATTGATTTTAAAAGTTTTCAATTAACCCACTAATGTGTTATATGTAAAATCCCATGGGATAATAATCATAATTTCATCACCTTTTAAAAATTGATACTTGCTATTTGTTTCACATATTATGCATTGACCTGAATGTCTAAAACAACATTGAATAGCTACAATAACCAGCATCCTTTCTTGAATATCATCTTTAGTCATGATGCTGACTATTTAAGATAAATATGTAAAAACCATATCTCCCTTTTCCTAATTTTTATACTTTTATACAAGGAATGGGTGTATAATTTTATCGAATTCCTTTTGAATATTCTCATTCTCTATTAGGAGACAGTTCTTGAATTTTTCAGCTACTGTTATTATTTTCTAATTATTGCATGCTTTTTTCCATTTTAAAGGTTTGTGTAATTGCTTTATTTCTAAATTCTTGAAAAATATTTAGTTAATGTATTTTCTTTTTTTTTTTAAAGAAAGTATTTAAGGCTATGGATTTGACTGGGTACAGTTTTAGCTACCAAAATTAATCAACAATCACTACCAGCAGGTGATCAGTGATATCAGGAACAATTTTTAACCTAACACAAAAGAAAGTGTCTAAAGTACTGTCCCCCTTTGTATGGAGTTTATACTCTTAGAGTAGAGATCACAGAATGTGAAGTTATTAAAAGTCATCAACATCTTATCCAAGGTTAGTTCTTAGTGACCTATTGTAGCTGTATATGACTGTTTAAATTTTTATGAAAAAGGAAGCACATTAAAGGTTTGAAATTGCTATGGTCCTGAAGGCTTTTAACAAATAGTTGAATTTACATGTAACCTAACTATGGGGTCTTTATAAAAGAGTAATTGATATAATACCAAAAGAGGGGTAAAATATGAGATTATAAAATATAAATGTGTAGAGGTGGGAGTAAAGGCAAAGCTAGGCTCATAATTTTAGATTTATTGCAGGTACACCAAAGCTAAATAAGTAACGTAAATTGTTCATATGAAGTATCTCTCAAATGAGAACCAGTGGTTAAATATGGTAAAATTTATTATATGGTTGTAGAATTCATACAACCTAAATTCCTTATAGCATTTAGCACTTACACAGTTTTGTGGAATTCACAATACGGTTATCAGTGAGAAAGAATCACTGCATTAGTGAAAATGACTTCTTTATGAAAGTTTTTTACATATAAATCAGACCTATTACAGAGCACCTGACAGAAATGCAAAGATGTAATTTCTAAATTCAGGAAAGTTGCACAAAATGGAAAACACTTAACAATATTAAGTAATTTGACATGCTTTACACAAAACGTCAAAAACAATTTTAAATATTTTAAATTTGGAACATGTTCTACCATATGATTAAAGAGCTTACTTAAACACACACATACACACACACAAAGGATGGAATTCATTGTCAGGGTGTTAGCTGACACATTCATGCTGCTTTCAGAAATCTAAACCCTATAAATTCAAAAAAAAGACATAAGAATTATTTCATTTCAGTTTCAAACAACAAGCAGTGCCAATTAAATTAAAAATTGACAAGAGCTTGCAGTGGTTAGTAGCTCTTTTTTCTTTTTAATATAAGCCATAGAGTAAATGCATGAGTAAATATCTTGAGTATCCCACACACTTTAATGTTGAAGTCATATTATAAATCTCTGACTTCCTGTTACTAAGTGTACTCATTTTCTGTTGCCTCTTACTCTTGACAGATCTTGGTCTCAACAATAAATTCGTTGGGGAAGTGTCTAATCTTCCAGCACTTATCAATGGCACGTTTGTTGAAACCTGTGAGGAAATGCACAATAAAAGTGGCTTTTTCATTTTTGTGTAAATAAAAATATATCTAGATTTGCTCTCTACTTTTCCCGTACCCCACCCATACTCTCCTTCACTGTCTCAACAACACAGGGTGAAGGAAGAAATAAATTGCCTACCCAGCAGGAGGTCTCTTCTGCGAAGGCGGAAGGACTTGCGGTTGTTGCAAAGTTGATAAATAAATATACCAAGGTTACTAACATCACGAATCTCCTCCACAGCAACCAGGTCTTCACGAACCACGTAAGTGTGAGGCAGGTATTTGCCACTCTAAAAAATTTTTTTAAAAGATTGAAAGAGAAATTCTTAAAAATGCTATTTAATTTCTCACCTATAGCAGATATACTTTTTAAATAGAGTTTATTTTTAGAGCAGTTTAGGTTCACAGAATATTTTTTATTTGAAAATTATTTTAGTGAAATGGAATGTTTTGGCTCAAATAATTAATTTTAAAATGAGGAAGCAATTATTTGTAATTGCTTATATAAAAAGTTGACATCCAAAATACATACTGCCAGTTTTCCAAAGAGCTCCACTAGATTCTTTGGAGGCATAACAATGGAGGTATTGAGGGGCATCAGATAGCAGTTCCCCAGCAGCAAATCCAGGTAAGCAGTCATGCCCTGTTGGGGAGGGGGAAAATGTTAGGCATGATTCAGAGAGTATCAATGCTGCAGATTTTCCAATGACCATTAGAACAAGCAGTTACAACCTTTCAAAATCAACTAATGTATACTCAGTAGCAAAAGAATGAAAAAGGCTTTGCTGCAAAAAGTTGTATATTTATGAACAAATTTAATACCAATAAACTTACGAAAAAAAGAAAATTCAGAAATACCTATAAGAATGAGAAACCCACCTTTTCAAAGTCGTGAATAATTGCTGCAGGGTCACTATGAGAGAAACTGGGGACAGGCACATCAATAATTGCGATGTTGTCATCCTCACGAATGTCAGCCTCTTCCGTCACAGGCAGGAAGTAGGGCTCTCCTCCTTGGAGGGAATTTGAAGGGTCCTCAGAATCAAAGAAGCACATCTCTCCACGGTAGATGGTACTCTAAAAGACAAAAAGGGAAAATCAAAACTTTCTAACACTCACTCCCGTGACATTTGAATAATTTTTCAAACTCATATCAGTTCGTTGTCCTGTTTATCAAGCTGAGGATTATTGATTACAGTTATCACCATAAAGACAAATCAATTTTATACCAAAAGGTAATTTGAAAACTTTCCCTAAATCTTCATTTATCTGGGGACCATGACAGAATTATTTGTTTTCGCTAAATGTATAGCAATTAGTAATCCAAAATATAATAACTTTCATTAATATTACCTTGGGCATGAAGTACTTGTAAATGCAGGCTCCACCAACAATAAGTCCTGCCAAGATGAATGAAAGGCCTAAGAGAGTAAGCATACATCTCCCAGAGGAGCCCTCTTTTTCCTTGGCGGCAACTCGGAGTTCCTATTTATTAAAAAGCAAGATCAAAAACAAAAAAAAAACAGATTGTGCTTTTAGACACATAGTTGCTTTTGTGTACAATTTATCACCCTTGAAACCTAAGATGTTTTAAAAAGATGTTAATTCACCCTAGCCTAAAATCATTTCAAGACACTTTCTGATGTTTAATAGATGTGAAAATCTCCAATTTATAACAACCTTTTTCTGGCATTTCCAAACCCAAATATAGATATAAAGTTATTTCAAAGTATACAGTTCTAAAATCAGCTGAAAATAACCATTCATTTATGCAATAAGTTATCCTCTTTAAATAAATGGAAGCCATTACTTTTTGGACTTGTACAGTGATATAATCACTAACTTTCTGGAATACAACTGTTTCTTTAGTATTTTTTGTACATCAGCTAGTTTGCCAAATTAGAGGTGAATTAATACCCTTTGGTTTATTAACTGATTTTCAAAAAGCTGTTTTTTGAAAATTAACTTTTATAGGAAGGAATTCTATAAAGTCGGTATATACCATTTCCCCCTATTTTAGAAATTAAAATATTGAAGATGAGATCTATTTCATAATATTCCTAAGTTTAATGAGAAATTAGGCTTCCTAATATCACCCAATATTCTATGGCTGTGTATTGCTTGAATGAAATAACGTTTTCTAAGTTCTGGGCAAAACAGTAGATTTAAAGTACAGTCATAGCTAGGCACAAAGCTTTGAGTGTAACAGTGACTGTAAAATTCTGTTAAATCCATAATTTGTTTAGTAATTGGAACAAGGGACTCCAAAACAAACAAGTAACCAATTAGCTCTGTACTCTTCTCAGGGCAGTGGACCAAGGGGCCCTCCAATCTCATTCTTTTATGTCACAATATGCCCTAAGCAGCAGTATTACTGAAGGGTATAATGAATGAAGTCAGCAAATCTATTCTCTTATAATCAGAGGGTAAATCATTCAGACTGGTATGTAAATAGAATTGCTTTAAGTCTTTCTGGCCATTAGCTCTTTTCCATAACTACTTAATGAGAATTAAACTTTAATTAATTTGGTGAAAGCAAATACATAGATTCTAAGGAGAGGCAATCATCTCATAAATGGCTTCAAAATGATTTCTCTTTAAAATTCAAAGAAATTTGGTATTCAAATTTTCTTAGCTACGTTTACTTAAGTTCAAACCCTCCACTAATACTCTATAAGCCTTGAAGGTTTTCCTTGTCCCAATAATTTTCAGAAATTTAAAATAATTTTTATTTAAAAAATAACCTAAGATTAACACTACAAAGCCTATAAATTATGATTGTGAATCCCTGTAATCTAGAGCTAAGGGCTTAGAAATTATACTTTGGATGATTAAATTGAGGTCCAGAAAAATGAAGTGACTTTCCTAAAAGTCACAAAAATGACTTAGTTCGAAATTCTCAAAGGAATTAATTAATTTATTTTTTCTTGTCATTGAGATACGACAAGAGCAATCTGCACTGCAATTTCATTTCTCCTTCCAATATTTCAGGGGGGTTATTATTAAGCAAGATCTAAGTATTAGAGTGTCAATTTCAAAATTTCCCACCATAGTAGGCAAGATATGGAAACAATCTAAGTGCCCATGGATGGATGATGGACTAGGAATAAGGATTTTTTTTTCATTTAAATTTGCCAAACTTCAGCGCGGTAGGGGCTGTCACTTACCACAGCTCATTTCCCTCTGAACTGTATTTTAAAGTCATTGTACACAACCTCTGACATACTATTTTGTTGTGTTCAATTTCTGATGAGCTGATCAATACATCACAGTACAATGTGCCAAGTATTATTAAATCAGTGTCTTATGGTGGCCAGGTCAGGATCCTGTCGTATGCTTATTTTTGTTTATTCCTCATAACACCTCAGGCCTGGTAGAAGTATTGCTTGCATATTAACTGAATTCAACAAGTCATGGAGTTTGTGGTGATGTGGGAAAATAAAGGATTATTGTGTGGCTATATTTAACTACTGGCATCTAATTAGAACTCCCCTAAAAAATCTGGCCATATTTCCCTTACAAAGTAAGTAGGACAATTACATATTTGACCTTCTACCATTTAATCAAAACCTCAACAATGCAAGGGGGTGTTTTTGAGTTCTGAAATGTGTCATACACAACAGCTAGTTTGATTGTTGGGTTAACTATTGAAAGTTTCCGTGATTAAAATTCTGCAAAAGCTCATTAGCTTTGCAAATTGTGTGCATAATCAGTTTTACTACATGGATTCTCATTTCACTCAGAGATCTTTTCAAATCTCCACTCTGAACACAAAAGTTTAAACTTTATAGAGAGAACAAGACAAGTTAGGGCAGATTTGCAAGCTCCAACAATGCACAGATTTTGTATAACAAGAAAAAAATACGATTGTGCCTTTTAACATTGAAATTTTACTGAGGAAAATGAGGAGTAGTTTACAGACACTGAAAACGTGTTAGATGTTTAAAGGAGATAGAAATTAGACTAAATGAACAATGGCTAACATTTTTTGGGGGAAAATTCCCCCAGTTCCTGGCAGTGCTAGAAGATTAAATTACAAGGTCAGACTTGCTTCAGATCTTTCTGTGGGGGAGGGTGGGCAGAGGGGATATCACTCAAAAAGGAAGTACTGTACTATAAAGAAAAACAAAACCCCTCAAAATTTCTTTTACGGAAGAGTGTTTTCTTTAGGAAATGTCACTCTGAAAACATACAAGGCTCTTGGAGTAAGAGGGCACAGTGAACATCTCAAAATCTAATTAAGACTAACTTCAGTTTTGACAGCTCCTTTACAGAATGCTTAACACCGCCTGTGACCAGGGAGAAACTGAAAATATACACGGGCGGGCACAGACACACACTTGCCCCAACCCATATCGCATCGAGTCAAAGCTGCCTTTTGCCCCCCGCCCCATCTCCACAAACACTCAGGGATCCTAGAAAGCCTTAAGATTCATAGAACTTCATACATGTCGAAAGGAAAGAAAGAAGAGTTAAATCTCGTGTCCTTGCTCACCCTGCTTGTCCTCTCCGCCCCTGTGGAAGATGTGTGTGCCCCTGGAGCTGACCGGGTGACGTGCCTCTCTTTGATCTCTAGCTACCCACATGTTCCCCAGGAGAAGGTGACATCTGGTCCCAAGAGTTCTCCTCAAACTCCCTCCAACATCCCTCCGCGATGTACAACGTGAGCTGGGACCCTCGGAACGTGGCGCGACGCACGGAGATGCTAAGGGACTTGGGGAACCGCAAGCGGAAGGTGGTGCGAATGGACAGAGTTGGGGTGACCGGGCAAACCCAACAGACAGCACAGAGAGCACCGCCGGAAACACAGGAACTCCGCAGCAGCTTTCATTTTGTCCTTTCCCACCTTTCCCCTTCCTTCCCCTCAAACCACCCCCACCCCCACCTTCCCGACCCTGGCAGGCAGTCAGGGGTGGAATGGGAATTGCTACCTTGCCGGTCAGGATCTGAGCTCGGACCGTACGGCTTACTAGGGCCTCCACGTCTTGCTGCGCCTCCTCTTTTTGCACCGCTGTGGGTGTGTTGAAGGCGATTTTCACCATGGTGAATCTTCGGGCTGCGCGGTAAGGCGCTGCTCGAATCAGTGTCCTGGGCTGCAGGTTGGAAGAGGAGAAGATCGCGCTAGCCCTAGCCGCACCTTCTTTCTCCTTGTCTGCTTTTACACTACTGCAAGCCCAGGTCTGGGTATACTTATGACGCAGTCACAAGCTGGGTGGGAGACCGTGGGCGGGCCCAAGCAGGGGCCGAGGGAGGAGCGGGAGGGTGTCTAAGTACTGGAATGGGGGTGGGAGTTGACAGTGGGAGGAGAGAAACTGGGTGGAGCCAGTGGACTGGGACTGAAAACTCCTCACCTGCACTCCAGGCGTGCTCCCACCTCGCTCTCTGCTCCCTCAGATAAGAGCAAGACAGGAAGGAAGCCTGCTGTGTCGTGTCTTTCTGCCTCTGTACAGGCCACAATAGCCCCTGTCCCTGATTCTATTTTCCCAAACTTGGACCTGGCCTCCCGCGGGGCAGGGAACTGTAACTTGGCACCAGTTCAAGCTTCCTCCTCTCTGCACCCAAAAGCACAGTTCCAGGACTTTTCTGTACATTTACAATAATACCTTCCTTTTAAAAAACACTCAGAAGCACGTTTAGAATTACTTGGTTCATTCTCTCAACATATTTTTTCATTCCTTGACATCTCTTTGTTTCGTAATTTTAATTTCCTATCACAGAGCAATGCTAAATCAGAAATACAGGACACCTGCCTCTTCAAAGCCCATTTTGCAGGTAGGACATGAGACAGAGGAGTATGGAAAGCTCATAGAAAATCCCTGAAATATTTCAGATCTTTCACTCTCCGAGGCCAGGGAATCCAGACCAAGGTCTCAGCCCAGAACTTGTTTCTTTTCAGCCACCAGCTGTGAAATCCACAGCGAGAAAAGCAGGGATGTGTGTGTACCTATGTGTTTAGGGAGGTGGAAGTGTGGTTGGAGATAGAAGATAGAAAATTTAGCCAGATGTTAACCCAGCTCTAGTGAAAAAACAAAAAACAATAATCTCAAAGGGGCTGAGTTAGAAACCATTTTTGGAACATTTACATGAGCAGCCAGTGTAATCATACCATTTCTTAAAAGTCAGTTCTCCCTGGTTGGTGACAATGATAGAGTACCTTTCCATATGAAATTCATGCTGTGGAGGTTGGTGACTAGGGGTAGTAGTGGTAAAGGGTTTATAAATAGTCCTGCTGCCAAAGACAGTAGAGGGGACTGTTTTGTGAAGATAATAACACTTACCCCAAAAATCCGGCTTGTGCTAGAGAATCCCTCGTCTACTCATGTACTTATTAAAATGACTTGAATATGTTGAGAGTCACCACCCCTCTGTCCTAGAAATTCCAGGTTGTAGTTTTTCCCACCGAGGTTTCCTTGGCTCTGAAGTGCATAGCTGTGGCAACTTTGTGAAAACAGCCTTCATTTTCTTGGATAAGCTGCAGATGGGAAGGAAGATGGAAGGGAACAGTGGGGAGCCTGTGCCTTATACAGGGCCAGATGTATGAGTTTGCTTAGAAACATTGGTGTTGTATGTTCTTTTACTTATTTTTTGCTCAAGTGTGGCCATTATAATTTAACATTTATGAGGTAACCTTTAGTGTAGACTGAGGAAATCTCAACTTCCTAAGATGTTTCTCTTTACAGTTACTTTATGTTTGCCATCACCTTTGTGATAATTCAGCCTAGAGTCTGTGCTAGTCTGGCCCTGTGATCCATAACACACAGATGGTTGAACCAATGGTTGCTCTGACACATCTACCTACCAAGTGCAATGTGCTGGATGGAATAGTAATGTATTATTTTAGTGTATCTTTCCTGAAATGTGGTCACACAGAAGGGGCAAAGATTATTTCTATTTTTCAAATGAACAGACCTAAACTCTCATAACAACCAATGGAGTATATGATTAATTGCTAGGTTTGTGACATTGAGCAAGTCACCTCATCTCCTTGGGCCTCACTTTCTCCTCAGTAGAATGGTAAAATATTTTCATGCTGCTGCTGTGAGGATCATTTAGGATAATGCAGGAGGAAACACATTTTAAATTATGAAAAGGATAGAAGAGTGAAGTGGTTGGTTATGCTACAATTCTTATTTTAGTATGTAACATAGCCAGGTTTCAAGGTTATAAAGATAATCTATTTTTTTTTATCCTTCAACTATTCTTTAACTTCTAGAGCTGCTTAAGACCCCACAGTCTCTGAATATAGATCATCTTGGAAAAGGTCAGACTTCTAAGAATAGTCACATAAATTAGCATTTAACTTCTCTGTTGAATTTTTAAAGCTTTGGCCATCTTCTGTTTCTTAATGCCATGCTGTATTTTAGGAATGTCACCCATACATCTCTAAGGGCCTTTGCTGATGTTGGACATATGTGCTATAGGCGTGGTCTCAAGTTAACAGATATTGCTGTTATCCTTTCAATATAAATATGTAATGCTTGTGTTAGAATCATAGAATAGCAATAACGCCCATCGTTAGTGCCCATTTATGAAAGGCAAATATTTCCTGCATGTTTTTTTTTTTAATTTCAAAATGTAACCTGCTACTTGCTCATTGGGCTGCAACCAGTATAGTGAACATATTTCCATCTAATAAAAAATGGTTCTCATTGATTAATCTTTTTCTTGTACTTGCTCCTTCCCAGCAGCAACTTCTTGTTTCTCAGAATCAATTTCTCTCACTTTCTTGTCTTTGGAACTGTGGGGATCTGGCTGCCATACCAATTCCAGTTAAAGTTTTTGTTGTTGTTGTTTTTCTCTATTTTTTAATTGAAGTATAGTTGATTTACAGTGTTATGTTAATTTATGCTGTACTTCAAAGTGACTCATTTATACACATATATACATTCTTTTTTAATATTCTTTTCCATTATGGTTTATCCCAGGAGGTTGGATATAGTTCCCTGTGCTATACAGTAGGACCTTGTTGTTTATCTATTCTAAATGTAATAGTTTGCATCTACTAACCCTAAACTCGCAGTCCATCCCTCTCCCTCCCTCCTCCCCAAATGTCAATGGGCTGAATGCTCCAATAAAAAGACATAGAGAGGGCTTCCCTGGTGGCGCAGTGGTTGAGAGTCCACCTGCCGATGCAGGGGACACAGGTTCGTGCCCCAGTCCGGGAAGATCCCACATATCGTGGAGCGGCTGGGCCCGTGAGCCATGGCCGCTGAGCCTGCGCATCCGGAGCCTGTGCTCTGCAATGGGAGAGACCACAGCAGTGAGAGGCCCGCGTACTAAAAAAAAAAAAAAAAAAAAAAAAAAAAGACATAGAGAGTCAGAGTCAGACTGGATAAAAAAAACAAGAGCCTACAATATGCTGCCTACAAGAGACCCACCTTAGGGCAAAGGACACACATAGATTGTAAAGTGAGGGGATGGAAAAAGATATTTCATGCAAACGGAAAAGAGAAGAAAGTGAGAGTGGCAATACTCGTATCAGACAAAGTAGACTTTAAAACAAAGGTCATAAAGAAAAATAAAGAAGGTCACTATATAATGGTAAAAGGATCAATATAAGAAGAGGATTTTACAGTCATCAATATATATGCACCTAATATAAGAGTACCCAAATACATAAAACAAATACTAATGTTGCTAATCTTGTCAGAATCCACACCATTTAAGTCTGTAAATGAATTCCTTATTCTCACATGCCAAATGATGACTAAATTATCACAACTTGAGCTAAATGGAATACGGCAAACAATTGAATGCCAAGCAACATTGTCAACTCTCTTTGAATGACCCAAAATTCAACCGCACAAAAATAAGGCTACTGGTGGCATCTGTGATACCATTTAATTTATTAACTCATTTATTTGTTCATCAAATATTTACCAAGGGTCTACTGCCTTCTGCTGTAATCAGCCATGGGAATACAGTGGTGACTAAGCAGATACAACTTTGCCCTTGTAAATCATGTCACTACGGCACACATGGCAGTACCATTTGTTATGAGCTCTCCAGTTTTTGTAGCGGAAATGTTGGTCCCATGCTGTAGAGTGGGATATAGCAATTCTACAATCCAGCAGAGCACTTGCATCCACAGCTAGTGCTACCAAGAAAGCTTAAATTCCAAGCTCTACTGCAATGGCTTCACACCCAGCATTCTATTTAGTAAAATTAATATGACAACAAGATGTATTGGGAAACAAGTTAGGAGGCACTCCCACAGTCTATGTGAGAGGAAGTGGAATACGTTGATGACTGCAATATTGAAAATAAAGGGACAACTTCCATAGATGTTTAGGAGCCATATTTTACAAAGTCTAGTGCTGGAATAAATCATATGAGGGAGAAAAAATAATTCTGTTCTGGATGATTGGGAATCCAAGATTTGGAAAATGGTGGTGCCATTGGTAACAATACCAAACATTTGTGGAACACATCAAATGCTAGATTTCTGTGCTAAGCACATTCAATTGATTGTGTTATTTAATCTTTACCACAGTACTGTGAAGTATTATTACATTCACCACTTCATTGATGAAGAAACTGAATTTCCAGAAGTTAGATGACTTGCCCAAGGTCAAATTCTAACTCAGGTGGTCTGATTCCAGTGTTTATACTCAACCTTATATTGTCCTGCTGCCACTAAAATAAATGAGAAAATCAACAAGGGAGCTGGCTTGAAAGCAGAGAGAATAATTAGCATAATCTGTATGGAAATGAAACATGAATCCCCTGCCCATACTGCAAGCAGAGATTCCTACCTAAGATTTTGTTCAGGACTAAAAACATTTGAAACACTTGTGCAACTTTGCTGGCCATGGGTACATGGATATACTCTACTCATTTTAAAGAATATTTCTCCTGAGTTGTGCAGTTGCTTTTGTCAGCAGAGAAACAACTACAGGGGAAGCTGGTCAGCCATCTGCTTCTGGATATAATTCCAGGAGTTTGGTTTAAGTCTTTAAAGAGCCGCTCAATTTCTAGGTACACAATTTCCCTGCAAGCTCAGCTTGGGGAGCATAGCTAGGGCTCCACACAAAAAGTAACATAGACACTCACTTTCTGGAGTAGACTCTTGTTTCTTGACTCCATTTAAGGTTTCTTTGTAGGCTAGTAAGTTATGATAATGGGAAAATGCAATGTTTTCTTACACATAAGAAATAAATTTCATCGTCTTTTCACAATGATTTAGTCATATCTTTGGGGTTAAGAGGAAATTGTGGTCCATCCCTTATTTATAAAAGTCACTTTTCTTCTCATTTAAGGCAACTGAAAAATCTAGTGAAAATAACTGATTTTCAATGCACCTTCTCTTAATTGTGTAAAAATTCTTATCTCATTGCAGACTACCTGGGAAATTTTTAAAATAGAGTTATGAATCAATATCTGAACATGCCTTATGTGATAAACCTTTACATGAGTTCCAGTCCTGAATACTACAAGAGAGAAATTAAAGTTTAGCCCTAGGAATGCTTGTAAGAATATCTAGTTGGTTCAGTTGTTCCATAATATATTACTGAGTGATACTAAAATGTCTTTGTGGCTTTAGAGTTAGTTATGTTCTTATTCAATGAAAGCACAATCATTTGTATTTTTATTAATGATTGTTAAAACAGATACTATTTTTACTTTCATGTTTAGTTTTCTTGGTGGGTCAACATATTCTGTTCCTAGTTTATTCTTAAAGAACACAAAATCCCAAGTGGTTTTATAACAGATTTCACCTTGATTGTTCTTGAAATGTAACTTTGTTTTTCACTTCACTAATTTTTAGATAACCTCAATGTATTCATATTCCAAAGCCTTTAATTATTCTAAAGTATGATGGCATCTTGTTAATAATGAGGTCGCAACAACAAAGGAATGCTCCAAATTAGATTCTCTTCAGGTCAATGGCACAGTCAGTCCTAACAAATTAAGTCAGATCATGATTGGAAAATCTGGTTGACAATATCCTAACCCAAACTCAAGGTCCACAAAAAGTGCTGCTTACACTTTAGTGTGGTTGCCATGTTTCTGTACTAGTGAAAAAGGGAAGTCTTGCATAAAGGAGGAATGTAGTGTATGACACATCAATTATACTTCTGACTTTCAAGTTAGGGGAATTATCTTCTCAGAATTTTTGTTTGTTTGTTTTAGAAACTGAAATTTGTAATTGCCTCTACCACATTGAGAAGAATCCTACATAAAAATATTGTCCACACAGCCTCGGAAGGAAGAGGTCTAGTCTCCTATGTTCTGTTTGTGTTGTAATTAACTCAGAACAACTGGCTTCTTTACTCATATTTGGTATTGGAATTTTAAATTTAAAAGATTCTACTAAATGGGGCAAAATAGAATACTGGCATTTATAAATAGAAATAGATAATTATACAAATGCTAACATTTATTATGAATAAGGAGAATGTTTTCTTTCATCCACTGTGATCTTACCCCTTGACCTTTAAGCTTTAAGAAGACCTTTTATTTACAGGAACGTGAAATGCTTAATTCTCCACTTCTCTAAACCTTGCAAGGTAGCTAAAGGGTATCCCATCCTGGAATACTCTTACTCAGTCTTTTCAGCTCCTTTTTGGGTTGAAACTTTTAGTCGAGTGGCATTGGTATCTTATTTGCTGTTTTATTTATGAAGATCTTGAGAAAAAATCAGTTCTCAATCAATGCCAAGAATTGTTATTGAACAACAATGAGGCATGCACAGAAAAGAAAATTCATGTATATTTAGAAGCAACCCAAGAATGAATTCACGCAGGAGGCAAGTATATCCTATGGGATTGTGAACCTGGATGAGTAAGTGATAACTAACAAGAACATCCAACAAATACTATGATGAATGTGCTGAGACTGTGACCAGAATATGATTCTGTCACCAAAAAAGCAAATTCTTCAAAGACAACTCTGCAAGAAAAACATTTGAACTCCAAATCTGCATCCAAATGCAGGTAGAAATCTCTCCCCAGCAATTCAAAGTAAAGGTAATTATAATTGTTTATATAGGAAATTCAAAGAAGCCAAAAATGTCTCCCAACAAATCAACTAAGCACATAATGTTTTCTCTCTCTCTCTCTCTCTCTCTCTTTCTCTCTCTGTGTGTGCATGTGTGTTTTAATGAACATATTCTCTTGAGACTACTTTCTCTGAATCACACTACCATCTTACGCATCCAAAGTAGTTTTACCTGGAACCCTCCACAGCACATCTATATACGTTGTGTATTGGTGGTATACAGCAAATGATAGTAAAGTTCTTCCCATCACACACTGTACCTTACACTAGAACAGTATTAACATTGCTCTTATTTCTTAGTCCTTACTAGTATCTTTATTTTTTTTGTTTTCTATGTGTCAGTGGGGTTTGTACTTCTGGATTGCCTGCCTGGTGGAAGAAGGGCAGAACTATTTATAAGGGACAAATCAAGTTCCTGTGCTTCTGCAGTAACTGGCAGTGATTCAGAGACTCACTTTTGCTAAGAAAGAATAAAATGTTTGTATGTCATACTATTACAAATAATGTTTTGTTCTATAGTCAATTCCATATGTATCTATTTTTCACCTCAATCAGCCTCTAACTCACCTTTGAATAGTTGACAGTGTTTAGTCCTTTGACTGTTACAAATAGGAGGCTAAATAAAATTGTTGAATTGACCTGGATCTGAGGTTCATAGGCAAGCAGTAAAATTGTAAACATCATCCAGCAAAGTAGATGGGGCCAGCTCTGCCTCTGTACATATATACCCCTTAGGATTACTACATAGACTTTTCTACTTTGGAGATGGCTCCAGTTGATGCTCAAGTGATTCCACCTGTATATATGTATTTTTAAAACTTTATGAGACAATGTATGATGTATAGTGCACCTTGCCTTGGAACCATGTAGCACCCTTAGGAAGTCTTACACATAATCATCTTCCTGGGGATAAGTACACAGCAGAAATCTGTTCACTCATTAAGTCTCACTTCCTCCGTGGTGCTTTCCTGGAGCACAGTTCTTCTCACAGTCTTTGACCTCCACCAACACTAACTTTGTATAAACTCTTTCTCCTGTTTTCTTCTGCCACAGTATGTGACTGTGTTTCATCTCCCTAACTATACTATGTTTCTAAAGGGGAGGGGCTGGGTCCCCTGTTTTGTATCTCCACAGTATCCAGCGTGAGTCTGACCAAATACCTAGTCAGTTTCCAAACCAGACTTACTGATTACATTAGTTGTTGATAATTGTTTCTCTTTGAGAAGAAAGAGGGAGAAAGTAGGTGGAAAATTAAGGGAGCTTTATACTTCCTATACTGTCTCATACTTTCAATTTACCAATTAACAGATCTACAGTGATCTACTTTTCTGTGCCCAACTCTGTGCTGTGTAGAAAATACAGAAATATAAAGAATGCTATCATCTATAAAGACCTTTAAATTCTTGTGCAATGAAAAAGTAATAAATTTCTTGTGTATAGAATGACATTAGTTTTACATCCCTTTTTTTCATTTGCCCCTACAAAAAGAGCTATATTCATCATGGCAGAGTTTATCTGCCTCCCCTCCCACCTTTTTTTTTTTTTTAAACAACAAATAAAGTTGCTTGGAGAACGGGAATGATTTTGGTAGACCAAATGGATTTGCTATTATATCCTTACTCCTGCACTGAATTGAGACCCAGGCAGGTCTACTCCACAGGGCACACCTGTCCCAGAGAAGACAGAATATACTCTACCTCTAGTTCTAAGATATCAAGAAGGAAGAAACGTACCCCTCCTCTTTGATTCACCAGTAGAGGAGTCACTGCTCCCATGGGAAGGAGGAAATGGGGGTGAGTGTGGGCGAAAAACTGAGTTCTTTTCTAGGGAATTCTGCCTCTCCACATGGAAGCGGGGGCGCTGGTAAATAAATGTTGGTCCCTAACACCTATCTCATTAAGTTGCTTTTAAAATTTTATCTCATGTTATAATTTTTATTAAGATATAACTGGCATACAACATTATATTTGTTTCAGGTGTACAACATAATAAGTCAATATTTTTATATATTGTAAAATGATCACAAAGTCTAGTTAACATCCATCACCATACATTGTTACAGAATTATTTATTTATTTATTTAGGCTGCTCCAGGCCTTAGTTGTGGCATGTAGGATCTTCATTGTAGCATGCAGACTTCTTACTTGTGGCATGCGGACTTCTTAGTTGCGGTAGGTGGACATCTTTGTTGTGGCATATGAACTCTTAGTTGCAGCATGCATGTGGAATCTAGTTCCTGGACCAGGGACCGAACCTGGGACTCCTGCATTGGGAACACAGAGTCCTACTCACTGGACTACCAGGGAAGTCCCTGTACCAGCCCATTTTTTAAAGTATTGTTTACTTGACTTATTTTATAAAAGCCTTTAACAATGTGAACTTTTGATCAAGTCTTTGTTTTGCTTTGTTTTTGAAAGAAGAGCTAGTGCTTTACTAATAACAACTAGAATAAAACCACAAAGTGCTCAATTTGGCTTTAAATTCAGAAGATATCAAGTTTTGTTTCTAAAAGTGGCAACATTTAAAATATCTAGAGATAGAACTGGTAACATCTGCTCGTGTTTAATTTCATAACCCAGAAAATATAATTTTGCTCTTTTTTGTGACTCAAATTAATTTGCCTAATGTGGAATCTCCTCCCTCAACTCTAAGACAAGTGGGAAAACAGGTCGAGTGACAAGGTATAGGGTGGGGACAAAATCCCCTAAGGACTCAGAATGCTTTTTTTTTACAGCTTGGCATAAGAGCATTTCTACCCAAAATAGGTGGTATGAAGGCTGAGACAGACTTTTTTAGTAGAGATTTAACTACATTAATATGACAATAAGATCTTCATATAAGTTGAATAACTTAATTTAGAAGTGAATGGCTGAGGTCTGCTAGTAGGAGTGCAGATGATACAGAGAGCCCAGATTCAAGGGTTTCTTCTGTAAACAGATACTATCCTTTTAGTATAAATTCTATGACTGTGTATACAGGCCAATATTCAACTGGTAACAAGATTATGGGTTGACTGATAGATTACTTTTGTGATATTTTACTTATTAATTGGAAGAAAAGCACCTTGTATTATTTTCAGAATCTTCTCTTGGATGGACAAACTTGCTGGGGTAAGACAGTGGATTTAGGAAGATTCCAAAGTAGACAGTGGGAGTCAGAACATGTAGTAGAAATTAGAGGTCAACATCAGAGAAGTCTGGGAGCCTGGGAGCAGTTCATAAAGACTAGCTACTTGTGTAACTTATGTTTGTTCAATCTGCACTAGGTTATTAAATAACAGGCCTTGGTCTCTTAGTTTTCATGTGCTGCACTTTCCATTATGTCATAAGTTAATACCCCCAAATATGAAGAACTAGAGTATTGACAGGGATGGATGAATGAAAGAGGCCCAATTCTGGGATGTAAGGGTTATAAGAACTGGGGAACAAGATCAAAACATGGCTAACAGCAAGCTTGCCTTGATGCTATTTCACTAGATTCCAGTTACTAAATTGATCTTTAAAAAACTTCAGAGAATTAACTGGAACCTCCTGGTAGACGATTGTTTAACAGAAGGACCAAGGAACTAAGAAACTTTTCACTCTATTAAGTTTTGTCCCATTAAAACATAACATCCTTGTTTTTCTTTTGACCTTGAGTCCTCTGTGTCAAATACAAAAATAAACTGATCTCCTTTGCTTTGTGACTCATTTAGGAAAAAATACTTTTATCAGAAAGTTAGTGGATTATCCCCTGTATATATATTTACCATTAGACAGACCCTCCCACCCTTCCCTACACCCAACCTAGCAAATCCTGATTATTCACTGCCATTCATTAGAAAGTTAGTCATGTCTGTTAGGGAAAAACCATTGGCCTCAGGGCATAATGAAATCCCAGTTTCCCCTTCTTCCTCTTTCTCTCTCAAGGCATGTCCTAAGGAAGAACCATCATGTGCTCCCCTTTTCTTTCCAGGCTTGCTTCTCCTTGGCTGTTTTCCCCCTCCACACACTGACTTCCTGGGGAGTGCATAGAGTAGGCTTTCTTCATGTATACACAAGCCTTATTTAAATCACGGAGGACCCTAACAGGACTTCAGGCCTACTTCCCAGTCCCCATTTGCATTTTAAGCAACTTTGGTAGTTGTGATGAGGACTTCTCCATCAGAACTACAGGCTTCTATATTTGCTTGTGTGACTAATGCTTGATGTTTGTTCTCTCTGAACATAGATTGGCATGTTGAGTGACAGACCTGGGCCCTCTAGTCTTTATAGGCTGCTCTTTCCATTATGACAAGAGTCAGCAGAGCTAAACCTGCTTACAATTTTATGGCCCTAAACCTGTAAAGAGTATGTTTGCTTAGCAATGAGGAATTTTCAGTTTTCCAGTATGTACTTTCTTTTAGAAAATCTGCGAGCCTATGCTTCTTTACCATCCTTCTGCTCCTTACTGGATGCCTGATATTCACCAATATAATCTTTTTTAAAGGGGTGTATTTTGGGGATAGAAGAAACAGATTTGGATTGAAAACTATAATCAGAAGTTCCATAGGCTCCCAACTGCAAAAAAGAAGAACCCAAACCCCAAATTGAATGTCCTGACATGACTAAATGTCTACATAAAAATAAGATTATTGTTACAAATATACACTCACTAGGGCCCTCAGGAAAGGCACTACCACAATAACCATGTTTGAAGGATTTGTTCTTTCAAAAACAAGCAGAAAAATAATGAGACTTCATATAATTATAAAATATCAGATCTGGAAATGACCTTACAAACTTGGTTCAACTTCCTCTCTGGCTACCCAGTGAAGAGGTGTCTTGCCCAAAGTTCATAGTCAGCAAAAGAGGGGAACTGGTAGTCCGTGTTTCCTCAGCTCTTTCTCTTATAATCTGCCACCTCCTGGGTATCTCCTCTGACACAGCTGTTACTGATGATTAAGCTTATATCCCTTCTCCACAAAAACCCTTTTCAAACAAAAAATAATAATAAATGCCTTTGCCAGTGCTATATCATTTCCTCTTTTTATAACCATGTCTTCTTTCCCGGAACTTCCTCTAGGTACATATTTTGTTGTTAGTTTTTATTTTCTTTATTCCATCAGAATTTGGCACCATTGAAGTCTATAATCTATATGAAAGGTTTTATGTTTTATTTTTAATACCATTTGGTTCAGCATGACTGATATGCATAGCTGGAAACACACACACACACACAGCTGTCCAGAGGCTGGCTGGTGACAAGAAATGAACAGGTGTGAGGGATAGTCATTGGAATCTACAGCCTGGTCTTCAGGCAGATCCAATGTCCCATTGTGATGATTTACTTTCAGTCAAAATGAGCACAGGTGCTGCAAACATCATCCAGTGTCTATTTTATATCAATCTGTCTGCAATGCTCACTAGAAAACATCTGGGTTTCATTCCCCTCATCTCCTGCTGGGTGCCCTCCATTCACCCTTCTACAATCCTTGGCTCCCCTTATCCCCATAGAACCTGCTGCCTCCCTATCTATGTTAGGACATCCTGGCTGCATGGTGACCACGTGAAAGCAGCCTGGATCCTGTTAACCCTGGCTTGAGGGTAAATTGTAAAGCTTCATTACCATGACACTAATTCATTGATCTCATAAATTAGACATATGAGTTCAAAGCTGTTCTTTGAATGTTCACTCATTGTGCACTTATTTATTATTGAGTTGTAGCAGAATTTTTCACAGAAGTAAATG
This sequence comes from Orcinus orca, assembly GCF_937001465.1. Lineage (NCBI taxonomy): Eukaryota > Metazoa > Chordata > Mammalia > Artiodactyla > Delphinidae > Orcinus > Orcinus orca. The sequence goes on from NC_064580.1 coordinate 68,245,176, forward strand.
TTTTTAGTTTACATGTTTTTGGTTTCCATGTCTGATCCATGTAGAAGGTTTTATAAATCAGTATGTCACTCCTTTAAATGCCCTATGGTCATATTTTTAAAAGACCCTATGACAAGGACGCTAGCACATTGAAAGGAAAGATTATAAAAACTTCAGAACTTTGACATAAAACTAATATATTATGTGATAATGTTTCTAGTAGAAACCAGGACCTCATTCATCACAAAAGACAAACCTTGACCAAGTTCCATGCTATGTGTTAAGGAAACTGTCACCCTCTATTCACACTGAATGTTGTCACTCCTAATCAGATCTGGGTAACTTAGAAACTTTGGAGGAAAATACTGCTGAGAAAAAATAGTTTTGCTAAACAGAATACTGGGGACAAACTCAGGCAGCAAAGCCTCCAGTCAGGACCCCTCTCACTATGTCAGTTTTATCCTCTACCAAATGAGAAGATGGGCCTATACACCTATACTTCTGTGGTATAACTTACTTTTTTCCTTGATGCCAAAGTCGCAATAGCTGCTGCATATGTTAGAGATTAGCTAAAACATGGTAGACATTAACTGGAGAGCTAGGAGCAATAATCTTTTGATTAGAATGGTGACCAGTTTTGCCACACCCTAGTGGGTCTCTGATTATCTCAGAAGGCATTGTGAAATGCTTGGGAGGAAAAAATGTTCAAAATCATTTAAACTGAAAGTAGGAGCCAAGAGAACTCAGCACTTGTGAGTTTGTGGAATGGAGTGCTGAGACATTGAACAATGCTTTTCCTCTTCCTCACCCCCATAACCAATCAGTCACCGTATTCTGCCAAGTCTTCTCAGACAATATCTCTTGCATCTGTTCCTTTCCATTCACAGCACTGCCATCCTCCCTGCAGCTGCTTAACAGCTCACCCTTGGTTTACTGTGAAGGCTTCTTGAGTGTTCTCTCTGCCTGCTCCTGTCCAATTTTGGCTCTGATATAATATCAATCTTTCAGAAGTAGAGCTTGTTTTAAAGAAAAAGAAAGAAAGGAAGAAAGGAAGAAAGGAAGAAAAAGAAAGAAAGAAAGAAAGAAAGAAAGAAAGAAAAAGAAAGAAAGAGAGAGAGAAAGAGAGAGAGAAAAAGAAAGAAAGAAAGGGAAAGAAAGGAAGGAAGAAAGAAAAAATGAAAACATCTTCAGTGGCTCTCCATTGCTTCTGGGAATAAGGCAAAACCCTTGTCTTAAAATTAATATCCCCTCACACTCTGGCCCTTGCTTTAGCTACCTCATACACACTCTTTCCTTCAGTCAAACAGGTCAATAGACTATCCCCTAAACATAGCTTCATCTTCACTGCTACAACCAAGCTTTTTTTTTTTTCAGTTTTTGTATCACCTTCTGGAATACCCAACATTATTCCCTTAACCTCTGCAAATTCCAGCTATGGCTCTACTTCCCATCAAATCTCATATTTTTCTTAAAGCCTTCCTAAGCCACTAAGCCTGAAGGGATCTCTCTCTTTGAATTCCTTTAGTAATTATTCACATGGTTATGAATCTTTTTTTACTATGTTTAATTGCAGTATAGTTGATTTAGAGCGTTGGCCAAAAAGTTCGTTCGGGTCTTTCTGTACCATCTTAGTTAAACCCGAACGAACTTTTTGGCCAGCCCAATGCAATGTTGCGTTAATTTCTACTGTACAGCAAAGTTATTCAGTTATACATATATATATATATTCTTTTTGTATTCTTTTCAATTATGGTTTATCATAGGATATTGAATATAGTCCCCTGTGATATACAGTAGGACCTTGCTGTTTATCCATCTTATATATAATAGTTTGCATCTGCTAATCCCAACCTCCCAATCCTTTCCTCCCCCATTCCCCTCCTCCTTGGCCACCACAAGTATGTTCTCTATGTCTGTGAGTCTGTTTCTGTTTCCTAGATATGTTCATTTGTGTCATATTTTAGATTCCACATATAAGTGATATTGTATGGTATTTGTCTTTCTCTTTCTGACTTACTTCCCTTAGTATAATAATTTCTAAGTCAATCCATGTTGCTGCAAATGGCATTATTTCATTCTTTTGATGGCTGAGTAATATTCCATTGTGTATATATACCACTTCTTCTTTATCCATTCATCTGTCGATGGACATTTTTGTTGTTTCCATATCTTGTCTATTGTAAATAGTGCTGCTATGAACATAGGGGTGCATGTACCTTTTTGAATTATAGTTTTACATGGGTATATGCCCAGGCATGGGATGGCTGGATCATATGGTAACTCTATTTTCAGTTTTTTGAGGAACTTCCATACTGTTATCCATAGTGGCTGCACCAATTTACATTCCCACCAACAGTGTAAGAAGGTTCCCTTTTCTCCATACCCTCCCCAACATTTATTATTTGTAGACTTTTTAATGATGGCCATTCTGACAGTGTGCAGTAGTATGTCACTGTAGTTTTGATTTGCATTTCTCTAATAACTGGTGATGATGAGCATCTTTTCATGTGCCTATTGGCCATCTGTATGTCTTCTTTGAAGAAATGTCTGTTTCGGTTTTCTACCCAGTTTTGATTGGGTTGTTTGGGGTTTTTTTGTTATTCAGTGGTATGAGTTGTTTTTATATTTTGGAAATTAATTCCTTGTCAGTCACATCATTTGCAAATATTTTTTTCCCAATCTGTAGGTTGACTTTTCATTTTGTTTATGGTTTCCTTTGCTGTGCAAAAGCTTATAAGTTTTATTAGGTCACATTTGCTTATTTTTGCCTTTCTTTCTATTGCCTTGGGAGACTGACACTTGGTCCTGTATCTTCAGCTCCCTTTATTTCTTATTAAATCATTTATTTGTAATTTTTATTACAGATAAATTATCTAAAAAATTATATAAAAATTATGACATTAAAGAAATACTTGAGAAATGAGGAGGATGATAGAGTAGAGAAGCTGACCCATAATCCCAGTTCCCCAACTGGAAAACTTCTGTTTTGAGGAGCATAGGTTTTCTGTCCTGTGTATCATCATTTATGAGCTTTGTGACCTTGAGATAGTCAACATATCTAAGTCTCAATTTCCCAATCTGGAAAACTGGAAAAACAACAGTACTTACTTCCCAGGATTGCTATGATTATTAAATGGGATATCATGTATGAAACAGAATAAGAACTCAGCCTGGCACAAAGCAGTCAGCAAATTTTCTAATATTGTTACTCTTATGTTTCAGTCATGTTGTATGTATATTTTCATAGCTGAGAGCATGCTTTTCTTCAATTGACAATGTTTTATAGGCATTTTTCCCATTGTGGTACCATCTTCAGACAGATTATTTTAATAGTTTTATAACAATCTATAACATGCATGCATCATATTTTACTCATGCATGCTTTTTTTGTTAGGTACTTGGGTCGCTTCCCCTATTCTATTGTTATTATAAATAATGTCTTGATTGATATTTTATGCATAAAAATTTCCCTCCATTTGGATTATTTCTTTAGAATAATTGTCCAGAAATGAGGTTTTTGAGGAAAAGAGATGCACATTGGGACGGCTTTTATGCCACCAGCAATTTTAGATAGCACCAGTTTTATATACACACTAATTTTGTATATTATTAATTGTAAAGCTATGTAATATTCAAAATAGTATCTCTTTTTGTTTTTTTCCTTTTTCTTTAAACATTTTTAGTAGCAAGTTGGATATTTTTCACATGTAGATTTGCTACTATATCCTCTTTTATACATTGTCTGTTTACATTCTTTGCTTATTCAACTATTTGGACTTTAATGTCTTTGTTTTAATTTCTATAGGCTCTTTATATAAAGAATAGTCTTTTGTCTGTCATATTTGCTGCCATATTTTCTTGGTCCGTTATTTACTTAAAAATTTTTAAGCTATTTTTTTAATTTACAGGAGTATTACATTTATGTGGAATTCAGTATGCCAGCATTTTCCTTTGGGATTGTTTTCATTAATTCTCAGCCTTCAAAGTTACTTTCTAATCTACTTCCTTTGGCAGCTTTTCTACTGTTGTGTTGTAATATTATTTTAGTCTATTGTTATATAACTGTTCTCAACCTGGATTATAAACTCCTTAAATTCAGACATCCTGTTCTATGCTATGGGCAGAGCGGAAAGAGGACTGGCTTGTGAGTTCAAAGACCTATACTTGAGTCCATTTATTTGCTATGTAACTTTAGATATGTCAGTTCATTTCTTTTGGCTTCTATAAGATAGAAACTTACCCCCTGCTTTTTTCTATAAGTTATTAGGAGAAGCCAATGTGTTTATATACATGAAAGTTTTGTTAACTGTAATGCACCATTAAAAGTCAGTTGTAATTTTTTGTGTGTCCAACAGTACCTAGCACAGTGCTGCCTTGATAAGAGGTTCTCAGTAAAATTGTTTACTTTGGATTTTATAGGGTAATCATATTTTAAGGAAAAGAAGAGAGAGAAGTCACTATACTAGATGTTTATAATAGCCAGGATTACTATCTATACACTCTAAATTTTCTAGTGTGAAACAAATTACAAATCGTCTCCCTAATTGTAAGATGTGTCTTGGTTTAATTTGGGAAATGTGGTATACTTGGCTATGACCTCCTCATTAATTGATTTGGGCTAGGTAAAAATTTCAAAGTTAGCAGTTGTCTAATCTTAGGCATGAAACAAGTATGGAAATTCACTTTAAGGATCTTTTGAAAATTATCTCTGTTGCAAAGTGAAGATTACCCATGCTAAATGTATGTGATCTTCTAAATGAAAGATAATCTGGAAAGTAAAAGTTAGATAACAGTGTTTAAGAATCCAAGAGGCCATTATAGTTCCTTTCTTTTAAACCTATTCTGTCAAACATAGAAATACTGCAATGAACTGGCAGTGGCAACACTGGATATGCTTTCAGTTTTGTGAGATTTGTGGCAACAAATGAAGAAACACAAAAACTGTAGACTGATATGCATCTCTTAGAGATAGAGAATGCATAACCTCAGATAAAGTGTCTACCTTGTGCGTGAAGAAACTCGACACCACGAAATATGAAGCCATAACAGACAAAACTTATTCACAAATCAAGATGAAAGGGTACCAGTTCTTTATGACTTTCTGGAGAAAAAGCACACACACACACACACACACACTGATGTTTTATGTTCCTTGTTTAAAAAGAAATTTGACAAAAAAATGTGTGAGAGGGAGGAGATATGGGGATATATGTATATGTATAGCTGATTCACTTTGTTATAAAGCAGAAACTAACACACCATTGTAAAGCAATTATACTCCAATAAAGATGTTTACAAAAATTTAAAAATGTGTGTGTGTATGTGTGTGTGTGTGTGTGTGTGTGTGTGTACTACACATCCAAACTTGAAGAGGCAGCAGGGGAAGGAAGAGAGAAAATAAATATGCTTATATTTTTAATGAGCCTGAAGTTCTGACTCAAGTCTTTTAGAATCATTTTAATGAATTCAATTTCAGAATCTGTGGCAAGATTAGGGAGAGATTCATTAAAATAAAATGCAATTCACCCAAAGGTAATTCTCCTTGCAGAGACTATCTTTCCTCATCATGTATATAAGTGTCAGATGAAATAAAAACCAGTCAAACCCAATATACACCAGACACTATGCTGGACCAAATTAACTTAAAATTTTGTAATTAGTGGAATTTGTAAATGGAATTAAAGGGATGATGTGAAAAATGTACCTGAGTAGCAAACACTTATGTTGGCCTCAAAAGGATGGTGAGGATGGAAGGGAAGGTAATGAGCAGAAGTATCAATAGAAATGTAAAGAGCTCTAAAGATGGTGTATAGATGAGTGAGTGCAGTTTCAGTAAGGAAATATTAAAAAGGAAAGAAAAGAAATAAACTGAAAGAAAGAAAAGAAGAAGAGAAATAGAAAAAAGAAAGGAAGAATAAAGGAGGGAGGAAGGGAAGGAAGGAGGATGCGGGGTAGAGAGAGAGAGAGAGAGACAGAGACAGAGACAGAGACAGAGACAGAGAGAGAATCTCTAAGTACCAAAATCCTAAAGGATTTGTCATGCAAAGTGACCAGAATTCCTGGCACTTGTTCCACTGAGAGTCTGTGAAGGTCATACAGAACCTTAATTTTTAAGTTGTGAGATTTCATGACGTTTTATTTACTGCATCATTTTTTGTGGCTGTTTTTGATATTCTTCTGGGCATGTTTATTTGTGCTTTTGGATCTTAGTCCCATTGTTGGACTCTCTAAAATCAGAGACCTCCTTTTCATGGCCTAGCACAAGAAATTGTACATGTAAGTACAGTAAGAGTTATCCATAAGGATGTCAATCAGATTAAATTCTCAATTTTCTTCAAATACTAAAATATTTTGTTAGTGCCTCTACATCTCCAAGAGATATTTTTCATGAAATCTAGAATTTTTGTATTATTTGTTCAATAGGCAGAGTCATTTAAATAATGCACATTCAGTTCAGCATTTGTATTTAAGACCAGGTGACTATCTTGGAATGTAAATAGAGTAAAATATGTAAATACTCCAACTGTGAAACAGTGTTGTGGAAACAATTAACAGAACTCTAAACAAGAATATTCATTTAAAAAGTGTAAATGGCAGAGTTGATAAAATTAATCTCAGCACATCTAAGGAGTACTGTGTCAAACTAAAATAAGATTCATTTTAAACCTCAGATATTATTATTAATTTATGACTAATAATTAGATAAGTTTTGTTTTTTTCCAAAGAAGGTAAAATACTTTTCTGACATAAAGCCTTTGCTTATGCTATTTCTCTACATTGGAAACCTCCCTCTCTTACCTTCTCTTCCTAGCAGACATTTATCTCTAAAAGTCTACGTCAAATGGCAAGTTTCTCATGAAATTCCTGAATTTCTCTCATCATGATTAATATTGCCCTTTCCCTCTTCTATGCTGTCGTAACATGTTGTTCTCTTGTCTTAATATTTAGAATCATAAAGCCAGAATTTTAAAGTTAAAAAGAACTTTAGAGATGATATGGTCTAATCTAGCCCCCTTATTTTATAAATGAGACATATAGTTCATTATCACTTTCCTATGTCATTAGAGTTAATTGTGAACACTTCCATCTTCCCCATTAAATTTAAAGTCATTAAGTGTAGGACTTGTGTTTTGTTTTTCTTTGCATCTCTCTTAGTGCCCTGCATAAAAGGAGTGCTCAAAAATAGTTATTGAATAAATGTTCCAAAATGAATGAATGAGTGAATGGAATTGTCTCTGGCAAAATAGTGAGGTAAGCACAATTTTGATTGTTAACATCCCCGTAAATACAGTTTCCTTTTTATCAACCCACGCTTTCCTCTGAAGCCCACTTTTTTTGTCATGCTCATTCCTAGTACTAAGTACCCCACTGGGGTGCCCTGAAGAATATGAGGGTAGTATTTAATAGTCTCTCAATGGAAAGTATCTACCAACTGTTGTATATAGAACTGGTCCAGCTGAACCACTTGATATTTTCTGTAGAGCATGTGTGGTGGGGTCTGAATTTTCTGGTCTCTGCTGTGTAACATGTTTTGTTGATGAACCATGGCAAATCAGACAAACTGCATATTTTTGTCTCACCTAATTTGGCTGCACTTTGATAAAGTTTCTTCCTTACTAGGCTCAGTGACATTTCCCCTTCCACCATCCTGTTTAACCTAAATGAAGAATTTTCTTCCACTTGACTATTGTTAGTATTTGAATTAACAGTAAATACTTTAATGTCTACTCCTCTTCCCTGTGGTGACTTACTGTTCAGAAATCACAGAAAGAGCTGGTGATTTCCCAGGAAATATTCACAGTGCAGAAAGAGATCATTTACCATAAAAAAAGGTGCTAATATTGACACATCTGTATGGAAGTTTTTAAGGATCATTTGGAATAATCAAACTGAACTAAACTCTTCAGGACCTAATGCTTTAGCAGGGTACCTGAAAAAGAAGTAGGAATTGTAAGATGTCAAAGGATTTCAAAATCATGACCAACGTCAGTTTTTCTAATAATAAATATAATAATATTTATTTAATATAAGTAATCATATAATAAAAATCCTTTGTTATTGCCATCCCATATTAATATAGCTGTCTTAGACCCTGGAGACTTCAACTGTGAATATGGATAGCCTTACTGTGACTGAATTCTGGGATCACTGCTACATGGAAGCACAGAAAACAATACAAAAATGGAACAGAATTGAAAGTCCAGAAAAATCCTTACATTTATGATCAATTGATAAAGTCAAAGGTGCTGAGGATATACAATGAGGGGAAAGACTAATCATTTCAATAAATGGTGCTGAGATAACTGTATATCCATATGCAAAATTATAAACTTACCATATCACATACCATGTGCAAAAATTAGCACAAAAATTAACTCAAAATGGATAAAGGCCTACATATAAGACACAAACTATAAAATTCTTAGAAAACAGCATAGGAATAAATCTTCTTGACCTCAGATTAGGCAACGGTTTCTTAGGTAGGATACAAAAAACACAAGTGATAAAAGAAAAAATAAATTGGACTTCATCAAAATTGAAATCTTTTGCGATTTAAAGGCCCACCAAGAAAGTCAAAAGACAATCTACAGAGTGGGAGAAAATATTTGTAAAACATATGTCTGACATGGAACTTGTATCCAGAGTATATGAAGAACTCTCACACTCAACAATAAAAGAACTATTAAACTTATGAACATGGAAAAAGTATTTTGATAGGCTTTCTCTAAGGAGGATATACTGATAAACACATGAAAAGAGGCTCAACGTCATTAGTTATAACAGAAATGCAAATCAAAACCACACATCCACTAGGATGTCTCTAATCATAAAGGCAGGCACTGACAAATGTTGATGAGGATGGAGAAACCAGAAACATTAAACTACTGGTAGGAATGTAAAATGGGAAAATAGGCATTTTGGAAAATAGTTTGGTAGTTCTTCAGAAAGTTAAGCATAGAGTTAGCATATGACCAAGAAATTCCACTCCTAATTATATGCCCAAGATAAATGAAAATGTGTGTGCCCTCAGTAAAGCTTGTATACAGGTGTTTGTAGCAGTATTATTCATAAGAGTCAAAGAATGAAACCAACTCAAATGCCTATCAATTGATGAGTGGATAAACAAAATGTGGTATATCCACATAAAGGAACAACAATGAAAATGAATGAAGCACTGTTGCATACTAAAGTATGAATGAAAATTTTATGCTAAGTGAAAGTTGTTACTTAACAAATTGTTGCTCATTATACAATACAATGTATATGAAATGTCCAGAAAAGGAAAAAACATAGAGACAAGACTTAGATTAATGGTTGTCAGGGTCAGGGGTGAGGAAGTAAAGAAGATTGAGTGCTAATTGACATGGAGTTTCTTTTGGGGGTGATGAAATCTTCTGGAATTAGATAATGATGATAGTTGCATAACTCTGTAAATTTACCAACTACCACTGAATTATACCCTTTAAAATGGTGAACTTCATTGTATGTCAATTATATATAAATATATATGTATTTGTTCTTCCAGTTTTATTGAGATATAATTGACATAGAGCACTGTATAAGTTTAAGGTGTACAGCATGATGATTTGACCTACATACCTCATGAAATGATTATCATAGTAAGTTTAGTGAACATCCATCATCTCACATGGATAAAATATTAAATAGGAAAAAAATACTTTTCCTTGTCATGAGAACTCAGGATTTACTCTGATAACTTTCATATATGACATGAAGCAGTGTTAATTATATTTATCTTGTCATACATTACATCCTTAGTACTTATTTATTTTATAACTGAGAGTTTGTACCTTTTGACTGACTTCAACTAATTTCCCCTTCTCCTACCCCCACCTCTGGTAACTATAAATCTGATCACTTTTTCTATGACTTTATTTGTTTTTTTGTTTTTGAATTATAGTTGACCTACACTATGTTACTTCCTGTTACACAACGTAGTGACTTGATATTTCTATACATTTCAAAATGATCACCATGATAAAGCTAGTAACTACATGTCACCATACAAAGATATTACATAGTTATTCACTATATTCCTCACACTGTATATGTAATGTCTATGACTTATTTATTTTACAACTCGAAGTTTGTACTTCTTAATCTCCCTCACCTATATTTTTCCTCCTCCCAACCCCTTTCCCCTCTGACAACCACCTGTTTGTTCTGTGTATCTATAACTCTGTTTTTGTTTTGTTATTTTATTCATTTGTTTTTTTTTTTAGATTCCACATATAAGTGAAATCATACAGTTCTGTCTTTCTGTATCTGACTTATTTCACTTAGCGTAGTACCCTCTAGGTCCAACCAGGGGGTTGCAAATATCAAGATTTCATTCTTTTTGATGGCTGAGTAATATTTCCATTTTATATACATACCACATCTTCTTTATCCATTCATCTATTGATACGTACTTAGGTTGTGTTCATATCTTGGCTATTATAAATAATGCTGCAATGAACATAGGGGTGTTATATCTCTTTCAATTAGTGTTTTTATTTTCATTGGATAAATACCAGGATTGAAATTGCTGGATCATATAGTGTTCTATTTTTATTTTTTTGAGGAATCTCCATGTGGTTTTCCATACTGGCTGTACCAATTTATATTCTCACCAACAGTGCGTGAGGGTTCCCTTTTCTTCATATCCTAGCCAACCCTTGTTATTTGTTGTCTTTTTGATAATAGCCATTCTAACAGGTGGTAGGTGATATCTTATTGTAGTTTTGAGTTTCATTTTCCTGAAAATTAGTGATGTTAAGCATCTTTTCACGTGCCTGTTGGCCATCTGTATGTCTTCTTTGGAAAATGTCTATTCAGATCCTCTGCACATTTTTTAATCACATTGTTTGTTTTTATGATGTTGAGTTGTATGAATTCTTTGTATATTTTGGGTATTAACTCTTTATCTGATATATCATTTACAAATATCTTCTTCCACTCAGTAGGCTGCCTTTTCATTTTGTTGATAGTTTCCTTCTTTTTGCAGATGCTTTTTAGTTTGATGTCGTTCCATTTGTTTATTTTTGCTTTTGTTTCCCTTGCCTGAGGAGACATATCAAAAAATATTGCTAAGACCAATGTGAAAGAGCGTAGTACCTATGTTTTTTTCTAGAAGTGTTAAGCTTTCAGGTCTTACATTTATGTTTTTAGTCCATTTTGAATTTATTTTTGTGCATGGAGTGAAAAAATAGTCCAGTTTGATTCTTTTGCATGCAGCTGTCCTGTTATCCAAACATTTATTGAAGAGGCTGTCTTTTCCCCATTGTATATTCTCACCTCCCTTGTCATAGATTAATTGCTCATAAAGTGTGGGTTCCTTTCTGGGCTCTCTTTTCTGTTCCATTGATCTCTGTGTCTTTTTTTGTGCCAGTACAATACAGTTTTGATTACTTTAACTTTGTATTATAATTTGAAACCAGGGAGTGTGATATCTCCAGCTTTATTCTTCTTTTTCAAGGTTGTTTTGGCTATTCAAGATCATTTGTGTTTCTACACAAATTTTAGAATTATTTGTTCTAGTTCTGTGAAAAATGCCATTGGTATTTTGATGGGGATTGCATTGACTCTGTAGATTTCCTTGAGTGATATGGTCATTTTCAATCATATTTATTCTTCAAATCCATGAGCACAGTATATCGTTCCATCTGTTTGTGTCATCTTCAATTTCTTTCATCAATGTCTTACAATTTTCTGAATACAGGTATTTTACCTCCTTAGATATATTTGCTCTTGGTTATTTTATTATTTTTGACACAATTGTAGATGGATTTTTTTCTTAATTTCTCTTTCCAAAGTTCACTGTTAGTGTATAGAAAGACAACAAAATTCTGTATATTAATTTTGTATCCTACAAATTTACCAAATTCATAGATGAGTTCTAGTCATTTTTTGGTGTGTCTTTAGGATCTTCTATGTAAAGAATCATATCATTTGCAAACAGTGACAGTGTTAATTCTTCCTTTTCAATTTAGATTTCTTTTACTTCTTTTTCTTGTCTAATTTTTGTAGCTAGAACTTCCAATACTATGTTGAATAAAAGTAGTTAGAGTGGACCTAAGGGTCTTGTTCCTGATCTTAGAGAAAATCCATTCAGCTTTTCACCATTGAGTATGAGGTTAGCTTGTCATATTATTGTCTTTATTATGTTGATATGTGCTCCCTCTATACCCCCTTTGTTGTGAGTTTTTATGATAAATGGATGTTGAACTTTGTCAAAAGCTTTTTCTGCATCTTTGAAATTATCATATGATTTTTATTCTTTAATTTGTAATGTGGTGTATCACATTGATTGATTTGTGGATATTGAACCACCCTTGCATCCCTGGGACAAATCCCACTTGATCATGGTGTATGATAATTTTAATGTATTGCTGAAATCAGTTTGCTAATATTTTTTGAGAATTTTCTCATCTATGTTCATCAGTGATGTTGGCCTGTAATTTCCTTTGTTTTGTGATATTTTGTCTGGTTCTGATATCAGGGTGATGCTGGCCTTGTAGAAAGACTTCAGAAGCATTCCTTTCTCTGCACGTTGAGAAGGATAACATCTCTAAATGTTATGTAGAATTCACCTGTGAAACCAACTGGTCCTGGACTTTTGTTTCTTGAGAGTGTTTTATTTATTACTGATCCAATTTCATTACTGGTAATTTATCTTTTCATATTTTCTATTTCTTATTAATTTAGTCTTGGGAGATTGTACATTTCTAGGAATTTTTCCATTTCTTCTAGGTGGTCTATTTTATTAGTGTATAATTGTTACAATATCTTTTGATCCTTTGTCTTTCTGCTTTTTCATTTCTGATTTTATTGATATGGGCCCTCTCTTGGCTAAAGGTTTATGAATTTTGTTTTTCATTGCAAAGAACTAGCTCTTAGTCTTATTGATATATATTTTTTAGTCTCTGTATTATTTATTTCTGCTCTGATCTTTATGTTTAATTTTATTCCATTGATATTGGGTTTTTTTGTTCTTCTCTTTCTAGTTCCTTTAGGTATAAAGTGAGGTTACTTATCTGAGATTTTTCTTGCTTTCTGAGTTAGACTTGTATTGCTATAAACATTCCTCTTTTAACTTTTTTTGCTGGGTCCCATATGTTTTGGATCATTGTGTTACATGAATCTATATATACTCGTGTGTGTGTGTGTGTGTATATATATATATATATATATATATATATGGCTTCTCTTTTTTTTTTGTGGGACGCGGGCCTCTCACTGTTGTGGCCTCTCCTGTTGTGGAGCACAGGCTCCGGACACACAGGCTCAGCAGCCATGGCTCACGGGCCCAGCCACGTTGCGGCATGTGGGATCTTCCCAGACTGGGGCACGTACCCATGTCCCCTGCATCAGCAGGCAGACTCTCAACCACTGCGCCACCAGGGAAGCCCTATATGGCTTCTTTGGGCTTCTTCTTGACAAAGCCTGTGTGCACCAGCAGATCCTGCAACCCACAAGGCAGAACTGCTGCAGTAACAATAAATCAAAGGAGCATCCTTTCCTGTGCTGCTGGGTGTACAAATGACTGTTGTTCTGCATTGTCTTCCTCAGCCATATTCATCCACACTAGTAGATAGATACTCAGATATAAGGCGGTGATATTGTAGAGTTGGGGTCAAGAGGAATGTGGAAATGTATTTATTTTCCCTCCTATTCTTTTGTTCAATTCACCTCATCCTTAATTATTAAGTGATGCTACACATTTGCTAACAGCCTAGTCCTGAGTGTAATCCCAGACTCAATTTACATGTCACAGAAGATAATGAGCCTCATTTATTTACAGTAGCATTTGTCTTGCGCCAAGATCTCAATTAGCAAGCTTGTCCATCCATCTTATTCACAGGGTGTAACACTGAATAACTTCTATTTATTTTCAGAAATCAACATCGTGATTAACATGTGACCCCTTGATCATATGAGAAATATCTTACCTAGACACTGAGAGCAATTCCAAAAGAATGTGAACTCCAAAAATATTATGTTGTCTCCAAGGGTAACTACTTAGAAGACAAAACATTCATTTGGATGTGTAGACTGTATAAACTGTCTCATGACTGTGGAGAATTCATGTTTAGAAAGCCAAGTCACCTTCCATCTCCTCTTTTTTCCTTTAGTAGAAAATACTGGTAAAGTATACTTCCCAATTCATTGAAAGTTAATAAACTAAAAAATTCAAAAGGAAGAAATTTATATTACTCACTTGATATAGAGAGGACCCAGTTAAAATTATACCAGAAGAATTTGCTCTTCATGGCAGTAACTACAAGGCATGTTGAGTACTCATCAAGTCAATTATCTACAATTTCAGATAAGAGCAAACAAAAATTAGTAAGTTAATGAAGAAGAAGGTTTTGTGGCCTTACTTTACCAAGACTAGTTCCAATTATCTACAGACTCCTTAATTCTCTACATTCCTTTGGATACACTTAGCCACAGGAGCATTGGAATTCAAATATTGTTCCTTGATTTGTTTCCAAAAGTAACAACTGAAAGAGAATGGAAAAGACAAGAAAGGAAGTAATAACTGAATTTCTTTCTCCAGAATATGCTCAATTTATTCAGATAATATACATTTTCTTCTATGCCACCATCACATTTTTCCCTTTAACTTTTTTTTTTTTTTAAGAAGGAAAAATTCCAGGTCAGATGTACAAGAAGATTCCATGAACCCATTATCCAACTTAAAAACCATCAATGTTTTGCCATATTTGTTTGATCTATTACTTAATTCTTTTGAAAAGTTGGAGTACTTTTTTTAACTTTGGAATAATTTTAGTTTTTAAATTATTTTTTATTGGAGTATGGCTAATTTACAATGTTGTGTTAGTTTCTGCTGTACAGCAAAATGAATCAGTTATGCATATACATATATCCACGTTTTCAGATTCTTTTCCCATATAGGTCACTACGGAGTACTGAGTAGAGTTCCCCTTACTATACAGTAGGTTTTTATTAGTTATTATTTTATATATAGTAGTGTGTATATGTCAATCCCAGTCTCCCAATTTATCCCTCACCCCTCCTGCCCCATTGGTAACATAAGTTCATTATCAACATCTGTGACTCTATTTCTGTTTTGTAAATAAACTCATTTGTAATTTTTTTTTAGATTCTACATATAAGTGATATCATATGATATTTGTCTTTGTCTGACTTACTTCACTCAGTATGACAACATCTAGGTTCTTTGATATTGCTGCAAATGGCATTATTTCATTCTTTTTTTTTTTTTTGCCTGAGTAATGTTCCATTGTATATACGTACAACATCTTTTTTTTTTAACATCTTTATTGGAGTATAATTGCCTTACAATGGTGTGTTAGCTCCTGCTTTATAACAAAGTGAATCAGTTATACATATACATATGTTCCTATATCTCTTCCCTCTTGCATCTCCCTCCCTCCCACCATCCCTATCCCACCCCTCTATGTGCTCACAAACCACTGAGCTGATCTCCCTGTGCTATGCGGCTGCTTCCCACTAGCTAGCTATTTTACATTTGGTAGTGTATATATGTCCATGCCACTCTCACTTTGTCACAGCTTACCCTTCCACCGCCCCATATCCTCAAGTCCATTCTCTAGTAGGTCTGGGTCTTTATTCCCATCTTACCCCTAGGTCCTTCATGATTTTTTTTCTTTTTTTTTTTCTTAGATTCCATATATGTGTGTTAGCATACGGTATTTGTTTTTCTCTTTCTGACTTACTTCATTCTGTATGACAGACTCTAGGTCCATCTACCTCACTACGAATATCTCAATTTCGTTTCTTTTTATGGCTGAGTTATATTCCATTGTATATATGTGCCACATCTTCTTTATCCATTCATCTGTTGATGGACACTTAGGTTGCTTCCATGTCCTGGTTATTGTAAATAGAGCTGCAAAGAATATTTTGGTACATGACTCTTTCTGAATTATGGTTTTCTCAGGGCATATGCCCAGTAGTGGGATTTCTGGGTCATATGGTAGTTCTATTTGTAGTTTTTTAAGGAACCTCCATAGTGTTCTCCATAGTGGATGTACCAATTCACATTCCAACCAACAGTGCAGGAGTGTTCCCTTTTCTCCACACCCTCTCCAGCATTTATTGTTTCTAGATTTTTTTGATAATGGCCATTCTGACTGGTGTGAGATGATATCTCATTGTAGTTTTGATTTGCATTTCTCTAATGATTAATGATGTTGAGCATTCTTTCATGTGTTTGTTGGCAATCTGTATATCTTCTTTGGAGAAATGTCTATTTAGGTCTTCTGCCCATTTTTGGATTGGGTTGTTTGCTTTTTTTGTTATTGAGCTGCATGAGCTGCTTGCAAATCTTGTAGATTAATCCTTTGTCAGTTGCTTCATTTGCAAATATTTTCTCCCATTCTGAGGGTTGCCTTTTGGTCTTGTTTATGGTTTCCTTTGCTGTGCAAAAGCTTTTAACTTTCATTAGGTCTCATTTTTTTATTTTTGTTGTTATTTCCATTTCTCTAGGAGGTGGGTCAAAAAGGATCTTGCTGTGATTTATGTCATAGAGTGTTCTGCCTATGTTTTCCTCTAAGAGTTTGATAGTATCTGGCCTTACATTTAGGTCTTTAAACCATTTTGAGTTTATTTTTGTGTATGGTGTTAGGGAGTGTTCTAATTTCATACTTTTACATGTACCTGTCCAGTTTTCCCAGCACCACTTATTGAAGAGGTTGCCTTTTCTCCACTGTATATTTTTGCCTCCTTTATCAAAGATAAGGCAACAATATGTACGTGGGTTTATCTCTGGGCTTTCTATCCTGTTCACAACATCTTCTTTATCCATTCATCCATGGCTGGACATTTAGGTTGCTTCCATATCCTGGCTATTGTAAATAGTGCTGCAGTGAACATAACGGTGCATGTATCTTTCTGAATTACGGTTTTCTTTGAATATATGCCCAGGAGTGGGATTAATGGATTATATTTTAGTTTTATTTAGTTTTCTAAGGAACCTCCATACCTTTCGCCATAGTGGGTGCACCAATTTACATTCCCACCAATAGTGTAAGAGGGTTCCCTTTTCTCCACAGTGTCTCCAGCATTTATTGTTTGTAGAATTTTTGATGATGACCATTCTGACCAGTGTGAGGTGATACCTCATTATAGTTTTGACTTACATTTATCTAATAATGTGTTTTTTGGTCATCTGAGGGTTGTCTTTTTGTTTTGTTTATGGTTTTCTTTGCTGTGCAAAACTTTGAAATTTCATTAGGGGCCTTTTGTTTATTTTTATTACCCTGGGACGTGAGTTAAGAAAGGTCTTGCAGCAATTTATCTCAAAGAGTGTTCTGCCTATGTTTTCCTCTAAGAGTTTTACAGTGTCTGGCCTTAAATTTAGGTCTTTAATCCATTTTGAGTTTATTTTTGTGTATGGTGTTAGGGAGTGTTCTAATTTTATTCTTTTATATGTAGCAGTCAAGTTTTCCCAGCACCACTTATTGAAGAGACTGTTTTCTCCATTGTATATTCTTGCCTTCTTTGTCATAGATTAGGTGACCATAGGTGCATGGGTTTATCTCTGGGCTTTCTAACCTGTTCCATTGATCTATATTTCTGTTTTTGTGCCAGAACCATACAGTTTTGATGACTGTAGTTTGTTGTATTGTCTGAAGTCAGGGTGCCTGATTTCTCCAGCTCCGTTTTTCTTTCTCAAGCTTGTTTTGGCTATTGCGGGTCGTTTGTGTTTCCATACAAATTGTAAACTTTTTTGTTCTAATTCTGTGAAAAATGCTATTGTTAATTTGACAGGGATTGCATTGAACCTATAGATTGACTTGGGTTGTATAGTCTTTTTCACATTATTGATTCTTCCAATCCAAGAACATCGTATATCTCTCCATCTGTTTGTGTCATCTCTTATTTCTTTCAACAGTGTCCAGAAGTTTTCTGAGTACAGGTCTTTTGCCTCTTTAGGTAGGTTTATTCCTAGGTATTTCATTCTTTTTGATGCAATGGTAAATGGGATTGCTTCCTTAATTTCTCTTTCTGATCTTTCATTGTTATTGTATAAGAATGCAAAAGATTCCTGTGTATTAATACTGTAACTTAACAACTTTACCAAATTCATTGGTAAGCTCTAGTAGTTTTTCGGTAGCGTCTTTAGGATTTTCTATGTATAGTATCATGTCATCTGCAAACAGTGACAATTTTACTTCTTCTTTTCCAATTTGGATTCTTTTTATTTCTTTCTCTTCTCTGATTCCTGTGGCTAGCACTTCTAGAACTATGTTGAATAAAAGTGGTGACAATGGACATTTTTGCCTTGTTCCTGATCTT
Organism: Orcinus orca; assembly: GCF_937001465.1. NCBI lineage: Eukaryota > Metazoa > Chordata > Mammalia > Artiodactyla > Delphinidae > Orcinus > Orcinus orca. The sequence continues at coordinate 68,263,467 of NC_064580.1, forward strand.
AGAGGAAATGCTTTCAGTTTTTCACTGTTGAGAATGATGTTTGCTCTGTGTTTTTCATATATGGCCCTTATTATGTTGAGGTATGTTCCCTGTATGCCCACTTTCTGGATAGTTTTTATCATAAATTGGTGTTGAATTTTGTTCATAGCTTTTTCTGCATCTATTGAGAAGATCATATGGTTTTTATTCTTCATTTTGTTAATGTGGTATCACATTGACTGATTTATGTATACTGAAGAATTTTTGCATCCCTGGGATAAATCCTACTTGATTATGTTGTATAATCCTTTTAATGTTTTGTTGGATTAAGTTTGCTAGTATTTTGTTGAGGATTTTTGCATCTATATTAATCAGTGATATTGACCTGTAATTTTCTTTTTTCTTGGTATCAGGATGGTGGTACCTTTATAGAATGAGTTCAAAAGTGTTCCTTTTTAAAAGCTGGAGTACTTTTAAACGATTTCTGACATAATGTTATTCCTCCCCTAAATGCCTCAGTTTGTTTTCCAGAGAAGATAAATAAGGATATTTGCATTAAAATTCCATCATCATAACTAAAATAATAACAATATATCAACAGTTATCATTTAATATCCAGTCCTTATTTACATATCCCTGATTGTCTAAATATGTCCTTTTACTATTGTCTGTTTGGCTCAATATCCAAATTCCACTCACTGTATTTAGGAATTATATTTCTTCCATATCTTTAATTTCTGTTATTCTAAAACTGGCCTCTCCTCATCCCCCCACCCCATTTTAGTTTTTATGAGTGCCACTATCTTAACCATATGCCTTTCAGTTTGAGAATGTAAAGGGCCAATTTACATTTTTTCTGATTTTAGCATTAGTTATGATTTAGCTGGGACAACTACACATACATTTATTAATTCAACAGATTCTTCTCAAGTACTTACTGTGTTCTAGGCATATTTCTGGTGCTAGATATTCAGTGGTAAAGGTGACAGATACAGTACAGGCTTATGCCATGGAATATAAGCGGACAAATAGTTGCATAATATACTGTCAGTTGTGATAAGTTACATGATAAAAAATAAAGCGTAGTAGGGGAATAGAGTGGGGTATGGTGAGGAAGCTATTTAAGATAAGGTGAACACAGAACAGCCTTATAAGCAGCCACTTATCTCAGGAGTAGGATATAGAATGATAGGCTTGCTGAGTTGAAAGTCACTTCAAAGATTACATAGTCCAATTTCTGGGCTGTTTGATGACTTAGTATTTGTTAGATGATTTGTAAAATATCCAGGTTTCAAGGATTTTACTCTCCAGGTATCTTTAAGAGTTTAAAGGTTGTTGTGAGTTGGTATGCAAATGTATATATCTATGTATACATATATTATGAGCATATGTTTGACACAAATTTTGGAATGATCTAAACCAAAGAATCTGGAAATACATATGAACTCACCTCATATTTCAAAATAATCTGTTGAATTGAGGATGGGAATTTTATAACCTAAGTTATCTAAATTTCAAAACAGAGAAACTACTCTGCTATATATATGTATTCTTTTCTGTTGTGGTGTTTAGTGCAGGAAGTAGGTGAGAGCATTCAGTGAAGGTGATGAGAGGAAGTGACTTACATGGCTCAGGCACCTGGAAACTTCAGAAAACTTGTTGCTAATTTGGTGTGCAGTAAATTTTACTTGAAATATATCTTTAAATCTGTCATCTGGTTTTAAAATCTACTGCACAGAGATAGTGGTAGATAACAGAAAGATGGCAGGTACACTGTGTATAATCAAAGAAAACAAGCATCTGAGAAAGAGCTGTGAAATTCTGAGTAACTTCATCAAACTTTATTTATTTCTAAAAAGATATTAGGTTTGATTGTAAAGACTAGTAATCTGGTTTTCTAATTCCTGAGCATGCATATTTCAGTAAATTTAGTGTTATTAAAATAAATATTCAATCTACTTTTAGAAAATTTCAGATATCAAAAGTTTGAGTTGGTTAATCATTTAAAATTAACCAAGCAGCAATCAATTGATATGGTTTGTCTGTACATTCTAGAGAAGGAAAATGGAGATTTCAGTAGGGGATTATAGCTTCATGTGTACTATCTTTATTGGAGAATTGCCATGCTTTTGGGTCAGGATGCAAATAGGATGGGGAGAGAGGGCATTTGCTCCATCTTACTTACAGATTGTTCCAAAGAGATGAATTATATAAATGTTAACATAAGTAAATTAGACTGAATTTTACCCTCCCATCCCTTCTCTTGCTTCAATTAAACAAGCTATTTTAATGCTCTTTGACAGAATTTCATTCCGGTATTTTCCTCCAATTTTTATGTTGAATTTCACATTTTGTAAGGTAGCATGTACTCACAATTCTCATGCATATGCTTATACTATGAGCTCTAGAAACAATAAAAACAAACAGTAGAGCATTTTCTGTTTGGTACACACTCATCCTCCTTATATTCAGATAGCTAGATATTTCTACTCCTACTCTATTACCTAATATATTCATATGTAGAATTACCAGTTGCTCTTATAGAAATAATGATTCTTAGATTAAATGTTTCTTGAATGTGTAAAATGTCACAATATCATAAAAAGCTCTTTGGTGAAACAATGTAAAACTAAAAAGGAAAAGAAAATTTCAGCCAGAGAAAAATCATTTAAAACCCATCTACTCTATCACATAATTATCTATAAAGTAAGACATTTACGTGTTTCTTTTGTCTTTGGTAACTAGTGAGATATTCATGCCAGTCATCTTCACTATGGCTTAGATATGATATTATTTTAAGCAAATGATTACATTCCAAGTCATACCCAATCTCTTTAATGTTAGCATTAACTCTGAACTAAATATTTGCAATCTACATCTTTAAAAAATCTCCACTTCTCTTTCCAAATTATATGGAAGTGAGGCTAAGATAGAAAGGATCAATTTAGTGACAGCGAACTCTCTAGAATTCATACTAAAATTAAAGTACTATATACTCAAATTTTAGCACATACTAAAATTAAATTACAGGGACATTTTAAACAAGAGCCCTTACCGCAATGAAATCATGAAAATAAGTAATTACTGAAACACCAGGTTTTGTTATTCTCTTTACTTTCTTCCTCTCCTCAATCTTTGAAAAATAATGTGATGACACAGGACTAAAGGCACATGGGAGAGGTCAGTAGAGTGGAATGTGTGTGTATGTATATGGATGGAGTTGGTAGTAGTGGAGAACATGAGACAATTTTGTCTCACCTTGACTGAATAGAGAGCTAATAACAAAGGTATTCTAGAGAGTCTCTTAATTATTAGGTTGCAATGGACCTTCAGATAGTGGCATAATTATGAATTTATAGAAACCAAGTAAATGTGTGCACGTTTAAAGCATAATTCACTCAGTACCTTAAATACTGTCCTAAAATAAGTTAACTTCTAAAAAATGTAGATTTATAAAATCCTTTATTAGTCATGACCAAGGCTAATAATGAAAAATGGTATTCAACTGGGTGGTTAGTTGAACCTTATCCAAAATAATAGCTTTAATTAATTGCAACTTTCAAAATAAGAGCCAAGTATGTCTTCATATACCTCTCTACACAAAAAAACAACAATTGAAGATAGGCCATGTATCCAAACATTAATTCCAATATAGCTTTTCTTATTATTTAAACTTGTTTTCCACACATATCACTCATCTTTCTCACTCTTATCCAAACTGGGAACAGAGTCGTATAGAGTTTCCTGAGATGAACATCCATATATTTCTATTTCCATTAGCTCATTTTAGATTCTAACTCTTGCTTTTAAAACTTTAAATGGCTGTTCAATTTCCTTCCTCCTCCATCAGTGTAATGAAATAAAGTTTTGATTTGAACTTGCTTAGATTAGCTACTTACTTAAGTTGAAAATTATTTTAAAAACTTTCTGGAGTTGGGGAATGGGGAGAGCACTGAGAATATTAACCATTATTATGGTTATTGATCACCATAATCTTACATGAAAGTCTGGGGCAAAATATCCAATATATTATCAAATGTGTTTCTCTTTCTTAGTATGAAGTGAGATGACCAGGTATGCTAGATTGTTTAGGATTCTCCAGTTTTTTGGTTTTTTTTTTTGTGGTACGCGGGCCTCTCACTGTTGTGGCCTCTCCCGTTGCGGAGCACAGGCTCCAGACATGCAGGCTCAGCAGCCATGGCTCACGGGCCCAGCCACTCCATGGCATGTGGGATCTTCCAGGACCAGGGCACGAACCTGTGTCCCCTGCATCGGCGGGCTGACTCTCAACTACTGCACCACCAGGGAAGCTCCAAGGATTCTCCAGTTTTTTTATGTTGCAGTTGGCTGCCCTTGCATGACACTTCGAATCTGTAACCCACAGCTGAACGGATTCTGGCAGGAACTTAAAGACTTGATCCAAGAGAGAATTTGGGATGAACAGTCAATTAGAACAAGAAGACAACTGATTCACTGACTGACTGACTGACTGACTAGACATTTAAATGAACAAACAAATATATATACATATGATAGAATGAATAACTGAGAATCACAAAAAGAAAAATCATAGTTTGAATATGATTTGAAGGTAATATTTATTTATTTTTTAACAACTTTATTGGAGTATAATTGATTTACAATGGTGTGTTAGTTTCTGCTTTATAACAAAGTGAATCAGCTATATGTATACATATATCACCATATCCCCTCCCTCTTGCATCTCCCTTCCGTCCTCCCTAACTCAGCCCTCTAGGTGGTCAAAAAGCAAGGATCTGACTTCCCTGTGCTATGCAGCTGTTTCCCACTAGCTATCTATTTTACATTTGGTAGTTTATATATGTCAATGCCACTCTCCCACCTCGTCCCAGCTTACCCTTCCCCCTCTCTGTGTCCTCAAGTTCACTCTCTACGTCTGTGTCTTTATTCCTGTACTGCCCCTAGTTTCATCAGAACCACTTTTTTTTTTAGATTCCATATATATGTGTTAGCATATGGTATTTCTTTCTCTCTTTCTGACTTACTTCACTCTGTATGACAGACTCTACATCCATCCAACTTACTACAAATAACTCAATTTCATTTCTTTTCATGGCTGAGTAATATTCCATTATATATATGTGCCACATCTTCTTTATCCATTCATCCGATGATGGACACTTAGGTTGTTTCCATCTCTGGGCTATTGTAAATAGAGCTGCAATGAACATTTTGGTACATGACTCTTTTTGAATTATGGTTTTCTCAGGGTATATGCCCAGTAGTGAGACTGCTGGGTCATATGGTAGTTCTATTTTTAGTTTTTAAGGAACTTCCATACTGTTCTCCATAGTGGCTGTATCAATATACTTTCCCACCAACAGTGCAAGATGGTTCCCTTTTATCCACACCCTCTCCAGCATTTATTGTTTCTAGATTTTTTGATAATGGCCATTCTTACCGGCGTGAGGTGATACCTCATTGTGGTTTTGATTTGCATTTCTCTAATGATTAGTGATGTTGAGCTTCCTTTCATGTGTTTGTTGGCAATCTGCATATCTTCTTTGGAGAAATGTCTATTTAGGTCTTCTCCTCATTTGTGGATTGGGTTGTATGATTCTTTTGATATTGAGCTGCATGAGCTGCTTGTATATTTTGGAGATTAATCCTTTGTCAGTTGCTTCATTTGCAAGTATTTTCTTCCATTCTGAGGGTTGTCTTGTTTATGGTTACATTTGCTGTGCAAAAGCTTTGAAGTTTCATTAGGTCCCATTTGTTTATTTTTGTATTTATTTCCATTTCTCTAGGAGGTTGGTAAAAAAAGGATCTTGCTGTGATTTATGTCATAGAGTGTTCTGCCTATGCTTTCCTCTAAGAATTTTACAGTGTCTGATCTTACATTTAGGTCTTTAATCGATTTTGAGTTTATTTTTGTGTATGGTGTTAGGGAGTGTTCTAATTTCATTCTATTACATGTAGCTGTCCAGTTTTCCCAGCACCACTGAATGAAGAGGCTGTCTTTTCTCCATTGTATATTCTTGCCTCCTTTATCAAAGATAAAGTCTTTATCAAAGATAAAGATATGTGTGTGGGTTTATCTCTGGGCTTTCTATCCTGTCCCATTGGTCTATATTTCTGTTTTTGTTCCTGTACCATACTGTCTTGATGACTATAGCTTTGAAGTCAGAGAGGCTGATTCACCCACGTTCATTTTTCTTTTTCAGGATTGCATTGGCTATTCAGGGTCTTCTGTGTTTCCACACAAATTATGAAATTTTTCATTGTAATTCTTTGAAAAATGCCATTGGTAGCTTGATAGGGATTGCATTGAATGTGTAGATTGCTTTGGGTAGTATAGTGATTTTCACAATGTTGATTCTTCCAATCCAAGAACATGGTCTATATCTCCATCTGTTTGTATCATCTTTAGTTACTTTCATGAGTGTCTTATAGTTTTCTGCACACAGGTTTTTGTCTCCTTAGGTAGGTTTATTTCTAGGTATTGTATTATTTTTGTTGCCATGGTAAATGGGAGTGTTTCCATAATTTCTCTTTCACAATTTTCGTCGTTAGTGTATAGGAGTGCAAGAGATTCCTGTGCATTAATTTTGTATCCTGCTACTTTACCATATTCAATGATTAGTTCTAGTAGGTTTCTGGTAGCATCTTTAGGATTCCCTATGTATAATATCATGTCATCTGCAAAGAGTGACAGCTTTACTTCTTCTTTACCGATTTGGATTCCTTTTATTTCTTTTTCTTCTCTGATTGCTGTGGTTAAAACTTCCAGAACTATGTTGAATAATAGTGGTGTGAGTGGTTAACCTTGTCTTGGTCCTGATCTTAGAGGAAATGATTTCAGATTTTCACCATTGAGAATGATGTTGGCTATGGGTTTGTCATATATGGCCTTTATTATGTTGAGGTAAGTTCCCTCTATGCCTACATTCTGGAGGGTTTTTTTATCTTAAATAGGTATTGAATTTTGTCAAAAGCTTATTCTGCATCTATTGAGATGATCATATGGTTTTTATCCTTCAGTGTGTTAATATGGTGTATTACATTGATTGATTTGGGTATATTGAAGAATCCTTGCATTCCTGGGATAAACCTAACTTGCTCATTATGTATGATCCTTTTAATGTGCTGTTGGATTCTGTTTGCTAGTATTTTGTTGGGGATTTTTATGTCTATGTTCATCAGTGATATTGGCCTGTAGTTTTCTTTCTTTGTGACATCTTTTTCTGGTTTTGGTATCAGGGTGATGGTGGCCTCATAGAAAGGTTTTGGGAGTATTCCTCCCTCTGCTATATTTTGGAAGAGTTTGAGAAGGATAGGTGTTAGCTCTTCTCTAAATGTTTGATAGAATTCGTGTGTGAAACCATCTGGTCCTGGGCTTTTGATTGTTGGAAGATTTTTAATCACAGTCTCAATTTCAGTGCTTATTATTGGTCTGTTTATATTTTCTATTTCTTCCTGGTTCAGTCTTGGAAGGTTTTGTTTTTCTACAAATGTGTCCATTTCTTCCACTTTTCCCATTTTCTTAGCATAGAGTTGCTGGTAGTAATCTCTCATGATCCTCTGTATTTCTGCAGTGTCAGTTGTTACTTCTCCTTTTTCATATCTAATTCTATTGATTTGAGTCTTCTCCCATTTTTTTCTTGATGAGTCTGGCTAGTGGCTTATCAATTTTGTTTATCTTCTCAAGGAATCAGCTTTAAGTTTAATTGATCTTTGCTATTGTTTCCTTCATTTCTTTTACATTTATTTCTGATCTAATCTTTATAGTTTCTTTCTTTCTGCTAACTTTGGATTTTTTTTGTTCTTTTTACTCTAATTGCTTTAGGTGTAATTTTTGGTTGTTTATTTGAGTTGTTTCTTGTTTCTTCAGGTAAGATTATATTGCTATAAAATTCCCTCTTAGAATTGCTTTTGCTGCATCCCATAGGATTTGGGCAGTCATGTTTTAATTGTCATTTGTTTCTAGCTATTTTTTGATTTCCCCTTTGATTCCTTCAGTGATCTCTTGGTTATTTAAAACTGTATTGTTTAGCTTCCATGTGTTTTTATTTTTTTACAGTTTTTTTTCCTGTAATTGATATCTAGTCTCATAACATTGTTGTTGGAAAAGATACCTGATACAATTTCAACTTTCTTAAATTCAACAAGGCTTGATTTGTTATACAAGATATGATCTATCCTGGAGAATGTTCCATGGACACTTGAGATGAAAGTGTATTTTGTTGTTTTTGGATGGAAGGTCCTATAAATACCAATTAAGTCCATCTTGTTTAATGTGTCATTTAAAGCTTGTGTTTCCTTGTTTACTTTTATTTTGGATGATCTGTCCATTGGTGAAAGTGGGGTGTTAAAGTCCCCTACTATGAATGTGTTACTGTTGATTTCCCATTTTATGGCTGTTAGCATTTGCCTTATGTATTGAGGTGCTCCTATGTTGGGTGCATAAATATACACAATTGTTATATCTTCTTCATGGGTTGATCCCTTTATCATTAGGCAGTGTCCTTCTTTGTCTCTTGTAATAGTCTTTATTTTAAGTCTATTGTGTCTGATATGAGAATTGCTGCTCCAGCTTTCTTTTGATTTCCATTTACATAGAATATCTTTTTCCATCCCCTCACTTTCAGTCTGTATGTGTCCCTAGGTCTGAAGTGGGTGTCTTGTAGACAGCATATATATGGGTCTTGTTTTTGTATCCATCCAGCTAATCTATGTTTTACTGGTTGGAGCATTTAATTCATTTACATTTAAGGTAATTATTGATATGTATGTTCCTATTAGCATTTTCGTAATTATTTTGGGTTTGTTATTGTAGGTCTTTTCCTTCTCTTGTGTTTCCTGCCTAGAGAAGCTCCTTTAGCATTTTTTGTAAGGCTGGTTTGGTGATGCTCAATCTCTTAGCTTTTGCCTGTCTCTAATATTTTTATTTTCTCTGTTGAATCTGAATGAGATCCTTGCTGGGTAGAGTAATCTTGGTTGTAGTTTTTTCCCTTTCATCACCTTAAATATGTCGTACCACTCCCTTCTGGCTTGCAGAGTTTCTGCTGAAAGTTCACCTGTTAACCTTTTGGGGATTCCCTTGTATGTTATTTGTTGTTTTGTTCTTCCTGCTTTTAATAATTTTTCTTTGTATTTAATTTTTGATAGTTTGATTAATATGTGTTTTAACATGTTTCTCCATTGATTTATCCTGTATGATGCTCTCTGAGCCTCCTGGACTTAATTGAGTATTTCCTTTCCTATATTAGGGACGTTTTCAACTATAACGTCTTCAAATATTTACTCAGTACCTTTGTTTTTCTCTTCTTCTTCTGGGATCCCTACAATTCGAATATTGGTGCATTTAATGTTGTCCCAGAGGTCTCTGAGACTGTCCTCAATTATTTTCATTATTTTTTCTTTATTTTGCTCTATGATCGTTTTTTCCACTATTTTATCTTCCAGGTCACATATCCGTTCTTCTCCTCAGTTATTCTGCTGTTGTTTCCTTGTAGAGAATTTTAAATTTCATTTATTGTGTTTTTCATCATTGTTTGCTTGCACTTTAGTTCTTCTAGTTCCTTAAACGTTTCTTGTATTTTCTCCATTCTATTCCCAAATTTTGGATCATCTTTACTATCATAATACTGAATTTTTGTCCCAGTAGACTGCCCATTTTCTCTCCATTTGTTTGTTCTGGTGAGTTTTTACCTTGCTGCTTCATCTGCTGCGTATTTGTCTTTCTTGTCAGATTACTTAACTTACTGTGTTTCGGGTCTCCTTTTCGCAGGTTGCAGGTTTGTAGTTCCCATTTCTTTTGGTGTCTGCCCCCAGTAGGTAAGGTTGTTTCAATGGGTTGTGTAGGCTTCGTGTTGGAGCGTACTGGTGTCTGTGTTCTGGTGGATGAGGCTGGATCTTGTCTTTCTGGTGGGCAGTTCCACAGCCAGTTCTGTGTTTTGGGGTGTCTGTGAACATATTATGATTTTAAGCAGCCTCTCTCTAATGGGTGGGGTTGTGTTCCTGTCTTGAGAGTTGTTTGGCATGGCTTGTCCAGCACTGGAGCTGCTCGTCTTTGCATGGAGCTGGGTCTTAGCATTGAGACAGAGATCTCTGGATGAGCTCTCACCAATTGATATTACTTGGGGCTAGGAGGTCTCTGGTGGACCAATGTCCTGAAATCAGCTGTCCCACCTCAGAAGCTCAGGCCTGACACCCAGTTGGAGCACCAAGACCCTGTCAGCCACACAGCTCAGAAGAAAAGGGAGAAAAAATGGAAATAAATAAATAATAAAATAAATAGCTATTAAAATAAAAAACAAAAAAATATTAAAATTAAAAAGGAGAAGAAAAAGAAGAGGGCAGCCAAACCAGTAAACAAATCCACCAATGATAACAAGTGTTAAAAACTAAACTACAATAAACATAAAATCAGAAACTAGTCAGTTGCATACAGAAAACCCCAAGTCTGCAGTTTCTCCCAAAGTCCTTGGCCTCAATTTTGGGTTGATTCTTTGTCTATTCAGATATTCCACAGATGAAGGGTACATCAAGTTGATTGTGGAGATTTAATCTGTTTCTCCTGAGGTTGCATGGAGAAATTTCCCTTTCTCTTCTTTGCTCCCATAGCTCCTGGGATTCAGCTTTGGATTTGGTCCCGCCTCTCCATGTAGGTCACCCTCTGGCATCTATTGTTCACCCAGACAGGATATGGTTAAAGCAGCGGCTGATTAGGGGTCTCTTGCTCACTCAGTCTGCGGCGTGTAAGGGGTATGGAATGTGGGGTGAGCCTGTGGAGGCAGACGCCAGTGTGATGTTGCAACAGCCTGAGGCTCACCGTGTGTTCTCCCAGAGAAGTTGTCCCTGGATCACAGGATCCTGGCAGTGGCGGGCTGTACAGTCTCCTGGGGTGGGGGGGAAGTGTGGACAGTGACCTGTGCTTCCACACAGGATCCTTGGTGGTTGCAGCAGCAGCCTTAGTGTTTCATGCCCATCTCTGGTGTCCTTGCTGATAGCTGCAGCTTGCATCCATCTCTGAAGCTCGTTTAGGCAGTGTTCTGAATCCCCTTTCCTAGTGCACCCCAAAACAAAGGTCTCTTGACTCTCAGGCAGTTCCAGACATTTTCCTGGACTCCCTCCTGGCTAGCTGTGGTGCACTAGCCCCCTTCAGGCTGTGTTCACGCAGCCAACCCCAGTCCTCTCCCTGAGATCTGAACTCTGAAGCCCAAGCCTCAACTCCCAGCTCCCACCCGCCCTGGCAGGTGAGCAGACAAGCCTCTCGGGCTGGTGAGTGCTGGTCTGCACCTGTCCTCTGTGTGGGAATCTCTCCACTTTGCCCTCTGCACCCCTGTTGCTGTGCTCTCCTCTGTGGCTCTGAAGCTTCCCTCCCTCCCTGTCACCCCCCATCTCCGCCAGTGAAAGGGTTTCCTAGTGTGTGGAAACTTTTCCTCCTTCACAGCCCCCTCCAGAGGTGCAGGTCCTATCCTTATTCTTTTGTCTCTGTTTTTTTCTTTTTTCTTTTGCTCTACCCACATACGTGGGGAGTTTCTTGCCTTTTGGGAAATCTGAGGTCTTCTGCAAGCGTCCAGTAGGTGTTCTGTATGAGTTGTTCTACATGTAGATGTATTTCTGAGGTATTTGTGGGGAGGAAGGTGATCTCCATGCTTTACTCCTCTGCCATCTTGAAGGTCCATTCTGTCATTCTTTATTATTCCTTTCTTTCTTGCTTGGACCTGTATGTCTTTCTTTTCCTACTTGTCTTTAAACGTTGGTTTTGCCATATTTCCTTCCTCCATCTCTTCTACGAGAAGGCAGAACTTTCTGTCCTGCAATTGTGTTTTTGTCAAGTACCCATATCTGATCCAGAAAATAAGGACATGGAGGTGAAATATCAGACTATCCCAGACAATTTTTTTTTTTTGCAGAAAGTTCTTTTATTTATTTATTTTTTAACATCTTAATTGGAGTATAATTGCTTTACATCGGTGGGTTGATTTCTGCTTTATAACAAAGTGAATCAGTTATACATATACACATGTTTCCATATCTCTTCCCTCTTGTGTCTCCCTCCCTCCCACCCTCCCTATCCCACCCCTCTAGGTGGTCAAAAAGTACTGAGCTGATCTCCCTGTGCTATGCAGCTGCTTCCCACTAGCTATCTATTCTATGTTTGGTTGTGTATATATGTCCATGCCACTCTCTCACTTTGTCACAGCCTACCTTTCCCCCTCCCAACATCCTCAAGTCCATTCTCTAGTAGGTTTGCGTCTCCATTCCCATCTTACCCCTAGGTTCTTCCTGACCTTTTTTTTTTCTTAGATTCCATATATATGTGTTAGCATACAGTATTTGTTTTTCTCTTTCTGACTTACTTCACTCTGTATGACAGACTTTAGGTCCATCCACCTCACTACAAATAACTCAGTTTCATTTCTTTTTATGGTTGAGTAATATTCCATTGTATATATGTGCCACATCTTCTTTATACATTCATCTGATGATGGACAGTTAGGTTGTTTCCATTTCCTGGATATTATAAATAGAGCTGCAATGAACATTTTGGTACATGACTCTTTTGGAATTATGGTTTTCTCAGGGTATATGCCCAGTAGTGGGATTGCTGGGTCGTATGGTAGTTCTATTTTTAGTTTTTTTAAGGAACCTCCATACTATTCTACATAGTGGCTGTATCAATTTACATCCCGACCAACAGTGCAAGAGGTTTTCCTTTCCTCCACACCCTCTCCAGCGTTTATTGTTTCTAGATTTTTTGATGATGGCCATTCTGACTGGTGTGAGATGATATCTCATTGTAGTTTTGATTTGCATTTCTCTAATGATTAATGATGTTGAGCATTCTTTCATGTGTTTGTTGGCAATCTGTATATCTTCTTTGGAGAAATGTCTACTTAGGTCCTCTGCCCATTTTTGGATTGGGTTTTTTGTTTTTTTGTTATTGAGCTGCATGAGCTGCTTGTAAATTTTGGAGTTGAATCCTTTGTCAGTTGCTTCATTTGCAAGTATTTTCTCCCATTCTGAGGGTTGTCTTTTGGTCTTGTTTTCTTTGCTGTGCAAAAGCTTTGAAGTTTCATTAGATCCCATTTTTTTGTTTTTGTTTTTATTTCCATTTCTCTAGGAGGTGGGTCAAAAAGGATCTTGTTGTGATTTATGTCATAGAGTGTTCTTCCTATGTTTTCCTCTAAGAGTTTGATAGTTTCTGGCCAATTTTGAATGTGTGCATACCTCATTATACCATGTTACTAATTTACTCAAATCTTTGCTTAATTTTATCTTTGAAATCTAGGACAGCAGTTTTCCTAAGCGTGGTTTGGAAACCAAGGTTTGCTTGTTCTTGTTTAATATTTAGTTACATCCCTGCTTAAATGATAGTGATGAGAGAAAATCTCCTTGAGGAACCCATTCATTTTTCTATCCACTACATAATTTGTTAAAAATTTCACATGTAAAAAGGACAACAGTGTTCAATTAACTGAACTGAACTCCTTTGTTTGGTAAGCTTACAGAATAACATATCTTCAAAGAGCTCTCAATCTAGTTGGTGAACAAGGTAACAAATGTAATTGTGCCTAGTGATACATAACAGTAACAAGGTGACTGGTACATATAATAAATGCCATGAATATCCAGAGGCAGAAGAAGGCAAGTTCTTTTGGGAAGAGTGAGATTAAGGAAAACCTAAAGGAGAACATAATCAAATAATATTTTCAATACTGATATTTGAAGTCATCCCATTAGAGACTGTAGAATGTTAGAGATAGAAGATAACTTAATCCAACCTCTTAAATTGCACATTTGAAATTTTAGGTCCAGTAATGAAAAATGTCAGAAAAAAAAGTCACCCAGAGACCCTTACTCTAAATTCAACATGACACAAAATATCTCACACCTTTAGAAGCAAAATGTATGCCATATAGCCAATCAGAAGTATTTCATATGTATCCACAGGCTATTTCACCAGCTTGAGTTTGGAGAGCCTGTCCCATGGGTGATACATGCTAAATATGTGGTTATCTCCCCATGTGCTCACCTCAAGTGCTAAATTAGAAAACAAAGACTTGGAAACTTTTTTTCTGTCCAGAAAACTGTGGGCTTGTCCAGTCAAACTCCTAATTGGAGAAAGTGAATCAATGGAATTGCAATATTTCTATTTAGATAGAAATATTGTACACTTCTAACATTCATTGTCTGCTTCCATTCACTGATTGATATGTATCCTCAAAGTATCAGAGCACTATATGTTTTAAAATCCTTAGAATCTTTCTCTTTCTGACTTACTTCACTCTGTATGACAGACTCGAGGTGCATCTGGAACCTAAAAATAAAAAAGAACTTGTACTGATGAACCTAGTGGCAGGGCAGTAATAAAGACATAGACATAGAGAAGGGACTTGAGGACATGGGGAGGGGGAAGGGTAAGCTGGGATGAAGTGAGAGAGTAGCATTGACATATATACTCTACCAAATGTAAAATAGATAGCTAGTGGGAAGCAGCTGCATAGCACAGGGAGATCAGCTCTGTGCTTTGTGACCACCTAGAGGGGTGGAATAGCGAGGGTGGGAGGGAGACACAAGAGGGAGGGGATATGGGGATATATGTATGCATATGGCTGATTCACTTTGTTGTACAACAGAAACTAACAGTACTGTGAAGCAATTGTACTCCAATAAATATCTATTTTAAAAACTCCTTAGAGTCTTTCACATTTCCAATCTCAGGTTAAAAACAACTTAAACGTCATCAAGCAAATCTCTCCTTTCTAGCTCTCCCACATGCCAAATGTTAGAATGTTCTCTACTATCTTTGTCAGATGATAGTGCTGGGGGTGTGGGTAGGATAACTGATTACTCTGGAACATACCCATATTTTAAGTTATTCTTTCCCTCATTTCTTTTGTCTCTAGAACTGCTTCAGGCCCCAGAGTACCTGAATATTACTTCTTAGAAAAAGTCAGGCCACTAAGAAGAGTCACATTCATTTTCTCCCATTTTCTCTATATATTCTGATGAACTTGGTCATCCTTCATCTGTTAATATCAAACCCCTAATTGAATCTATAACCTGTACTCCTCTGAGAGTCTTAAATGTTCAGGTATTGGACATCTGGGAGTCATGCAAGCTCCCAAAATAGCATATATTTCTGTCATCATTTACATATAAGTAAGTTATATTGGTATAAAGATCATATAATAGCAGCAGCAACTCATGAATAATGATCATTTTAGGAAGGGCAAAAGGGCCTTTAGGAATGATCCAAGGCTGAACCCTATAACCTTTACTAAGGCACTTAAAGGATATAATTATCTCTTCAATTATTAGAATATTTCAAGATCATCAACGGTCCTGGACCAAATGGAAATTTATTTAAATCATAACAACATGGAGACTGATTTTATTCCATATAATGGAATTAAACACAATCCCCAAAGATATCAACATAATTGTGGTTCTACTATAGAACCATGCTGGAAATGTATCCTTTGTTAAAATAAAATTTTAGATGAATAAAAGCTCACCAGTCATGAGAGAGTATATAATAATATACATTTTTAAAATATATTACTCACAGGGGCTTATTTTTCTATATCAAAATTTACACTTTCAACTCTTAGATTGATTTAGACTATATTCCTTGGATTTTTCTTGGGAATAATCCCATTTAGACCTTCTAATTGCATAGAATATGTAAAAAACTAGGAAGAAGCATAAGAAATTATCTGGTCTGGCTTTCTGCATGCAAGCAAGCAAGGATGGACAAGAAGGTCAGTTCTGATTGGTCTTGATGGTTTAACTCTAGATTACCAAGAATGATTAAATTAACAATCATATAAGAACATTATATACTAAGGAGTTTTGGATGTATCTTGGTACTATAGGTACCAGTAGGTACTTAAGTTGCCTTATTTGATCCTTGCTATAGACTTATGGTATAGATACAATTATTATTTTCATTTTTCAGAGGAGGAAAATGAGGATTGGAGAGGTTAAACATTTAATACAAAAATCACACATCTGCAGAATCAAGATTCAAACCTAGGTCTTCCTCCAAAGCTAATTCCACCATACTGTATGTTACTTTTGCTTCCTTGTCCAGAATGATTAAATAGTTTTTATTCTGGATTCTAGAATAGGGATAAGCATAATTGTAAAACTGAACCAACTTCGATGGGCATTCCATAAACTCACTTGAGCAACCAAAGCCATTAATTATAGGACTTTCAGCCTATTTGCTGTAAGACAATCTCCTAGTTCCACTCTGAATCTATAGATTTGCCTGGATCAGCTCCTTATGATGCCTCTATTTTAATCATATGAACAAATATTGAACTCGCTCTCATAATTTCCATTTCCATCATTCCTGTCCAAGTCCATAACATCTTGTCTCTGGATTATTGCATTAGCCTCCAATTCTCTCTTCTAGTTTATTTTATAAAAACACTGCCAGCTTTATCTTCTCTAAAAGTCTTTTTCAATATGTCATTGCTCTTCCCAAAATTCTTGAATGTAACCTCATTTAAGATAAATTGTGTCAACATTGCTAACACTATCTGGCTTATTCATCATTTTAATTTTACTGCTCCTTGTTTCTCAATATGAAATCCCCAGTTCAGCCAGATTGATGTATTATTTGTCACCAAATTATCATGTGAATACTCATCTCTCTTTACTGATTTGTTCATATTCATCTGGTTAACCAAAATGCTCAATTCCTTCCTCTCTTCCAATCCACATTATACGCTCTTTAATCTCTCCACTCCACCCAATCTCTGAAATCCAATAGTGTTTACTATCTGTTTGGTACATTGCATATGTTTCGTGTGTATAATGACTTAAATTTTCTTGGCTCTGTATTTATTCTCTCCCAATTAGGCAAATGCTTCTCCCACACAGAAATTGTGGCATATTTCCTTACATTTATTTCCCAAAGTGTAGCTGCCTCGCACATAGTAGACATTCTATAAATACTTGTTTGATGTTAAATACATTAATGACCCCATAAGAAGATGGCATTTTATCATAGAAGACAATATTTTCAAAGTTGCTAACCAATAGGTGCTAATTAAATAGTCCAAAATACTGAAAAAGAGGATAGAACACACAGTAATGCACTTTATGAACTAGAGCAAATAGTTCTGGCAGGTAACTATTTGCTTTGCCTTACTATACACAATGTTTTGGGAACTCACTGTACATGTTGCAATGATTCCAATTTTAATTTGTTATAAAAGTGACACAAAGAGAACATCAACATGTAGTACATAATTGCTTTAGCCTCCTATATCCCTCATGTAAATGTAGGATAGGTTGGAAATATTTATTTAATTTGTCATATCCCTGTATGGAATCCCCCAGAACTTTGGCTTCTCTTCCCATAACCCTTACAAAAAGAACTGCTGCAGACTTTCATAGTGGGCTGGTTGAAATGTGAAATACATGTCCAAAATTTTTCCAACTTTTACCTAAAGTTAAAAACCATTTGCTTGAATTTTGGCGTGTATAATATTGGAAATGGAACATATTTCACTTGGAAATACCTGCTTTTAAAGTTTTTGAATCATTTTTCCATTTCGAGTTTCTGTTTTGCTTGGTTGTCTCTTCTCCCACCATTTTCTAAAAATTAATATTCTCTCTTTGAGGAATTGTAGCAAATAGTTTAGTCTTAAAGGTAATGTCCCATGAAATTATGAAAAGGATGATTGGCTTATATCCATTTTGCATAAAATTATTCATATTTCCATTGAGACGTGCAAGTTTTGGTTCTTTGTGTGTGTGTGTGAGGGAGAGAGAGAGAATGATAATCAGTGAAGTACAGATATTTATTATCAATATAACAATTGAAGTTTAATTATTTTAAATAAAGATATTTAAAAGAAATTTAACAAAGTAAAAAAAAAAACTGCATTGTATGAAAAAGTGAAAAGGAAGAACATCTCCCAAATATCATCAGTTTCCTTAAGATACCCAGTTTCACAAAAGGTGTTCCAGTCCACCCTGAAATACCTGCCTATTAAAGTAACAGATGCAGGCGTGTTCTTGTTAACCATATTCCTCATCCAACACATCAAGAGGGCTAAGCTGTTTCAGAAAACAACGAAACCATTTTCTCAGCTCCAAATTCAGGAAAGAATACGGAATGACTTAATATTTAGCCAACTCTAATGTTCAGTGAATCTGTGTTTTAAAAAATAAACACACCCGTGTTGAAATAAATCACCTTTTCAAAAAGTTTAAAAACAGCTGTAATTTTTTTTCAAAGACCTGTTATAAATATATTCTTGTATTTGATCGTCACACGCCCCCTTGTGGTAAACCATAGGAGAAAATCAGAAGGCTCTTGAAAACTGAAATGGCTTACTTTTCAGTACATTTAGGTCTAAATTACTCTTTTTGAAATTTCCTCATTTATTTTTGTAATAGATAATTGTGTAATAGAAATTAATACCATTGAAAATCCTGGGTTGCTCATATGGAAATAAACTCTTACGCTTTCTCACCATTTTAAAGAAAACATATACACAAGCATATCTCAGAGATGTTGAAGGTTTGGTTCTAGACCACTGCAATAAAGTGAATATTGCAATAAAGGCAATATCGCAATAAAGCCAGTCATACAAGTTTTTTGTTTTCCCAGTGCAAATAAAACTTATGTTTACAGTGCACTGCGGTCTATTAAGTGTGCAATAGCATTATGTCTAAAGAAAACAATATACATACCTTAATTAAAAATACTTTATTGCTAAAACATGCTAACCATCATCTGACCCTTTAGCTAGTCATAATCTTTTTGCTGAAGGAGGGTTTCAAATATTTATAGAATTACCAAAATGTGACACGGAGACATGAAGCCAGCAAATGCTGTTGGAAAAATAGCGCTAACAGACTTCCTCAATGCAGGGTTGCCGCAAACCTTCAATTTGTAAAAAAACGCCATTATCTGTCAAGCAAACAAAGAGAAGCACAATAAAACGAGGTATGCCTTGTATTTACAATAGTAGTAGACTAATTGTATTTTACAAAACAAATTACGGTATGTAAACCAAGAGAGAGCTATTTAATGAGAGATACTGATAGTCTCCTCGTGTCTTTCGTAACAAATTAAAATTGGAATAACTGCAACATATATAATGAGATCCCAATTAATTTTATATAGAAAGTCAGAGAAAGTAGTTTCATTTTCCAAAATAACATACCAACCACAATCTTGTTCTAAGGGCTGCAGTGAGGACTTATTAAGGAAAGCCTTTGTACAAATAGCATTAATGGTGCAGATTCTGAGCTTGGGTAGAAAAGTTGGACACGTGAGAGCACCAAAATATTAAGTACAAAGTCAGTTATGTGTCTGAAATAAATATCCTTTAGACACTACCATTTGTACAGAGTCCCGTATTAAGTCATGTGTAGAAATCAACAGAAATAGAGATCTGGTCCCTGCTAAACTGAAGGTTTTACAGTATAGTATAAAATATACAGTATGGTGGCATCTAAAGATCTGGGACTGCTCTGCCAAATGCTTCCTTAGTTAGAGCTACCAGATTTAGCAAATAATAGAGGAAGCCTGATTAAAATGGAATTTTACATAAACAGTGAAGGATGTTTTAATAAACTATTTCCCATGAAATCTTTGTTTCAATTACCAGTCTGTGATGAAATTTTCAACGATCTATATCATAACTTTTTTGGATAGTGCAATGAGTTTTTCATAGAACTAGATTTATTCCATCTTTTATTCTAAAGTTATGTCTGCCTCACATTTTTCGTTTGCACTAAAAATGCACACTTTCTATTATGAAATAATGATGACGTTTGATAGTATATTTTATTGTTTTTTAATTACCATAATTAAAAGTGACAACATATTTTATTATTTTAGATATATACTTATTTGTGTATATATATATATATGCATATATATAATTCCTTTTAACTGCTATTTAGTATTCCATCATATAAATATATTGCATTACATTTATCTAGTTCCAGTTGACTAGATAATTTTGTTTCTAATTTTTGCCTTTAAAAACAATGTTGATTTCAGCATTCTTGTACATGTGTTCTTATGTACAGTGCATTTATATAAAATATATACCTAAAGTGTGAGTGTAGGAGCGTTAGGGTCTGCATATTTCCAATTTTAACCAGTACTAGCAAACTGCTTTCCAAATTGGCCGTATACATTTTTAACTCCATCAGCAATGTATTGAAGTGTTATTTTACCCATATGCTCACTGTATTTGACATCTTCAGACTTTATCCCAGCTTTATTTATTTATTTATTTTTACATCTTTATTAGAGTATGATTGTTTTACAATGGTGTGTTAGTTTCTGCTTTATAACAAAGTGAATCAGTTATACATATACATATGTTCCCATATCTCTTCCCTCTGGCATCTCCCTTCCTCCCACCCTCTCTATCCCACCCCTCCAGGTGGTCACAAAGCACCAAGCTGATCTCCCTGTGCTATGCGGCTTCTTCCCACTAGCTATCTACCTTACGTTTGTTAGTGTATATATGTCCATGCCTTTCTCTCGCTTTGTCACAGCTTACCTTTCTTCCTCCCCATATCCTCAAGTCCATTCTCTAGTAGGTCTGTGTCTTTATTCCTGTCTTACTCCTAGGTTCTTCATGACATTCTTTTTTCTTAAATTCCATATATATGTTAGCATATGGTATTTGTCTTTCTCTTTCTGACTTACTTCACTCTGTATGACAGACTCTAGGTCTATCCACCTTATTACAAATAGCTCAATTTCATTTTCTTTTATGGCTGAGTAATATTCCATTGTATATATTTGCCACATCTTCTTTATCCATTCATCCAATGATGGACACTTAGGTTGTTTCCATCTCTGGGCTATTGTAAATAGAGCTGCAAAGAACATTTTGGTACATGACTCTTTTTGAATTATGGTTTTCTCAGGGTACATGCCCAGTAGTAGGATTGCTGGGTCATATGGTAGTTTTATTTGTAGTTTTTTAAGGAACCTCCATACTGTTCTCCATAGTGGCAGTACCAGTTCACATTCCCACCAGCAGTGCAAGAGGGTTCCCTTTTCTCCACACCCTCTCCAGCATTTATTGTTTCTAGATTTTTTGGTGATGTCCATTTTGACTGGTGTGAGATGATATCTCATTGTAGTTTTGATTTGCATGTCTCTAATGATTAATGATGTTGAGCATTCTTTCATGTGTTTGTTGGCAGTCTGTATATCTTCTGTGGAGAAATGTCTATTTAGGTCCTCTGCCCATTTTTGGATTGGGTTGTTTGTTTTTTTGTTATTGAGCTGCATGAGCTGCTTATAAATTTTGGAGATTAATCCTTTGCCAGTTGCTTCATTTGCAAATATTTTCTCCCATTCTGAGGGTTGTCTTTTTGTCTTGTTTATGGTTTCCTTTGCTGTGCAAAAGCTTTGAAGTTTCATTAGGTCCCATTTGTTTATTTTTTTTTCCATTTTCTCCCTGACTTCAGACAAAGGTACAAAGATACGGTACTGTACAAAGGTATTGTACAAAGTACTGTACAAAGGTACAGTAATCAAGACAGTATGGTACTGGCACAAAAACAGAAAGATAGATCAATGGAACAGGATAGAAAGCCCAGAGATGAACCCACATACATATGGTCACCTTATCTTTGATAAAGGAACCAGCTTTATTTAAATATAACTGACATAACATTGTTTAAATTTAAGGTGTACAAGGCGTTTCTGTTATGGTAAGAACATCAAGCTCTACTCTCATAATCTGATAGAGCCACTTCTTACACATAACTCTTTAACCTGCAATAGCATTCTTTATGGCCTTCCTATGCTCTGGACTGGCCTGCTACACCATCCAATCCTGCCACTGCTTCCCAAAATTCACACTATAATGATCAGCCCGTGCCTCCCTTCTCTGAATAATGCCCTAGACTCCAGATCTCCTTTTATCAGTCAGAGCTTTTTGTTCCTTTATGTCACATTTCTTCAGAGTCTAGATTAATTTCCACTAAAGAATTACTGTATGATTAATGATTTAAAGGGTTATCTTTCTCAGTTTATATTTGCATTTTAATTGTTTTTGTCAAGGAAAGAAACCAATGCCCCTAGGGAGGATGAGCTTGAATGATGGGTGTGATTATGTCCTTAGAGTGACATTCAATCACACCACTAATGTGTCATTGTTACCCAGCACACTAGGAAATTAAGGTAGCTCTGGTTAAAACAGTTCATACTTGGGTTTAACTAAAAGTCAACTAAAACCCTTTTTTACTTGAAAACTTTAAAATATGTATGAACATGTTTCTTAGTTTATTCAAAGTAGTCTGGTGACCATGATTAAAAACTTGCTCATTTTTCAGGACCTAGGAGTCATCTTTTTGAGCATCAGTTTCCAGTCAGAACCGAAGATAACAATGGAGGTAGAAACAAGTACACCAATTCTGTTGTGTACTGAGTCCAGGATATAATCTGAAATCTTTTCTTTTTTTGGTTAATAAATCATTGATGCCAGCTGTGTTGTTTTATGTTTTCCTTAATTACAATTTTACTATACCTGCCTTTGTGTAGTTTTTGTATTATGATAACTTTATTTCTCATGTGTGACTTTATTATAGTTGATTCTAATAGTGATTTTCAGTCTGCACGTACTTGATTTACATTTTATACTTCTTAAAAGTCTTGTTAAAATGCCAGTGACAAAAATGCAGCCACAACTTGGAAATTGCCTACAGAAAAACAGTTTGGACTTTACCATCCAGCATCATTTCATGTGTTCCTAATACAGTTTTCTGAAACATATTAGTTGCTCAATAAATGTGATAAAAAATCTTGAATGAATTAGTGACCAGGTTCGCTTTGAATTTGCAAGTTAGTGTTTTCCTCTAGAAATCTATCAGATCACTATGTTTATTTGCAAAAGGTCTAGAATGACTCTCTTTCTAGTTGTTGATGGAGAGGCTATTTGAACAGTGTTTACCCCCTGACTCCTTGTTTGATTGTGGCTTCCAAGCAGGATAAAAAGAAAATATTCCTCCAAAAGAAGTGCACATTTATCAGATGAAGAGGCATGAAGAGCCAGAGTCTCTTGTTTCTCTTCTGAGCTATTATAGACTGTGCTTGGAAGAAATGACTATAAATTTAGCTGAATGGTTCTTATTCTCCCATAGCCAAAAGTTGAGCCTGAATCAGTTGAGCAATAGAGAAGGTAGTAGCTTTTGAAACATAGTGGCCACATTAATGTGGTCTGCACAATTATCTGTCACCTGGGGCAAATTATTTAGAAAAAAATTACTTATATTAACAAAACTGTTCTCCCTGCTTATATTTCACCCTAACAAACAGTGTATAGAGGTTGATTAGTTACTGCGCATTTCATCCCTCTGTAACTAAACACAGAGAGGACTATATGCTAGTTTTTCCTTCTTTTCTGTGGTTCCTGAAAACTTAGCAGAGAGAAATTTACAAGTCTGGAAAGCAACAAAAGCTTAGCTTAGTTAGCATGCAAAGAAATATGACAACTTTTGGGGTTTGGAGTTATAACAATTTGAAACTGGTGAAAATGTTAAAATGCTGCTCTTTATCCCTTCCCCCTCTTTCCGTGTACTGCCAGCTGCATTCTTTAGTCACTAATTCATGCAGTATGGTTTGCAAGTAACTATAAAACAATATTTTCCCTTCTGATATTCCTTACGTTTTCATTTGTGGCCTAAATGATCTATGTAAGAAATATTTACTTTGAGGCTTTGGTTTGGCTCAAAAAATGCCAAGTGATCAAACCCAGGCAATGAGTCCATTGATCACAGCAATGGAACCTTTGAGTGTAGAATAACGTACAGGCAAGCTGCTACAAAATGTTTCCAAATTATATTTGCAAATTTAATGACCCTAATGTTATCCCATGTCTGAAAGACAGGTAAAAACTTGAATTTTTTCTGAATTTTTTTTTTGTCTTTAGCGTCTTCATGAAAGAAAATAAAAGTTAAAATAGATGGTAAAGTTTATCTTTGATGGTTCTAGTTGTCCTTTTCTTCAGTTGTCCCCTCTTTGTTTACTGATTTACTTTTAACCCTTATTCAATTTGATTTTCAGGAGATATTTGTGAATGTGAATGTGAGACATTGTCTACATTTTGGGTTACCCCAATCTCTTACAGTAAGAATGGAGTTTCTGGGACTAAAAAAAACTGTAGTAAATGAGGGGAGGAGTTGTACACATGTAGGGGTATTTTTTTTGATTAAGTAATCTCCCTGTATGCTTGAAACTATACTTTGTAAATACCCCCCCCACTCTAAGGCCTCTTCCAATGTAATCTACTTATAAACTATATGATAATTTTGTATACCACAAACTAAGATAATTCTCCACATATTCTTGTGTCTTTGGGGGAAACACACACACACACACACATACACACACACAAAACACTTTCAAGTCTTTGGAGTAGATGTGTATGAAACAATATACAAAGCAAAGGAAAGATTTTCTGTAGGAGTGTATTTTTATGAATGCAAAATGTTACCTAAAATGATATCTGAAATTACAAGCATGAACTTAAAATGGCTGAACCAACTTCCAAGTAATTGTAATTTCTGTAAGAATTTTTGTGGTGTATATGCTCCCACAATGAGTGATCTAAAGCTAATAAAGAAAAGTCATTGAAGGGAAAATTGGTAAGATATGCACAAAATGGCCTCTCTTGCACCAGTAAGAACTGGCTTCAGCACACCACTGATAGGTTATCAACTTATGTTATCCTCTTTCAAGATACTTACACTACAGAAGAGAACCCCACAAAAGATCACTATTTAAAGAAAATAATAATTTGCTAATAGTGCAAGTGAAAATTATAGTGAGAGAAATTTTGGGTTAAGATTGGTAAGTTACTTCCTCATACTCCTTGAATCACATCATGTTAATCAGCTCCTCTTCAGCCCATCAGTAATAATACCCCAGTACAATGTGGAATGTGGCATAACTGGTTTGCTATGGAAGTTTTATAAATCAATGTCCCCAAAGACCTGGATTTCTAGGCATATTTTATGGCTCTTTTCTTAAATATTGAGCTAATTGCTTTTTTGATTTTAGCTTCAGGTGACCATAGAAAGTAAAATAATAACCAATGTTAAATAGAACAAACTTACAACAAACTTACATTCACCTTATATAAGGAACCATAGAGTTCATGAACTTGTTTCCACATTATTTCATTCTTTTTCCTTCTGCAAGTTCAATTACTGCCACATCTCATTTCTCTTAGGCTTAACTGCCTCATTACTACTTGTTGATATATTCTCACACCACTGCTACCTTCTTTGTCAAAATATGAAATAAGAAATGGAAGTCCCATGAGTCTGAATCAGAGGCCAAAACCCTAAAAGAGAGGTCCAGCAGACATCAGGTTACTGGAATTTTCCAGGGTAGCTCTCAAGTCAAATATGATTTAGGAATTGGATTCTGTACTGACTCAGTGGCCTGGCTTGCTGTATGAGGCATATGAAAGGAGAAACTAAAATATAAGCAGATAAAATTGTCTTGGTATGCACTCACCACTATGCATATATTAATTAAAATGTGAATTACAGTCAAATTATTCATAAAGGCTCTGTCAAAATAGTATCAGTGTCTAATAGAGGGAAAGCCCTAGGCCTAATGGAGGGTTTAAGGACAGAATGATTTGTTGGACAAAAACTTTCTTTCCTCTATATTTGCCAGGATTCTTAAGTCTCTGACTGCAGGTGTTTAAATCCCAAGGTTGGTTTAAAATACCTATGTCTAACTTGGATCAAGATGAACAGTATTCTGGAGTTTTTCAGGAACTGGTAAAAAAATATTTAAGAATATGATCCTTTCAAGGCTATCCCTTGACAAAATAAATATGTAGAATTTATCTTCAGTAGCTTTTCTCTTTTTCAGATATTCTTCTTTCCTGTTTTTGGCACATTGTCGTGTCATATATCACAGGTCCCAAGTGATGTTCCTCCCCTGTTAATCAGATGTGTCATCAGAGAATTTTGACATATTTGAAGTGATCTTGCCTCACTTTGAAGAGTCCAGCCTCATTTTTTCATAAAACATATCAGTCTTATTAGCTGTCTCTCAAAGTGGTGTTCTCTGCAATCATCCAGTCCTATAGACACAGGGAGAAAAATATGAAGGGACCACTGGTACTAAAATAATCCTTTATTTATTCTTTTCTATTATAGTAAAATTTACCATTTTAACAATTTTAAAGTGTGTAAGCCTATGGTATTAAATACATTTATAATGTAGTACATCATCACTATCTAGTTCAAAAAGTTTTACATCATCTGAAAGAGAAACCCTGTAAACTTTAAAAAAAATCACTTGTCATTCCCCACTCTGCACAACCTAAGACAAACACTTACCTGCTTTCTGTATCTATGGATTTGCATTTCATATAAATGGAATCATACAACATGTGACCTTTAGTTTCTGGTTTCTTTCATTTATCATTATTTTCAAAGTTCATCCGTGTGGTAGCTTACATTAGTACATCATTCTTTTTTATGGCTGAACAACATTCCATTGTATAAATATACCACATTTTATCTATTTATCAGTTGATGGAGGTTTGAGTTTTTCTACTTTAACATTATGAATAGCGCTGTTATAAACATTCATGTACAAATTTTTATTTGAACACCTGTTCTCAATTCTTTGGGATATATATCAAGGAATGGAATTGCTGGATCATATGGTATTTCTATGATTGGCTTTTTGATGGACCACCAAAATGTTTTCCATAGCAGTTGCACCATGATACAGTCCCACCAACAAATTATGGGGATTTCTGTTTCCCCACATCATCACCAACCCTTGTTATTTTCTATTTCTTTGAACATGGCTATCCTAGTGAATGTGAAGTAGTATCTCGTTGTGGGTTTTATTTGCATTTTCCTAAGGACAAATGACATTTGAGCATATTTTCATGTGCTTATTGGCCATTTCTTTATCTTACTTGGATAAATTTCTATTTAGATCTCTTGTCTATCTTTCTAAGTTGGGTTGCTGAACTTTTGGTTGTTGAATTGTAAGTGTTGTTTATATATTGTGAATTTATATATTCTGAATTCTTGATCTGTATTAGATATATGATTTGCAAATATTTCATTGTATAAGTTTAAGGCATACAGAATGATGGTATGAATTACATATATTGTGAAATGATAGGTTCAGCTTCTCATATAGATACAACAAAAAGAAAGGAAAAGAAGAAAAGAAAAAAATTCTCCCTGTGATAAAAATTCTTAGGATTTACTTTGTTAATAACTTTCCTATATATCCTACAGAAGTGTTAACTATAGTCATCATGTTGTACATTACATCTCTAGTATTTATTTATATTATAACAGAGAGATTGTACCTTCTGACCACTTTCCTTCTATTCCTTGTCCCCCACCCACTGCCTCTGGTAACCACAAGTCCAATCTCTTTTTCTATGAATTTTCTTTTTAAGATTCCATATGTAAGTGAGATCATACAGTATTTGTTTTTTCTGTCTGACTTATTTCATTTAGCATAATGTCTTCAAAATCTTTTCATGTTGTCCAAAAGGTAAGATTTCCTTGTTTTTCATGGCTAAATAATATTCTATTAAATATCTCAAAAATTCTTTATTCATGTATGTCTTGGTTATTGTAAATAATGCTGCTATGAACATGGGGATGCAGATATCATTTTGAGTTAGTGTGTTCATTTCCTTTGGATATATTCCCAGAAGTGGAATTTCTGGATCATACGGTAATTCTATTTTTAATTTTTTGAGTGTCCTCCATACTGTTTTCTATAACGGCTGTACCAAGTTACAATCACAACAACAGTGCATGAGGTTTCCCATTTCTCCAGATCCACACCAGCATTTGTCATCTCTTGTCCTTTTTTATAATGATGACTCTAAGAGGTGTGAGATGATATATCATTGTGGCTTTAATTTGCATTTCTCTAATTATTAGTGTTTTTAAACATCATGTCATATGATGTGAAAAACTTTCATTTCATATGAAAGTGCCTGTTGGCCTTTCATATATCTTCTTTGGAAAAAATGTCAGTTCAAATCCTTTGCCTATTTTTAAACTGGGTTATTCGTTTTTTTGCAATTGAGTTGAAAGAGTTATATATATATTTTGAATATTAACCCCTTAACAGATGTGTGGTTTGCAAGTAATTTTCCCATTCTGCAGTTTGTTTTTCACTTTGTTGATGGTCTATTTTGCCGTGGAGAAGCTTTTTAGTTAGGTGACGTCCTGGTCCTACTTGTTTATTTTTCATTTTGTTGCTTGTGCTTTACCTGTAATATATTGGGTTGGCGAAAAAGTTTGTTTGGGATTTTCTGGAGCATATGGGAAAACCCAAAAGAATTTTTTGGCCAACCCAATACAATACATAATTACCAAGATCTACATCAAGGAGCTTTATTCCTCTGTTTTATTCTAGCAGTTTTACAGTTTCAGGTCTTATATTTAACTCTTTAATGCATTTTGAGTTAATTTTTGTGAGTGGTGTAAGATATAGGTCCAGTTTTATTATTTTACATGTGAATATCCAATTATCCCCAAACCATTTATTGAAAAGACTTTTTTCTATTAAGTATTATTGGCTCCCTTGTCATGTATTACTTAACTGTATATGCTTGCATTTATTTCTGGGCTCTTGATTCTTCTGTTCCATTGGTCTACTTGTCTTCTTTAATTTGTTAAGACATTTTTGTGGCCTAACATATGTTTTATCCTAGAAAATGTTCAATGTGCACTTTAGAAGAATGTGTTAGAAGAATGTGTTCTACTGTTAGATAGAATGTTTTATGTATTTGTTAAGTACATTTGGCCTATAGTGTTGTCAAATCTGCTGCCTCTTTATTGATTCTCTGTCTGCATGGTCTATCCATTGTTGAGAGCTGGATTTTAAAATCCTCAACTATTACTGTATCACTGTCTATTTCTCCTTTTAGTTATTATTTTTTCCTTTATATATTTATGTGCTCCGATATTGGGTGTGAAAATATTTACAATTGTTATATCTTTTTGATAAAGTGACCACTTTATCATTATATAATGACCTCCTTTGTCTCTTTTTACCATTTTTAATTTAAAGTGTATTTTTTAAATATAAGTATAGCTACTCCTGGTTATTTTGGTTACTATTTGCTTAAAATGTCTTTTTCTATCCCTTCACTGTAAGTCTCTTTATGTCTAAGGCTAAAGTGAGTCTCTTGAAGGCAGCATATTGTTGGAATATTTTTTATTCATTCAACCATTCTGTCTTTTAACTGGAGAATTTTATGTGCTTACATTGAAAGTAATTATTTATAGGTTAGGACTTACTAGGAGATTTTTTTTGTATATATTCAGGAAACTAATTTATTGTCAGATCTCTCTCTCTCTATTTTATCTCTCACCCTCTACTATTATCTACATTTCAAATATATTTTCCAAGTCTATAGCTCACTTTTTCACTCTCTTAAGAATTGTTTTTAAATGAATAGAAGTTAGTAATTTTAGTAAAGATCAAATTATAAATCTTTTATTGTATAGTGAATGATTTTTGTGTTATGCTGTCATGTTTTTTCCTAGAAACTTTCTTGTTTTTCTTGTATATTTACATTTACAATCCATTTCAAATTAATAGTAGTGTATAATGTGAGTTAGAGTTAAGATTCATTGTTTTACATAAAGATATCCAACTGTCCCAAGTACAATTTATCCAAAAAGAACACCTTTTATCTTTTGAAGACATAAATATACTTGTTGTAAATCAGATGACCATATTTTGTAAGTTTGTTTATAAATGCCAGTTTTTCCTTTTCTCTATGGTATGTCCTCATGCTAGGGTCACACTATCTTTTATTATTGAAGTACAGTTGATTTATAATATTGTGATACTTTCATGTGTACAGCAAAGTGATTCAGTTATATCTATAGATATATATTTTTTTCAGATTGCTTTCCATTATAGGTTATTACAAGATATTGAATATAATTCACTGTGCTATACAGTATATCTTTGTTGCTTATCTATTTTACGTATAAATAATGCTACTCCCATACTCCTAACTTATACCTCTCCCTCCTTTTCCTCTTTGGTAACCATAGGTTTGTTTTCAAAGTCTGTGACTCTGTTTCTGTTTTGTACATAGATTTATTTGTACTATATTTTACATTCCACATATAAGTGATATCATATAACATATGTCTTCCTCTGTCTGACTTACTTCACTAAGTATAATATTCTCCAGGTCTATCCACTTTGCAAATGGCAGTATTTCATTCTTTTTAATGCTGAGTAATATTCCATTGCATTTATATACCACATCTTGTTTATCCATTCATCTGTTGATAGACACTTAGTTTGCTTCCATGTCTTGGCTATTGTAAATAGTGCTTCAGTGAACATTGAGGTGCATGTATTTTTTGAATTATGGTTTTCTCCGGATATATGTCCGAGACTGGGATTGCTGAATCATATGGTAGCTCTATTTATAGTTTTTTTTAAGGAACCTCCACACTGTTTTCCATAGTGGCTGTACCAATTTCCATTCCCACCAACAGTGTAGGAGGGTTCCCTTTTCTCCACACTCTCTCCAGAATTTACTATTTGCAGACTTTTTAATGATGGCCATTCTGACCAGTGTGAAGTGGTACCTCATTGTAGTTTTGATTTTCATTTCTCTGCTAATTAGCGATGTTGAGCATCTTTTCATGTGCATTTTGGACATCTGTATGTCTTCTTGGAGAAATGTCTATTTAGGTCTTCTGCCCATTATTTGATTGGGTTACTTGTGTTTTCAATACTGAGTTGTATGTATTTGTATATTTTGAATATTAACCCTTTATTAGCTGCATTGTTTGCAAATTTTTTCTCCAATTCCATTGGTTGTCTTTTCATTTTGTTGATGCTTTCCTATGCTGTGCAAGAACTTTTAAGTTTGGTTAGGACCCATTGGTTTGTTTGCTTTTATTTCTTTTGCTTGGGAGACTGATCTAAGAAACTATTGCCATGATTTATGTCAGAGAATGTTTTGCTTATATTCTCTTCTAGGAGTTTTATGGTATCATGTCTTATATTTAGGACTTTAGCATTTTGAGTTTATTTTTGAATATTGGTGTGAGAAAGCGTTCTAAATTCATTGAGTTACAGGTAGCTGTCCAGAATTCCCAACACCACTGGTTGAAGAGACTATCTTTTCTCCATTTTATATTCTTTCTTCCTTTGTTGTAGATTAATTGACCATAGGTGTGTGGATTTATTTCTGAGCTCTCTATTATGTTCCACTGATCTGTATGATTGTTTTTATGCCAACACCACACTGTTTTGATTATTGCAGCTTTGTGGTATAGTCAGAAGTCTAGAAGGGTTATACCTCCAGCTTTGTTCTTTTTCCTTAGGATTGCTTTGGCAGTTTGGGTCTTTTTGGTTCCTTGTAAATTTTAGGAGTATTTGTTCTAGTCCTGTGAAAATTGTCATGTTTATTTTGATAGGGATTGCATTAAATCTGTAGAATGATTCGGGTAGTATGGCCATTTTAACAATATTAATTATTCCAATCCAAGAGCATGGGATATCTTTCCATTTCTTTGAACCATCTTCAATTTTCCTTATCAAAGTTTTATACTTTTCAGTGTATAGGTCTTTCACCTCTTGATTGAGATTATTCCTAGGTATTTTATTCTTTTTGATGTGATTTTAAATGGGATTTTTTTTTACTTTCCCTTTCAGACATTTTATTATTTGTGTAAAGAAATAAAACAGACTTCTGTATGTTAATCTCCTATACTGCTACCTTGATGAAATCATTTCTGAGCATATTGTGCTTTTAGTGAGATAAATTGAAGGATTTTCTAAGTTATTTGCGTATGTGTAAAATTAACAAATAATTGAAAACTCTCAATAAGAGTCATAATTTTACCCAACTCACTCTGTAAAAGAGTGGGTTTTTTTGACCCTCTCTCTAGAGCAGCCTGACAAAACAACTTTGTGCCACTGTTGCTACATCTAGTAGAATCTGTGGATGGAATTTCTGTCACTCTTTTAACAGGATGGTGAAGATCCAGCATAGTACAGAGAGGAACTGTTGATACTGATGTGTTTTATCTTTCTACCATTAGTGTGTTTCATTATTTGCCTGGAGTGGTGAGAACTTTAACTGCTACTTTAACCTACTTTAGGGATCATTTTGTTCCTCCCCACTGTGTTTAGTGATAGCGGGAAGTGTCATTAAAACTTGCTATTTTTTCTCATCCTGTGTGTTGTTTTTCTCTTTGTAAGGACTCACTTTATTAGAGGAAAAAAAAATCTAATTCCTAGAGGAAAACATAGGCAGAACACCCTTTGACATAAATCGCAGCAATACTTTTTTGTATCCATCACCTAGGGTAATGGAAATAAAAGCAAAAATAAACAAATGAGACCTAAGTAAACTTAAAAGCTTCTGCACAGCAAAGAAAACTAAACAAAATGAAATGACAACTTACTGAATAGGAGAAACATCTGCAAATGATGTGAGCAGCAAGGGATTAAGCTCCAAAATATACAAACAGCACATACAGCTTAATATCTATCTATCTAACTATCTAAACCAACTACCCAATCAAAAAATGGGCAGAAGACCTAAATAGACATTTCTCCAAAAAGACATATATATGTCCAACAGGAACATAAAAAGATGTTCAACATCACTAATTATTAAAGAAATGCAAATCAATAAAACAATGAGGTATCACCTTACACCAGTCAGAATGGCCATCATTAAAAATTCTACAATTAGTAAATGCTGGAAAGGGTGTGGAGAAAGGGCAACTCTCCTGCACTGTTGGTGAGAATGTAAATTGGTGCAGTCACTATGGAGAACAGTATGGAGGTTCCTTAAAAAAGTAAGAGTTACCACATGATCCAGCAACCCGACTTCCGGGCATATATATAAAAAAATACATGTTGAATCAATATATGTACTTCAGTGTCCTGACAGGAAATTGTTGGAATGTATTCTTCTAATCTTTAATGGAATAAGTTTAACTAATATCTAAAATTATGGTCATATAATTACTCTGTTCATTTATTCAGCAAACATTACTTAGTCCAGTTTCTAAATAATTTCTCAGATGCAAAGGTAGATTTTTTTGTTTACATAATTTATTTATTAATATATAGTAGTGTGTACCTGTTAATCTCAAACTCCTAATTTGTCCCTCTTCACTTTCCCCTTTAGTAACCATAAGTTGCTTTCTATGTCTGTGAATCTATTTCTGTTTTGTAAGTAAGTTCATTTGTATCATTTTTTTTAGATTCAACATATAAGCATTATCATATGGTATTTGTCTTTCTCTGGCTTACTTCACTTAGTATGATAATGTCTAGACCCATCCATTTTGCTGCAAATGGCATTATTTCATTCTTTTTTATGGCTGAGTAATATCCCATCATATATATATATATGTATATATATATATATATATATATATATATATATAAAATATCACATCTTCTCAATGGACATTTAGGTTGCTTCCATGTCTTAGATATTGTAAATAGTGCCACCATGAACATTGGGGTACATGTATCTCTTTGAATTATAGTTTTTCTCTGGATATATGCCCAGGTGTGGTATCACTGGATCACATGGTAACTCTATTTTTAGTTTTTTAATGGAGAAAAAACAGTCTCTTCAATAAATAGTGCAGGGAAAATTGAACAGCTACATGTGAAAGAATGAAATTAAAACATTCTCTAACACCATATATAAAAATAAATTCAAAATGGATTAATGACCTAAAATTAAGACCAGATACTACAAAACTCTAGAGGAAAACTTAGGCAGAACACTCTTTGACATAAATCACAGCAAGATCTTTTTTGATCCACCTCCTAGAGTAATGGAAATAAAAACAAAAATAAACAAATGGGACCTAATGAAACTTAAAAGGTTTCTCACAGCAAAGGAAACCATAAACAAAATGTAAAGACAACTTAAGGAATGGGAGAAAATATTTGAAAATGATGTGACTGACAAGAGATTTTAATTTCCAAAATATGCACACAGCTCATACAGCTCAATATAAAAAAAAAAACAAACAACCCAATCAAAAAAATGAGCAGGGCTGCCCTGGTGGCACAGTGGTTGAGAGTCTGCCTGCTGATGCAGGAGACATGGGCTCGTGACCTGGTCCAGGAAGATCCCACATGCTGCGGAGTGGCTGGGCCCGTGAGCCATGGCCGCTGAGCCTGCGTGTCCGGAGCCTGTGCTCCGCAACGGGGAGAGACCACAGCAGTGAGAGGCCCACATACCTCAAAAAAAAAAAAAGGGCAGAAGTTGTAAGAAGACATTTCTCCAAAGAATAATATATAGATGGCTAATAGGCACATGAAAAGATGCTCAGCCTCGCTCATTGTTAGAGAAATGTAAATCAAAACTGCAATGAGGTATCACCTCACACCGGTCAGGATGGCCATCATCAAAAAGTCTACAAACAATAAATGCTGGAGAGGGTGTAGAGAAAAACAAACCCTCCTACACTATTTGTGGGAATGTAAATTGGTGCAGCCACTATGAAGATACACTCTAAATAACTTTCAACTACATAATACAAAATTGTTTGCTATAGCTATCATTTACATTAGATCCTCAGAATAACTGGAAGTTTGTACAATTTGATTAACATCTACATAATTTCCAACCACCATGCCCAAGTAAGCACTATACAATTCTCTGTTTCTATGAGTGTGGCTCTTTTAAATTCCACATATAAAGGATATTATAAAAAAGAAGGATATTATCTAATAGATGTCTTTCTCTGCCATTATTTCACTTATCATAATGTCCTAAAGTTCCTTCTATGTCGTTACAAGTGGTAAGACTTACTTCTTTCTCATGGCTGAATAATAAATATTCACTTATTTTCTTTATCCATTCATCCATAGACGACACTTAGATTGTTTCCATATCTTGGCTATTGTGACTAATGCTGTAAGAATTACAGAAATGCAGATATCTCTTTGAAATACTGATTTATTTACTTTATAAGTACCCAGAATTGGAGTTGCTGGTAGTTCTATTCTTAAAAATTTTTTGAGGAACCTCCATAGTGTTTTCCATAGTGGCTGTACAAATTACTTTCCCACCAGCAGTACACAAGTTTTCACTTTTCTTCACACCCTTGCCAACTCTTGTTATCTCTTGTCTTTTTGATAACAGCCATTCTAACTGGTGTGAGGTAATATCTCACTGTGGTTTTGCTTTGAATTTCCCTAATAATTAGTGATATTCATTCAATTATTATTCATTCACTATTCAATAATAGTGATAACATTTCATTGTATATGTTGGCCATTTGCATGCCTTCTTTGGAAAAGAAAAGGCCATTTGCATGTTCAATTCGAAGATGTGACACATATATACAATGGAATATTACTCAGCCATAAAAAGGAACGAAACTCAGTTATTTGTAGTGAGGTGGATGGACCTAGAGACTGTCATACAGAGTGAAGTAAGTCAGAAAGAAAAAAAACAAATACCGTATGCTAACACATATATATGGAATCTAAAAAAAAGAAAAAAGAAAATTGTGAGAAGAACCTAAGGGCAAGACGGGAATAAAGATGAAGACCTACTAGAGAATGGACTTGAGGATACGAGGAGGGGGAAGGGTAAGCTGGGATAAAGTGAGAGAGTGGCATGGACGTATATACACTACCAAACGTAAAATAGATAGCTAGTGGGAAGCAGCCACATAGCACAGGGAGATCAGCTCAGTGCTTTGTGACCACCTAGAGGGGTAGGATAGGGAGGGTGGGAGGGAGAGAGATGCAAGAGGGAAGAGATATGGGGACATATGTATATGTATAACTGATTCATTTTGTTATAAAGCAGAAACTGACACACCTTTGTAAAGCAATTATACTCTAATAAAGATGTTTAAAAAAAGACTGTTCAATTCTTCTGCACATTTTAAAATCAGATTGTTTTATTGCTATTGATTTGTATGAGTTCCATATATATTTTGGATATTAACCTTTTATCAGATATATGATTTTCAAATATTTTCTCCCATACTATATGTCACCTTTTTATGTTGTTGATTCTTTGCTTTTTTATGAAGAGCTTTTAAGTTTGATATAGTTCTGCTTATTTATTTTTGCTTTTGTTGCTTTAGCGTTTGGTGTCATATACAAAAACTCTTTGCCACAACCAATGCCAAAGAGCTTTTTCAATATTTTTTTCTTCTATAAGTTTTATGGTTTCAGGTCTTATGCTTAAGTCTTTAATCCATATTGGAGTTAATTTTTGTAAGTTGTGTAAGATAGGGGCCCAAATTCATTCCTCTGCATGTAATTCTCCAGTTTTACCAATACTATTCATTGAAGAGTCTATTCTTTCCCACTGAGTATTCTTTACACACTTGGAAAATATTAGGCTCACCATATCTGTGAATGTTTATTTCTGGGCTTGCTATTCTGTTCCATTGATCTATGTGTCTACTTCTCTGCCAGGACCAGACTACAGATTTGTATTATAGTTTGAAAAGAGAAAGTATGATGCCTTCAGCTTTGTTCTTTTTCGTGATTGATTGGCTATTTGGGGCATTTTGCAGTTCCACACACATTTTAGAATAGTTTGTTCTACTTTTGTGGAAAATGCCAAAGGGATTTTGATTTAGATTATATTAAATCTGTACAGGGCTTTGGGTAGTATGGGCATTTTTTTAACGTCTTTATTGGGGTATAATTACTTTACAATGGTGTGTTAGTTTCTGCTTTATAACAAAGTGAATCAGTTATACATATACATATGTTCCCATATCTCTTCCCTCTGGCATCTCCCTCCCTCCCACCCTCCCTATCCCACCCCTCCAGGCGGTCACAAAGC
The DNA here is from genome assembly GCF_937001465.1 of Orcinus orca. Lineage (NCBI taxonomy): Eukaryota > Metazoa > Chordata > Mammalia > Artiodactyla > Delphinidae > Orcinus > Orcinus orca. The sequence goes on from NC_064580.1 coordinate 68,300,294, forward strand.
ACTGAGCCGATATCCCTGTGCCATGCGGCTGCTTCCCACTAGCTATCTACCTTACGTTTGTTAGTGTGTATATGTCCATGATTCTCTCTCGCCCTGATACAGCTCACCCTTCCCCCTCCCCATATCCCCAAGTCCATTCTCCAGTAGGTCTGTGTCTTTATTCCTGTCTTACTCCTACGTTCTTCATGACATTATTTTTTCTTCTTAAATTCCATATATATGTGTTAGCATATGGTATTTGTCTTTTTCTTTCTGACTTACTTCACTCTGTATGACAGACTCTAGGTCTATCCACCTCATTACAAATAGCTCAATTTCGTTTCTTTTAATGGCTGAGTAATATTCCATTGTATATATGTGCCACATCTTCTTTATCCATTCATCCAATGATGGACACTTAGGTTGCTTCCATGTCCTGGCTATTGTAAATAGAGCTGCAATGAACATTTCCGTATATGACTCTTTTGGAATTTTGGTTTTCTCAGGGTATATGCCCAGTAGTGGGATTGCTGGGTCATATGGTAGTTCTATTTGTAGTTTTATAAGGAACCTCCATACTGTTCTCCATAGTGGCTGTACCAATTCACATTCACACCAGCAGTGCAAGAGTGTTCCCTTTTCTCCACACCCTCTCCAGCATTTATTGTTTCTAGATTTTTTGATGATGGCCATTCTGACTGGTGTGAGATGATATCTCATTGTAGTTTTGATTTGCATTTCTCTAATGATGTTGAGCATTCTTTCATGTGTTTGTTGGCAGTCTGTATATCTTCTTTAAAGAAATGTCTATTTAGGTCTTCTGCCCATTTTTGGATTGGGTTGTTTCTTTTTTTGTTATTGAGATGCATGAGCTACTTCTAAATTTTGGAGATTAATCCTTTGCCAGTTGCTTCATTTGCAAATATTTTCTCCCATTCTGAGGGCTGTTCTTTGGTCTTGTTTATGGTTTCCTTTGCTGTGCAAAAGCTTTGAAGTTTCATTAGGTCCCATTTGTTTATTTTTGTTTCCATTACTCTAGGAGGTGGGTCAGAAAGAATCTTGCTGTGATTTATGTCATAGAGTGTTCTGCCTATGTTTTCCTCTAAGAGTTTGATAGTTTCTGGTCTTACATTTAGGGCTTTAATCCATTTTGAGCTTATTTTTGTGTATGGTGTTAGGGAGTGATCTAATCTCATACTTTTACATGTATCTGTCCATTTTTCCCAGCACCACTTATTGAAGAGGCTGTCCTTTCTCCACTGAACATTCCTGCCACCTTTATCAAAGATAAGGTATCCATATGTGCGTGGGTTTATCTCTGGGCTTTCTACCCTGTTCCATTGATCTATCTTTCTGTTTTTGTGCCAGTACCATACTGTCTTGATTACTGTAGCTTTGTAGTATAGTCTGAAGTCAGGGAGCCTGATTCCTCCAGCTCCGTTTTTCGTTCTCAAGATTGCTTTGGCTATTCGGGGTCTTTTGTGTTTCCATACAAATTGTGAAATTTTTTGTTCTACTTCTGTGAAAAATGTCAGTGGTAGTTTGATAGGGATTGCATTGAATCTATAGATTGCTTTGGGTAGTAGAGTCATTTTCACAATGTTGATTCTTCCAATCCAAGAACATGGTATATCTCTCCATCTATTTGTATCATCTTTAATTTCTTTCATCAGTGTCTTATAATTTTCTGCATACAGGTCTTTTGTCTCCTTAGGTAGGTTGATTCCTAGATACTTTATTCTTTTTGTTGCAATGGTAAATGGCAGTGTTTTCTTGATTTCACTTTCAGATTTTTCATCATTAGTATATAGGAATGCCAGAGATTTCTGTGCATTAATTTTGTATCCTGCCACTTTACCAGATTCATTGATTAGCTCTAGTAGTTTTCTGGTAGCATCTTTAGGATTCTCTATGTATTGTATCATGTCATCTGCAAACAGTGACAGCTTTACTTCTTCTTTTCCGATTTGGATTCCTTTTATTTCCTTTTCTTCTCTGATTGCTGTGGATAAAACTTCCAAATCTATGTTGAATAACAGTGGTGAGAGTGGGTAACCTTGTCTTGTTCCTGATCTTAGTGGAAATGCTTTCCGTTTTTCACCATTGAGGATGATGTTGGCTGTGGGATTGTCATTTATGGCCTTTATTATGATGAGGAAAATTCCCTCTATGTCTACTTTCAGGGTTTTTAACATAAATGGGTGTTGAATTTTGTCAAGAGCTTTCTCTGCATGTATTGAGATGATCATATGGTTTTTCTCCTTCAATTTGTTAATATGGTTTATCACATTGATAGATTTGCGTATATTGAAGAATCCTTGCATTCCTGGAATAAACCCCACTTGATCATGGTGTATGATCCTTTTAATGTGCTGTTGGATTCTGTTTGCTAGTATTTTGTTGAGGATTTTTGCATCTATGTTCATCAGTGATATTGGCCTGTAGTTTTCTTTCTTTGTGACATCCTTGTCTGGTTTTGGTATCAAGGTGATGGTGGCCTCATAGAAGAATTTTGGGAGTGTTCCTTCCTCTGCTGTATTTTGGAAGAGTTTGAGAAGGATAGGTGTTAGCTCTTCTCTAAATGTTTGATAGAATTCGCCTGTGAAGCCATCTGGTCCTGGGCTTTTGTTTGTTGGAACATTTTTAATCACAGTGTCAATTTCAGTGCTTGTGATTGGTCCGTTCATATTTTCTATTTCTTCCTGATTCAGTCTTGGCACGTTGTGCATTTCTAAGAATTTGTCCACTTTATTGGCATAGAGTTGCTTGTAGTAATCTCTCATGATATTTTTTATTTCTGCAGTGTCAGTTGTTACTTCTCCTTTTTCATTTCTAATTCTATTGATTTCAGTCTTCTCCCTTTTTTCCTTGATGAGTCTGGCTAATGGTTTATCTATTTTGTCTATCTTCTCAAAGAACCAGCTTTTAGTTTTATTGATCTTTGCTATTGTTTCCTTCATTTATTTTTCATTTATTTCTGATCGGATCTTTATGATTTCTTTCCTTCTGGTAGCTTTGGGGTTTTTTTGTTCTTCTTTCTCTAATTGCTTGAGGTGCAAGGTTAGGTTGTTTATTCGAGATGTTTCCTGCTTCTTAAGGTGGGCTTGTATTGCTATAAACTTCACCCTTAGAACTGCTTTTGCTGCATCCCATAAGTTTTTGGTCGTTGTGTCTCCATTGTCATTTGTTTATAAGTATTTTGAGATTTCCTCTTTGATTTCTTCAGTGATCACTTCGTTATTAAATAGTGTATTGTTTGCCCGCCATGTGTTTGTAATTTTTACAGATCTTTTCCTGTAATTGATGTCTAGTCTCATGGCATTGCAGTTGGAAGAGATACTTGATACAATTTCAATTTTCTTAAATTTACCAAGGCTTGATTTGTGACCCAACATATGGTCTATCCTGGAGAATGTTCCATGAGCACTTGAGAAAAATGTGTATTCTGTTGTTTTTGGATGGAGTGTCCTATAAATATCAATTAAGTCCATCTCGTTTAATGTATCATTTAAAGCTTGTGTTTCCTTATTGATTTTCATTTTGGATGATCTGTCCATGGGTGAAAGTGGGGTGTTAAAGTCCCCTACTTTGAGTGTGTTACTGTTGATTTCCCCTTTTATGGCTGTTAGTATTTGCCTTTTGTATTGAGGTGCTCCTATGTTGGGTGCATAAATATTTACAATTGTTATATCTTCTTCTTGTATTGATCCCTTGATCATTATGTAGTGTCCTTCTTTGTCTCTTCTAATAGTTCTTATTTTAAAGTCTATTTTATCTGATATGAGAATTGCTACTCCAGCTTTCTTTTGGTTCCCATTTGCATGAATATCTTTTTCCACCCCCTTACTTTCAGCCTGTATGTGTCACTAGGTCTGAAGTGGGTCTCTTGTAGACAGCATATATAAGGGTCTTATTTTTGTATCCATTCAGCCAATCTGTGTGTTTTGGTGGGAGCATTTAGTCCATTTACATTTAAGGTAATTATCGATATGTATGTTCCTATTCCAATTTTCTAAATTGTTTTGTGTTCGTTATTACAGATCTTAGTATGGGCATTTTGACAAATTCTTCTGATTCCTCAACATGGGATATAATTCCATTTGTATTTCCTCAAATTCTTGCATCAAAGTCTAATAGATTTTAGGTAGTGTTCCTTGGTTAAATTTATTCTTGAGTCTTTTTATTTCTTTTTAATATTTATTCCTTAGTCTTTGATTTTTATGCTATTGTGAATGATGTTTTTTCTGTACTTCTTTTTTAGATATTCATTGCTAGTGTATAGAACACAACTGATTTCTGTTGATTTTATATCTTGCCACTTTGTTGAATTTATTTCTTAGTTATAACAGTATTGTGTTGAGTCTTCAGGATCTTACATTTAAGATCATATCATCGGCATATAAACACAATTTTACTTCTTTCTTTCCTAATTGGATGCTTCTTATTTCTTTTCCTTGCCTGATTTCTCTGTCTAGGGCTTTCAGAATTATGTTGAATAAGAGTTGTGAAAGAGGACATGAATATTCATGTCTAATATTAGAGGGAAGGATTTCAAACTTTCAGCACTGAGTATGATGTTAGCTGTGGTCTTGTCATATATGGCCCCTATTGTGTTGAGATACATTTCTCAATATCAAATCAGTTGAGAGTTTTTATCATGAAGGATGTTATATTTTGTCACATGCTTTTTCTACATCTATTGAGATGATCATATACTTTTTATCCTTCAGTCTATTAATTTATTGTGTCATATTTATTGATTCGCATATGTTGAACCAACCTTGTATCCGAGGGATAAATCTCAGTTGATCAATATGTATGATCCTTTCAATGTGTTGTTTGATTAAGTTTGCTAGTTCTCTGTTAAAATTTCTTCATCTATATTTATCATGGATATTGGCTTGCATTTTTCTTTTCCTATAATGTCTGGTATCAGTGTAATGTTGGCCTCATAGAATGAGTTTGGAAATGTTCCCTCCTCTTCAATTTTTTCAGGGGATTAGAAAAGAAGTGGCATTATCTTAATGTTTATTGAATTCACCAGGGAATCTCTCTTGTCCTGGGCTTTCCTATGTTGCGAGAGTTTTGATTATTGATTCAACCTCCTTACTCGTTATTGGTCTGTTTAGATGTTCTATTTCTTCCTGATTCACTGTTGGTATGTAGTATATTTGTTGGCATTTATCCACTTCTTCTAGGTTATCTCATTTGATGGCCTATAATTGTTCATAGTAATCTTTTATGAGCCTATGTATTTCTGTAGTATCAGATGTAATATAACCTCTTTTATTTCTGATTTGTTTTATTGAGACCTCTCTTTTTGTCTTAGTCTAGTTAAATGTTTGTCCATTTTATCTTTTTTTGTTATGTCTATTTCATTCATTTCTGCTCCATTTGTTATTTCTTTCCTTATGCTAACTTAGGTATTGAATTGTTCTTCTTCTAGATTCTTGAAAGTTACGTTGTTTATTTTGATATCTTTCTTTTTTTTTTATGTAAGCATTTATGGCTAAAATATTTCCTCTTAAAACTGCTTTTGCTGCATCCCATAAATTTTAGTACGTTGTGTTTTCATTTTCATTCGTTTCAATATATTTTGTAATTCCCCTTTAGATTTTCTTTGAGTCAATATTTTTTTCAGGGTTTTGTTGTTCAATTTTGTGAATTTTCCAGTTTTCCTCCTTTTATTTCTAGTTTTACATCATAGTGGTTGAAAATGTACTAGATATAATTTTAATCTTCTTATTTGCTAAGACTTGTTTTGTGATATATCATATGGTTTATCCTGGAGAATGTCCATGTGCTCTTGAAAGAATGTATATGCTGCTGCTGCTGTTGGATGGAATGTTCTATACATTTCTTTTAGGTTTCTTTGGTCTAAGCATAGTTCAAGCCCAAAGTTTCTTTATTGATTTTCTACCTGGATAATCTCTCCTCTGTTGAAAGTGTGTATTGAACCCTACTGCTATTATTGTATCATCATCTATTTCTCCCTACAGTTCTGTAAGTATTTGCTTAATACAATTAGCTTTTACAATATTGGGTACATATACATCTATGCTTGTTATACTCTCTCAATTAATTGATCCCTTGGTCATTGTATAAGAAACTTCTTTGTCTCCTTTTACAGTTTTTGATTTAAAGTTTATTTTTTCATATAAGTATAGCTACTTATGGTCTCTTGGCTTCCACTTTTATGGAATATTTTTTTCGTCCCTTCACTTTGGAGCTATGTTTGTCTTCGAAAGTGAAGTGAATCTATTGTAAATAGCATATTGTTGGTCTTGTTTTTGATCCAACCTGCCACACTATGCCTTTTGATTGGAGAAATTAAGCCATCTACACAAAATGTAATTACTGACAGGTAAAACTTACTGATGCTCTTATTAATTGTTTTCTTCCAGTTTTGTTTCCCTTGTTCCTTGTTCATTTCTCCCTCTCTTGCTCTCTTCCATTGAGAATGGTGATTTTCCATAGTGTTACACTTTCATTGCCTTCTCTTTATCTTTTGTGAATCTACTGTAGGGTTTTGCTTTATAGGTACCACAAGTTACATACATAACATATCTTACAGATATTATACCTATTTTATACTAGCAATTTAACTTTGATCATGTCCAAAATTCTACCTTTTTACATCTCCTTTATGTTTTTGATTTTTCAATTTACCTCATTTTAGATTGTGTATTCATTAACAAATTATTTAATCTATATTTTAATATTCTATCCTTTAACATTTATACTAGAGTTCAATGATTAATAAACCACCATATTACAAAACAGAATATTTTGAGTTTTATTATATACTTACCTTTACCAGTGTGATGTATATTTTTATGTTACTAGTTAGCATCCTTTCAACAACAACTTGCAAATTAAGTCTAGTAGTGATTAACTCCCTTAGCTTTTGTTTGTCTGAGAAAGTCTTTACCTTTCCTTCAATTCTGAAAAAAATACTTTGACAGAGTATCCTTTGTTGGCAGGGTTTTTTTTTTTTTCCCTCACTTTCAGCACTTTGAATATATCATCACATTTTTTCCTAACCTGTAGATTTCTCCTGAGAAATCTGCTGATAGCCTTGTGCAAATTTCCTCATTAGTTACAAGCTTCTTCCCTCTTTGTTTTCTTTGGTTTTGATCGTTTTCTTTCTTATGTGTCTTGTAGAAGATATCTTTAAGTGAGTTTATTTGTTGAACCATAAGCTTCATGAACTTGGATATCAAAATTCCTCCCCAAATTTCGGAAGGTCTCAACCATTATTTGTTTAAATAAGTTTTCTGCAACCTTCTCCCTTTTTCTTCTGGGACTCAAATAATTTGAAAATTGTTTCTTTTCATTGATTCCCATAGAATATCTAGCCTTTTTCACTTTTTTTTATACTTTAGCTTTTTGTTGTTGTTGAAATATAATGGACATACAACACTGTATTAGTTTTAGGTGTAAGACATAAAGATTTGTATGCAAAATTATTACAACAATAAATTTAGTTAACATCCATCACCATACATATTTACAACATATTTTCTGTAATGAGAACTTTTAAGAATTACTCTCAGCAATTTTCAATATACAATACAACATTGTTAACTATAGTCACCATGCTGTATATTACATCACCAGGAGTCATTTATTTTATAACTGGAAGTTTGTTCATTTTGACCATCTTCACTTATTTTACCCACTCCCAATAACTTGCTGTTGGCAACTACCAATCATCCCTCTGTATCTATTAGTTTTCTTAGATTCCAGATATAATAAGATCATATAGGATTTCTCTTTCCCTGTCTAACATAATTAGCTTACCATAGTGCCCTAATGTTACATCATTGTGGATATAAATGGTAGGATTTCCTTTTTCATGGCTGAATAATATTCTTTTGTATATTTCACCACATTTTCCTTAATCTATGCATCTTCCAATGGACACTGAGATATTTACATGTCTTCGTTATTTTAAATAATGCTGCAATGAATAGGGAGATGCACATTTTTTGTAAGATGGTGATTTAGTTTCTTTTAGGTAAATATTCCAAGGTGGAATTGCAATTTTGTGAGGAATCTCCATACTGTTTTCTAAAATGGCCAGACCAATTTACATTTCCATTAATAGTGCATAAGTATTCCCTTTTCTCCACATCTTTGCACTTGTTGTTTCCTGTCTTTTTGATAGTAGGCATTCTAACAGGTGTAAGGTGATAGCTCATGGTTCTGATTTGCATTTCCCTGATGATGAGTGATGTTGAGTACTTTTTCATATACCTTTTGGCTATCTGTATGTCTTCACTGAAAAAAAATGTCGATTTGATACTCTGCTTATTGTTTAATTGGATTTTTTCCTATTGACTTGTATGAGTTATATCTAAACTTTGGGTATTAACTCCTTCTAAGATATATGGTTTGCAAATATTTTCTCCTATGTAGTAGGTTATCTTTTCATTTTTTTGGTTGTTTTCTTTGCAAAGACATTTTAGTTTGATGTAGTTCCAGTTGTTTATTTTTGCTTTTGTTACCTTTGCTTTTGGTGTCAAATCCAAACAATCATTGCCAAGACTGATGTTAAGGAGCTCCTCCTCTACATTTTCTTTTAGGAGTTTTATGGTTTCAGGTCTTAAGTTCAAGTTTTTAAAATCCACTTTGAGTTGATTTTTGTGTATGGTGTAATATATTAGTCCAGTTTCATTCTTTTGTATGTGGCTGTCCAGTATTAACAATACTATTTATTGAAGAGACTATCCTTTCACCATTTTATATTATTGGCTTCTTTTTCATAAATTAATGCTACAAATTAATTGAGCATATGTGCATGGGTTTATTTCTGGGCTCTCTATTCTGTTCCATTTATCTCTGTGTCTGTTTTTACATCAATAACATAGGGTATTGATTATTATAGTTTTGTAAGATAGTTTGAAATCAGGAACTGTGAAGCCTCCAACTCTATTTCTCTTTCCTAAGATTGCTTTGGCTACATGGGGCTTTTTGTGGTTTCATGCAAATTTTAGGATTATTTGTTTTATTCCTGCAAAACATGTCATTATACTTTTGATAGGCAATGTATTGAATCTGTATATTGCTTTGTGTTGTATTGATATTTTAACAGTATTAATTCTTCGAATTCAGGAGCACAGAATACTTTTCCATTAATTTTGTGTCTTTTTCAATTCATATTATCATTGTCTTATAGTTTTCAGTGTACAGACTTCTTAACTTCTTGGCTAAATTTATTCCTGTGTATTTTATTCTTTTTGATGTAGTTGTGAATTGGCTTGTTTTCTTAATTTCTGTTTCTAATCATTTGTTATTAGTTTAAGTAAATGCACCTAACTTTGCAAATTGCTTTGTATACTGAAAGTTTACTGAATTCATTTATTTACTCTAACAGTTTTTTGGTGGCGTCTTTAGCGTATATACATATATATATATATGTATATATATATATATATATGTAAATAAAATTCTACTTTTTTCTTTGAATCACTTTTTTCTTGCTTAATTGCTCTTGCTAGGACTTCCAGTACTATTTTGTATAAAAGTGGCAAAAGTGGTCATCTTTGTCTTATTCCTGATCTTAGAGGAAAAGCTTTCAACTTTTTACCATTGAGAATGTTGTTAGCTGTGGGGTTGTTGTATATGGTCTTTATTATGTTGAAGTACATTTCCTCTATACACACTTTGTTGAGAATTTTCATCAAGAATGTATACCACATTTTATCAAATGCTTTTCTGCATCTTTTGAGATTATCATGTGATTTTTATCCTTTATTTTGTTAAAGTGGTGTATCATGTTGATTGATTTGCAAATGTTTAGCCATCTTTGAATCCATGGACCAAATCCCATTTGATCACAGAGTTTAATATTTTAATGTATTGTTGAATTCAGTTTGCTAATATGTTGTTGAGGATTTTTGCATCTATGTTTCTCAGCGTCGTTGGGCTGTAATTTTATTATATTGTAGTGTCCCTGTCTGATTTTGTTTTCAGGCTAACACTGACCTCATAAAATGAGTTTGTATGTGTTTCCTTCTCCTATTTTTTGAAAGAGTCTGAAAAGGATTGGTAGTAATTCTTTACTTGTTCAGTAGAATTTACCAATGAAGTCATATAGTCCTGGACTTTTCTTTATTGGGTCATTACTTTTTCTTTGTTTTCCTCTGACTTGATAATTTTAAAGTTACTTTTTCTGGCATACAGGGTTTTTTCTACTTGATCCCTTCTGATGTTTATGCTCTCTATTGCATTTTTATTTTATTAATTGCAATATTCAGCTCTAGTATTTCTATTTTGTTCTTTTTTATGATTTCTATCTGTTTGTTAAACTTCTCATTGTGTCCTTGCATTATTTTCCCAATTGCTAAATTGTGTTTCTGTACCTTTTTGTAGCTCATTGAACTTCGTTTAAACAGCTATTTTGAATTATTTATTTGGTAAATCAAAAATTCTCATGACTTTGAGATTGGTACTAGGAGATTATTGGGATCCTTTGATGGTGTCATGTTTCTTTAGTTTTCTGTATTCCTTGATGTTTTGTGTTGCTGTCTTCCCATTTGAAATAGCATTCACTTCCTCCAGTTATTACTAACTGCGTTCCAGAGAGAAATATTTTCCATCAGCTGTATTAGAGATCTTAGATTTTCTCAGGCCTTCTATGGTATTGTATATCTGATCCATGTTTCTTGCTCTGTCTTGTGGCAGAATTCTTAAACTTGTATGTCTTCTCTCAGTCTTACAGTGCAACAGAACAAGTGCTGACAGCCTTTCCCTTTTTTCCCAAATGTGGCACTAAAGTACAAGTTTGTTGTCTGTCCCTGGCCTGCAGATTTATGTTAGTTTTCTGTGTATGCTCATTACCCACCTGCCAAAACTTGCTCTTAATGCCACCATTAGGTACATTTATAGGGATCTGGCCAAAGAAGAGAGGGATATGTGGATGAGCCATGCAGAACCTTTGGGGTTCCCATAAGCCAGTTGGGTGTATCCATTGTCGAGACATCCACAGTGGCTTATTGACAAGGTTCTTGATGGAGTCTGCAAGGCAGGTAGTAGTATCCAAGTCCCTTTAATGACCTCCAGGTATCCAATATACCACTCTTCCAGCTTCTTCCCTCCCAGCCATGCAACTTATAATTCAGTAATCCTCTCAAATGCCTTCAAACTTGTATTTTTTCTCCAATGGTGTGTTGGAAATTCTCTGCTGGAAACCTGTATTTCCACAAAAACTCTCTCATCCATGGGTGATTTTCTGAGGCAGTGCTCTCCAGGGACTCTTGGATCACTACTGAGAGGGGCTGTAGCTGGTTCATTAGCAACTGCAGAGTCCACAGATGAGACCAAGGTCTGTATGTCTATTGCCTGATGCATGGGTGAGTAAGACTCTTCCTGGGTTTCCTGGCAAATAGGTCTGGATACCACAGCTCTTACAAAGGTGATTTTATCTGTGAATGGAAGACAAATTGTTGTTTTTTGAGGTGGGTTACAAATGAGGAACATCTTATTCAGCCATGTTGCTAACATCACACTTTGAGATCTACTATTTTCTGTGTGCCAGGCTCTGTATTGGGCACCAATGACAAAATTATCAGTCACTTTCATTTAGCCATGAATCTAAAAGTGGCATGAACTAATTTCTACATATATACCATTGTGGACTGAAGCATAAAGTAATTTTGTAAATCAAGTTTTTCTCTAGCACCATCTTAAACTTTCTCTTGTATTAATGAACACTGATGATAAGCATCATTCCCATCAGATTCCATCTGGGATATAATTTTATGTGGCTGGCACTGTCCATTAAACAATGTCTGATTTCTCCACATTCCTTAGAGAGAGAGGCATGACTTTATTATCACCTAAATAACTTATATTCTTCATTTTGTTTTTAAGTACTTTGGCTAGTTCTAGCTGTATGTACTGTGGTGTTCACTGCACTTCCATCTGAAACAAGAATTCCTCAAATAAATATGCTCCTTATTAGAAGTTATTTTCAAACCAAGAGACAAAAAGTTATTTACAAATTAAAATGTAGCTTACCATGATATACTGGATACCTCAGGTTTCTATACTGACCAAATTTATGAAACGTCTTTTCCACCTTTATGACTGAATCTTTGACTCCCCTCTGACATTGTAAGTATGCTAGCTCCTTAATTTTAGGTATACATGTTCTAATTGGACAAATGTATTTCTTTTTAATTTTTAAGATTCTGTCATTATAAAAATATACAGAAGCCAATCATGAGTAAACGTTTTTTTATCTAACAGTTTCCCGGGCTGGAGTCCCTACATTCTATGTAGAAACAATAGGTTAAACTATACGGAAGAACAGGATTTCTCCAACTGATCCCTAACCTGTTTTAACAATTCCATCAACCAACAGTGACACTTACCTATTCTTCATAGGTTCAGTGACAGTGCAGAGTTTCAGGAGTGAGATAACAGAAAAAATGTTTTTCTGCACTCAGTATGGCTGGTGTGTTTATGAACCATTATGCCTTTTGGATTTTATTATGTCTGGGCGATTTTCCAAAATTTTATGAACATGGTGTTTCTGGACTTTCCTGGATTGAAGCATGATTAAGTATCTGGGTAATATCTTAGTCTACTCATGAAAACACTGACCAGATGGAGCTGGACTGTCTCCAATAGCATCAACTATTTTGCCAAAAATTTAGAATTATGAATTTTATGAAGTTCAAGTCAAGTGTTTGGTGTATGTAACATCCTCACAAGGGATTGGGATGGACCTCTGGAAAGTCAGATGAGTACTGGTTAGGACACACATCTAATTCTAAAATAAACTTTCAATAATCTTTCACATTCCAAAGATGATTATATTAGGTTACTACTCCCTTCTGTGGCCCCTGCTCTCTCTAACAAATCTTCTGGGGAAATAGTAGGCACTTCAATGAATACCTTAGTCCCAGGAAACTTTCAAGGAATTAAAACACAAGTTCATTTCTAGTCACCTCCTTGTATATATTGCCCCTAGAGATGTATGTTATATTCAAGTATTCTACTCTCTTCATCTTAAAAAATATAAATCTCTGGATTTCACACTCCCTCTATCTATCTATCTATCTATCTATCTATCTATCTATCTATCTATCTATCATCTATCTATATATCTATCTCTATTTCTATCTCTATCTCTTTCTCTCTCTCTATGTTCTCCTTCAGAGCTAACTTTTTTAAAAGGGCAATCTATACATGGGCAAGGTTTGTGACATTTAGTAAATAAAAATACAGAACTTTCTGTATTTTGTCTGGCAACTCTAAAATTTCTCAAGGTATTATTTACACTATTCCCAGTCAGTTCTCAACTCCAATCAGTCACCCACCTACACCCTTTCATTGAAACCCGTATTGCCGATGATCTTTATGTTGAAAAGTTATATGGAAAAAAATCTAGTTTATTTGGTCTCTTATCATTGGACATTTGACCTCCCTCTTCTTAAAACACTCTCTTTCCTTGGCTTATATGACATTAAACTTTTAACTTTATCCACTTTATCTCAAGCTCTTTACCTTTGCTATCTAGTCTTTTAAATATGGAGCTCCTCAGAGTTTCATTCTGGGTGCTCTTTTCTTTCTCTACTGGATTTCCTCTCAAAAGGAAATCTCATCCAGTCTTACAATTTTAACTGTTATCTATACACTGCTTACTTTTAAATTTGTACTTCCAGTTACCAACTTCCAGAATGTTATATTCAGCTACCTACTTAATATCTGCATTTAAATGTAACCCAGGCAAGTGAAACAGAATATTTTTCAAACTGAATATTCGACACTCACTTGTTCAACCTGTATCTCAATCAATGTTTTCCATTTTAGTAAATATTACCTTCCCATTGCACACTTCAGAAAGTGGAAGTAGTCATTGACACCTCCTTCTATCATATATCCCATAGCCACTCAAACAACAAGCTCTGTAGATTATTCCTCCAACATATAATTCTAATAGATCACTCATTTTCATTCCCATTTCCACTATGCCACTCTCTTAAGGAAACCCTCCCTATCCTCTAGTCATTCTACTAGTATAATAACGCAGAAAACAATGTATCTATTCTTCATATTGTTTGCCACAATTACATTTTTCATATTCAAGACTTTTAGATTTATAAATGTCTATCTCTTTCACTAGCTTGTATAATCCATGGGAGTCTCATTTTAGTCTGCTTAGCATAGTACCTGGTAAATAATAGGTGGTCAATAAATATTTGTTGAATTAATTATATAATTTAAAATAGCAACAAATGAGAATTTACCACATTCCAGGAATGATGCTAATGCTTTACATGGGATTTTCTCATTTAATGATCTCAATTAGCTTATAAGAAAGTTATTATTATTTCCATTTATATTGATGAGGAAAGTCAGTCCCTGAGAGTCTAAAAATCTCACACAAATTTACACAAAGTGAAAGAGGCAGAGATTCAATTTAAAACTGTTTCTTATTTTTTTGTTTGACTATTTAGTTTAATTTATTTTACTTTTTCCAGCTTTATGAGGTATAATTTACAAATAAAAGTTGTATAAATTTAAGGTATGCAACATGATGGGTTTTTTTTTCTTCCAGTTTTATTGAGATCTATTTCGCATACAGCACTGTATATGTTTAAGGTGTACAGCATAATGATTTCACTAACATACATCATGAAATGAGTATCACAATAAGTTTAGTGAACATCCATCATCTCATATAGATACAAAATTAAAGAAGAATTGTTTTGTGATGAGGATTCTTAGGATTTACTCTCTTAAAAATTTTCATATATAACATACAGCAGTGTTAATTATATTTATCATGTTGTACATCATATACCTAGTACTTATTTATCTTATAACTGGAAGATTGTATTTTTGACTGCCTTCATCCAATTTCCCTTCCTCAGACCCCCCGCCTCTGGTAACCACATATCTGTTCTCTTTTTCTATGAGTTTGTTTGCTTGTTTTTGAAATATAATTGACCTGCAACACTATGTTAGTTGCTGTTACACAAAATAATGATTTGGTATTCCTATAAATTTCAAAATGATAACCAGGATAAGTCTAGGTAGGATATGTCACCATTCAAAGATATTACATAGTTATTGACTATATTCCCCACACGGTACATTTCACACTCATGACTTATTTATTTTGCAGTTGGAAGTTTGTACCTCTTGTATCCCTCAACTGTTCCTTTTCTCTCCCCACCCCACTCCCTTCTGGCAACCACCTGTTTGTTCTCTATATCTATAACTCTGTTTCTGTTTGATTATGTTTGTTCATCTGTTTTATGTTTTAGATTCTACATATAAGTGAAATTATACAGTACTTATCTTTATCCGTCTGACATATTTCATTTAGCATAATAACCTCTAGGTTCATCCATGTTGTAGCAAATGGTAAGATTTCATTATTTTTATGGCTGAGCAATATCCCATTGTACATATATGCCACATCTTCTTTATCCATTCCTCTATTGATGGGCATATGAGTTGTTTCTATATCTTGGCTATTGTAAATAATGCAGCAGTGAATAGGGGTGCATCTAACTGTCTAATTAGTGTTTTTGTTTTCTTTGTTTAAATATACAGGAGAGAAGTTTCTGGATCATATAGTAGTTCTATTTTTAATTTTTTGAGGAATCTCCATACTGTTTTCCACAGTAGCTGCACCAATTTACATTCCTACCAACAGTGCATGAGGGTTCCCTTTTCTCCACATCCTTACCAACACTTGTTATTTGTTGTATTATTGATAATAGCTATTCTGACAGGTTTTAGGTGATATCTCATTGTGGGTTGATTTACATTTCCTTGATGATGAAGTGATGTTGAGCATCTTTTCATGTCCTTGTTGACCATCTGTATGTCTTCTTTGGAAAAATGTCTATTCAGATCCTCTGCCCATTGTTAAATCAGGTTTTTTTAAATGTTGAGTTGTATGAATTCTTCGTATATTTTGCATATTAACCCTTTATTATTTGCAAATATCTTCTACCATTTAGCAGGTAGCCTTTTCTTTGTTCATATTTTCCTTTGTTGTGCAAAAGAATTTTAGTTTGATGTAGTTCTATTTGTATATTTTTACTTTTGTTTCCTTTGCCTGCAGAGACATATACAAAATATTAAGACAACTGATGTGAAAGATTGTACTGCTTATGGTTTCTTCTAGAAGTTTTCTAGTTTTAGGCCTTACATTTAAATTTTTAATCCATTTTTGAATTTATTTTTGTGCATCAGGTAAGAGAGTGATCCAGTATTTTTTTTGGGGGGGGGTACACAGGACTCCCACTGTTGTGGCCTCTCCTGTTGCGGAGCACAGGCTCCGGACACGCAGGTTCAGTGGCCATGGCTCACAGGCCCAGCTGCTCTGCAGCATGTGGGATCTTCCCAGACCAGGGCACGAACCCATGTCCCCTGCAACAATGGGCAGACTGTCAACCACTCGGCCACCAGGGGAGCCCCCTGGTCCAGTTTGATTATTTTGCATTTAGCTGTCCAGTGTTTCCAACACAGTTTATTAAAGAAGCTACCTTTTTCTCATTATACATTTTGCCAACCTTGTCACAGATTAATTGCCCATATAAGTGTGGGTTCATTTCTGGGATCTCCTTTCTATTCACTTGATACCAGTACTACACTGTTTTGATGACTGTACCTCTGTAGTATAGTTTGAAATCAGGGAGCATGATTCTTTCAGGTTTGTTCTTCTTTCTTAAGATTGTTTTGGCTATTGTAGGTCTTTTTGTGGTTCAATATAAATTTTAGAATTATTTGTTCTACTTCTGTGGAAAATGCCATTGGTATTTTCATAAGGATTGCATTGAATCTGTAGGTTGCCTTGGGTAGTATGATTATTTTATCAATATTACTTCTTCCCACCTATGAGCATAGAATATCTTTCCATTTGTTCGTGTCATCTTTAATTAATTTAATCAGTGTCTTATAGTTTTTTGAGTACAGATCTTTTACCTCCTTGGTAGATTTATCCCCAGGTATTTTATTATTTTTGATGCAATTGTAAATTGGATTATTTTCTTAATTTCTCATTTTGATAGGTCATTATTAGTGTGTAGAAATGCAATAGCTTTCTGTGTGTTAATTTTGTTTCCTGCAACTTTACCAAATTCATTTATTTTTTTTTATTTTTTATTTTTTTTTTTTGTTTTTTTGTTTTGTTTTGTTTTTTAACATCTTTATTGGGGTATAATTGCTTTACAATGGTGTGTTAGTTTCTGCTTTATAACAAAGTGAATCAGTTATACATATACATATGTTCCCATATCTCTTCCCTCTTGCGTCTCCCTCCCTCCCACCCTCCCTATCCCACCCCTCCAAGCTGTCACAAAGCACCAAGCCAATATCCCTGTGCCATGCGGCTGCTTCCAACTAGCTATCTACCTTATTACGTTTGTTAGTGTGTATATGTCCATGACTCTCTCTCGCCCTGTCACAGCCAAATTCATTTATTAGTTCTAATACATTTTTGGTGGCATCTTTAGGATTTCCTATATAAAATATCATGTTATCTGAAAAAAGTTATAGCTTTACTTCTTCATATCCAAATTTTATTTCTTTCTCTCGTCTGAATACTGTGGCTAGGACTTCCAATATTATATCAAGTAAATGTGGTGAGAGTGGGCATCTTTGTCTTGTGCCTGATATTAGGGAAAATGTTTTCAGTTTTTCAACATTGAATAGGATGTTGGCTGTAGATTTGTCACATATAGGCTTTATTATGTTGAAGTATGTTTCCTCTGTACCACTTTGTTGAGAGTTTTTATGATAAATGACGTTGAATTTTGTCAAAAGGTTTTTCTGTATCTATTGCAATGATATATGATTTTTATTATTTGTTAATATGGTGTATCATATTGACTGATTTGTGGATATTTATTTATTTGTGGATCCTTGCATCTGTAGGATAAATCCCACTTGATCATGATGTATGATCCTCTTAATGTATTGTTAAAATCAGTTTGCTATTATTTTGTTTAGTTTTTCTGCCTCTGTATTCATCAGTGATAATGACCTGTAATTTTTCTTTTGTTGTGGTGCTCTTGTCTTGTTTTGTGTCAGAGTGATTCTGGCCTCGTAAAATGTATTCAAAAGTGTTTCTTCCTCATTTTTTTGGAATAACTTGAGAAGGATAAGTGCTATTTTTTTTTTTTTAATATTGGGTAGAATTCACCTGTGGAGCAATCTGGCCCTAGACTTTAGTTTGTTCAAGTTTTTTAAATTACTGATTCAAGTTCATTACTGGTAATTGTTCTTTCATATTTTGTGTTTCTTCCTGATTAAGTCTTGGGAGATTGTACATTCCTAGGAATTCATCTATTTCTTCTAGGTTGTCCAATTTATTGCCATATAATTGTTTCCAGTAATCTCATGATTTGTTTTATAGTGAATAGAAAGTTTTTATTTATTTACTTGAATTTTGCTTTAATAGCCACTGAAAAGACTGTTTCATTTCCTCTCACTGACCCTGTCCATCAGTTATGGTGTTGGTTGCAGCTTCTTTTTTATTTCAGGTTTTATTTATTTGGGTCTTCTCTATTTCTTTTCTTGATGAGTCAGCTAATGGTTAAACAAATTTTCAAAAAGTAGGGGATACGTTTATACAATACATTATTAGTATCTATAGTTAACCTCTTGTCCATTAGATCTCCATACATCATTAATCCTGCATAATTGAAACTTTGTATCCTTTGATCAACATCTACGCATTTTCCCCAAACTTCAGCCCCTGGTAAACACAATTCTACTCTCTGCTTTAATGAGTTCAGCATTTTTGGTTCCACATATAATGAGATCATGCAGTATGTGTCTTTTTATGTCTGGCTTATTTCACTTACCAAAATGTCTTCCATATTCATCCATGTTGTTGCAAATGGCAGGAATTGCTTATTTTTTAGATCAGTGTTATATAGAATTGTCTTATATGTATTTTAATACATAACAATATATGTATGGCAATTTTTTTTGTCCATTCATCCATTGACTGACACTTAAGATCATTTTCATATCTTGGCTACTGTGAATAATGTTGCCATGAACCTGACAGTGCAGATATATTTTTCAGATAGTGATTTTATTCCTTTTCAATATATCCAGACTTGGGTTTGCTGGATCATGTGGAAGTTTTATGTTTACTTTTTTTAGGAAACTCCGTACTCTTTTCCATTATGATTGTACCACTTTACATTCCCACCAATGGTGCACCAATGTTTCCTTTTCTCCACATCTTCTCCAATACGTATCTCTTATCTTGTTGATATCCATTCAAACATGTGTGAGGTGATATCTCATTGTGGTTTTGCTTTGCATTTTCCTGATGACTTGTGATGTTGAGAACATTTTCATCTCTCTGTTGGCCATTTGTAGGTCTTCTTGGAGAAATGTCTATTCATGTTCATTGCCCATTTTTAAATGAGGTTATTTGTTTTTGTGTTATTTAGTTTTAGGTATTACTTATATTTTTTAGATGTTAAGTTATCATCAGGTGTATGGTATGCAAATATTTTCTCTGATTCAGTCAGTTGTCTTTTTATGTTTTTGGTTGTTTCCTTTACTCTGCATAAGATTTTTAGTTGAATTGAAAACCCCTTATCTATCTTAGGTTTTGTTGCTTTTGCTTTTGGGGTGATATCCACAGTGATAAGAAGCTTTCCTCTGTACATTTTCTTCAAGTGGTTTCACAATTTCAGGACTTATGGTTACATTTTTTTAGCCTTTTGAGTTGATTTTTGTATGTAGTGTGAGATAAGGGTCCAATTTCTTTCTTCTGTATATGGATATCTACTTTTCCAAACACAATTTATTGAAAAGACTATCATTTCCCCATTGTTTGTTCTTCATACTTTTCTTCAAACATAATTTGACTGTAGATTTGCAGATTTATTTCTGGGATGCATATCCTGTTAATTTATCTATATGTCTTTCTTTGTTATTTTTTTTTAAACAGGGAGTACCTTATTGTTTCGATTTCTGTAGGTTTGTAATGTATTTTGAAATAAGGAAATGTGACGTCTCCACCTCTTCTTTCCCTGTACAAGATTGCTTTGGCAATATGGTATTTTTCTGGTTCTATATAAACTTTAGGATTTCAAAGTGTTTTCTGTAAAAAACAGTCACAGCAATTTTGATAATGATTTTGTTGAACCTGCAGATCACATTAGTATGGATTTTTAAAACTACTAAGTCTTACAATCCAGGCATTTGTGATATCTTTCCAATTAGTTGTGTCTTACTTAATTTCTTTCATCCATATTTTATAGTTTTCAGTACATAGATATTTCCCTTCCTTGGTTAAACTTGTTCCTAAGTATTTTATTCTTCTTGATGCTGTTGTAAATGGGATTTTTTTCCCTCCATTATTCTTTGGATAGTTGGTCAAGCTGAAGGTTTTTCAATTTTTAAAAATATTTTCAAAATACCAACTTTTAGTTTTAACATTTTAGTTATTGTCCTAGTTTCTGTTTTGTATATTTCTAATCTAATCTTTATTAATTCCTTCCTTATGCTGAATTTAGGTTTAATTTATTACTTATTTTCTAGTTCTTTACAGTGTTATGTTAGGTTTTCTTAATATGAAATCTGCCTTCATTATTACATAGGGTTTCATCACTATAAACTTCCTTCTTAGGGAGATCACTGTTTCGGGGTGTGTGAGGAGAGGGGATTCAGATCACTGCCATAATGAGCTCCAGAGCTGGGTGTGAGCTGTGGCTATCAGCATGGATGCCAGAGACAGGCATGAAATGCTAAGACTGCTGCTGCAAGCACCAAGAGACCTGTGTGGAAGCACAGGTCACTACCCACACCTCCCCTCCAGGGAGACTGCAGCCCACCACGGCCAGATTCCCATGATCCAGGGAAAATTTCCCTGGGAGAACGCATAGTATGCCTCAAGCTGTTAAAATGTCACACGGGACTCTGCTGCAGCAGGCTCCCCCCGCATTCCATACCCGTCCCTCCCCCTGGCCTCAGTGAGCCAGAGCCTCCTAATCAGCTGCTATTTAACCCATCCTGTCTGGGTGGGGAATAGACGCCCTCAGGCGACCTACATGCAGAGTCGGGGCCAAATCCAAAGCTGAACATCAGGAGCTGTGTGAACAAAGAAGAGAAAGGGAAAATTCTCCCAGCAGCTGCAGGAGCAGTGGATTGAAGCTCCACAATCAACTTGACGTACCTTGCATCTGTGGAATACCTGAATAGACAATGAATCATCCCAAAATTCAGGTGGTAGACTTTGGGAGCAACTGTAGACATCAGGTTTGTGTTCTGCATCTAATATTTTTCTGGTTTTATGTTTATTTTAGTTTAGTATTTAGAGTTTATCATCATCTGTAGATTTATTTATTGATTTGGTTGCTCTCTTCCTTTTTTGTTTAATATATAGAAATATATGTATTTTCTCCTTTTTCACTTTTTGTGAGTGTGTATGTATATACTACTTTGTGTGATTTTGTTGGTGTAGCTTTGCTTTTACCATTTGTCCTAGGGTTCTGTCTGTCTTTATTTATTTGTTTTTGTATAGTTTTTGACACTTGTTATAATTGGTGGATTTGTTTTTGGGTTGGGTTGCTCTTTTCTTTCTTCTTTCCTTCTTTTTCTTTTTTTATTACTTTTAAATTTTTAATAACTTTCTTTTATTTTATGTATTTTTTATTTCTTTCTTCTCTTTCTTTCTTTCTTTCTTTCTTTCTTTCTATCTTTCTTTCTTTCTCTTTCTTCCTCTTTCTTTCTTTCTTTCTTTCTTTCTTTCTTTCTTTCTTTCTTTCTTTCTTTCTACTGTTTCTACTGAGCCATGTGGCTGACAGGGTCTTGGTACTCTGGCCAGGCGTCAAGCCTGTGCCTCTATGGTGGGAGAGCCAAGTTAAGGACATTGGTCCACCAGAGACCACCCAGCCGTGCATAATATCAAATGGCAAAGGTAATCCCAGAGATCTCCATCTCAACATTAAGACCCAGCTCCACTCAAAGACCATCAAGCTACAGGGCTGGACACACTATGCCAAACCACTAGCAAAACAAGAACAAAATGTCACCCATTAGCAGAGAGGATGCCTAAAATCATAATAAGGTCACAGACACCCCAAAACAAACCACTGGATGCAGTTCTGCCCACCAGAAGGACAAGATCCAGCCTCATCCAACAAAACACAGTCACCAGTCCCCTCCACCAGGAAGCCTACACAACCCAGTGAACCAATCTTAGCCACTGGAGGAAGACACCAAAAACAATGCGAACTGTAAGCTGGCAGCCTGCGAAAAGGAGACCCCAAACACAGTAAGTTAAGCAAAATGAGAAGACAAAACACACAGCAGATGAAGGAGAAAGGTAAAAACCCACCAGACCAAACAAATGAAGAGGAAATAGACAGTCTACCTGAAAAGGAATTCAGAGTAATGATAGTAAAGATGATCCAAAATCTTGGAAATAGAATGGAGAAAACATTAGGAAAGTTTAACAAGGACCTAGAACTAAAGATCAAACAAACAATGATGAATAATATAATAGATGAAAATAAAAATTCTCTAGAAGGAATCAATAGAAGAATAACTGAGACATAAGAATGGATAAGTGACCTGGAAGAAAAAATAGTGGAAATAACTACACAGAGCAGAATAAAGCAAAAAGAATGAAAAGAATTGAGGACAGTCTCAGAGACCTCTGGGACAACATCCAATGAACCAACATTCAAATTATAGGGGTTCCAGAAGAAGAAGAGAAAAATAAATGGATTGAGAAAATATTTGAAGAGATTATAGTGGAAAACTTCCCTAATATGGGAAAGGAAAAAATCAATCAAGCCCAGAAAGCACAGATAGTCCCATAGGAGGATAAATCCAAGGAGAAACATGCCAAGACACATATTAATCAAACCACCAAAAATTAAATACAAAGAAAAAATATTAAAAGCAACAAAGGAAAAACAACAAATAACATATATAAGGGAATCCCCCAAATGTTAACAGCTGATCTTTCAGTAGAAACTCTGCAATCCAGAAGGGAGTGGAAGGACATATTTAAAGTGATGAAAGACAAAAAACTACAACCAAGATTACTCCACCCAGCAAGGATATCATTCGGATTCAATGGAGAAATTAAAACCTTTACAGACAAGGAAAACCTAAGAGAATTGAGCACCACCAAACCAGCTTTCCAACAAATGCTGAAGGAACTTCTCATGGCAGGAGAAGAAAGAGAAAGAAACTACCTACAAAAAGAAACCCAAAACAATTAAGAAAATAGTAATAGGAACATACATATCAAAACCTACCTTAAATGTAAATGGATTAAATGCTCCAACCAAAACACATAGACTAGCTGAATGGATACAAAAGCAAGAAGATATATATGCTGACTACAAGAGACACACTTCAGACCTAGGGACACATACAGACTGAAAGTGAGGGAGTGGAAAAAGATGTTCCATGCAAATGGAAATCAAAAGAAAGTTAGAGTAGCAATTTTCATATCACACAAAATAGATTTTAAAATAAAGACTGTTACAACAGACAAAGAAGGACACTACATAATGATCAAGGGATCACTCCTAGAAGAAGATATAACATTTGTAAATATTTATGCACCCAACATAGGAGAACCTGAATACATAAGGCAAATGCTAACAGCCATAAAAGGGGGAATTGACAGTAAGACAATCATAGTAGGGCCTTTAACACCCCACTTTCACCAATGGACAGGTCATCCAAAATGAAAATAAATAAGGAAACACAAGCTTTAAATGATACATTAAACAAGATGGACTTAATTGATATTTATAGGACATTGCATCCAAAAACAACAGAATAAACTTTCTTCTCAAGTGCACATGGAACATTCTCCAGGATAGATCATATCTTGGGTCACAAATCAAGCCTCAGTAAATTTAAGAAAATTGAAATTGTATCAAGTATCTTTGCTGATCATAATGCTATGAGATTAGATATCAATTACAGGAAAAAATAATCTGTAAAAATACAAACACATGGAGGTAAAACAGTACACTACTAAATAACCAAGAGATCACAGAAGAAATCAAAGATGAAATCAAAAAATACCTAGAAACAAATGGCAATAAAACACGATTATCCCCTATCAAACTACCAGTGGCATTTTTCACAGAACTAGAACAAAAAATATCACAATTTGTATGGAAAAACAAAAGACCCCGAATATCCAAAGCAATCATGACAAAGAAAAATGGATCTGCTGGAATCAGGCTCCTGGACATCAGACTATACTACAAAGCTACAGTAATCAAGACAGTATGATACTGGCACAAAAAGAGAAATATAGATCAGTGGGACAGGATAGAAAGTCCAGAGGAAAACCCACATACATATCGTCACCTTATCTTTGATAAAGAGGCAAGAATATACAATGGAGAAAAGACAGCTTCTTCAATAAGTGGTGTCGGGAAAACTGGACAGCTACATGTAAAAGAATATAATTAGAACACTCCTTAATACTATAAACAAAAATAAACTCAAAATGGATTAAAGACCTAAGAGTAAGGCCAGACACTATAAAACTCTTAGAGGAAATTATAGGCAGAATTCTCAATAATGTAAATCACAGTAAGATCCTTTTTGACACATATCCTTGAGAAATGGAAATAAAAACCAAAATGAACAAATGGGACCTAAATAAACTTAAAATCTTTGGCACAGCAAAGGAAAACATAAAAAAGACAAAAGGACAACCCTCAGAATGGGAGAAAATATTTGCAAATGAAGCAACTGACAAAGGATTAATCTCCAAAATTTACAAGTGGCTCATGCAGCTCAATATCAAAAACACACACAACCCAGTCCAAAAATGGGCAGAAGACCTAACTAGATATTTCTCCAAATAAGATATACAGATTGCCAATAAACGTATGAAACAATGCTCTACATCACTAATCATTAGAGAAAAACATATCTAAACTCTAATGAGGTATCACCTCACACCAGTCAGAATGGCCATCATCAAAAAATCTATAAGCAATAAATGGTGGAGAGAGTGTGGGGAAAAAGGAACCCTCTTGCACTGTTGGTGGGAATGTATATTGAAACAGCCACTATGGAGAACAGTATGGAGGTTCCCTAAAAAACTAAAATTAGAACTCTCATACAACCCAGCAATCCCACTACTCGGCATATACACTGAGAAAACCATAATTCAAAAATGGTCATGTACCACAATGTTCATTGCAGCTCTATTTATAAGAGCCAGGACATGGAAGCAACCTAGGTGTCCATCGACAGATGAATGGATAAAGCAGATGTGGCACATATGTACAATGGAATACTACTCTGCCATAAAAAGAAACGAATTTGAGTTATTTGTAGTGAGGTGGATGGACCTAGAGTCTGTCATAGAGTGAAGTAAGTCAGAAAGAAAAACAAATACTGTATGCTAACACATATATATGGAATCTAAAAAATAAATAAATAAAAAGTTTCTGATGAACCTAGGGGCAGGACTGGAATAAAGACCCAGACATAGAGAATGGACTTGAGGACACAGGGTGGAGGAAGGGTAAGTTGGGAAGAAGTGAGAGAGTGGCATGGACATATATACAGCACCAAATGTAAAATAGCTAGTGGGAAGCAGCCACATAGCACAGAGAGATGAGCTCAGTGCTTTGTGACCACCTAGAGGGGTAGAATATGGAGGGTGGGAGGGAAACACAGGAGGGAGGAGATATGATGTTATATGTATATGTATAGCTGATTCACTTTGTTATAAAGCAGAAGCTGATTCACTTTGTTATAAAGCAGAAACTAACACACCATTGTAAAGCAATTATACTCCAGTAAAGATTTAAAAACCAACAACAAACAATAAATTTTAAAAAATAAAGTAAATTAAAATAGGGACTTCCCTGTCAGTCCAGTGGTTAAGACTTCCAGTGCAAGGGGTGCTAGTTCGATCCCTGGTTGGAGAGCTAATACCCCACATTCCTCACTCTCAAAAACCCAAAACTTAAAACAAAAGTAATATTGTAACAAATTCAATAAAGTCTTTAAAAATGGTCTGCAACAACAAGAAAAAAATCTTAAAAAACCCAAACCAATAAAACCCAGAAAAAACATCTTTCTTAGAACTGCTTTTACTGCATCCCATAGCTTTTGCTATGTTGTGTTTCCATTTTCATTTTCCTCATGATATTTTTTACTTACCTTTTGATTTCTTCAGTGGCCTATTGGTTGTTCAGGAATGTTTTGTTTAATATCCACATAGTTTTGAATTTTCCAATTTTCCTTTTGCTACTGATTTCTAGTTATGTATCATTGTGATTGAAAAGAGACTTGATATGATATCAATCTCTTTAAATTTGTTAACGCTTCTTTTTAAGGTCTAGCAATATATGGAGAATAGTTTGGAGAATGTCCCATATATTATTGACCTATATGTATGTATTTTGCTGTTTGTTAGGTCCATATGGCCTATGGAGTTAATCAAATCTCTGTTTTCATATTGAATTTCTGCCTAGTAGTCTATCCATTATTGAAAGTGGGGTATTGAAGTCCCCTACTTTTTTGTATTGTTGTCTATTTCTGCTCCCTTCAGGTTTGTTAATATTTGCCTTATATATTTAAATGCTCCTGTATTGGGTGAATATATATTTACAAAGATTATGTCCTCGATTAATTCATCTATTTTTCATTATATAATGACCATCTTTTTTTTCTTGTTACAGCTTTAAGTTAAAGTTTATTTTGTCTATATAAATACATCTGTTCTCTTTTGGTTTCCATTTGCATGAAATTTTTTTTTCATTTCTTTTGTTTAAGACTGTGTATGTCCTTAAATCTGAAGTGAGTCTCTTGTAGGCAACATATAGTTGTGTCTTTTATTATCCATTTAGTTACATTATACCTTCTGATTAGATAACTTATTCCATCTACATTTAAAGTAACTATTGATAAATCAAGCCTTACTCTTGCCACCTTATGGTTTTCTGCCTATTTTGTAGTGTCCTTGCTCCTTTCTTCCTCTATAACTGCATTCCTTTGTGATTGATGATTTTCCATATTGTAATACTTTGTTTTCTTTCTAAATATATTTTTAGTACCTACTGTAGGTTTTTGCTATGTGATTGCCATGAGGCTTACATAAAACATCTATAGTTATAAGAGTCTATGTAAAGCTGATAACAATTTAATGTCAGTTGTCTACAAAAAGTATATGTTATTCCCTCTCAAAATTTTATATAATTGATGTCTCAATTCATATCTTTTTAGATTGTGCATTCATTAAAATTATTGCAATATTTTAAATATTATTGTCTTTTAACTTTTATGCTAGTTAAAAGTACTTTACAAAACACCAGAAAACATTTCCTGAATTTCATTATATATTTAGCTTTACCAGTGAGTTTCATAATTTCTTCTGTTTTCATGGGGTTTCTTAATGTCCTTTGTATCACTTTTTGTGGTTCCACACATAAGTGATATGATATATTTGTCTTTCTCTGTGTGACTTACTTCACTTAGAATGATAATCTCTAGATCTATGCATGTTGATGAAAATGGCCTTATTTAATTCTTTCTTATGGCTGAGTAACATTCCATTGTATATATGTAACACATCTTCTTTATCCATTCATCTGTCAAGAGACATTTTGGTTGCTTCCATGTTTTGGCTATTGTAAATTATTCTTCAATGAATATTGTCATGCATGTATCTTTTTGAATTTTGTTTTTTTCTGAATATATGCCCAGGAATGGGATTGCTGGATCATATGGTAGCTCTATATTTAGCTTTTTAAGAAACCTCCATACTGTTCTCCATAGTGGCTTTACCAATTTACATTCCCACCAACAGTGTAGAAGTGTTCCCTTTTCTCCACATCCTGTCCAGCATTTAAGTTTTGTAGATTTTTTGTTTGATAATGGCTATTCTGACTGGTGTGACGTGTTACCCCAATTTAGTTTTGATTTGCATTTTCTAATAATTAGTGAGGTTGAGCATCTTTTCATGTACTCTTTGGCCATCTGTATGTCTACTTTGGAGAAATGTCTATTTAGATCTTCTGCTCATTTTTTGATTGAGGATTTTTTTTTTTGATATTGAGCTGTATGAGCTCTTTGTATATTTGGGGGCTTAATCCTTTGTGGGTCACATTTTTTGCAAATCTTTTCTCCCATTCTGTGGCTAGTCTTTTTTTTTTTTTAATGGTATCCTTTGCTGTGCAAAAGCTTTTGAATAAAATTAGGTTCCATTTGTTTATTTTTCCTTTTATTTCCATTACTCTGAGACAGATTGAAAAAAATCTTGCTGTGATTTATGTAAAAGAGTGTTCTTCCTATGCTTTCCTCTAAGAGTTTCATAGTATCTGGTCTTACATTTAGGTCTTTAATCCATTTTGAGTTCATTTTTGTGTATGGGGTCAGATAGTGTTCTAATTTCATTCTTTTACATGTAGCTGTCCAGTTCTCCCATTACTACTTACTGAAGAGACTGTCTTTTCTCCATTGTATAGTCTTGCCTCCTTTATTATAGATTAATTGTCCATAGGTGTGTGGGTTTACTTTTGGACTTTCTATCCTGATCCATTCATGTATACATGTTTCTATGCCAGTATCATACTGGTTTTTTTTATTATTATTCTCTGAATCCTTTATTCAGTTCCCTAAAGGAAACATCTTGCAAAAGTGTAGTTGAATATCACAAGCAGGATATTGACATTGATACAGTCAAGATCTGGAACATTTTCATCTCCACAAAGATCCCTAATGTTGCTCTTTTATAACCACATTATCTCCCTTCTGGTGCTCCCACCTCCTAATAAACTTCGCAACCATGATCTGTTCTCCATTTCTATAATTTGTAATTTCAAGCATGTTGAATAAATGGAAACATCAAATATGTAATCTATTGGGGTTGGCTTTTTTACTCAGCATAATTCTTTGGATATTCATCCAGGTTGTTGTAAGGTGTCAATAGTTTAATACTTTTTATTGCGATGTGCCAGTTTTTTTAAACATTCATCCACTGATGGACATCTAGATGCTTCCAATTTTGTACTATTATGAATAGAGCTGCTATAAACATCTGGGTACCTGTTTTTGTGTAAACATAGATCTTTACTTCTCTGGGATAATTGTCCAGAAGTATAACTTCTGAGACACATGGTAGTTACACGTTAAGGTGTTTTCTTTTGTTGTTATTATTGTTTTAACCTGCCAAGAGTACCAGAGTGGCTGCAGTGTTCTTCATCACCACTAGTAATATAACATTATTCAGTATCTCTGCATCCTCACCAGCATTCGGTCTTGTCATTAATTTTTATTTTAGTCATTCTGATAAGTGTTTAGTAGTATCTCATTGTGGTTTTAATTAGCATTTCCTAATGGCTAATGATGTTAAATAACATTTCATGTGCTCATTTGCCATCTGTATGTCTTCTGTGAAATGTTTCTTCATGTCTTTTGCCCATGTTTTAATCAGATTGCCTGATTTTGTATTGGTGAGTTTTGAGAGTTCTTTATTCTAGATATTTTGTTGGATATGTGGCTTGATTATCCTACTCTGTAGCTTGTCCTTTCGTCTTCTTAATAGAGTCCTGTGCACAGTAAAACATTTTATTTTTAATGAAGTCCACTTATTAATTTTTCCTTTTATGGATCATGTTTTTGGTATCAAGTCTAACAATTCCGTCTAGTCCAAGATATTGAAGATTTTCTCATTTATTTTCTAAAAGGTTAATATCTTCACATTCTACCTTTAAGTCTTTGATACATTCTGAGTTAATTTTGTGTTAGCAGTAAGACTGAGATCAAGGTTTATTTTATTGCCTAGATATGTCATTGTTTCAGCAATAAGTTGAAAGACCACCTATCCTCCCTTGAATTGCTTTTGAACTTTTGTCAAAACATCAGCTGGGGATATTTGTGTGCATCTATTTCTGTGTTCTCTGTTCTTTTCCATTGATCTGTGTATCTATTTGTCTAGCAATACCACACAATCTTGATTACTGTAGCCAAATAATGTCTTGAAATTGGGTAGGTGGATTCCTCCTATTTTATTATTTTTTTACTTTTTTAACACCATTATTGGAGTATAATTGCTTTACATTGGTGTGTTAGTTTCTGCTTTATAACAAAGTGAAGCAGTTATACATATACATATGTTCCCATATCTCTTCCCTCTTGCATCTCCCTCCCTCCCACCCTCCCTATCCCACCCCTCTACGTGGTCACAAAGCACCGAGCTGATCTGCCTGTGCTATGTGGCTGCTTCCCACTACCTATTTTACATTTGGTAGTGTATATATGTCCATGCCACTCTCTCACTTTGTCACAGTTTACCCTTCCCCCTTCTTATATCCTCAAGTCCATTCTCTAGTAGGTCTGTGTCTTTATTCCCATCTTACCCCTAGGTTCTTCATGACTTTGTTTTTTCTTAAATTCCATATATATGTGTTAGCATATGGTATGTTTTTCTCTTTCTGACTTACTTCACTCTGTATGACAGACTCTAGGTCCATCCACCTCACTACAAATAACTCAACGTCGTTTCTTTTTATGGCTGAGTAATATTCCACTGTATATGTGTGCCACATCTTCTTTATCCATTCATCTGTTGATGGACACATAGGTTGCTTCCATGTCCTGGCTATTGTAAATAGAGCTGCAATGAACATTTTGGTACGTAACTCTTTTTGAATTACGGTTTTCTCAGTGTATATGCCCAGTAGTGGGATTGCTAGGTTATATGGTAGCTCTATTTTTAGTTTTTTAAGGAACCTCCATACTGTTCTTCATAATGGCTGTATTAACTTACATTCCCACCCACAGTGCAAGAGGGTTCCCTTTTCTCCACACCCTTTCCAGCATTTATTGTTTGTAGGTTTATTGATGATGGCCTTTCTGACCGGTGTGAGGTGATATCTCATTGTAGTTTTGATTTGCAATTCTCTAATAATTAGTGATGTTGAGCATCCTTTAATGTGTTTGTTAGCAATCTGTATATCTTCTTTGGAGAAATGTCTATTTAGGTCTTCTGCCAATTTTTGGATTTGGTTTATTTATTTATTTTGATGTTGAGCTACATGAGCATCTTGTATATTTTGGGTATTAATCCTTTGTCAGTTGCTTCATTTGCAAATATTTTCTCACATTCTGAGCATTACCTTTTCATCTTGTTTATGGTTTGCTTTGCTGTGCAAAAGATTTTAAGTTTCATTAGGTCCCATTGGTTTATTTTTGTTTTTATTTCCATTTCTCTAGGACATGGGTCAAAAAGGATCTTGCTATGAATTATGTCAGAGTGTTTTCCTCTAAGCGTTTTATAGTGTGTAGCCTTATATTTAGGCCTTTAATCCATTTTGAGTTTATTTTTGTGTATGGGGTTAGATAGTGTTCTAATTTCATTATTTTACATGTAGCTGTCCAGTTTTCCCAGCACCACTTATTGAAGGGGCTGTCTTTTCTCCACTGTATATTCTTGCCTCATTTATCAAAGATAAGGTGACCATATGTGCATGGGTTTAGCTCCCAGCTTTGTATCCTGTCCCATTGATCTATATTTCTCTTTTTGTGCCAGTACCATACTGTCTTGATGACTGTAACTTTGTAGTATATTCTGAAGACCAGGAGCCTGATTCCTCCAGCTCCACTTTATTTCTCAGGATTGCATTGGCTATTCAGGGTCTTTTTAATTTCCATACAAATTGTGAAATTTCTGTTCTAATTCTGTGAAAAGTGCCATTGGTAGTTTGATAGAGATTACATTATATCTGCAGATTGATTTAGGTAGTATAGTCATTTTCACAATATTGATTCTTCCAATCCAAGAACATGATGTATCTCTCCATCTGTTTGTATCATCTTTGATTACTTTCATCAGTGTGTTATAGTTTTCTGCATACAGGTCTGTTTTCTCCTCAGCTAAGTTTATTCCTAGGCATTTTATTCTTTTTGTTGCAATGGTAATTGGGAGTGTTTCCTTAATTTCTCTTTCAGAATTTTTGTTAGTGTATAGGAGTGCAAGAGTTTTCTGTGCATTAATTTTGGATCCTGGTACTTTACTAAATTGATTGATTTAGCTCTAGTAGTTTTCTGGTAGCATATTTAGGATTCTGTATGTGTAGTATCATGTCATCTGCAAACAGTGAGTTTTACTTCTTCTTTTCTGATTTGTTTTCTTTTTATTTCTTTCTCTTCTCTGATTGCTGTGGATAAAACTTTCAAAACTCTGTTGAATAATGTGGTGACCTTGTCTTGTTCCTGATCTTAGTGGAAATGGTTTCAGATTTTCACCATTGAGCACAAAGTTGCCTGTGAGTTTGTCATTTATGGCTTTGATTATGTTGAGGTAATTTCCCCCTATGACTACTTTCTGGAGGGTTTTTATCATTAATGGGTGTTGCATTTTGTCAAAAGCTTTTTTTTGAATCTTTTGAGATTATCGTATGGTTGTTCTCCTTCAATTTGTTAATATGGTGTATCACATTGATTAATTTGCTTATATTGAAGAATCCTTGCATTATTGGGATAAACCCCACTTGATCATGGAGTATGATCCTTTTAATGTGCTGCTGGATTCTGTTTGCTAGTATTATGTTGAGATTTTCCCATCTGTGTTCATCATTGATATTGGCCTGTAGTTTTCTTTTATGTGATTTCTTTGTCTGGTTTTGGTGTCATGGTGATGATGGCCTCGTAGAATGAGTTTGGGAGTGTTTCTCCCTCTGCTATATTTGGAAGAGTTTGAGAAGGATAGGTGTTAGCTCTTCTCTAAATGTTTGATAGAATTCGCCTGAGGAGCCATCTGGTCCTGGGCTTTTGTTTGTTGGAAGAGTGTTAATCACGCTTTTGGTTTCAGTGCTTGTGATTGGTCTGTGTATATTTTCTATTTCTTCCTGTTTCAGTCTCAGAAGGTTGTGCTTTTTAAAGAATTTGTCCATTTTTCCAATTTGTCCATTTTATTGCCATATAGGTGCCAATCATGAGAGATCATTATCTTTCATGGTCCTTTGTGTTTCCGCATTGCCAGTTGTTACTTCTCCTTTTTCATTTCTAACTCTGTTGATTTACATCTTCTCCCTTTTCTTCTTATTGAGTCTGGCTAATGGTTTGTCAATTTTGTATATCTTCTCAAAGAATCAGCTTTTAGATTTTTTGATATTTGTTATTGTTTCCTTCATTGCTTTTACATTTATTTCTGATATGATCTTTATGATTTCTTTCCTTCTGCTAACTTTGGGATTTTTTGTTGTTGTTTTTCTTCTTTCTCTAATTGCTTTGGGTGTAAGGTTATGTTGTTTATTAGAGACTTTTCTTGTTTCTTGAGGTAAGATTGTATTGCTATAAACTTCCTTTTTAGAATTACTTTGGCTGCCTCCCATAGGTTTTGGGCTGTCGTGTTTTCATTACCATTTGTTTCTAGGTATTTTTTAATTTCCTCTCTGATTTCTTCAGTGATCTCTTCGTTGTTTATCATCATATCGCAACCTTCATGTGTTTGTAATTTTTACAGCTTTTTTTCTGTTTTTGTTATCTAGTCTTATAGCGCTGTGGTCGAGAAAATACTTGATACGATTTCAATATTCTTAAGTATACCAAGGCGTGATTTGTGACCCAAGATATGATCTATGCTGGAGAATGTTCCATGAGTACTTGAGAAGAAAGTGTATTCTGCTGTCTTTGGGGGGAATGTCTTATATGTACATCTTGTTTAATTTATCATTTAAAACTTCTGTTTCCTTATTTGTTTTCATTTTGGATGATTTGTCCATTGGTGAAAGTGGGGTGTTAACGTCCCTTACTGTTATTGTGCTACTATCGATTTCTCCTGTTATGGCTGTTACCATTTGCCTTATGTATTAAGGTGCTCCTTTTTTGGGTGCATAAATATTTACAATTGTTATATCTTCTTCTTGAATTGATCCCTTGATCATTGTGCAGTGTCCTTCTTTGCCTCTTGTCATAGACTTTATTTTAAAGTTTATTTTGTCTGATATAAGTATTGCTGCTCCCCCTTTTTTGGATTTCCATTTTC
The DNA here is from genome assembly GCF_937001465.1 of Orcinus orca. Taxonomy (NCBI): domain Eukaryota; kingdom Metazoa; phylum Chordata; class Mammalia; order Artiodactyla; family Delphinidae; genus Orcinus; species Orcinus orca. The sequence continues at coordinate 68,334,264 of NC_064580.1, forward strand.
AGGGACTATCTTTTCCTGTTCCCTCACTTTCAGCCTGAATGTGTTCCTAGGTTTGAAGTGGATCTCTTTTAGACAGGGTATATATGGTTCTTGTTTTTGTATCCATTCAGCAAGTCTGTGTCTTTTCCTTTGAGCCTTTAATCCATTTACATTTAGGGTAATTATCGATATGTATGTTCCTATTACCATTTTCTTAGTTGTTTTGGGTTTGTTTTTGTAGGTCTTTTCCTTCTCTTTGTTTCCTGCTTAGAGAAGTTCTATTAGCATTTGTTGTAAAGTTGGTTTGGTGGTGCTGAATTTTCTTAGCTTCTACTTGTATGTAAAATTTTAATTTCTCCATCATATCTGAATGAGATCCTTGATAGGTAGAATAATATTAGTTGTAGGCTTTTGCCTTTCATTACTTTAAATATGTCCTGCCACTCCCTTCTGGTTTGCAGAGTTTCTGCTGAATAATCAGCTGTTAACCTTATGGTGATCCCTTGTATGTTATTTGGTGCTTTTCCCTTGGTGCTTTTAATAGTCTTTTCTTTGTATTTAATTTTTGATGGTTTGATTAATATGTGTGTTGGTGTGTCTTTCCTTGGATTTATCCTTCTATTAGACTCTCTGTGCTTCCTGGACTTGATTTCCTTTCCTATATTAGGGAAGTTTTCAACTATAATCTCTTCAAATATTTTCTCAGTCCCTTTCTTGTTCTCTTCTTCTTCTGGGACCCCTATAATTCGAATGGTGGTGCATTGGATGTTGTCCCAGAGACCTTGGAGAGTGTCCTGAATTCTTTTCATTATTCTTTATTCTGCTCTGCGGTAGTTATTTCCACTATTTTATCTTCCAGGTCACTTATCTCTTCTTCTGCTTCAGTTATTCTGCTATTGATTCCTTCTAGATAATTTTTAATTTCATTTATTGTGTTGCTTATCATTGTTTGTTTGCTCTTTAGTTCTTCTAGGTCATTTTTAAAACTTCTTCTGTTTTCTTCATTCTATTTCCAAGATTTGGATATCTTGACTATCATTACTCTGAATTCTTTTTCAGGTAGACTGCCTATTTCCTCTTCATTTGTTTGGTCTGTTGGTTTTATACCTTGTTCCTTCATCTGCTGTGTATTTCTCTGTCTTCTCATTTTGCTTACCTTACCGTGTTTGGGGTCTCTTTTTCACAAGTTGCAGGTTTATAGTTCCTATTGTTTTTGTTTTCTACCCCCAGTGAGTAAGGTTGGTTCAGTGGGTTGTGTAGGCTTCTTGGTGGAGGAGACTGGTGCCTGTGTTCTGGTGGATGAGTCTGAATCTTGTCTTTCCGGTGGGCAGGACCAAGTCTGGTGGTATGTTTTGAGGTGTCAGTGAACTTATTTTGATTTTAGGAAGTCTCTCTGCTAATTGGTGGGGTTCTGTTCCTTTCTTGCTAATTATTTGGCATGGGGTGTCAAGCACTGTAGCTTGATGGTTGTTGAGTGGAGCTGGGTCTTTGTGTTTAGACTGATATCTCTGCGAGAGTTCTTGCTAACTGATACTATGTGGGGCCAGGAGGTCTCTGGTCATCAAATGTCCTGAACTCGGCTCTTCCACCTATGAGGCTCAGGCCTGACACTCGTCCAGAGCATAGATACCCTGTCAGCCACATACCTCAGAAGAAAAGGAAGAAAGAAAGAAAGAAAGAAAGAAAGAAAGAAAGAAAGAAAGAAAGAAAGAAAGAAGGAAAGAAGGAAGGAAGGAAGGAAGGAAGGAAGGAAAGAAAGAAAGAAAGAAAGAAAGAAGGAAAGAAAGAAAGGAAGAAAGCGAAAAATAAAGTAACTAAAAATGTTTTTAAATATTATTAAAATAAAAAATTAAAAAGTAATTAAGAAAAAAGAGAGCAACCAAACCAATAAACAAATCCACCAATGATAACAAGCTGTAAAAACTAAACTACGATAAACATATAAATCTGAAAATAGTCGCATACAGCAAACCCCAAGTCTACATTTGCTCCTAAAGTTCACTGCCTCAATTTGGGGATGATTCGTTGTCTATTCAGGTATTCCACAGATGTGGGGTACATCAAAATGATTGTGGAGATTTAATCTGTTGCTCCTGAGGCCACTTGGAGAAATTTCTCTTTCTCTTTTTTTTTCGCACAGCTCCTGGGGTTCAGCTTTGGATTTGGCCCTGCCTCTATGTGTAGGTTGCTCTCTGGCATCTGTTCTTCCCCCAGACAAGAGGGGGTTAAAACAGTGGCTGATTAGGGGGTCTAGCTCACTCCGGCTGGGGAGAGGGAGGGGTACGGAATGTGGGACGAGTCTATGGCAGCAGAGGCCAGTGTGACATTGCAACAGCCTGAGGCTTGCCATGTGTTATCCAGGGTTATTTTTCCCTGGGTCATGGGACCCTGGCAGTGGCAGACTGCACAGGTTCTCAGGAGAGGAGTTGTGGATAGTGACCTGTGTTTGCACATAGGATTCTTGTTGGCTGCAGCAGCATCGTTAGTGTTTCATGCCCCTCTCTGTAGTGTACAGTGATAGCCGTGGCTTGTATCTGTCATTGGATCTCATTTAAGCAGTGCTCTGCCTTCTGTGGGCAGACAGGGAAGGAATTCCCTCTCCTCATGCACCCCCAAACAAGGGTCTCTTTCCCTTAGGCAGGTCCAGAGATTTTTCCGGGCTGTCTCTCAGCTAGCTGTGGTGCACTAGCCCCTTTAGGCTGTGTTCACATAGCCAACCTCACTTCTCTCCCTGGGATCTGACTTATGAAGCCCAAGCCTCAGCTCCCAGCCCCCACCCACCCCAGCGGGTGAGCAGACAAGCCTCTCAGGCTCGTGAGTTCTGGTCGGCACTGATCCTCTGTGTGGGAATCTCTGCACTTTGCCCTCTGTACCCCTGTTGCTGTGCTCTCCTCCATGGCTCCAAAGCTTCGCCCCCCACTGCACACACACCCGTCTCCACAAGTGAAGGGGCTTCCTTCTGTGTGGAAACTTTTCCTCCTTCACAGCTCCCTCCCAGTGATGCAGGTCCTGTCCCTATTCTTTTGTCCTGTTTCTTCTTTTTTCCTAACCAGATACATGGGGAATTTCTTGCCTTTGGGGAAGTCTGAGGTCTTTTGCCAGTGTTCAGTAGGTGTCCTGGAGGAGTTGTTCCACATGTAGATATATTTTTGATGTATTTATGGGGAGGAAGGTGATCTCCACATCTTACTCCTCCATCATCTTGAAGGTCCTCCCATCACTTGTTCTTATAACATGAATTGTTCAACCATCAGCATGATTCTAAAGAACAAGGAGAAGATCATTGAATATGTGATGTCTGCTATGCTGATGACATCAGCAGTAGTATCAAAGAAGGGTGGAAAAATGATGGAGGAGATGGAGAAACTTCTCAGTGTGTGGATTCAGAATCAGCATTATTGTCAAGTCCTACTCCACTTAATGATGATTCAAGAGAAAACTAAAAACCTTTATGAAGACTTGAAGAATAAACAAGGTGAAGAATCAGAAGGCACATTTTTTAATGCCAGCCATGGCTGGTTTCACTGGTTCAAGGCTAGGGCCAACCATCACAACATGAAAGTAAGTGGTGAGGCAGTGGGTGCAGATATCGTAGCTGCCCAGGAATTTCCCGAAGCACTTCAGGAAAAACATCAGTAAGGAGGAAATGTTGATGCCAGGTTATAAAGCAGTAAAGGATAGGCTAACTCTTTTGTTTGGTGACAATGATTCCAGGGATATGAAGCTGAAGCCTCTCTTAGTTTATCATTCAGAGAAACCAAGAGCCCTTAAAAACATAGGTAATGGCTCTCTTCCTGTTGTTTGTAAGTGTAACCCCAAAGCCTGGGTTACACAGTCCATTTTCCAGGACTGGTTTTTCCACCACATTTTCCTGGAGGTAGATAAATACTTCTTGGAGAAGGACGTCCCGTTAACATTCTTTTGCTTCTCAACAATGCTCCAGGCTACACCCCATTCATGGATGACTTTTATCCCAACATCAAAATAGTATATCTGCCACCAAATATTACGTTGCTTATCCAACCTATGGACAAGGGAGTTATAGCGATTTTCAAGAAATATTATTTACGTCACACTTTTTTTGTCAGGTGGTAAAGGTGAGTGACAAATCAGGAACAACCTTGTGACACTTTTGTAAAGACTATAACATCTACAAGTCCATAAAAAATCATTGACTTTGCTTGACGTGAGGTTACGGCCATCACCATGTATGGGGTTTGGAAGAACTTTGCCTGCAGTTTGTTCATGACGTTCATGGATTTGAGAAGGTGGATGAGGAGTCCAAAGAGGTCTTCAGCAACTTAGTGACTCTCAGTGAGAAGCTGGAGCTAGATCTGCAAGAGGATAACTATGTTGAACTCCTTGCTGTGAAACACGAGGAGCTTACTAATGAAGACCTGATGGAATTGGAGGCCCCGAAAAAGGATGAAGAGAGACAAGAGGAAGGAGTAACTGAAGCACTGAAGAGATTCATGATGCAGGAAGTGGCAAGGTGATTTTCTTTATTTGAGGAGGCACTGTTAGGTTTTGAGGCACAAGATCCGAATATAGAACAGTACACGAAGATTGCAGCAGCCGTTCAGAATGCAATCCATTGCTACCATGTCATTTATGAGAAGAGAAACAGAGCTACTACCCAGACATTGCTGGATTATTTTTTTCAAGTGGGTAGATTGAATTGAATGCAGCAAGGAACCTGGACATGTGCCATCAATGTCAGGCGTGAGTGAAATTGCAGCTTGCCCTCCATCTCCTTTTGCTGATGATCCTTCAGCTCTACCATCTCCCACCTCCTCTCCGTCCTCCAGTCAATAACTCTTCCTGACTGTTCACTCGATGCCAGTCCCTGTATGCCAGCTGTTGTACTGTACTACTGCACTTTTCAAGGTACTGTACTGTAAAATTAAAAATGTTTTCTTTATTTTTGTGTTTTTTATGCATTATTTGTATTATAAAGTATTATAAACCTATTACAGTACAGTACTATATAGCAGCTATTGTTACTTTGGTACCTAGGTTAACTTTGCTGGGCTTATGAACAAATTGGACCTAAGAACGTGCTCTCAGAATGGAACTCGTTCATATGTAGGGGATTTAGTGTATGTGTCTGTTTTTGGTATCAGGGAGATGGTGACCTCATAGAATGAGGTCAGAAGTGTGCCTTGCTCTACAATTTTTTGGAATAGTTGCAGAAGGATAGGTGTTAACTCTTCTCTAAAAGTTTGATAGAATTTGTCCACAAAGCCATCTGGTCCAGGACTTTTGTTTGTTGGGAGTTTTTACATCACACTTTCAATTTTAGCACTTGTGATTTCTTTGTTCATATTTTCTATTTCTTCCTGATTCAGTCTTGGGAGACTGTACCTTTCCAAGAATTTCTCCATTTCTTCTAGGTTGTCCAATTTATTGTCATATAGTTGCTTGTAGTAGTCTTTTATGATCCTTTGTAATTTTATTTTATTTTATTTTTGGAGTCAGCTGTAAATTCTCCTTTTTCATTTGTATATATGTACTTTTTACTTTGAGCCCTCTCCCTTTTTTCTGTATAAGTCTGTCTAAAGGTTTATCAGTTTTGTTCCTCTTTTCAAACAACCAACTTTTAGTTTTATTAATCTTTTCTGTTGTTTTCCACATTTCTATTTCATTTATTTCTGCTATGATCTTTATGATTTTTTTTTTCTACTAACTTTGGGTTTTGTTTTTTTCTCTAGTTGCTTTAGATGTAAAGTTAGGTTGTTTATTTGAGATTTTTCTTGCTTCGTGAGGTAAGAATTTATTGCTAGAAACTTCCCTCTTAGAACTGCTTTTGCTGTATCCCATGGGTTTTGAATTGTCATATTTTCATTTGTCTCTAGGTATTTTTTGATTTCTTCTTTGATTTCTTCTGTGATCCATAGGCTGTTTAGTTGCATTTAGCCTCCATGTGCTTGTGCTTTTTACATTTTTTTTTCTTGAAGTTTATTTCTAATCTCATAGCATTGTGTTTGGAGAAGTTGCTTGTTATGATTTCAATTTTCTTAAATTTACCGAGGCTCATTTTGTGGCCCAGTATGTGATCAATCCTAGAGAATGTTCCATGTGCACTTGAGAAGATTGTGTATTCTGCTCCTTTTTTTTTAAAACATTTTTATTGGAGTATAATTGCTTTACAATGGTGTGTTAGTTTCTGCTTTATAACAAAGTGAATCAGCTATACATATACATATATCCCCATGTCTCCTCCCTCTTGTGTCTCCCTCCCACCCTCCCTATCCCACCTCTCTAGGTCATCACAGAGCACCAAGCTGACCTCCCTGTTCTATGTGGCTGCTTCTCACTAGCTATCTATTTTACATTTGGTAACATATATAAGTCCATGCCACTCTCTCACTTTGTCCCAGCTTACTCTTCCCCCTCCCTATGGCCTCAAGTCCATTCTCTATGTCTGGGTCTTTATTCCTGTCCTGCCCCTAGGTTCTTCATAACAATTTTTTTTAAATTTTAGATTCCATATATATGTGTTAGCATATGGAATTATTTTTCTTTTTCTGACTTACTTCACTCGTATTACAGACTCTACTTCCATCCACCTCACTACAAATAACTCAGTTTCATTTCATTTTATGGCTGTATTCTGCTGCTTTGGATGGAATGCTCTATGAATATCACTTAAGTTCATCTGGTCTAATGTTTCATTTAAGGATGGTGTTTCCTTATTGATTTTCTGTCTGAATGATTTGTCCATTGATGAAAGTAAGGTGTTAAAATCCGTTACTATTATTGTCTTGTTGTCAATTTCTCCTTTTATGACTGTTAGCATTTGCCTTATATATTGAAGTGCTCCTTTTTTGGGGTCATATATATTTATAATTGTTATATCTCCTTCTTGGATTGATCCTTTTTATCATATGTAATGTCCTTCTTTGTCTCTTGTAACTATCTTTATTTTAAAGCCAATTTTGTCTGATATGATTATTGTTATTCCAGCTTTCCTTTGACTTCCATTTGTATGGAACACCTTTTTCCATCCCCTCAGTATGAGTCTGTATGTGTCCCTAAATCAGAAGTTGGTCCTTGGTAGATAGCATATATATGTCTTTTTTTTTTTAATTCATTCAGCCAGTCTATGTCTGTTTGTTGGAGCATTTAATCCATTTACATTCAAGATAATTATCAATATGTATGTTCTTATGGCCATTTTGTAAATTGTTTGGATTTGTTCTTACGTCTTTTTTCTTCCTTTCCTTGTTTGTTCTCTTCTCTTGTGATTTGATGACTAAATTTATTGTTGTGTTTGGATCCCTTATTCTTTTGTGTGTGTGTAGCTATTGTAGATTTTTGGTTTGTGGTTAGCAGAATGTTTTGTTATGGCATGTTAAATACACAAGATTCTTTTAAGTTGCTGTTTTTTAGTTTCAAATTCATTTACAATATTCTGCATTTATACCCTTCTCTTTTCACAATTGCTGGTTTTGATATTGTATTTGTGTGTGTTTGACTTTCTACCTTTACTGTATGGTTTCCTTTATGGGTGAGTTTTCCCATTTGTAATTATCTTTTTTATAGTTGGGTCCTTTTCTTTTCTACTTAGAGAAGTTCCTTTAGCATTTGTTGTATAGCTGGTTTGGTGGTGCTGAATTGTCTTAGCTTTTGCTTGTCTGTAATTCTTTTGATTTTTCCATCAAATCTGAATGAGAGCCTTGATGGTTAAAATATTCTTGTTTGTAGGTTTTTCCCTTTCATTACTTTATATATATTGTGCCACTCCCTTCTTGCCTGGAGAGTTTCTGCTGAAAACTCAGTTTATAACCTTATGGGGACTCCCTTGTATGTTATTTGTTGCTTTTCCCTTGTTGCTTTTAATATTTTCTCTGTCTTTAATTTTTGTCAATTTGATTAATATTTGTCTTGGCATGTTCCTCCTTGGATTTATCCTTTATGGCACTCTCTAAGCTTCCTGGACTTGGGTGACTCTTTCCCTTCCCATGTTAGGGAAGTTTTCATCTATTATGTTTTCAGATATTTTCTCAGACCCATTCTCTCTCTGTTTACTTTCTGAGACTCATATAATGTGAATGTTGGTGCATTTAACATTGTCCCAGAGGTCTCTTAAAATGTTCTTTCTTTTCATTCTTTTTTTCTTTATTCTGTTCCATGGCAGTGATTTCCACCACTGTGTCTTCCTGCTCACTTACCCATTCTTCTGCCTCATTTATTCTCCTATTGATTGATTCCTTCAAGTGTATTTTTTCACTTAGTTATTGTATTCTTCATCTTTGTTTGTTCTTTATATCTTCTAGCTTTTTGTTAAATATTTCTTGTATCTTCTTGGTCTGTGTCTCCATTCTTTCCTGCGATCTTTTATCATCTTTAGTATCATTACTTTGAATTATTTTTCAGGTAGTTTGCATATCTCCTCTTCACTCTGTTGTTCTGTGTTTTATCTTGTTTCTTGGTCTGAAACATATTCCTCTGCCATATCATTTTGGCTAACTTTCTGTGATTGCTGTTTCTGTTCCACAGGCTACAGTGTTGTAGTTCCCCTTGCTTCTGGTTTCTGCGTCTTTGTCGGTGAAGTTGGTTTAAGAGGCTTGTGCAGGCTTCCTGGTGTGAGAGACTCATGCCTACCCACTGCTTGGGTGGAGCTGGGTCTTGTACTTCTGGTGAGCAGGGTTGTCATGAGGTGTGTTTAGGTGAGTCTGTGGACTCAGGATGATTTTAGGCACCCTGTCTGCTGATGCATTGTGCTGTGTTCCAACCCTATTGATTGTTTGGCCTGAGACGTACCAGCACTGGATCCTGCAGGCTGTTGGGTGGGGCCAGGTCTTGGTGTCAAAATGGTGGCCTCCAGGAGAGCTCATGCCAATGAATATTTCCCAGTACCTCTGCCACCAGTGTCCTTGTTCCTAGTGAGCCACAGCCACCCCTTACTTTCCCAGGAGACCCTCCAAGACCAGCAGGTACGTCTGATCCCAGCTCCTTTGAAATCACTGCCTTTTCCCTGGGTTCCTGGTGCACGTGAGACCTTGTATGCACCCTCAAAGAGTGGAGTTTCTGTTTACTCCAGACCTATGGAGGTCCTGAAATCAAGCCTTGCTGGCCTTCAAAGCCAAATGATCTGGAGACTCCTCTTCCTGATTCCAGACTCCCAGGCTTGGGAGTCTGACGTGCTGCTCAGAACTCTCACTCTTGTGGGAGACCCTCTGTGATATGATTATTTTCCAGTTTGTGGGCCACCCACCTGGCGGGTATGGGATTTTATTGTATCGCGAATGCACCCCACCTATCATCTTGTTGTGGTTTCTTCTTTGTCTTTGGAAGTAGAATATATTTTTTGTTAGGTCCCATTCTTTTTGTTGATGGTTGTTTGGCAGTTAGTTGTGACTTTGGTGTTTTGTGAGAAAAGGTGAGCTCAAGTCCTTCTACTCTGCCATCTTTTCTCCAACCTCCTCAAATGACCTCTTGTTGAGTTTGTAGATTCTCTCTTATGTTTGATTGAGTCTACTTTTGAAGCTCATTGCTCCATTTTTTAGTTTGATCATTTATTCCTCAGATCCAGAAATTTGTTGGTTCTTTTTTATAATTTCCATCTCTTTGTTAACTTATAATTTTCTTCATGTATTTTTTTCTTATTTATTTGAGTTGTTTATCTTTGCTTCCTTGTTGCTTGCTGAGCTTCCTTGAAACAACTCTTTGAATTATGTGTCAGGTAATTCATAGATCTCCAGTTCTTTGAATTTAGTTACTGGAAAATTATTGTGTTTTTTGGTGTTGTCATGTTTCCTTTTTTTTTTTTTTTCTATTTCTTTAAATCCTAAGTTGCTGTGTTTACATTTGAAGATGTAGTTACCTGTTCCAAAGTTTACCAACTGGTTTCAGGAAAAAAATACCTTCACCAGTCACCTAGGAATTTTGGAATTCTCTCAGACTATTTCTATGGATACATCCTCTCTTCCTCATGTTGCCTTTTGAGGGTTAAGTCTTAAAATTTTACACTTTCTCTTGATGTTTTAAATCCAGGTCAGACGATGAGAACATTCTGTTTATTTTTCCTAGACAATGTCTGCAAATGCACATGCATGATCTGCAGATGCTGACATATGTGGAGCACTGCTTATGGAAAGGAAGTAGTTGAGATTCACATAGCCTTGTTGGAGGTGGATCTGCTAGTGATACATTTTATGAGGTTTATGAGACGGTCACTTGGATGGAGTCTGCAAAGATGTTAATAGAATCCATTCTCCTTTGTTGAGTCTTGTGCCCAGTTACTGTGAACCCTGACAGTTTTTGCTGCTCCTAGCTTCCCTTAAGCTATCCAGTCTTGCCAATCCTCTCAGTATTCTTATTTGAGTGAGAAAGAACTGTCACTTGGCAGTGTCTTGCATAGCATGGAAAGCCAGGAACCCACTGTGTTCTCACATTCATCTATCCTGTGGGAGCTATCACAGGCCAAGTAAGACTCTCTTGGCAATACACTGTGCTCTCCTGGCAGAGAGAGTGACACAGGTAAAGTGAAGCTGTTTTTCTTACCCTCTTCAATATGTCTGTTTTCAGACTTTTTGCTTCATTTGCATACTGGAACTGCTCTACTCGACTCCCAGGTACCCAAAAAAGTATTCTTATTCATGGGTGGTTTCAAAATCAGGGTTTCTATAGGTCAATGAGTTTGTTTGTAGGTTTTTCCCTTTCATTACTTTATATATATTGTGCCACTCCCTTCTTGCCTGGAGAGTTTCTTCTGAAAACTCAGTTTATAACCTTATGGGGACTCGCTTGATCATATCTTGATCACATACATTATAATAAGCACAGTCTTTATTATAAGCTGTGCCTCTGAGGTGGGAGAGCCAACTTCAGGAAAATGGTCCATAACAGACGTCCCAGCTCCACATAATATCAAATGGTGACAATCTCCCAGAGATCTCCAACTCAACACCAGCACCCAGCTTCACTCAACGACCAGCAAGCTACTGTGTTGGACACCCTACGCCAAACAAATAGGAAGACAGGAACACAACCCCACCCGTTAGCAGAGAGGCTGACTAAAATCATGATAAGGCCACAGACACCCCAAAACACACCACCAGATGTGAAACTGCCCACTAGAGAGACAAGATCCAGCTTCATCCACCACAACACAGGCACTAGTCCCCTCCACCAGGAAGCCTACACAACCCACTGAACCAACTTTAACCACTGGGGACAGACACCAAAAACAACGGGAACTATGAACCTGCAGCCTGAAAAGAGGAGACCCCAAACACAGTAAGATAAGCAAAGTGAGAAGACAAAAAAACACACAGCAAATGAAGGAGCAAGATAAAAACCCACCAGACCTAACAAATGAAGAGGAAATAGGTAGTCTACCTGAAAAAGAATTCAGAATAATGATAGTAAATATGATCCAAAATCTTGGAAATAGAATAGAGAAAATGCAAGGAACATTTAACAAGGACCTAGAAGAAATAAAGATGAAACAAGCAATGATGAACAACACTATAAATGAAATGAAAAATACTCTAGATGGGATCAATAGCAGAATAACTGAGGCAGAAGAACGGATAAGTGACCTGGAAGATAAAATAGTGGAAATAGCTACTGCAGAGCAGAATAAAGAAAAAAGAATGAAAAGAACTGAGGACAGTATCAGCAACATCTCAGACAACAAAAATGCACCAACATTCGAATTATAGGGGTTCCAGAAGAAGAAGAGAAAAAGAAAGGGACTGAGAAAATATTTGAAGAGAGTATAGTTGAAAACTTCCCTAATATGGGAAAGGAAATAGTTAATCAAGTCCAGGAAGCACAGAGAGTCCCATACAGGGTAAATCCAAGGAAAATACGCCAAGACACACCTTAGTCATACCGTTAAAAATTAAATACAAAGAAAACATATTAAAAGCAGCAAGGGCAAAACAACAAATAACACACAAGGGAATGCCCATAAGGTTAACCGCTGATGTTTCAGCAGAAACACTGCAAGCCAGAAGGGACTGGCAGGACATATTTAAAGTGATGAAGCAGAAAAACCTACAACCAAGGTTACTCTAACCAGCAAGGATCTCATTCAGATTTGATGGAGAAATTAAAACCTTTACAGACAAGCAAAAGCTGAGACAGTTCAGCACCACCAAACCAGCTTTACAACAAAGGCTAAAGGAACTTCTCTAGGCAAGAAACACAAGTGAAGGAAAAGACCTACAATAATGAGCCCAAAACACTTTAGAAAATGGGAATAGGAACATACATATCGATAATTACCTTAAACGTAAATGGACTAAATGCTCGCACCAAAAGACACAGATTGGATGAATGGATACAAAATCAGTACCCCTATATATGCTGTCTACAAGAGACCCACTTGAGACCTAGAGACACATACAGCCTCAAAATAAAGGGATGGAAAAATATATTCCAGGCAAATAGAAACCAAATGAAAGCTGGAGTAGCAATTCTCATATCAGACAAAATAGACTTTAAAATAAAGCCTATTAGAAGAAACAAGAAGGACACTACATAATGATCAAGAGATCGATCCAAGAAGCAGATATAACAATTGTAAATATTTATGCACCCAACATAGGAGCACCTCAATACATAAGGCAAATACTAACAGCCATAAAAGGGGATACCGACAGTAACACAATCATAGTAGGGGGCTTAAACACCCCACTTTCACCAATGGACAGATCATCCAAAATGAAAATAAGTAAGGAAACACAAGCTTTAAATGATACATTAAACAAGATGGACTTAATTGATATTTATTGGACATTCCATCCAAAAATAAGAGAATACACATTTTTCTCAAGTGCTCAGGGAACATTCTCCAGGATAGATCATATTTTGCGTCACAAAGAAAGCCTTGGTTAAGTTAAGAAAGCTAAAATTGTATAAAGTATCTTTTTGCGATTACAATGCAATAAGACTGTATATCAATTACGGGAAAAGATATGTAAAAAATACAAACACATGGAGGATAAACAATACACTACTTAATAACGAAGTGATCACTGAAGAAATCAAAGAGGAAATCTCAAAATACTTATAAACAAATGACAATGGAGACACAACGACCAAAAACTTATGGGATGCAGGAAAAGCAGTTTTAAGAGGGAAGTTTATAGCAATAAAATCCTACCTTAGGAAACAGGAAACATCTCGAATAAACAACCTAACCTTGCTCCAAAAGCAATTAGAGAAAGAAGAACAAAAAAACACGAAAGTTAGCAGAAGGAAAGAAATCATAAAAATCAGATCAGAAATAAATTAAAAAGAAATGAAGGAAATGATAGCAAAGATCAATAAAACTTTAAGCTTGCTCTTTGAAAAGATAAACAAAATGGATAAACCATTAGCCAGACTCATCAAGAAAAAAAGGGAGAAGACTGAAATCATTAGAATTAGAAATGAAAAAGGAGAAGTAACAACTGACACTGCAGAAATACAAAATATCATGAGAGATTACTACAAGCAACTCTATGCCAATAAAATGGACAATCTGGAATAAATGGACAAATTCTCAGAAATGCAAAACTGCCAAGACTGAATCAGGAAGAAAAGAAAATATTATCAGACCAATCAGAAGCACTGAAATTGAAACTGATTAAAAATAATCCAACAATCCAAAGCCCAGGACCAGATGGCTTCACAGGTGAATTCTATCAAACATTCAGAGAAGAGTTAACACCTATCCTTCTCAAACACTTCCAAAATACAGCAGAAGGAGGAACACTCCCAAACGCATTCTACGAGGCCACCATCACCTTGATACCAAAACCAGACAAGGATGTCACAAGGAAAGAAAACTACAGGCCAATATCACTGATGAACATAGATGCAAAAATCCTCAACAAAATACTATCAAACAGAATCCAACAGCACATTAAAAGGATAATACACCATGATCAAGTGGTGTTTATTCCAGAAATGCAAGGATTCTTCAATATATGCAGATCAATCAATGTGATACACCATATTAACAAATTGAAGGAAAAAAAATGATCATCTCAATAGAGGCAGAGAAAGCTTTCGACAAAATTCAACACCAATTTATGATAAAAACCCTGCAGAAAGTAGGCATAGAGGGAACTTTCCTCAACATAATAAAGGCCATATATGACAAACGCACAGCCAACATCGTCCTCAATGGTGAAAAACTGAAAGCATTTCCGCTAAGATCAGGAACAAGACAAGGTTGCCCCTTTTCACCACTCTTATTCAACATAGTTTTGGAAGATTTAGCCACAGCAAACTGGGAAGAAAAGGAAGTAAAAGGAATCCAAATAGGAAAAGAAGAAGTAAAGTTGTCACTGTTTGAAGATGACATTATACTATACATAGAGAATCCTAAAGATGCTACCAGAAAACTACTAAAGCTAGTCAATGAATTTGGTAAAGTAGCAGGATACAAATTTAAGGCACAGAAGCCTCTGGCATTCCTACACACTAATGATGAAAAATCTGAAAGTGAAATCAAGGAAACGCTTCCATTTACCATTGCAACAAAAAGAATAAAATATCTAGGAATAAACCTACCGAAGGAGCCAAAGACCTGTATGCAGAAAATTATAACACATTGATGACAGAAATTAAAGATGATAAAAATAGATGGAGATATATACCATGTTCTTGGATTGGAAGAATCAACATTGTGAAAACAACTCTACTACCCAAAGCAATCTACAGATTCAATGCAATCCCTATCAAACTACCATGGGCAATTTTCACAGAACTAGAACAAAAAATTTCAAAATGTGTAAGGAAACAAAAAAGACACTGAATAACCAAAGCAATCTTGAGAACGAAAAACGCAGCTAGAGGAATCAGGCTCCCTGACTTCAGACTATACTACAAAGCTACAGTAATCAAGACAGTATAGTACTGGCAAGAAAACAGAAAGATAGATCAATGGAACAGGATAGAAAGCCCAGAGATAAACCCACACACATATGGTCACCTTATCTTTGATAAAGGAGGCAGGAATGTACAGTGGAGAAAGGACAACCTCTTCAGTAAGTGGTGCTGGGAAAACTGGACAGGTACAAGTAAAAGTATGAGATTAGATCACTCCCTAACACCATGAAGAAAAATAAGCTCAAAATGGATTAAGGACCTAAATGTAAGGCCAGAAACTATCAAACTCTTAGAGGAAAACATAGGCAGAACACTCTAGGACATAAATCACAGCAAGATCCTTTTTGACCCACCTCCTAGAGAAATGGAAATAAAAAGAAAAATAAACAAATGTGACCTAATGAAACTTCAAAGCTTTTGCACAGCCAAGGAAACCATAAACAAAACCAAAAGACAACCCTCAGAATGGGAGAAAATATTTGCCAATGAAGCAACTGACAAAGAATTAATCTCCAAAATTTATAAGCAGCTCATGCAGCTCAATAATAAAAAAAACAAACAACTCAATCCTAAAATGGGCAGAAGACCTAAATAGACATTTCTTTAAAGAAGATATACAGACGGCCAACAAAAACATGAAAGAATGCTTAACATCATTAATCGTTAGAGAAATGCAAATCAAAACTACAATGAGATATCATCTCACACCAGTCAGAATGGCCATCATCAAAAAATCTAGAAACAACAAATGCTAGAGAGGGTGTGGAGAAAAGGGAACTCTCTTGCACTGCTGGTGGGAATGTGAATTGGTACAGCCACTATGGAGAACAGTATGGAGGTTCCTTAAAAAACTATAAGTAGGGGGCTTCCCTCTTGGCACAGTGGTTGAGAGTCTGCCTGCTGATGCAGGGGTTGCCGGCTTGTGCCCCGGTCCAGGAGGATCCTGCATGCTGTGGAGTGGTTGGGCCTGTGCGCCATGGCCGCTGGGCCTGCACGTCCGGAGTCTCTGCTTCGCAACGGGAGAGGCCACAACAGTGAGAGGCCTGCATACGGCAAAAAAAAAAAAAAAAAAGAAAGAAAAAAAAGAAAACTACAAATAGTACTACCGTATGATCCAGGAATCCCAGTACTGGGCGTATATCCTGAGAATACCATAATTCAAAAAGAGTCATGTACTAAAATATTCATTGCAGCTCTATTTACAATAGCCCAGAGATGGAAACAACCTAAGTGTCCATTATCGGATGAATGGATAAAGAAGATGTGGCACATATACACAATGGAATATTACTCAGCCACAAAATGAAATGAAATTGAGCTATTTGTAATGAGGTGGATGGACCTAGATTCTGTCATACAGAGTGAAGTAAGTCAGAAAGAGAAAGACAAATACCATATGCTAACACATATATATGGAATTTAAGGGAAAAAAATGTCTTGAAGAACCTAGGGGTACAAAAGGAATAAAGACACAGACCTAATAGAGAACGGACTTGACGATATGGGGAGGGGGAAGGGTAAGCTGTGACAATGCGAGAGGGTGGAATGGACATATATACACTACCATACGTAAAATAGATAGCTAGTGGGAAGCAGCCATGTAGCACAGGGAGATCAGCTCGGTGCTTTGTGACCACCTAGAGGGATGGGATAGGGAAGATGGGAGGGAGGGAGACACAAGAGGGAAGAGATATGGGAACATATGTATATGTATAATTGATTCAGTTTGTTATAAAGCAGAAACTAACACACCATTGTAAAGCAATTATACTCCAATTAAGATGTAAAAAAGAAACAAACAAAGATAATAAAGTGCTTTCTCTTTCCACAAGTGAATTTGTTTATAGTAATGTGTTAGACACTTCCATTCAGAATATTCTTCTATTAAGGTCTTTTATGAAAAACAATGA
The DNA here is from genome assembly GCF_937001465.1 of Orcinus orca. Classification (NCBI taxonomy): domain Eukaryota; kingdom Metazoa; phylum Chordata; class Mammalia; order Artiodactyla; family Delphinidae; genus Orcinus; species Orcinus orca. The sequence goes on from NC_064580.1 coordinate 68,350,988, forward strand.
AAAACAAATTTGGCAAACTTTAGCAAAAAGAAATTTAGCAAATGATACAGAAGGCTCAAAATATTAATGAGAAGCTAATAGATTAGGAAGATCTGAAAAAGGGAGAAACAGGAAACAAAAATTATAGCACGTGTCTTTTAAGAAGGATCCACGTATTCAAAAGTTATTGTCAGTTTGCCAGTTCTATTTCTGCTACCACTTCGGCTGCAGCTCTAAAAAAATTATTATGTCTAAATATGAATTCTGAATTTATTATTTTCTTCAAAATTTAAAGTCCAGGAAAAGAGCTTTGATTGACAGAGTTTAAGTAATGTGCCCAACATTTTGATGCTCTAAGCACTCATAGTCAGAGGTATGGATTTGGGCAGTGGGAGATGGGTGCATTTAGCATTGTCATGCAAAAACTAAATATAGTGGAGAAGAGGTAAATCTCTAGAAAGAAACTAGGATATTATTAGGATGGATGTGGATTCTGGCAGCTAAAAAATACCTCAGGCTGTCCAACGTCTACTATAAACGGTCTTCCGGTGCCAATAATGGGTTCCACTCACATTACCTGCTGCTTACTCCCGATATTGCACATAAACTTTTCTGATATAAACTAATATTGTAGTTTTGTGTTCCTGGTACTTTTGGAGTTGAACACAATAGTTTGATTATTGGGATGGGGATAGCTTTAACATTAGATACATTTATGTGGAAACACTAGGTTAGCAACCCACATCAATGGGGTTCTGTCCATCTTCTTTATAGCTTTTCACAAAAGATACCCCTTTAAAGATTTCACTATTCCTTAGACATGAACCTGAGGACAGAAGAGTATCAAGCTGCCTAAAAATGTCTAGGAGCTGCATTCTTTTTTTTTTTTAACATCTTTATTGGGGTATAATTGCTTTACAATGGGGTGTTAGTTTCTGCTTTATAACAAAGTGAATCAGTTATACATATACATATGTCCCCATATTTCTTCCCTCTTGCGTCTCCCTCCCTCCCACCCTCCCTATCCCACCCCTCCAGGCGGTCACAAAGCGCCGAGCTGATCTCCCTGTGCTATGCGGCTGCTTCCCACTAGCTATCTACCTTACGTTTTGTAGTGTATATATGTCCATGCCTCTCTCTCGCTTTGTCACAGCTCACCCTTCCCCCTCCCCATATCCTCAAGTCCGTTCTCTAGTAGGTCTGTGTCTTTATTCCTGTCTTACCCCTTGGTTCTTCATGATATTTTTTTCCCTAAATTCCATATATATGTGTTAGCATACGGTATTTGTCTTTCTCTTTCTGACTTACTTCACTCTGTATGACAGACTCTAGGTCTATCCACCTCATTACAAATAGCTCAATTTCATTTCTTTTTATGGCTGAGTAATATTCCATTGTATATATGTGCCACCTCTTCTTTAGGAGCTGCATTCTTTAAACTGTATCTATCTAGATGTTATTTAGACATGGTAATGCTTCAAAAAGAGGTGGCATCTTTTCACAATGTGTTGGAAAAACACTGCATGGCCCAGTAATCTATTTACTTCCTCACCTTGATTTCATTCTTTCCTCATCTGTGCTTGGATTTCAGTACAACTTTGATTTTATCATTAATAACCTGATTTAAAAACTAATTTAATCTGAGATTTGGATTCCTAAGTCTTGCTCAATTCCTTATCTATTTCAGAACTTTTGAGGTATAGCGATATTATTATGTCTCTGAGTTGTGACACCACCATGTTCTGTGCTTCAGGCCAGTCCAGGGCTCTTCCTCAGGGCCAAAGTGATGTGTCACGAAGTTTCTTTCAGTTGCTCTCACAGTCAAATTATTGATCCTATCTGTAGCCAGCACGTTTCTGCCCATTCTGATCTTCTACTGCCCTCTAGTGGCCAATGTTTGCTTAGCCTCACTTGAGATAAATAGGCAGATGTCTTCTATTATCTTATTTACCAATCTATCTATCTAATTATCTATCATCTATGTCCTACATTGTATCTAATGAAAGAAAGGCAAAAACCGTAGAACACTCATCAACATAGATATTTTTTGTGATAGATTTTTGTTTTTTATTTATTTATTTTGGCCACACCAATGGACATGTAAGACCTTAGTTCCCCCACCAGCGATCAAACCTGTGACCCTGCAGTGGAAGCATGGAGTCTTAACCACTGGGTGGCCAGAGAGGTCCTGATATACTTTTTAAAAGTTAATTGGCAATAGAATAAATATTATTATTTACAATTTTTAGTGAAACAAAACCATCAGTTCTGCTGATGGGGATCTATTTCCTTTTAGCTTATTTATAAGAACAAAGAAAAAGTTGTTGACATAGATTTAATTGTGTTGTATTTTAGTAGCCTACTTTCATAGTCACAATAACAGAACAGATAGCAGTATATATGAACTAGACAAAACGGAGGAGAAGAGATCAAAGTGGCAGAGTAGGAGGAAGTTAAGCTCACCTTCCCACAGAAAACATCAAAAATACATCTACATGTGGAACAATTCTCACTAAAAAACTGGTGACTGGCAGAAAGAGCACTCTACAACCAAGGCTGTAATGAAAGATACACATGGAGTCAGGTAGAATGGGAGGAGAAGTGATCATGTCAGGACCCATGACTCTAGGAGGGGACACAGAAATAAAGGGGGCTATTGTGTGCTCAGAAATCCTCCCTGGGATGTGAGGGTTTGAACAACATATTGGACACTTCAGACTTGGGGTTCAATGCCAGGAAGAAGAGTACACTTTGTTGGCTTGAAAACCAGAAGGACTTACAGGAGAGATATAAGAAACTGAGACTATGCTCTCAAAGGGCATATACATGTTTTTTACTCCTGGAAACAAGACAGAGGAAGCAGATTGAAACTGAATGGGGCTCTGGCAGATTTCCTATGACTGTACCAACAGGTACTCACCCTCAACATACACTCACCTCATCCTCTCTAGCTCTGGTAGAGCTCCCTACTAGGGCAAAGGATGTCATTGCTGAGGAGTGTACACTTGTGTGTGTGGGGGCAGAGCCAGCTCAGATCTGGCACTGCACCTGAATGGGGTCTGAGCATCCATTACTGGTACTTGCAGAGATGGTGGATTGGAAGATGTTTGGAGCTCTGACTCTCATGCAAGAACCATCCCAGTGCATGCCCCAGCCCACACCAGGCACCCACTCTTGCCCCTCTTGCTTCAATGCTGCTCCTCTCAGGGCAAAGGTGTTGTCGGGATGGGGGGGTATGCACATTTAGTGAGAATGGAGCCAGCTAGGACTCGAACCTCATGGGTTTTGCTCTAGCCCCTCAGTACCGACCCCTTCTCCTGATAGAGCAACAATAGGCACTGAGTATAGGAGAAGCCCTGGTTCACATGTGGCTATGGCTCTATCCCATTCACCTCCAGCCCCAGCACACAATAAAGTGATAGGTGACAGCACACCCTGGGGGAAGATGTGACTTATGCTAACTAACTTCAGATCCAGTTCTTCCACTAAAGCCACTTGCCACATGCAGACTGCATAGGGAGGTTCCCACACAAGGATATCCCTTTGAGACTGGGATAAGTAACTGTTTCACCCAATTTCACAAAGGCACAGAAAGTTAAACAAAATGGGAAGACAGAGCTTCCCTGGTGGCGCAGTGGTTGAGAGTCCACCTGCCGATGCAGGGACACGGGTTCGTGCCCTGGTCTGGGAAGATCCCACATGCCGCAGAGTGGCTAGGCCCGTGAGCCATGGCTGCTGAGCCTTTGCGTCCAGAGCCTGTGCTCTGCAACGGGAGAGGCCACAAAAGTGAGAGGCCCACGTACCGCAAAAAAAAAAAAGGGAAGACCGAGGAATTTGTTTTAAATGAAATAACAACAAACAAAAACTTTAAAAAAAAAAAGGAAACAGAGATAAATTATTTACTAGATAAAGAGTCCAAAGCATTACTAATAAGAATATAACTGAACTTGTGAATAATAGATGAACACAGAAAGAATTTTAACAAGAAACTAGAAAATATTAAAAAGAAACAATCAGAGCTGAACTATACAATAACTGAAATGAAAAACAAACCAGAAGTACTTAACAACAGGCTAGGTGGTAGAGAAGAATTAATGAGTGATCTGGAAGATAGAAAAATGGAAATCACACAATCAGAACAGCAAAAATAAAAAGAAAACTTTAAAAAACGAGGACTGTTTAAAGGACCTCTGAGACAACATCAAGAGTACTAACATTTGCATTATAAATGTCCCAGAAGGAGAAGAGAGAGAGAAAGGGGTCAAAAATATATTTGATGAAATCATGGCTGAAAAATTTTCCAATACAAATCAGAAAACAGATGTTCAGGTGCAGGAATCACAGAGAGTCCCAAATAAGAGAAATCCAAAGAGGTCCACACCACTTATATCATAACTGATATGGCAAAATTAAAGACAAAGAGAGAATTCTAAATACAGCAAAAGAAAAAAAAAAGTCACATACAGGGGAATGCCCAAAAGGTATCAGCTAAATTTTCTGCAGAAACATTGCAAGCCAGAGGGAGTGGAATAATATATTTAAAGCACTGAAAGGGAACAACCTACAGCCTAGGATAATCTACCCAGCAATGTTATCATTCAGAATCAAAGGAGATATAAATATTTTTTCAGACAAACAAAAACTAAAAGAACTAATCAATACTAAACCAACCCTAAAATAAAGCATTAAAGGGGTCTTTTCTAAGTGAATAAGAAAAAGTTACGACAAAGATTAAGAATTTATAGGAAAGAAAAAATCCCACTAGTAAAGAAATATATATATATGGAAAAGGTATAGGTCAACCACTTAAATAACCTAGAACAAATATTAAAAGACAAAATTATAAGATAAACTATAACTGCATTAAACTGAAATAAAAATGAAGAAGAAAAATATGATATATAAAAGATAAAAAGTGGGGGAGAGGAGTTTAAAAATGTAGATTATTAAGAATGTGTTTGAACTTAAATGACTCTAACCTAAAAGAAGTAGATATAGTCATAGGTGAACATATATGAGCCCCATGGTAATCACAAAACAAAAACATTCAATAGATACACAACCAGGGAGAAAGGCACACAAGCACACCATGAAAGAAAATCATGAATTCACAAGGGAAGAAACTAAAAGAAAAGAAAAGAGAAGAACTACCAAAAAAACCCAGAAAACAAGTTTTAAAACAGCAGTAAGTACATTCATATCAGTAATAACTTTAAATTCAATTTATATAATACTCCAATCAAAAGACATACAGTGGCTCAATGAATAAAAGAAGACTACTCTATATGCTGCTTAAAATAAAGAAAAAAACCCCACATGAATAAACCTAAAACAATTAACAAAATGGCAATAAGAAAATAAATATTGATAATTATGTTAACTGTAAGTGGGCTAAATGCTCCAACCAAAAGACATAAAGTGGCTGAAATGATACAAAAACAACACCTGCTTACAAGAAAATCACATCAGATCTAAAGAAACTCACAAACTGAAAGGGGATGTAAAAAGATATTTCATGCTAATGGGAATGAAAAGAAAGCTGGAGTAGCAATACTCACATCAGACAAAGTATGCTATAAAGCAATCTAACAAAATTTGAAGAAAGGCATTGTATAATGATGAAGGGATTAATACAATAAGAGGATATAATATTCATTAATATATATAAATATGCACCTTTTTAACATCTTTATTGGAGTATAATTGCTTTACAATGTTGTGTTAGTTTCTGCTGTATAGAAAAGTGAATCAGCTATATGTATACAAATATTCCCATATACACTCCCTCTTGTATCTCCCTCCCCCCCTCCCTATCCCCCCCTCTAGGTGTTAACAAAGCACTGAGCTGATCTCCCTGTGCTATGCAGCTGCTTCCCATTAGCTGTCTATTTGACATTTGGTAGTGTATATATGTCAATGCTTTTCTCTCACTTTGTCCCAGCTTACAACTGCCCCTCCCTGTGCCCTCAAGTACATTCACTACACCAGCATCTTTATTCCTGTCCTGTCCCTAGGTTCATTAGAACCATGTTTTTTTAAAGATTCCATACATATGTGTTAGCATACAGTATTTCTTTTTCTCTTTCTAACTTACTTCACTCTGTACGACAGACCCTATGTCCATCCATCTCATTACAAATTACTCAATTTCATTTATTTTTATGGCTGAGTAATATTCCATTGTATATATGTGCCACATCATCTTTATCCATTCATCTGTTGATGGACACTTAGGTTGCTTCCATGTCCTGGCTATTCGAAATATTGCTGCAATGAATATTGTTGTACATGTCTCTTTTTGAACCACCGCTTTCTCAGGGTATATGCCCAGTAGTGGTATTGGTGGGTCATATGGTAGTTCTATTTTTACTTTTTTAAGGAAACTCCACACTGTTCTCCATAGTGGCTGTATTAATTTAAATTTCCACCAACAGTGGAAGAGGACTCCTTTTTCTCCACACCCTCTCCAGCATTTATTGTTTGTAGCTTTTTTGGTGTTGGCCATTCTGACTGGTGTGAGGTGATACCACAGTGTGGTTTTGATTTGAAATTCTCTAATGATTAGTGATGTTGAGTATCCTTTCATGTGTTTTTGGCAATCTGTATATCTTCTTTAGAGAAATGTCTATTTAGGTCTTCTGCCCATTTTTAGATTGGGTTGTTTGCTTGTTTTTGATATTGAGCTTCATGAGCTGCTTGTATATTCTGGAGGTTAATCCATTGTCAGTTGCTTCATTTGCAACTGTTTTCTCCCATTCTGAGGGTTGTCTTTTGGTCTTGTTTATGGTTTCCTTTGCTGTGCAAAAGCTTTTAAGTTTTATTAGGCCCCATTTGTTTATTTTTCTTTTTATTTCCATTTCTCTAGGAGGTGGGTCAAAAAGGATCTTGCTGTGATTTATGTCATAGAGTGTTCTGTCTATGTTTTCCTCTAAGAGTTTGATGGGGTCTGGACTTACATTTAGGTGTTTAATTAATTTTGAGTTTATTTTTGTGTATGGTGTTAAGGAGTGTTCTAATTTTTTTACATGTAACTGTCCAGTTTTCCCAGCACCACTTATTGAAGACGCTGTCTTTCTCCATTGTATATTGTTGCCTCCTTTGTTAAAGATAAGGTGACCATATGTGCGTGGATTTGTCTCTGCATTTTCCATCCTGTTCTATTGATATATATTTCTGTTTTAGTGCTAGTATCATACTGTCTTGATTAATGTAGGTTTGTTTTATAGTCTGAAGTCAGGGAGTCTGATTCCACCAGTTCTGTTTTTATTTCCCAAGATTGCTTTAGCTATTGGGCTTCTTTTTTGTTGCCATACACATTGTAAAATTTTTTGTTCTAGTTCTGTGAAAAATACCATTTATCATATGATAGGGATTGCATTGAACCTGTGGATTGCTTTGTGTAGTATAGTCATTTTAACAATGTTGATTCTTCCAGTCCAAGAACATGATATATCTCTCCATGTTTGTATCATCTTTGATTTCCTTCATCAGTGTTGTATAGTTTTCTGCATAAAGGTCTTTTGTCTCCTTAGGTAGGTTTATTCCTAGGTTTTTTATCCTTTTTGTTGCAAAGGTAGTTGGGAGTGTTTCCTTAATTTCTCTTTCAGATTTTTCGTCATTAGTGCATAAGAATGCAAGAGATTTCAGGGCATTAAATTTGTATCCTGCTACTTTACCATTCATTGATTAGGTCTAGTAATTTTTGGTAGCATCTTTAGGATTCTCTACATATACTATCATGTCATCTGCAAACAGTTACAGTTTTACTTCTTTTCCAATTTAGATTCATTTTATTTCTTTTTCTTCTCTGACTTCCGTGGCTAAAACTTCCAAAACTATGTTGAATAATAGTGGGCAAACTTGTCTTATTCCTGATCTTAGAGGAAATGGATTCAATTTCTCAATATTGAGAACAATGTTGACTCTGGGTTTGACATACATGGCCTTTATTATGTTGAGGTAAGTTCACTCTATGCCCACATTCTGGACAGTTTTATCATAAATTGGTGTTGAATTTTTTCAAAACCTTTTTCTGCATCTATTGAGATTATCACATGATTTTTATCCTTCAGTTTGTTACTATGGTGTATCACATTAATTAATTTGTGCATATTGAAGAATCCTTGCATTCCTTGGGTAAACCCCAGTAGATCATGGTGTATGACCCTTTTAATGTGCTGTTGGATTCTGTTTGCTACTATTTTGTTGAGGATTTTTGCATTGATGTCCTTTGTAATTTTCCTTTTTGGTGACATCCTTTTCTGGTTTTGGTATCAGGGTGATGGTGGCCTTGTGGAATGAGTTTGGGAAGTTTGAGAAGGATAGGTGTTAGCTCTTCTGTAAATGTTTGATAGAATTTAACTGTGAAGCCATCTGGTCCTGGGCTTTTGTTTGTTGGAAGATTTTTAATCACAGTTCCAATTCTGATTGGTCTTCTGATTGGTCTTTTCATATTTTCTGTTTCTTCCTGGTTCTGTCTTGGAAGGTTGTGCTTTTCTAAGAATTTGTCCATTTCTTCCAGGTTGTCCATTTTATTGGCATATAGTTGCTTGTAGTAATCTCTCATGATCCTTTGTATTTCTGCAGTGTCAGTTGTTACTTCGCCTTTTCATTTCAAATTGTGTTGAGTTGAGTCTTCTCCCTTTTTTTCTTGATGAGTTTGGCTACTCGTTTATCAATTTTGTTTATCTTCTCAAAGAACCAGCTTTTAGTTTTATTGATCTTTGCTATTGTCTCCTTCATTTGTTTTTCATTTATTTCTGATCTGATCTTTATGATTTCTTTCCTTCTGCTAACTTTTGTTTTTTTGTTTGTTCTTCTTTCTCTAATTACTTTATGTGTAAGGTTAGGTTGCTTATTTGAGATGTTCCTTGTTTCTTGTTGTAGGATTGTATTGCTATAAACTTCCCCCTTAGAACTGCTTTTGCTGCATCCCATAGGTTTTGGGTCATCGTGTTTTCATTGTCATTTGTTTTTAGGTATATTTTGATTTCCTCTTTGATTTCTTCAGTGATTTCTTGATTATTTAGTAGCATTTTGTTTAGAATCCATGTGTTTGTATTTTTTACAGTTTTTTATTTTACCTTTAATTGATATCTAGTTTCATCATGTTGTGTTTGGAAAAGATACTTGATTTGATTTCAATTTTCCTAAATTTACCAAGGCTTGATTTGTGACCCAAGATATGATCTATTTGGAGAGTGTTCAATGAGCACTTGAAAAGAAAGTGTATTGTGTTGATTTTCGATGGAATGTCCTATAAATATCAGTTAAATTCATCTTCTCTAATGTGTCATTTAAAGCTTGTGTTTCCTTCTTTCTTTTCTTTTTTGATGATTTGTCCTTTGGTTAATGCAGGGTGTTACAGTTCCCTACTAATATTGTGTTACTGCTGCTTTCTTCTGTTATGGCTGTTAGCATTTGCCTTATGTATTGTGGTTCTCCTATGTTGGGTTCATAAATATTTACATTGTTATATGTCCTTCTTGGATTGATCCCTTGATCATTATGTAGTGTCCTTGTTTGTCTCTTTTAATAGTCTTATTTTAAAGTCTACTTTGTCTGATATGAGAATTGCTACTACTCCAGATTTCTTTTGATTTCCATTTGCATGGAATATCTTTTTCCATCCCTTCACTTTCAGTCTGTATGTGTCTCTAGGTCTGAAGTAGGTTTCTTGTATACAGCATATATATGTGTCTTGTTTTTGTATCCATTCAGCCAGTCTATATCTTTTGGTTGGAGCATTTAATCCATTTACATTTAAGGTAATTATTGATATGTATGTTCGTAATACCATTTTCTTAATTGTTTTCGGCTTGTTATTGTAGGTCTTTTCCTTCCCTTGTCTTTACTGCCTAGAAAAGTTTCTCTAGCATTTTTTGTAAAGCTGCTTTGGTGGTGCTGAATTCTCTTAACTTTTGCTTATCTGTAAAGGTTTTAATTTCTCCATTGAATCTGAATGAGATCCTTGCTTGTTTGAGTAATCTTTATTGTAGGTTTTCCCCTTTCATCACTTTAAATATGTCCTGCCACTCCCTTCTAGCTTGCAGAGTTCCTGCTGAAAGATCAGCTGTTAACATTTGGGGATTCCCTTTGATGTTTTTTGTTGCTTTTCCCTGCTCCTTTTAATGTTTTTTCTTTGTATTTAATTTTTGATACTTTGATTAATATGTCTTTGGGTGGTCCTCCTTGGATTTATCCTATATTGGAATCTCTTTGCTTCCTGGACTTGATTGACTCTTTCCTTTCCCATGTTAGGGAAGTTTACAACTATAATCTCTTGAAATATTTTCTCAGACCCTTTGCTTTTCTCTTCTTCTTCTGGGACCCCTATAATTTGAATGTTGGTGCATTTAATGTTGTCCCAGAAGTCTCTGAGACTGTCCTCATTTTTTCTTTATTCTGCTCTGGAGTAGTTATTTCCACTATTTTATCTTCCAGGTCACTTATCCATTATTCTGCCTCAGTTATTCTGCTATTGATTCCTTCTGGAGAATTTTTAATTTCATTTATTGTGTTATTCATCATTATTTCTTTGCTCTTTAATTTTTCTAGGTCCTTGTTAAATGTTTCTTTTATTTTTCCATTATGTTTCTGAGATTTTGGATCATTTTTAGTATCATTACTCTGAAATTTTTTTCAGGTAGACTGCCTATTTCTTCTTCATTTTTTGGTCTGGTGGGTTTTTAGCTTGCTCCTTCATCTGCTGTGTCTTTCTCTGTCTTTTCATTTTGTTTAACTTACTGTGTTTGGGGTCTCCTCTTTGCAGGGGGCAGGTTTGTAGTTCCTGTTGTTTTTGTGTCTGCCCCCAGTGCGTGAGGTTGGTTCAGTGGCTTGTGTAGTTTTCCTGGTATCGGGGACTGGTGCCTGTGTTCTGGTGTGTGGGACTGTATCTTTTCTTTCTGGTTGGCAGGGCCGTGTCCAGTGGCATGTTTATAGGTGTCTGTAAACTTACTCTGATTTTAGGTAGCCTGTCTGCTAATGGGTGGGGGTGTGTTCCTGTCTTGCTAATTGTTTAGCATGGGGCATCAAGCACTGGAGCTTGCTGGCAGTTTGGTGGAGCTGGGTCTTAAAGTCGAGATAGAGATCTCTAGGAGAGCTCTCACTGATTGATTTCACATGGGGCTGGGAAGTCTCCAGTGGTCCAATGCCCTGAACTCAGCTCTCCCACCTCAGAGGCTCAGGCCTGACACTCTGCAGGAGCACAAAGACCCTGTCAACCACACGGCTCAGAAGAAAAGAAAGAAAAAATATAATAAAATGATATTAAATTAATAAAATAAGAAAATAAAAAAATAAGAAAAATAAAAAATAAAGTAAGACTAGAGCAACCAAACCAATAAACAAATCTACTAATGATAGCAAGCTCTAAAATCTAAACTAAGATAACCATAAAAATCAGAAACATATCAGTCACAGACAGCATATCCGAAGTCTACATTTGCTCCCAAATTCCACCAACTCAACTTTGGGAACTTTCATTGTTTATTCAGGTATTCTACAGATTCAGGGTTCATCACATTGATTGTGGGGATTTAATCTGCTATTCCTGTAGTTGCCTGGAGCAATTTCCCTTTCTCTTCTTTATTCGCACAGTTCCTGGGGTTCAGCTTTGGTTTTGGCCCTGCCTCTGCATGTACCCTCAGGCATCTGCTCCCTACCCAGACAGGAGGGGGTTAAAGCAGCAGCTGATTAGGGCTGTCTTGGTCTCTCAGGCCAGGGAGGTGGTGAGTACGGTAGTCATAATTGGAATGTGGGCTGAGCCTTCAGCAGCAGAGGCTGGCGTGTCATTGCAACAGCTTGAGGTGCACCATGTTTTCTCCCAGCAATTTTGTCCCTCGATCTTGGGACCCTGGCTGTGTTGTGCTGCACAGGGTCCCAGAGGGGGTGGATGGACTCTGTGTGGTGACCTGTGCTTGCACACAGCTTTCTTGGTGCAGTGGCAGCAGCCTTAGCATTTCATGCCCATCTCTTCTGTCCACACTGATAGCCGTGGCTCACACCTGTCTCTGGAGCTCATTTAGGCAGTGCTCTGAATCCCCTCTCCTTGTGTACCCCGAAACAATTGTCTCTTGCCTTTTAGGCAAGTCCAGACTTTTTCCTGGACTCCCTTCTGATTAACTGTGGCCCACTAGCCCCCTTCAGGCTGTCTTCATGCTGCCAACCCCAGTCTTCTCCCTGGGGTGTGACCTCTGAAGCCCAAGCCTCAGCTCCCAGTCACCACCCTCCCTGGTGGGTGTGCAGACAAACCTCTCAGGCTGGTGAGTGCTGGTTGGCACCTATCCTCTGTGCAGGAATCTCTGCCTTGCCCTCTGCACTCCTGTTGCTGTGCTCTCCTCTTTGGCTCCGAAGCTTCCTGACCCCACCCAGTCTCTGCCAGTGAAGGGGCTTTCAAGTGTGTTGAAACTTTTCCTGCCTCACATCTCCCTCCCAGAGGTGCAGGTCCCATCCCTATTCTTTTGTCTCTGTTTTTTCTTTTTCTTTTGCCCTACGTATGTGAGGATTTTCTTGCCTTTTGGGAAATCTTAATTCTTCTGCCAGCATTCAGTAGGTTTTCCGTAGGAGTTGTTCCACATGTAGATGCATTTTTGATGTATTTGTGGGGAGGAAGGTGATCTCCACATCTTACTCCTCTGCCATCTTGTCCCTACCAATATGCATCTATTATGAGATCACCTAAATATTAAAGCAAATATTAACAGACATAAAGGGAGAAATTGATAATAATATTATAATATTAGGGGATTTTAATACCCTGTTTACATCAATGAACAGATCATCCAGACAGAAAATCAATAAGGAAACACTGGACTTATACAAGACAATAGAGCAGTTGGTCTTGAAAGACATCTACAGGACATTCCATGTAAGAGGAGAAGAATACACCATCTTTTCATGTGCACATAGAACGTTCTCCAGGATAGATCACATGGTAGACCACTAAATAAGTCTCAACAAATTTAAGAGTGTAGAAATTATAACAAGCATTTTGTTTTCTGACTACAGTAATATGAAACTAGAAATCAATTAAAATAAGAAAAATGTGAAAAACAAAAACACATGGAGAATACATGATATGCTACTAAAAAAAAAACAATGATTCAATGAAGAAATGAAAGAGGAAACCAGAAAATACCTTGATACAAATGAAGATAAAAATACAACTTTCCAAAATCTATGGGACACGGCAAAAGTAGTTCTAAGAGTGAAATTTATAGTGATACAGACCTACCTCAAGAAACAAACAAACAAAACCCTCAAATAAACAACCTAACCTACCATCTAAAGAAATTAGAAAAAGATGAACAAAGCCCAAAATCAGCAGAAGGAAAGAAATAATAAAGATGAGTGAGGAAATAAATTAGAGACAAAAAATAGAAAAGATCAATAAAACCAAGGGTTGTTTTGCAAAGGTAAACAAAGTTGATTAGTCTTTAGCCAGATTCATTAGGGAAAAAAAAATGGAGTACCCAAATTTACAGAATAAGAAGTGGATGAAGAGAAATTATAAGTACTATTACAGAGATACAAAAAATTATAAGAGAACATTATGAACAATTATATGCCAACAAATTAGACACCCTGGAATAAATGTAAAAATTTCTAGAAGCATACAATTTTCCAAACTGAATCAGGAAGAAAGATGCAATCTTAACAAAGCAATCAATAGTAGTGAAATTACATTTGTGATAAAAAATAAAATTTCCAGTAAGCAAAAGTCCAGGACTGGATGGCTTCACAGAGGAATGCTACCAAACTTATAAAGAAGAGATAATACCTATCCTTCTCAAAATATTCAAAAAATTTGAAGAAAATGGTATATTCCCAAATTTATTCTATGAAACCACAATTACTTTAATACCAAAACCAGACAAAGACAGTAAAAAGAAAAAAAAATTACAGGCTAGTAACTCTGATGTATATAGATGTAAAAATTCTTAACAAAATACTTGAAAACTGAATTTAACAATATATAAAAAGGATTATATATCAAGACCAAGTGTGATTTATTCCAGGGATGTAAGAATGTCTCAATATTGGTAAATCAATCAATATGATACACCACATAAACAAATCAGAGAATAAAAATCATGTGATTTGGCTTCCCTGGTGGTGCAGTGGTTGAGAGTCTGCCTGCCGATGCAGGGAACATGGGTTTGTGTCCCAGTCCAGGAGGATCCCACATGCTGTGGAGTGGCTGGACCTGTGAGCCATGGCCACTGGGCCTGCACATCCAGAACCTGCCCTCTGCAATGGGAGAGGCCACAATGGTGAGAGACCCGAATACTGAAAAAAAAAATCATGTGATTATCTCAATAGATGCAGAAAATAGATTTGACAAAATTCCACATCTGCTCATTATTAAAAAAAAAAACTGTTGGGCTTCCCCGGTGATACAGTGGTTGAGAGTCTGCCTGCCGATGAAAGGGATGTGGGTTCGTGCCCCGGTCTGGGAAGATCCCACATGCCACGGGGCGGATGGGCCCATGAGCCATGGCCGCTGGGCCTGTGCGTCCGAAGCCTGTGCTCCATGGGAGGAGAGGCCACAACAGTGAGAGGCCCACATACCGCAAAAAACAAACAAACAAAAACTGTCATCAAAGTCAGTGTTGAGAAAATATATCTCAACATAATAAAGACATTATGACAAACCCACAACTAACATCATACTGAATAATTAAAAGCTGAGAGTTTTTCCTCTAAAATCAGAAACAAGACAAGGAAAACCACTCTCACCACTTTCATTTAACATAGTATTGTAAATTCTAGCCACAGCAGTCAGACAAGAAAAATAAATAAATGCATCCAAATTAAAAGGGAAGAAGTAAAATTATCACTATTTGCAGGTGGCATGATAGTATATATAGATAACCTTAAAATTCTCCACCAAAAACTATTAGAACTAATAAGTGAATTCAGTAAATTTTATTTCAGGATACAAGAAGAGTATACAGAAAACTGTTGCTTTTCTATCAACTATCAGGAAGAAAAAGCAAGAAAACAATTCAAATTACAATTGCATGAAAAAGAATAAAATATCTAGGAATAAACTTAAGCAAGATATTGAAAGTGCTATACTCTGAAAATTATAAGACATTGATGAAGGAAATTGAAGATGATACAAAGAAATGAAAAGATATCCATGTTCAAGAATTTGAGAAAATATTATTTTTAGAATTTCAATACTACTCAAAGCAATCTACAGGTTTAATGCAATCCCTATTGAAATATCCATGACATTTTTCACAGAACTGGAAGAAATTATCCAATAGTTCACAGGAAACCAGAGAACCCTGAATAACCAAAGCAATCTTGAGAAAGAGGAACAAAGCTGGAGGTATCATTCTCTCAGACTTCAGAATATATTACAAAGCTAGAGTAATAAAAACGGTATGGCACTGACACAAAAGCAGACACATAGATCAATGATGCAGAATAGAGATCCCAGAAATAAACCCATGCACTATGATCAATTAATCTACTACAAGGAGGTCAGAATATACAATGTAGAGAAGACACTCTCTTCAATAAGTGATGCTGGGAAAACTAGGCAGCTACATGTAAAAGAATGAAATTAGAACATTTTCTCATATCATATACAAAAATAAACTCAAAATGGAGTAACCACCAAAATGTAACACTGAAAACCATAAAATTTCTAGAAGAAAACATAAGCAGAATGCTCTTGACACAAAATTATAGCAATATATTTTTTGGGGTCTGTCCCCTTATGCAAAGTAAACCAAAACAAAAATAAGGAAATGGGGCTTCCCTGGTGGTACAGTGGTTGAGAGTCTGCCTGCTGTTGCAGGGGACATGGGTTTGTGCCCCGGTCCAGGAGGATCTCACATGCTGTGGAGGGGCTGGGCCCATGAGCCATGGCCACTAAGCCTGTGCTCCGTAACGGGAGAGGCCACAACAGTGAGAGGCCTGCGTACTGCAAAAAATAAATAAATAATAATTAAAAAATAAAATAAATAAAATAAGGAAATGGAACCTTATTGGTAGAGCACTTATTTAAGGATAAAGGAAACTAGTAATCAATAGTGATTAGAAGCAATTATATAACATAGGATGTTAACACTCTAGCAGTAGCTCTTAAAAGGAATACTGTCATTCTTGTTTATTTCTTTTGTTACTTCAGCACAAATTTATGTGACATTTGGGAAAACTTGACTGGAGCTCTTTTATTCATGAAAAAACGTACCTTCTAAGAAGAATGAGACTATAAACAGGGGAAGTTTTACCTAAATTGTTTCAATACTTTTTAGAGATCTCTCTGAGACAAAAATGGGTTACAGGAGTACCAAGACATTGATCCTCTCAGCCCTCAGGATGGCACTACACAACCAGGCAGCCTAGTACCAGGCCCTGTGACCATGAACAGTCTGGTCTATTTTCCTCCAATAAGATGCTCAAATATCATCATTTTGTACATGTGCCACAAACATAAAGTTTGGGAATGCTGCTCTGAAGGACAAAACATGGTTAATTTGTACTTCTAAATATACTAGAAAATATTTTAAAATTTGACATTAATTAATATTTTTCCTTTTGTTTGAAATGCTAAGGTTTGACTCCAAAACATATAAATATGGGATGTAATAATCCTCTATTTTAAAAGGCACATTTCGTCTATTAAAATTATTGTTTATCTGTGGCAAGGTAATTTTCCTTACACGTATGTTTAGATAAGTCTCATAAACCAAGGGCTGCAACTGGCCAATATCATTATATTGTTGTTTGCTTTACTATTATTGTTTTAATTTTAAGCAATTATCTCAGTGACCTTTCACATCTCACAGTCTGATTTATTTTTAATATTAGCATTCATGTATGCATATATTTGCTATTCACAATTGCCTATGCATGAACACCTTACTAGAAACCAATTTTGTACAGGCCAGAAACATATCAAGTTTCATCACGATTGTGCCTCCTCAGAAACCATCATGAGCACAGATTCCTTAATATATGCTCAAGTCAATATCCACCTAGATAACCCACTCAGCACCTTTGTCTCATGATCACTTGTTTTTCAGTCACCTTTCACTTCATCTACTCACTTCCATAAATACACTCTGGAATTTGCAATAATTTAGAACAGCTCCATCTCTGAAAAGCAAACTTCAGCACCTCGTTTTCTGAACCAAAATTTTTTGACATTCTAGGTCAATTTATTTTATTCAAAAACATTTATTGATCACTTTCTATGTAAAAGGTTTTGTGCAAGACACTGTATATGGTGTGATTGAATAATAGCTACAACTGTCATAAATACTTTGAAAGGCAGATATGCTCACCACTGTACCACCAACTCCATATGTCATAAATGCTTTGAAACAAGTATGGGATATAACTAAATCAGGACAGTTACAGGATACAACTGAGTCCTGAGAGAACACATACTCAATAACTCTCTAGTCGATTCCTTCCTTTGTTCTTCCAAAGCCATTTCTTTATACAAGTCTCATCCATGCTTGCCTACTTGTTGCGTCACTCCCCAACTTGGTCTCCTGCCTTAAGTTATCTCATCCTCTTTTCCTTCACACTAATTCTAAAGTGATCTTTTACACATCCATAACATGATTCTGCCATTTTCATGCTGAAAATCTTTCAAAGGCTGCCTAGGTCTTCCAGGCTGAAGTCAGTTTCCTAAATTTTGCACATAAGGCACTTCATATTCTGACTAATGTCTGTTTCTGTGGTCTTGTCCCCTACCATACTCCACATGCAAGCTCTCCTCTCAGTATACTGTACATAGGTTACAGAAAGCATTTTAAATGCTTGATAACATCATGCTGTTGTATATGTTCATTTTACTGCTTATGGTGCCCTTCATCTATCCATTATATGTAACTCCTATCTGTTCTACTTTATTGAGATATTAACATATAAAATTGTATACATTTAAAGTGTACAACGAGATGTTTTGATATACATATACATTCTGAAATGAACACTGCTTTCCAGTTAATTATCATATCTATCATCTCTACATAGTTACCATTGTTTTTTTTTTTTTTGTGTGTGTGTGTGTGTGTGTGGTGAGAAGACTTGATTTAAGATCTATCCTTTTAGCATATGTCACCATGCTGTACATTAGAACTTCAGAACTTATACATCTTGCATAACTTAAGCTTTGTAGTCTTTGACCAAAATCATCTAATTTCCCTTTTCCCTCAGTCCCTGGCAAACACCACCCTACTTTCTGTTTCTATGAGTTTGACTATTTTAGATTTCACATATAAGTGGTATCATAGTATTTTTCTTTCTGTGTCCTGCTTATTCTGCTTAACATAATGTCTTCTGGCTGCATTTATGTTGTTACAAATTGCAGAATTTATTTCTTTTTTAAGGGTGAATAATATTTCACTGTTTGTGTGTATAAATATATCTTGGCTATTGTGAATATTGCTGCAATGAACGCTTATTTGTCCTTTAAAGTCCATCATAAGCATTGCAATCTCCAAGAATCCTTGATCACTTCCTCCAGTCAGTCTGATTTATATGCCCATTCTCTGTTTTCTTATAGCACCAGTGAATATTTCTATTATAGTACTTACTCTATTTTTTTTAATTATAGAATTCTACATTGTATTTTTTTATGTTCATGTCCATTTCTCTCTCTAAGTTATGATCTCCTTGAGGGCAAGGAATTTATCTTACTTGATATTATTACTTCAAGACCTCATACAGAGTAGGTGCTTAAGAAATGTTCATGGGAATGCAGAGAGATGGAGATGGAGAGATAAATAAAGTTGAGAGAGGGAGGGAGAGAGAGCTGAAAGGTAGGAAGAATGGAGATGAAGAAGGCAGGAAGGTAGACAGGAAAGCAGGTAAGAGGAAGGAGGGAAGGAAGGAAGGAAGGGAGGAAGGGAGGGAGGGAAGGAGGGAGGAGAAAGAAAATAACTACTGAGAAAGCACAGAAGCATAGAGGGTTTCTGCCCTGCTTGAAAAATGAAAGAGGAGAGTTCAAGGAGTATATTATGGAATACTTAAAAAAAAAAACCTTAAAGAGACAAAATAAACATTTTATTACTTGATCAGTCATCATTTAGGTGTATAAAACTTTAAGAAACTCTTATAAAGAAGTATGGCCATTGTTCATATCTGTCTACTTGTTCTTTGTAGTGACATTCTTTTACAAGTTTACCAAAGTTTCTGCAGTTCAAAAATCTTCATTTACTTATCAATGATCTTATAGAACATAATCACACTCCTCAGTTAGAACAGGCTTTAAGAAAACAGTATTATCCTTTCCTCATTGTGGGTAAATAGTAATTTAATGCAGTATGCTCTGCCGTTTTACATTTTCCAGAGCTTTCATTCATTCTTGCTTAGTAATTACAAATGGCTCATAAATAAACACTTGGCATGATTTCCAAAATGTTCTGTATTTACTTACAAGGCTGGTACTTCCATCACTGGATCACTTAAGTGGTTTTGAAAGGTTGTATAAAGGTTCATTTTACAAGGTATTTGAAGTTTTTAATCTTGCTTAAATACACAAAAGTAGGATGGATTAACGAACTGCTGCTTGGAGGCCAAGAGAAGATAGAGCTAAGTGCAATCAAGACAGAGTATATCAGAAACATGAAGTCAATTGGTCAAAAAATGGAAGACTGTCAACAAAAGTAACATGTTATGGACCCTCAAGACTTTATGTTTATGCTAAAGGAAGCCTAAAATAATCTGTGGTTTTTGATGCTTGATTTAGTTTTCCGCAGGCATAATTAACACCAGATTAAGTTTACTGCCACTAGAGTTTATTGCTGAGACTGACAACTGCTTGCTGTTTATCTCCTGTGCAGAAAGACTGGCAGCAATAATATAATGACATATTTAATAATATCGACAACACGATAATAATAACGATGTACAGAAATTTATGGGCTATTATAATAATTTTTAGAAAGTCAGTTTTCTAATGAACAAATTGTTCTCTGGAAACAACTAAGCCATCTCATGTTCCATCTGAGTGTGTCCACTTGTTTTGTTATAAAATGAAATTTTAAGCATCCCCTGTTTCAAGATGGGTCTCCTTTGCTTTAGCAAGACTGAATATAATGATGACTTCTTTGAATTTGCCACCAAGTGCCAGTAAACTCTTCTTTATGAAGAATATATAAGAAAAAATTAATTCATGGATATCTGTTCAGAATATGCAGTGAGTAAATGAATTGTGACACTCTCTTTGACACTTATTCTTTTAGGTTTCAGTTTTTCCAACACCAGAAGAGACTCCCTAATCCCACCTCTGGAGTTGTTGATACATATTACAATTCAAGGTCAAGTTGGAATCATGCTACTTATTTGCTTTTCTTTGGATCTTTAAATTCTGTGCAAGAGTTCACAGGGAAACAATAAAACAGAAGATGTTTGTTTATATACATGAACAAACTAGCAGATTTTCATCTCGTTCCCTGAATGCTCTCCCTTGACTTCAAAGAGAGCTTGATATGCATAGAAATATACAAGAGGGTAAAGCTGCATAAGAAGTCAATATAAAAGGTAAGGATATTTCATTAATAGAATAAGGTGTGATATACACCAGGAAAATATAGACATCTCTCAACATCACACCAAATTGAAAAATGAGGTTTGAATAACACAGTCTAAAAAAGAATTATTTCAAACTATGACTTATACACACATAGGCACAATCACTCTTTTCTTTCTGGCCCCTCTTGGCCTAGCCCTTTACAGTGTCCACAGTTTAACAACTCTTCAACGAACCACAATAAAAAAAGAGGGTAATTTCCCTTTACTATTATTTATTCAACTATTAAACTTTTTGCCTTAGATAATATGATCCATCCAAAGTTTTAAATTTTTCTGTTCCTTCCCAAATTCTTTTTTCTGAGAAATGTAAGAACATACATATTCCACTTCTTCAGACCTCTATACTTCAAATACCTCAAGACACAGCATGGTTGATCAAGAAAACCATGACTAGAAGAAATTTCTAAGATAATTTGACTTCTCATTCCCTCTCCATGGCATATATTGACTTATGCATAGATTTATATAAAATAAGTTCTTAAAGAATTTCAAAGTAAAAGATAATGGCTGCCTCACTGGTCTGTTCAGTATCTCAAAATGTCTCCCTGTGCTCCAAAATTCCTTTTGAGTTAAACTGCAGTAATGCATGGATGGTACTAAGTTTATTCTCACAAAAAAAATTTGGAACCATTGTGTTGGAATAGCAGTAAACAAGCATGGATGAATAGCTCTTTATAGGAACTGTGGAGCTGATCCTAACCCAACCCACTGCAGTATGTTACTAAGATGACCCCCCCCCCAAAAAAGAATCAATACACTTTTCACTGTATAATACCACTCTTTGGCATACATACCACCTCCTTTATTACTTTACTGCTGGGTACTAGTTTTCTTCCTTTTAAAAAATAGCTTTCCGGTAGAAAAGTAGACAGATCTTGTTTACAATTCAATGAAAGTTTACATGTGTGTGCAAGTGTGTAGTCACCCAGATAAGTCAGAAAATATTTCAAACACCCAAAGACTCCCTTGTACCTTCTCCTAATCAGTACCCCCAGGTAACCATTGTTCTGACATCAATAAAGATAGATTAAATTTTCTCAAAATTAATTTAATATGTATGAAGTCATAGAGTATATAGTCTTTGTGTCTGACTTCTTTTATTCATAATTATGTCTATGAAATTAATTTATATTGTTGCCTGTGTTATTAGTTTATTCTTTTTCATTATTTTCTGATTATGGTCTAAATCTATTGCTGTGGAGTTTATAAATCACTATATCATTTCAATGCATAAGGTATCTAATTAAAAAAGGAAAACTTGACTTCAGACTACTAATCATGCCCTGTTTGGCCCATCATATCTATGCTACTGTTATCACACAATTAAGAGAGTCTCAAAAAGGAAGTCTGTTTTATAAACATATCAGAAATATCTAACAGTTTTCTAATGTAAAGGAAAATACAATTTTGAAGTTGTCTCAATTGTGTAATAACCGTATATTGATATGGTGAGGTAAGCCAGGCATTACTGAAATTCTGATGTCGTATTTCCCATTTATCTATTAGATTCTTTTTTTTTTTTTTTAACATCTTTATTGGAGTATAATTGCTTTACAATGGTATGTTAGTTTCAGCTTCACAACAAAATGAATCAGTTATATATATACATATATTCCCATATCTCTTCCCGCTTGCGTCTCCCTCCCTCCCACCCTCCCTATCCCACCCCTCCAGGCGGTCACAAAGCACCGAGCTGATGTATTGAAATAATGTTATGATTTATGAACTCTGCCTTGGCATTCTTTCTCTGTTAATCTCATAATCAAGATGTTAGCATATAATATCCTATCTAAATTATTAAGAAGCATATTCTCAGTGGAAATTTTTGAGATACTTAAAATTTTAAATGGAAAGTACTAAACAAACTCAGAATGCTCCATAATTAATGATAGTTTCTGGATCTCTGTAGTAGAATCACCTGCAAATAATGACTAGCATATCTGGGGAAAACTTAACAGAGAAAGTAACATTCTCAAAGAAATAGTAATTTTCTAGTCTGGGGAGCAAAGGAAAAATATTGTAGTCAAATAGTATTGTCACACATACTGCAAAAGGTCTGAGCAGAGATAGAATTTGAGATCTGTATCAGATATGTACAAATAATTTGATATCAAGTCTAGTTCACAATCAATAAACTTTTTATTAATTTATGGAAGATATGAACTTTTTAAAGGCTTATATTTTATACATCTACTATAACTATTAAAGTTTCTGACACAGGCACAAATTAATCCTCAATAATTGTTGGTTGAATTGAATTACATACGAATTTTTCTATAATTTCTGTAAAAAAGCAAGTGACAAGTTGAATACTCTCTCAGGGGAAGAGCTACCATCCACGTGGACAGCTCAACAAAAATAATTTGTAATGGCAGTGACATTATTGTATAAAACAGATCTATGTCACTTTGTTAGAGATACTGTGTTCAATATATGTGTGTCCCATTAAGTTCTCAACTCAGCTTCACTCCAGGACTTTTGTTTTCTGATTCCCATGGAGCTACTTATGAATTCTCATCATAAACATTTTTTATGCCAAATAATGGTGTTAACTGAGAAAATTGACATTCTTGATTATGGTTAAAACTAAGGCCAAATACTTTATAAATCACTACATCATTTCAATACACCAGGAAATTATGCGGAAAATGGGAAATGTTTCATCAGAATTAAAATTATACTTGCTTAGCCTATCATATACACCACTTGAGACAGCCCCCAAAATACTATTGCTTTTCTAGTTAGAAAACTATTTCCTATTGTATCTGACAGTAAAACACAGTAATAAATAACATGATATTATTCAGGAAATAAACAACGTGCTATGGGAACACAGAGAAGGGAGTCACTATTCCAGCCCATTGGGTGTGGAAATTGGACAATGGTTGCTCCTTATTTCCTTCATTCACAACGTACTGGAGACTTTGCAGTTTTAATATTTCATCTTTTGCTTTAAATCATTTATAAGTTATTTTTCAAATACAATATTTTCTACAGGGAGCTTGTCCTGGAATCTCTGAGTAAGCTAAAACTGCTGGCCTTTAATGTCGTGGGGAAAATTAATATTATTTGTTGATTAGATGATATAAATTCTAACAACAATTCTCGAGGTATATTTGGTAGGATTTTGAGGAGTGTGATCTCTCAAAGGGACACTTCCCTAAGAATAATGTACCCTTAAAATCACGGAAACATATGGTGTAACTTTCTATGGTATATATACTGCTAATATTTCTAAGAAATGCATATTTCTGAATCATGCTTTTCCTGTTTTCTACTGTCCCTGTTATCAAAAATCTCTTGGATGATAGAAATGATATTTGAGTGTTCAATAAAAGACCTCTAGGATATTTCATTGAGCCACTATACCTGTAATTTTTTTTTTAATGTCAAGAGGTGCTATGGGAGAGCTTCTTGTTGACCTTTGCATATAAAGCAATTCTAACACATATCATCTAAGATATCATCCCAACTGCAATATTATGACAGATAAATGTGCTGTGAAATACCAATGACAAATCCCTGATTAAGTTTTTTGAACTTAATTTGAAACTTGGTACTTTGTTGTACTCTCAATAGTACAATTTTTTAAATATTCTAGTGTCAGAAAGTTTTTCCACATTTCCAGGAAGATTAGAGGCACATCTCACCTCAGTTAAGAATTCTCTATTTTCTTGCATCTAAGATAGACTCATTTTTAACATCTAATTTGTAAGAAGGAGGCTAACTGACATAAAACTATGTAAAATGCTTAAGAATAGACTTTTAACAGGCAAGATGTAGAAGTTAGGAAGCTTTAAGTTGCAAACTACTCAACTAAAACATGTTTAAAAATATAAGAATTTATTGGCTCACATGTATGGAGAGTCTAGTTATAGGGTAGACATATTGAGGGTCAGTGATATGTTCAAGGACCCAGTCTGTTCTTTTATGTCCCTCTTCATGTTCTGTAGCTCATTACTGGTCCAGGGCTGCATAATTTGTCATTCAGATCCAATAAGAGGAGTGGGGTAGAGAGAGAGAATTCCTTGCCCAAACTATGGAAGTCCTTATCTTTATGTTGATTGAATCCATACCTGGGGATGGGAATGGGATCTATCATATTTTAATCTCTTGGCAGCTAACAAATTAACTAATGAGCAAATGATGAAATATTAGGAAAACAAGTTTTATGTGCATAGTCTGTTCAAGTTCCAGTCACTTTCCAGCTTTCCTTTGAAATGGATCTCAGTGTTGTTGTCAGAAGGTTTTTTTTTTTTATTTGATGGAAATAAAGTAAAGGACAAGTAGACTTTTAAGGAAAGTCATTTTGTGGGACAATAACTACTGGGTGGACTCCTCTCATGTTTTTCTTCAATTCAAAAGGGAGATACTGATCAAAAACTTCAAGATACGGTACAGAATATATAAAGGAATAAAGGCAGTCCATTGGTATAGAAATAAGCTATGTTGACCTTTCTACAATATTTCGAATGTTACTAAAACAAAGTGACAGCAGCAAATCAACCAAGGAAGTGGAGGGCATGGCAAAGCAAAGAAAAAAGTTGAAGGTGGGGGTAGTGAGAGGGAAGAATATGAAACTCTTAAAATTTTTGGAATTGCTTAAACCTAAGACTAATCTTGCTACTGATATACTCCTCAACTAGAATGAATATTAGCAAACAAAATTTTCATGTATGTTCTAGAAGAACAGCAAAGACCTAGAAATAGAAGGATTAGGTAAGAATAAAGCACTTATGCAATAATTTTATATTAAAACAAGGTATAGGCTTGGGGAAAAATCAGTAGGTAAAACATTCCTTGTTGCATAAACAAGAATATGCGAGAATGGAGTTATCCAATTGCCAACATATTATTAGATGTTTACTCATATGTTACAACAATTTATACTCTGTTTTCTTGAACATAGATATTCACATATTGATGTGGACAACAAAATGTGCCAAGAAATTGTGGTTATCATTCTACCTCAATAAAACAGCCTAATAACAAAACCAGAATTGTTTATAAGAATAGACTCACCTCCAATTCATTACAACATTTTATTTGCTATTTCTCATCCAGTATTTTTATGACACATTTTAATATTTCATAACATGAAAAGAAATAAAAATTTCAAATATTGAATATCAGTTCTTGCTGTACAAAAAGGAGAAAGCTAATTTTCCTTGCCTCTTTTCCCTTTCATAAGGCCCACTCTTCTGATTTTGATAGCTTATCCATATATCTTTCCTAGCAGTTCAAAGTAGCCTATAGATTGTGAATTTACAAACATAGAATCACAAAATATTAGGGCTAGAAGGGACCTTGCAGATTATTTATTTCAATATCCTTATTTTATTAATAAACAAATTGAAGACTGGGGAGGTAAAATGATGTACCCAAGGTCTACCCAGATAATTAGCTATCAGAGACTTCCCAAAACTTTTGCAACAATTCTGGGAGCAGGAAAACCCTGCTTGAGAGGAAAATATAAATCAAAGTCAGCTGAAGCTATGAGAAGAATTTGGTCTATGGTCTCTCTTTTAAGTGCTTCTTAGAACATAGTAAGCAGTAAAAAATAGTTATTAAATAAATGAATGGATTTCCAAGTTTCTTTCTGATTTTGGATTTTCTACCTGCTGAAACAGCAGAATGACAAATTCTTAAATGGAAATAAGATATCCTGGTTTTGTTGAGACTTGATTCTTGACTAACCCCATGTTTCCAGTTCGTTTTGGCTTTAGGTGTCTTCAGATCAGTTGGCTTCATTGAGACTCCTGTTTCCTACCTGTAAGACAGGTCCCTGGAGAATACACACACACACACACACACACACACACACACACACACACACACACACACACACACCCTCTATCTAAATTATCAAGAGATTTATAGCTAAAGTCCAGGTCACCTTATTCTTAATCCAGTGTTGTTTCTATTCCTATACATTATCACACACTTGGTGACTACTGAGATGCATTTTAAATCCAGAAATTCAGTAGGAACGACTACTTTATTTATGCAGACAAGAAGGACTAAGACACCAAATAGCTAAGGAAACTAAGCAAAACAAGTTGAAATTGACATGATCAATTTTTAAATTTCACCTTCTAATGCTTTGGCTACACTTTTAGTACACAATAGCATTTTATATTTAGTCTATTGGTATAGCTCCTCTGTTACTATGTCATCTAATTAGAGCTACCTTTTAATTACACTGTTTTTCATAATGTTGATTATACCACTGAATCATTACAACAATCCTGAAAAGTCAGGAAAATATTGAATTTCAAAAATGGAAAATTAAGATTTATACAATATTACTTATTTATCTAGGGACAGAAATAAATTAGAGACTTCCTGTCTGTTGAAACCCATGCTATTTCTGTTGCATTTAAATTAAAAAACCTCACTAAGTTTCTATTAAGTATTTTTCACTGTATTACAAAGTGATTAAAATAATTCTTGTTTATATAACATGCTTTCTAGTTATACTTTATTACATTTCATGAAAAATTACATGCTATAATAAAATTTAGGCATTTGGAAGTTCATGATATCCACATGAAAATTAATTGTGAATGGTAGGGGTCATTTTTATCTGCTGTAAAAAAAATACTTAAAAATGTGAAAGTGGCTTTGGAATTGAGTAATAAATAGAGGCTGAAAAAAATGTGAGGAATAAGGTGAAAAAAAGCTTAGATTTCTTTGAATATACTGTTAATATAAATATAGCTGTTAAAGATACTAGTGGGAAGGAAGACCTGTACTTAGAAAACTGTAAGACACTAATGAGATAAGGAGAAGATGATACAAACAAATGGAGAGATATACCATGTTCTTGGATTGGAAGAATGATTATTGTTAAATTGACCATAATACACAAGGCAATCTACAGATTCAATGTAATCCCTATCACAGTACCAATGACATTTTTCACAAAACTAGAACAAATAATTTTGTGTGTGTGGAGATTTTTTAATTTTTTTAAAAAATAAAAAAAATATTGCAATTTAGTTGATTTGCAATGTTGTGTTAGCTTCAGGTGTATAGCAAAGTGATTCAGTTCTATGTAAATAATATGTACATATATATTACATACACAGGTATATTCTTTTTTACATTGTCTTCCATTTTAGATTATTATAAGATATTGAGTATACAATAGTTCCTTGTTGGTTTTGTATTTTATGTAGAGTAGTGTGATATTTTAATCCCAAACTCCTAATTTATCCTTTCCCCCCTTTTCCCTTTGGTAAACATCACTTTGTTTTCTATGTGTGTGAGTCTATTTCTGTTTTGTAAATAAGTTTATTTGTATCATTTATTGTAGATTCCAAATATAAGTGGTATGACACGATATTTGTCTTTCTCTGTCTGGCCTACTTCACTAGTATGATCATTTCTATGTCCATTCATGTTGCTGCAAATGGCATTATTTCATTTGTTTTATGGCTGGGTAATATTCCATTGTCTATATATACCAAGAACAAATAATTTAAAAATCTGTATGGAAACACAAAAGACCTCAAATAGCCAAAACAACCTTGAGAAAGAAGAACAGAGCTCCCTGAATTCAGACTACACTACAAAGCTAGAGTAATCAAAACAATATGTACTGGAACAAAAACAGACACATAGATCAATGAAATAGGATAGAGAGCCCAGAAATAAACCTGCAAACTTATGATAAATTGATTTACTACAAAGGAGGCAAGAATACACAATGGAGAAAAGACAGTCTCTAATAAGTGGTGCTGGGAATACAGGAGAGCTACATGTAAAAGAATAAAAATAGAACATTTTTTAGCATCATATACAAAAATAAACTCAAAATGGAATAAAGAACTAATTGTAAGTCCAGATACTATGAAACTCCTAGAGGAAAACGTAGGCAGAACACACTTTGACATAAAAGGCAGCAATATTTTTTTGAATCCATTGCCTAAAGTAAAGAAAATAAAAGCAAAAATAAACAAATAAGACCTAATTAAACTTAAAAGCTTTTGCACAGCAAAGGAAACCATCAACAAGATAAAAAGACAACCTACTGCTAATCAATAAATTAGGTAAAGTTGCAGTATACAAAATTAATACACAGAAATCTCTGGCATTCCTACACACTAATGATAAAAAATCTGAAAGTGAAATCAAGAAAACACTCCCATTTACCATTGCAACAAAAAGAATAAAATACCTAGGAATAAACCTACCTAAGGAGACAAAAGACCTGTATGCAGAAAATTATAAGACACTGATGAAAGAAATTAAAGATGATACAAATAGATGGAGAGATATACCACGTTCTTGGATTGGAAGAATCAACATTGTGAAAATGATTCTACTACCCAAAGCAACCTACAGATTCAATGCAATCCCTATCAAACTACCACTGGCATTTTTCACAGAAGTAGAACACAAAATTTCACAATTTGTATGGAAATACAAAAGACCCCAAATAGCCAAAGCAATCTTGAGAACACAAAATGGAGCTGGAGGAATCAGGCTCCCTGACTTCAGACTATACTACAAAGCTACAGTAATCAACACAGTATGGTACTGGCACAAAAACAGAAAGATAGAACAATGGAACAGGATAGAAAGCCCAGATATAAACCTACGCAAATATGGTCACTTTATCTTTGATAAAGGAGGCAGGAATGTACAGTGGAGAAAGGACAGCCTCTTCAGTAAGTGGTGCTGTGAAAAATGGACAGGTACATGTAAAAGTATGAGATTAGACCACTCCCTAACACCATACACAAAAATAAGCTCAAAATGGATTAAAGACCTAAATGTAAGGCCAGAAACTATCAAACTCTTAGAGGAAAACATAGGCAGAACACTCTATGACATAAATCACAGCAAGATCCTTTTTGACCCACCTCTGAGAGAAATGGAAATAAAAACAAAAATAAACATATGGGACCTATTGAAACTTCAAAGCTTTTGCACAGCAAAGGAAACCATAAACAAGACCAAAAGACAACCCTCAGAATGGGAGAAAATATTTGCAAATGAATCAACTGACAAAGGATTAATTTCCAAAATTTACAAGCAGCTCATGCAGCTCAATAACAAAAAAACAAACAACCCAACCAAAAACTGGGCAGAAGCCCTAAATAGACATTTCTCCAAAGAAGAGATACAGACTGCCAACAAACACATGAAAGAATGCTCAACATCATTAATCATTAGAGAAATGCAAATCAAAACTACAATGAGATATCATCTCACACCAGTGAGAATGGCCATCATCAAAAAATCTAGAAGCAGTAAATGCTAGAGAGGGTGTGGAGAAAAGGGAACACTCTTGCACTGCTGGTGGGAATGTGAATTGGTACAGCCACTATGGAGAACAGTATGGAGGTTCCTTAAAAAACTAGAAATAGAACTACCATATGACCCAGCAATCCTACTACTGGGCATATACCCTGAGAAAACCATAATTCAAAAATAGTCATGCACCAAAGTGTTCACTGTAGCTCTATTTACAATAGCCCGGAGATAGAAACAACCTAAGTGCCCATCATTGGATGAATGGATAAAGAAGATGTGGCACATATATACAATGGAATATTACTCAGCCATAAAAATAAATGAAACTGAGCTATTTTTAATGAGGTGGATAGACCTAGAGTCTGTCATACAGAGTGAAGTAAGTCAGAAAGAGAAAGACAAATACCGTATGCTAACACATATATATATATATGGAATTTAAGAAAAAAATGTCATGGAGAACCTAGGGGTAAGACATGAATAAAGACACAGACCTACTAGAGAATGGACTTGAGGATATGGGGAGGGGTAAGGGTAAGCTGTGACAAAGCGAGAGAGAGGCATTGACATATATACACTACCGAACGTAAGGTAGATAGCTAGTGGGAAGCAGCCGCATAGCACAGGGAGATCAGCTCGGTGCTTTGTGACCGCCTGGAGGGGTGGGATAGGGAGGGTGGGAGGGAGGGAGACGCAAGAGGGAAGAGATATGGGAACTTAGGTATATGTATAACTGGTTCACTTTGTTATTAAGCAGAAACCATTTACACCATTGTAAAGCAATTATACCCCAATAAAGTTGTTAAAAAAAAAGACAACCTACTGAATAGGAGAAAATATTTGCAAATGATATGACTGATAAGAAAACATACCTAAACAGCTCATACACACCCAATTAAGAAAGGGACAGAAGAACTGAATAGACATTTTTTCCAAAGAGGAAATGCAGATGGCTGACAGACACATGAAAAGATGTGGATGATTCCAGCCCTGGGTATATATCCAAAAAAACCAAAAACACTAATTCGAAAAGATACATGCAGCCCAATGTTCATAGCAGCATTATTTATACTTGCCAAGACTTGGAAGCAAAATAAATGTCTACCAACAGATGAATGGATAAAGAAGATGTTATATATATATAATATATATATATATATAACATACTATAAATATTATATATATATACATAATATATGTATACATAAATGTTATATATATATATACACACACACACACACAAACAGCAGAATACTACTCAGCCATAAAAAAGAAAAACATTTGGGCATTTGTAGCAACATGGATGGACTTGGAGGGCTTCATGCTAAGTGAAATAAGTCAGACAGCGAAAGACAAATATTGTATGTTTTCACTGTATGTCATCACTCATATGTGGAATCTAAAAAATAAAACAAATGAATGTATATAACAAAACGGCAACAGACTCACAGATATAGAGAACAAACTATTGGTTACCAGTGGGAGAGTGAGGGGAGGGGCAGTATAGTTGTGGGGGAGTGAGGGGTAAAAACTATTGTGTATAAGGTAGGCTACAAGGATGTATTGTACAACAGAGGGAATATAGCAAATATTCTGTAATAACTGTAAATGGAGTGTAGCATTTAAAATTATATAAAAAAATAAAAAAATAGAAAAAGAAGGAAAGGAAGAACATGGTAGAAAGAGGTCTATATCATCTTAGAAACACCTATGCAGTCATAAACATACAATTGGTAGAAATATGAACATTAAAGATGCTGCTGCTAAGTTCTCAGAAGGAAGTGTGAAGAGCATGGTAGATAAATTGCTACACTGATGGCTTTTAAAGGCAGAAGAAGGGGACACAAGCCATGTAAACTAAGTGGCCTCTACATCAGGAAAAGTAAAGGAGACCAATCCTCCCCTAGAAACTCCATAAGGAATAATTCCCTGAGGACACAGTTTATATTTCTGATATCCAGAAAAGTAAAAAAATATATAAATTTGTTGTTCTTAAAGGCACTTATTTTGTGGCAATATGTTGCAGCAGAAATGGGAAATAAATACAGATTTGGGGAATACCTATCTATTTGATCTCTTTTCTAAAGATTTTGTCATTTGATTTGCCACCTGAATTTTATCTAGAGCAAACTGATTAGGTCACTTAAACTCAGCGTTCTTCTAAATACTCTAGAGGAAGTTCTTGTTAAAGTGCAAATTCTGATTTATTGGGTCTGGGGTTGGGCCTGAAATTATGCATTTCTAACAAATTCCTAGGTGATGCCAACACTGCTGCTCCTTAGATAATACTTTGAGTAGCAAGATGCTAGAGTAAATCATTAATCACAGACTTCTTCAGTGTTGACATAGTAATTTTAGTTACATTATGATTTGTCCTTTATTCCTATAGTCACTGAAGTGAGTCATTTAAAATAGCAGAGGCTGAAATTAAAGCAGGGATTTTCCCTTATGCAGGAGGAATGGAAATATTTATCTTTATTTTTCCCATCTTAATCTTCTTCCCATGAGCTGTCACATAAATCTAGAAGTGAAGCCTACTCATACTTGGTTTTCTTGTATAAAACGAGATCTTGGGGGTCATAGCCAGTTGATAAAATGTCTATATATCCTAATGCAATGGAATATTTTCACAACTGGTTATTCTGCTTCAAAAGAAGCTCAGGCCTCAGTATGGGAACACAGTCAGTGATATGTGAATGCCAGTTAAATGGGGAGACAGATAGATCTATGTGACATAACTCTGCTGCTTATTACTTCTCAGACAAGCCCCTTATCTCTGATAAGCTTCAGTATCTCCATCTATAAAATAAGAGAGTTGGACTCTGTGTTCTCTAAAGGCTGTTACTAGTTTAAGGGGCCAAAGTAGCAATGTATCTGAGATGGAGTGGCTGTCAATATTTTAGAGTTTATATAAAAAGGTGACTAAAAGTCTGACTATGTGGCTTTCTTTTAAAGGAGAATATCCTACCAACATTGGCAGTGGCCTGCTTTTTCCTCTGGGTAAAATGTTCATAAGATCATCTGTCACTACTAAACAATGCTTGACTCTGTTAAACACAACTACTCCAACACACACACACACACACACACACACACACACACACACATACACATACACATACACACACATACACACCCCTCAGCCTCAAAGAGTATAAATAAAGCTACTTAAAATAAAATCTCCAAAGTAAACTAAGATTGCCATTTCCTTAAATCCATAAACTTTCTCCATTAAGTTAATCAACATTTTATTGACAAAAGAAAATATATTTCCCAATTAAATGTGAGCTCAATTTCTCCTGTTGAAATTGTGCACTGCTCGCCAAAGAGCCATTTTTGAGCTTTACTCTGGATGAAGTTGTGAACAGTTTTGAATTCTGATAAGAAACGGTTCTAATTGCAACTTTCAGAGATATGCCACAGGCTTTCTTCTATGAAAAGGTTACTGTAAATTGAGCAGCAAGAATTCTGATTTTAGTTTGACAATTGCTTAGCCAGTTAAGACCAAATATCGAAGTAAATTTTGCATGCAAAGCCTATGTTAGTTGTTGTGCAGAAAGATCAAGGAAACAAATTTAATTCTCAACTTTTAATAGCTTAAAATCACATAAAATATGAAAGTGACTTAGTAGCAGTTACCAAGTAGCATGTAAATAAGTGTTAAGAAAATATACAATTGGAATCCCCATGTACCAACATGTCCCAGAACAAAGGTATGATCAGAGTAAACTCAAGTTAAGGAATGTTCTTCCTTTTGTAAAGCTAAGTTTATTGAGTGCCTACTATGTCATAGGCACTGTGCAAAGCACATATATGCATTATCACATTTAACTCTCACTAAAAACTTATGAGGTCAGTATTATTATTAATCTCATTTTAAAGATGAGGCAACTGAAGCATGGATAATTAACTGGCCCAGGGTCATGCAGCTAGAAAATGGCAGATCAGGGACTAGAACACAAGTCTCCTTGACTTCAAAACATGTTGTTTTAACCACAGTTTATTGGCACAGTGTACTGATACAAATCAGAGTAAGGAAATTCTGGTAGACATTTTACACACCAAAAAAACAGGTTTATCATTATTATCTTAGAATATTAGGACCTGATGACTTAGGAGTTAAAAGGTGCCTCTTGTATTACAGAGGAGGAAACTGAAGTTTAGAGAGAGAAATGACTTGCTCAAAATCATAATAGTAGTAACTGGCAAAATTATTATTAGAACTCAGGTTTTCTGACTCCTAGTAACTGTTTACACCACTACACTAATAAAACCTTTGCCCAATATAATTTTTATATACAATGTTTTTGTCTAAGATAGTCT
This sequence comes from Orcinus orca, assembly GCF_937001465.1. Classification (NCBI taxonomy): domain Eukaryota; kingdom Metazoa; phylum Chordata; class Mammalia; order Artiodactyla; family Delphinidae; genus Orcinus; species Orcinus orca. Next base: position 68,385,122 of record NC_064580.1, read on the forward strand.
AAGCTCTGTTATACCAGTTACATGCCAGGAAATGCATACAATTCAGCATATTACTTCCACCACCCTTATTTACTCTTAAAATGAAAGGCAAGTTTTCTTATGGTGACTCAAATCATGGAATATACAAAATAAAAGTCATTTGAACTTGTGACTGAAGGCAATTAGAAGTAACCAAGTCAACCGTTATACTTTCCTCTGAGTACCATGAATGCTAACCTGCTTTGCAATTGGTTCTCCTTATTGTCTCAGTTGTTTCTTCAAAAACATGTAGTGCATGGCTATGATGGTTTATGAATGCTGTGAAAAAAGTTTCTATCTCCTAAAAATCTGTAATGAGAAGGTTGTCACTGAATCTGACAACAGGCTACCAAATGAGAAAGAGAACTCACATAATAGTCCTAGTTATTTTTAGCCAAATATTACAAGAGAATTTACTTCAGTACTCTTAGTAACATCTACTGCTGCCCACTTCCTCATTTCTTGAGTATACAAGATATGACAGGACAACAGTTGAAAGGGATGTAATTAGAAAAACAGTTCTTTTGGTGTATGCTTGATTTGCTGTGTAAGATAGCATTTGTGTTAAAACATGACCTTAAAATGAAATCTGGGAGCTAAGAGAAGCTGGAAAAGGCAAGAAATGGTTTCTTCTCTAGAGCTTCCAGTGTAATATGGCCCAGCTAACTCCTTGATTCTGTCCAAAGATGCTCATCTCAGACTTCATTTGCAAGAATAGTGCACAAAACACCCATATATCCTTTACCAAAATTCACTAATTTTTAACATTTTTCTTTGGTTTTTATTTATTTTATCTCACACTACATACATTTACACACATACACATATGCACACAATATATTTTTTCTGAGACCTTTGAGGGAAAGTTACATACGTCATGCCTTTTAGCTACCACTTACTTCAGTGTACATTTGTGGACAAGTAGTACATTGTCTTATGTTACCACAGGACAGTTATTAACTTTAAGAAAATTAACACTGATGACAAACCTTTATCTAATCTGTCACCCTTATTCCAATTTTGTATTTGACCAAATAATTTTCTTTATAGAGATATATTTTCCTTAAATCCAGGATCAGGTATTAGTACACTGTATTTTGGGGTGCCTTCATCATCTTTGCCACTTTCCTCAGAATGTCTTTCATTCTTTTCATCAATTTCATTTCAAAGCATCCTGTTCAGATATGAGTACATTTTTCCAAGGGTGGTCTGATCAGTACAAAAGAGAGGAGACTATTTTAAATAGAGCTGCAATGAACATGTGGGACATGACTCTTTTTGAATTATGGTTTTCTCAGGGAATATGCCCAGTGGTGGAACTGCTGGGTCATATGGTAATCTATTTTTAGTTTTTTCTATTTTCAATAGTCAGGACATGGAAGCAACCTAAGTGTCCATCAACAGATGAATGGATAAAGAAGATGTGGCACATATATACAGTGGAATATTACTCAGCCATAAAAAGAAACGAAATTGAGTTTTTTGTAGTGAGGTGGATGCACTTAGAGTCTGTCATACAGAGTGAAGTAAGTCAGAAAGAGAAAAACAAATACTGTATGCTAGCACATATATATAGAATCTAAAAAAAAAAGGTTCTGAAGAACCTAGGGGCAGGAAAGGAATAAAGATGCAGATGTAGAGAATGGACTTGAGAACACAGGGAGGAGGAAGGGTAAGCTGGGACAAAGTGAGAAAGTGGCATGGACATATATACACTACCAAATGTAAAATAGATAGCTAGTGGGAAGGAGCCACATAGCACAGGGAGATCAGCTAGGTGCTTTGTGACCATCTAGAGGGGTGGGATAGGGAGGGTGTGAGGGAAACACAAGAGGGAGAAGATATGGGGATATATGTATATATATAGCTGATTCACTTTGTTATAAAGCAGAAACTAACACACCATTGTAAAGCAATTATACTCCAATAAAGATGTTAAAAAAAGAGAGAGGGGATCTCTTACCTTCATTATCCTATATCCTATGTATATTTTTTAAAACAGCTCCATCAAGATACAATTTTCAAACCATAAATTTCACCATTTAAAGTGTACTATTTAATGTTTTTAGTATATTTACAGAGTTGTGCAACTACCACCACTATCTAGTTTTAAACATTTTCATCACCCTGAAAAGAAATTCAATATCCATTAGTGTTACTCACTTCCCCTACAACACCTCAGCCCTAGGCAACCACTAATCTACTTTCTGTTTCTATGGATTTGCCTATTCTGACCATTTTATGTAAATCGTTTAATATAATATGTAGTCTTTCACAATTGACTTTTACTTAGCATAATGTTTTCAAGGTTCATTCATGTTGTAGCATGTATCAATACTTCATTTCTTTTTACTGCCAAATGATATTATGCTGTAGGAATATACCACATTTTATGTATTCATTCTTCAGTCAATGGACATTTGGATTTTTCCTACTTTTTAGCTATGTATAATGCTGCTTTTACAATCATTTAAAAGCATGTTTTCAATTCTTTTGAATATGTGCTTAAGAATAGAATTACTAGGTCATATGATAACTCTATGTTTAACATTTTGAAGAGTTGCCAAACTGTTTTCTAAATTCATTATTTAGGACTTCGTATTTCATTAGGTTGTTGATGTTTGTAATTATATGTTTGATTCTAGAAATGTAATTACAGTGACATTAGCAAGTTTGTACAGATATTTGGATAATTCAGAATTCTTTCTATAGTTTTCTGATTGGATGCTTTTAGTCTGTAGCTATAAAATGATTACATTAGGACATATGGAATATTATTAGCAGTTGTATAAAATATTGTATATTAAATTTTGTTTGGAAGCTATTTTAATGGTCAAACTTCTCAGTTATCTCAGAGCTTTTAAGATGTTCTGATGAATGGCTTCACAGGACTGTTTGCTTTTCTGTTATGAATGTTTTGACAGGACCCAGAAGAAAGGCAGTTCTTGAGAATTTTCCAATATGATTCTAAAGCCAAAGTGACGGAAATCCCATTTCAAAGACTGTTTTCTGAAGCTTCCTAAACAAATTATAGTCTCCAGAGGTGAGTCTCCTTCTGATTAGTTGAATGTAAACAACTAGTCTTGGAGATAGAATTGCTGACATTCCTTCCTCCCAGCCACCTACCAAGAGCTAACAACAAACTTTAACAAAGCAAGAAACAAGGAGAGCTCTGTAGGTCTCCTTGTGTAAAAGGTGATCAGTGCTACATCTCTGCTTATTTCTTGGTCTTCACGCGTTTTTGTGTAGTCACTATAATCTTCCTCTTTTATAATCATGATATGAATCATTCTTCAAAATTCATCATAGTCTCATTTTTATGCATCATTTTCCTTTTGATAGTTCTGTCGTGATGTCATATATTTTTAACCATATAATCTTGCTTTTCAATATTTGTCTTGTATTGTCTTCTAAAAAATCATAGACCTTCTGAAAGCAAAAAACACCCCATTCCTCTTTTGTGTTTCTTAGAGTGTCTCCAACATGTCTATTAGGAGTTTAATAAATATATATTTACTGAATGATTTATCTTCACCATTTCAAAAATATTTAGTTATTCTAGCCAGAAAGACAGCTTTATCTATTTTGCAAAGTGGAGAATTCCCTGGTGGTCCAGTAGTTAAGACTCCATGGGTTCTCACTGTGGAGGGACCAGGTTCAATCTCTGGTTGGGGAACAACTAAGATCCTAGAAGCCAAATGGTACAGCCAAAAAATAAAAAAAAGTGAATTGGTTTTGAGTGGGTAAGTTCTAATGATGTTAGAGGATGTCTTATGTGGTACAAAAAATGTCTCAAATTAGAAGGGTAAAGTCTACTCCCATAATTATCATTATAGTAGAGTGATGACAAACAAGGAATTGGAATCAAATAAACCTGAGTTTGAATCCCTGTTTCACACCTAAGTAGCTGTTTATCTCAGGACCATCAATCATCTTTAGGTATCAGTTTCTTCATTTATAAAATATAGAACATAATAAAATTTAACCACTGTATCTCACAAAGTCATTGTGAGAATTAAATATGATTCTGTATGAAAAAATCCTTTGAAAATTATACATGGTAATGCAGACTATTTAATTTACACCAAACCATCTGCTGAAAACAGCTGAAAATGCTAAACAAAATACAGGCAGTCTTTACATTGCACGGTGGTGTGGGACCATAAAAGTGGCCATGCAAGCTGAAACGATGCAAAACAATCTTAATAATCAATAGGAAAAATATGATTCTTCTGCGACTTTAAACATTTTTTGTCAAAGCATTAAAAACTTTCTTACTTTTGGTTACAAATAAATAGGAAAACAAAAAAATAGTAAAACTAATATTTATGTAGTGCACTGTGTTTTAAATAGTGTAAAATTAAAGTGGTTTTTTTTTTGTAAAAATGTTTTTAGAATGGTCTGAACAGTTTTCACCTTCTTCTAGATATATAATTTTTGTCTTGGAGAATTCTCACACTCATTTCTAAGTGTGAATCAGCTTCCAATATTTTATCTTTTGTACATTCAGTGTTGAGAAATATCTCCCAGAGTTTCTTTAATATGAAATATTTGCCAGCATTACTTTCTCTGGGATATCTTCATCTTTTTTATCACAGTAACTTTCCTCATTTATGTATATAAGTTTGCCTTTGCTAAGTTTCTCTGGCTCTAGACTTTCTCAGTGCTGGCAATGTCAATATTCCCACAGTCAGCTATTTCTTCTATAACTCTATTTACATTTGGTTTAAATTTTACTTGCAGTGGTATCACTTTTTGTTCCTTTGCTGCACTTTGATCTTTGTTGGCCAGTTCTCCCTTTAAATTATCCATTGTTGTATACCACTATATGAGTTATCTCTGAGAGACAAGGAGGCAGCATAACTTAATGCTTTTCTGTCTGTGCATAAACTGAATAACACATGAAAAGTGACCAGTTGCTGATGGACTTTTAAAAGCCATATGATTGGTCATTGATCATGACATGAATCTGTTTTTTATGTAATGATTTGTGGACTGAAACACTAACAGTAAAATTTCTACTTTAAGCAAGTACTCACATTTAATAAACTATGGTAACTGAAATATAAACAATGTTGTTGTTGGACTGGTACTGTTTAACTAAACTTTGGTAATTGAAACTCTTAAATATAAGAAACACACAAAGAGAGGAGTGTCTTCATTTAAAACATCATATTCCTAAATGGATCAACACACAGGATCAAAACTACTGGGCCAAGATATATGAAAAGAGAGTCCAGAGAAATCAGCCTGGCACTTGATGCTCCTTCTGCTGATCCTGGTGAGGCATCTTAAAGGCTGAGTAGAGCTTTAGACAACCTCACAGGACCAGTGAGACAAAACTTAGAACACAGGTTTTGCCAGGGCTGCAGTCACTAGTAAATCACCCTTCAATTAGTATTGGGAGCCTGAAGAATGGCACCCAAGAAGCAAGGACAAACCTGAAGTAATCCAGAACTCACATGGACTGTTGCCTAGCTTAACATTATTTTGATGGCCCAGAAAATCTCAAGTTCTGAAATCTGAAGTTGATACTAGATTGTTAGTTCTGAGTTACTAGAGGAAAGCATATATGTCTACCCTAAAGATGAGCATCAACACAGACACCAGGCACTAGGAACAGACCCACAGGTACACCAGATAGTAGAATTACCAGACAATTTCCATATTCATGGAGATAAAATTTAAAATTTTAGTAAGGAACTAGAAAGTATTAAAATGACTTTGCAGATTTGGAAAAAAAATCTGGAAATTCTAGAACTGAAAATTATATTAAGCAAATAAAAAAACTCAAAGAATAGCTTAAATAGTAGCTAACTAAGGAGTAATTTAGTCAAGAAGGAATAAAAAGTAGGAGTGACATCAGCAAAAATGGAGGTGTAAGGTGAATTCCAAAAATTCACCACTCCTCAAAAGCAATAATAAGGGGTAAATTGTCAGAATCAACATTTTCAGAACTCTGGAATTAACCAAAGACTTGCAGCAACCTGTGGAACATTTAGTAAAAGAAAAAATGTGTATGAATCTCAATAAGAACAGTGAGTTCTGTGGTATTCAAATTTGTTCTAACCCCATCCCACAGTTACCAGCACAGTGGTAGCCTTGAAAAAAAATCAGCTCACATTCCCAGTATTGAAGAGATCAAAATGGAGCTGGAACTTTTCTAACGCATACTTCTCAAAGAATAGCCATTATTTGACCTATCTGGTGGTTCCCTGGAAGACCCTCTCAAGAGGCTTTTTAATATTTGATCTCGCTCTAATTCTTCCAGTGATCCAGTACTAAAAGCTCTTTTGTAGGGGCATTTACTGAACATTTTAACATCACAGCTGCCTAAAGTTTTGGAAAAAGGCAAGCAATAGACACATCAAAAAGTTAATAGGAAAAGCTCAGGATGAGATGTCTGTGACATTTTGGAAAACGCCAAAATAGTCTTGAGGGTTTACATGAATGTAAAGTTTACATGAATGTGTAATGCTGTGTGCATGCTCCAGAAAAATCTGAGAAGGCCCTAATCTCTCAATTCTGGCTGACCTTGAAGCTCTATGCAGCAGGAAGTAAAGGTTAAGGCAGAATTGGGAACCGCCCAGAAGAATGTTGAATGCACGTCCTAGCAAGCACACAGAGCCCATTAACAAAGACTGGAGGATTTACTGGTTCCGGACATTTAGAGAAATATCTTACCAATCATTAGTTTACCACAAAGCTAAGAGAATAGAGACTTTGTTGCCAAACATGACATAGAACACATATCTTACATGATTAGTTCAGAAAAATCACTAAACAAACAAAAAATTACAACAAAAGAGCAACAGTAACAAACCTGGAGGGAGAGGGAGAATCTGATTTTCAGAGTTACTACATATATTAACTGACACATATAGTTTAAAATAATATGAGATATACAAAGAAATAAGATAGCATGACCCACATATAGGGAAAAGTAATCAATAAAACATATCCCTGAGAAAGCCCAGACATTGGATGTACTAGAAAAAAGACGTTAAATCAATTAAGTTAAGTATTTTCAAAGGGGTAAAAGAAACCATGTCTGAAGAACTTCAGGAAGGTATAAGCACAATGTCCCATGAAATAGAAAATACTAATAGAGGAATATAAATTAATAAAGAAACCAAACATAATTTCTGACATTTAAGATACAATAACTGAAATGAAAAAATCATGAGGGAGTTCATCAACAGATTTGAGCAGGTAGAAGAGTCATCAACTTGATAACTGGCCAATTGAGATTATCCAGTCTGAGGAATAAAAAGGAAAAAAAGAAGAAGAAAAATGACAGAGTAGCAGAGATCTGCAGGATAACACCAAGAGTATCACCATACACAGTGAAAGTCCCAAAATAATAAAATAGAAAATTGTTTAAAAAAATGAAGAAATAAGGGCCAAAACCTTCCAAAATTTGATGAAGCACATTAATCTACATATATAAGAATCTCAATGACCTCCAATTTGCATAAACTTAAATAAATTTTTATTACATGCATTATCTCATTCAGTCTTCTTAAACCTATTGGTTGTGAAGGAAAGACATTATTACACCCATTAGATAGAAGAAGTTCAGGCTCAGATTATAAAGTATTAATAAATTCATCCTAGTGAAGGAACTAAGAATAGAACCTAGGTTTCCTGACTCCTAATCCAGTGTGCCTTTGAAAACAACATACTACCATATCTATTTGAGCAATCTTGTGCCTCATATCACAAGTTTAATGGTGATGTGGTTTAGAATTAAGCTTTATAAGGCATTCTCTGGGACAAAATTTTCAAGCTAAAGTTTGATATCTTATACTTTCTTTCTTCCTTCTATGTCTATATCATATCTAGATCATCATTTTTTTTAAAAAAATGATAGAATTTCTAATGATTTCAAATTTCTATTGCTTTTTTCAATATTGGGTCAACCCAGAACATCAACATATTCATTCAGCCAAGGATTCAGTGGTGACATGGTCATGAAAATAATCAAAGCTGCTTGTAGAATAGCTACATAATAGTGATAAAAATTGTTTCCCAGTGATGAAAAAGAAAGAAATAGCATTGAATCTTTATAATATCAATTTTTCTTCATCAAACAGGAACAAAACAAAATCTTGTGAAATTCATTTGAATCCCATTGAAGCAAACAAACAAATAAATCTGAAAGTTTTCATTTGCAGATATGGAGAAATGTTTTCTGATACATTATTAAGTCAGAATTTATGTTTTACTATTTTTTCTACTGTAACTGTAGTATTAGAAGTAAAGACATTTGGTTTTAATATATTCAACTACCTTTTAATACCAGATATTTCCACCAAATGTTTAAAATTTAATATTTTCTATCTGTAACTGCATTAGGATAGGATAACCAAACCTTGATTGGAAATCAAAACAAAGAATATGACTTGTATGACCATGTCACGGTCTAAATTTTGTGATTATGATATTCAATTAGTAGAAAGAAAAATAATTCCCCTATGGATTAGTCCCTTAGTCCCTATGTTGCTGGTCCCATAAAATAGAATTTCTGTCTTCTTAAGAGAACACAAATGTTGGGGAAAATTCAAATAGGATAATTAGAATCAAGTTGATGGAAACTGGTCAAAGAACAAATTACCCAGAATACTGCTCCTAGCTCTGGATACAAATAAGAGATTTTAAATGGAAGAGTCAAAACTTCAAATATAAGGTAGACAAATTTGGATTAAAATCAGATCAAGTAATTAATTAGCTTCTTCACATCTGCTGAGATGAAAAGTTTGTCTCTCCCAATGGGGCCTATGTTCTTCCAAACCTAAGACATGAGTGCAGAGTCAAAGAAACATAAATTTTCTATCTGGAAGGGATGTTGCACATTATTTTACCTAACTTTCTTATTTTATTGGGTTGGCCAAAATGTTCGTTTGAGTTTTTCCGTAAGATGGCTCTAGTAGCACTTAGTTGTCTTTAACTTCATTCAAAACAATTGTTAGATTGTATTGTGACAGCTGTCATATCAGCGTGCAAACCGAAATTCAAAAAGAGTCATGTACCAAAATGTTCATTGCAGCTCTATTTACAATAGCCCGGAGATGGAAACAACCTAAGTGCCCATCATCGGATGAATGGATAAAGAAGATGTGGCACATATATACAATGGAATATTACACAGCCATAAAAAGAAACGAAATTGAGCTATTTGTAATGAGGTGGATAGACCTAGAGTCTGTCATACAGAGTGAAGTAAGTCAGAAAGAAAAAGACAAATACCGTATGCTAACACATATATATGGAATTTAAGAAAAAAAAATGTCATGAAGAACCTAGGGATAAGGCAGGAATAAAGACGCAGACCTCCTAGAGAACGGACTTGAGGTTATAGGGAGGGGGAAGGGTGAGCTGTGACAGGGCGAGAGAGAGTCATGGACATATACACACTAACAAACGTAGTAAGGTAGATAGCTAGTTGGAAGCAGCCGCATGGCACAGGGATATTGGCTTGGTGCTTTGTGACCGCCTGGAGGGGTGGGATAGAGAGGGTGGGAGGGAGGGAGACGCAAGAGGGAAGAGATATGGGAACATATGTATATGTATAACTGATTCACTTTGTTATAAAGCAGAAACTAGCACACCATTGTAAAGCAATTATACCCCAATAAAGATGTTAAAAAAAAAAAACCATCAAATTGGTAAATTTTTGTGTAGGCATTTTAATATTGAAGATAGAAGAAAAAAGCAACATTTTTGGCATATTATGCTTTATTATTTAAAGAAAAGTAAAAATGCAACCGAAATGCAAGAAAATATTTGTGCAGTGTATGGAGAAGGTGCTGTGACTGATCGAACATATCAAAAGTGGTTTGAGAAGGTTCATGCTGGAGATTTATAGCTGGATGATGCTTCATGGAAATCGAGACATTAACTGAGACTAATCAATGTTATACCACGCGGGAGATAGCCGACATACTCAAAATATCCGAATCAAGCACTGAAAATCATTTGCACCAGCTTGGTTATGTTAATCTCTTTGATGTTTGGTTACACATAAGTTAAGTGAAAAAAACTTTCTTGACTGTATTTCTGCATGTGATTATCTACTGAAATGTAATGAAAATGTTCTGTTTCTAAAACAAATTGTGATGGGTGATGAAAACTGGATACTGTATAATAATGTGGAACAGAAGAGATTGTGGGGAAAGCAAAATGAACCACCACCAACCACACCAAAGGCCATCTTCATCCAAAGAAGGTGATGTTGTGTATATGGTGGGATTGGAAGGGAGTCCTCTATTATGAGTTCCTTTCAGAAAACCAAAGGATTAATTCCAACAAGTACTGCTCCCAGGTAAACCAACTGAAAGCAGCACTCCATAAAAAGTTGCTGGAATTAGTCAGCGGAAAACTCATAATCTTTCATCAGTATAATGCAAGACCACATGTTTCTTTGATGACCAAGCAAAAACTGTTACGGCTTGGCTGAAGTTCTGATTCATCCACTGTATTCACCAGATATTGCACCTTCAGATTTCCATTTATTTCTGTCCTTACAAAATTCTCTTAATAGAAAAAATTTCAATTCCCTGGAAGACTGTAAAAGGTACCTGGAATAGTTCTTTGCTCAAAAAGATAAAAAGTTTTGGGAAGATGGAATTATGAAGCTGCGTGAAAAATAGCAGAAGGTAGTGGAACAAAATTTCAAATATGTTGTTCCATAAAGTTCTTGGTGAAAATGAAAAATGTGACCTTTTATTTTTTTTTTGAGGTACGCGGGCCTCTCACTGTTGTGGCCTCTCCCGTTGCGGAGCACAGGCTCCAGACATGGAGGCTTAGTGGCCATGGCTCAAGGGGCCAGCCGCTCCGTGGCATGTGGGATCTTCCAGGACCAGGGCATGAACCCGTGTCCCCTGCATCGGCAGGTGGACTCTCAACCACTGTGCCACTAGGGAAGCCCTGTGTCTTTTATTGTTACATAGAAACTGAAGGTCATTCTGACCGGTGTGAGATGATATCTCATTGTAATTTTGATTTGCATTTCTCTAATGATTAATGATGTTGAGCATTCTTTCATGTGTTTGTTGGCAGTCTGTATATCTTCTTTGGAGAGATGTCTATATAGGTATTCCGCCCATGTTTGGATTGCCTTGTTTGTTTTTTTTTGATATTGAGCTGCAGGAGCTGCTTGTAAATTTTGGAGATTAATCCTTTGCCAGCTGCTTCATTTGCAAACATTTTCTCCCATTCTGAGGGTGGTCTTTTCATCTTATTTATGGTTTCCTTTCCTGTCAAAAGCTTTTAAGTTTCATTAGGTCCCATTTGTTTATTTCTGGTTTTATTTCTATTTCTCTAGGATGTGGGTCAAAAACGATCTTGCTGTAATTTATGCCATAGAGTGTTCTGCCTATGTTTTCCTCTAAGAGTTTGATAGTGTCTGGCCTTACATTTATGCCTTTAATCCATTTTGAGTTTAGTTTTGTGTATGGAATTAGGGAGTGTTCTAATTTCATACTTTTACGTGTACCTGTCCAGTTTTCCCAGCACGACTTATTGAAGAGGCTGTCTTTTCTCCACTGTATATTCTTGCCTCCTTTATCAAAGATAAGGTGACTATATGTGCGTGGGTTTATCTCTGGGTTTTCTATCCTATTCCATTGATCTATATTTCTGTTTTTGTGCCAGTACCATACTCTCTTAAATACTGTAGCTTTGTAGTATAGTCTTAAGTCAGGGAGCCTGATGCCTCCAGCTCCGTTTTTCTTTCTCAAGATTGCTTTGGCTATTCGGGATCTTCTGTGTTTCCATACAGATTGTGAATTTTTTTGTTCTAGTTCTGTGAAAAATGTCAGTGGTCATTTGATAGGGACTGCATTGAATCTGTAGGTTGCTTTGGGTAGTAGAGTCATTTTCACAATGTTGATTCTTCCAATCCAAGAACATGGTATATCTCTCCATCTATTTGTATCATCTTTAATTTCTTTCATCAGTGTCTTATAATTTTCTGCATACAGGTCTTTTGTATCCTTAGGTAGGTTTATTCCTAGAAATTTTACTCTTTTGTTACACTGGTAAATGGGAGTGTTTTCTTAACTTCACTTTCAGATTTTTCATCATTAGTGTATAGGAATGCAAGAGATTTCTGTGCATTAACTTTGTATCCTGCTACTTTACCAAATTCATTGATTAGCTCTAGTAGTTTTCTAGTTAGCAACTTTAGGTTTCTCTATGTATAGTATCATGTCACCTGCAAAGAGTGACAACTTTATTTTTTCTTTTCTGATTTGGATTCCTTTTATTTCTTTTTATTCTCTGATTGCTGTGGCTAAAACTTCCAAAACTCTGTTGAATAATACTGGTGAGAGTGGACAACCTTGTCTTGTTCTTGATGTTAGAAGAAACAGTTTCAGTTTTTCACCATTGAGGACGATGTTGTCTGTGGGTTTGTCATATATGCCCTTTATTATATTGGGGAAAGTTCCCTCTATGCCCACTTTCTGGAGGGTTTTTATCCTAAATTGGTGTTGAATTTTGTTGAAAGCTTTCTTTGCATCTATTGATCTGACCATATGGTTTTTCTCCTTCAATTTTTTAATATGGTGTATCACATTGATTGATTTTCATATATTGAAGAATCCTTACATTCCTGAGATAAACCCCAGTTGATCATGGTGTATGATCCTTTTAATGTGCTGTTGAATTCTGTTTGCTATTATTTTGTTGAGGATTTTTCCATCTATGTTCATCAGTGATATTGACCTGTAGTTTTCTTTCTTTGTGACATCTTTGTCTGTTTTTGGTATTAGGGTGATGGTTGCCTCGTAGAATGAGTTTGGGAGTGTTCCTCCCTCTGCTATATTTTGGAAGAGTTTGAGAAGGATAGGTGTTAGCTCTTCTCTAAATGTTTGATAGAATTGGCCTGTGAAGCCATCTGGTCCATCATCAAAAAATCTACAAACAGTAAATGCTTGAGAGGGTGTGGAGAAAAGGGAACCTTCTTTCACTGTTGGTGGGAATGTAAATTGATACAGCCACTATGGAGAACAGTATGGAGATTCCTTACGAATCTAATAATAGAACTACCATAGGACCCAGCAATCCCACTACTGGGCATATACCTTGAGAAAACCATAATTCATAAAAATCATGTACCAAAATGTTCTTTGCAGCATGATTTACAGTAGCCAGTATATGGAAGCAACCTAAGTGTCCATCAACAGATGAATGGATAAAGAAGATGTGGCACATATTTACAATGGAATACTACTCAGCCATAAAATGGAAAAATATTGAGTTATTTGTAGTGAGGTGGATGGGCCTAGAGTCTGTCATACAGAGTAAAGTACGTCAGAAAGAGAAAAACAAATACCGTATGCTAACACATATATATGGAATCTAAAAAAAAGAAAGAGAAAAAATGGTCATGAAGAACCTATGGGCAACATGGGAATAAAGGCACAGACCTACTAGAGAATGGACTTGCAGGTACAGGGAGGGGGAAGGGTAAGCTGGGACAAAGTGAGAGAGTGGCATGGACATATATACACTAGCAAATGTAAAATAGATAGCTAGTGGGAAGTAGCCTCATAGCACAGAGAGATCATCTCGGTGCTCTTTGAGCACCTAGAGTGGTGGGTTAGGGAGTTTTGGAGGGAGGGAGTTGCAAAAGAGAAGAGCTATGGGGGGCAAATGTATTTGTATAGCTGATTCACTTTGTTATAAAGCAGAAACTAACACACTAATGTAAAGCAATTATACTCCAATAAAGATGTTTAAAATCAAAAAACTAAAAACACTGAAGGAACTTTTTGGCCAATCAATACAAAAGAAGAAACAGAAGCTGCCATAGTCTGAATATTTGTGTCTCCCCACAATTCATATGTTGAAGCCTCATTCCCAATGTGATGGTATTTGGATATGGAGCCTTTGGGATGGAATTAGTTCATGAGGATGGAGCTATCATGAATGAGCTAAGAGCCTTTGTAAAAGAAACCCCACTGAGCTCCCTTGCCCCTTCCATCATGTGAGGACACAATGAAAAGACAACTCTCTATTAACCAGTAAGTGGGCTCTCACCAGACGTAGGATATGCTGGCACCTTGATATTGAACTTCTCAGCTTCTGGAATTATAAGAAATAAATGTTTGTTTTTTAAATACCACATATTCTATGGAGTTTTTGTTACAACTGCCCAAGCTGACTAAGACAGAAATTGGTGCTGAGAAGGAGGATGCTTTTGTAACAAATGTCTAAAAATATGGAAGTGACTTTGGAACTGGGCAATTTTGATGAGCGCTCAGAATGTATAGAAAACTGTAGAAAATGGCTCAGTCTTCTTAGAGAATACCTAAGTAATCCTGAAGAGAATGTTGGCAGAAATATGAATGGTAATGTCCATTCTAATGAGGTCTCAGACAGAAATGAAGAATATGTTGTTGGACACTGGAGGAATGGCAATCCTGTCATAAAGTGGCTAAGAACTTGGTTAAGTTGTGTTCATGTTATAGTGTTTTGTGGTAGGTAGAACTTTTGAGTGATGAAATTGGATATTTAGCTGAATCTATTTCTAAGTAAAGTGCTAAAGATATAGCTTGGCTGTTCCTGACTGTTTGAAAGCAAGGAGAGAGAAATGACTTCAAGATGGAATTGATAAGCAAAAAGGAAGCAGAACTCAAAGATGTGGAAATTTCTAAGGCTATCCATATTTCAAAAAATGAGAAATCCTGTTCAGTAGTGAACACAAAGTATGTGGCCAAACAACTGTTTGATAAGGAGATTAGTATGGATCAACTTTCTCATTGTTTAAGACAATGAAAGAATGACCCTGTAGTTGGTTCAGAGATCATCAGGGCTGCCCGCCCATCACAGACCCAGAGTACAAGGGCCTGGAGGGCAGAATGGCTTCAAAGGAGAGACCACTGCCACCTGTGAGACTTAGGCACACACTGCCTAGTGCTATCTCATATTGCAGGTTCCTCTCTCCATACTCTAGCATCGCATTCCTCATCTACCCCAGATGCAGCTCGAGTGAACCCTGGTGCAGTGTAGGCCTTTGTGGCCACTGCTCTGGAGGGTGCAGTCAACAAAGTGTACCCAGAGTGCATAGGCCTTGGGACATGGCTGCCTTCACCTAGATTTCAAAGGACCAGACTACAAAACAGAGCCCATGGGCTCAGGACCCCAACCTGGGAGAGACATAGGATCCAGGAAGAGAACCCCTGCAGAGGTGGGATGCAAGAAGAAAGTCTCTGCAGGAACTTTCCTCTGAGCCTTGGGGGTGAAGTTGCCAGCCCAATAGTACTGGAAGGTAGAGCATTGAGCCAAAGAGGATTATTATTTAAGATCTAATG
Source organism: Orcinus orca (assembly GCF_937001465.1). NCBI lineage: Eukaryota > Metazoa > Chordata > Mammalia > Artiodactyla > Delphinidae > Orcinus > Orcinus orca. The sequence goes on from NC_064580.1 coordinate 68,400,460, forward strand.
TTTGTCCCGTTCGGTTTGGACTTGCCAGGGATCTGTCACTTCTTAGTCTTTCTTATTTATCCCTTTGGAATGGTAATGTATTTCTTATGCTTGTCTCACTATTGTATTTTGAAAACACATACTTACATAGTTTCACAGGTTCACAGCTGGAGAGAAGTTTTGCTCAGATGAATTGTACCTTGAGTCTTACCCATATCTGATTTAGATGATATTTAAATACAACTTTGGACTTTAGACTTTTGAGTTGATGCTGGAACAATTTCAGACTTTTGCAGCTGTTGGAATGGAATTAATTAATTTTGCATGAAAAAAGAACATCAGTTTTGGGACACCTGGGATCAAATACCATAGACTGAATATTTGGGTCCTCTCTCCAAAATTCATATTTTGAAATGCCATCCCTAAAGTGATGTTATTTGGAGATGGGGCCTGTAGGAAATGATTAGGTCATGAGGGCAGAGTGCTCATGAATGGAATTAGTGCCCTTATAAAAGAGACCCTGTTAAACCCCCTCATTCCTTCCACTATGTGAGGACACAAGATAAGACAGTTATGAGCCATGAAGCTGACTCTCACCAGACACTGAATCTGCCTGTGCCTTGATCTTAGTCTTCCCAATGTCCAGAACTGTGTCAAATAAATATTTGTTGTTTAAGCCACATAGTGTATGATATTTAGAGAGGTAAAGTGATTTTATCATGGTTAAAATAACAGTGATAGAATAGAGAATGAAACCCAGTGTCTTAACTCCATGTTAATTTTCCAGATGTGAAATCTGAAGCAATAGAGTAAGAAGCAGAGATTTTTTTTACCACAGAAATGTGAATTTAATATTTGATTCTGCACACATGCTCTTCAGTTAGTGCTTTATATAGATACTATAGGTTAATATTAGTTGATTATAAAAGCTTTGGGGGCAAACATGATAACAATTTAGGGGAGGTTATTCAATGTATATTAGCTTCTAAGTAGTTCTTTTTCATAAAAAATAATTTTCAAAAAAGTTTGGACTTTTCAGAAGGCCTTCACTATAATTTGATTGAGAATACAAATTGGTAGCACATTCTAAACCAGAAAATAAATGGGTTGTGATCCATTACAATAAATCTTAATGCCTATATGTTCTTCAAGAGGCCTTCATTAAAACTTAAGTACCCCTGGTAGTGTTAACACTCAAAGTCATTAACAATTATTAACATTTTATTTGAAATTATGCTATATTATTTTTCTAATACAGTAGATGAGATTGAAGTCTATAGGTATGGAAGGTAAGCACAGCATCTGAGCCACTGTGGAAACTAGGGGAAAACAGAGTGGTGCTGAAATTTCTCACTTTCCTTTTAGGTTCTTATGGAGAACACTTATCTTTGATTTTAAGACAAAAAGTTAGATCAAGAAAAGATTCCAGACCAAGAAAATGTTCATGTTCAGTTGATAAGCTTTGATTAGCAACTGCAAGTGAAAGCACACACCTCACCTTTCTCTTTTTCTAAAGAAATAATATAGGTGTATCTGCCTCCACTTATTTCAAAAATAATAACTGAGTGCTTACCATCTGCTTTTTGCTTTTTAGTGATGAGCATAAAATAATTAATATAGCAGAACGATCTCGTGGACCTTGCATTACAGCTGAGAAAAGATAGAAAATTAAATGGATAAATCTATGCAAATAAATTAGATGATGTGATAAGAGTAACTGTGTGGCTATTTCAAATGGGATGCTCAGGGAAATATTCTTTGAGGAAGTGACATTTTAGCTAAGATCAGAATGACAAAAAGTAGTTAACCATAACAATAACAGAAAATAACATTTCAGTCAAAGGGAGTGCTAGTGCAAAGACCCAGAGGTGGAAATAATTTTGGCATATTCAAGTAAAAGTCAGTGTGTCTGGAGATTAGTGACAGTAAGCCTCTCCAAAGGAATAAGAAGGGGAAAGCTGTTGAGTGAGCCTATACATAACCCCTCATAACTGCTGCTATGTTCATTCATTCTACTAAGCAAGCACTGAGATGACTTGAGAGAAAATTGGCAAAACTTCACAGAATGGGTTTTTCTATCCATCTATTATTGTGACACTTGCATAACAGAGGTTGGAAGAAAACTATTAGAAATTTCATAACCTCGAAACTCATTGAAGAGGCCTGTGGAAACAGCCCCTTGAAATTGAAGAGAAGGTGATTCACCCTGCAATGCCTGCACCAAGGAAGAAAATAATATCATTTTAATTTGGATGCAACATATATGACTTTCAATGTAATCCTAATTAAAATACTTGCAGAATTTTTCATGTACCTTGAACACTGATTCTAAAATTTATAAGAAAGAGTCATTATTCAAAGATAGTCTAGATAATTTTGACAAGCAGGAATAGAGGGAAGACTTGCCCAACCAGACAGCAATATATTGTGTGAATATATGTGAACATATAGTAAGTAAAGCAGGGTACTAGATTACACAGTTTGTGTACAAATGAACAAGTACATTAATGGAACAGAATAGATAATCCAGAAATAAATTTATGTATATGAATATTTAGTATCTGCTAAAGATGACATTTAACATAATTGGGAAAAGATGGGCTATTTATTTAATGAAATTAGGATAATTGGGTGTGCATTCAGAGAACAGTAAAATGGATTACTATCTCACACCAGACCTAATATATTTTGGGCATGAACTGGTTGCTTACATTCAGTGTCCATTCTGATGGGTCCATACTGTCAACTACAAATTGGCACTTGCCAACTACCTCTAAAAGGATTAAATCATGTGCTGCTGATTTTCAACACCCCCTTAAAGGAGTCCAGGGTGGAGAGCAGAAATGAGGCACTCTGCTCTGAGAAAAACTGGCAGAAAAGGTCTTCAGATAGTTATTTTCAGGAGCCGATTTTATGAGCCCAATTCTTGTATCTCCTCATATCTAGAAAAGCACTAAAATCCTTCACGGTGATGACTGCACCTCATGACTAGCAGAAACCTTCTGCAAAATATATATATATATATATATATATATATATATATATATATATATATATATATATATATATATATATATATATACTTGATTGTATGTACTCCACCAAAATCACATATATACTGACCTTACCCCTGCCTCTTTGGAGCAGTTTCTCAGAGCTATCTGAAGTGCTGTCTGCTCGGCTATAGACCTCATTTTGCCCCAAATAAAACTTGACTCACAACTCTCTTGTTGTGCAGTTTTTAAGTCTACAATACCAATGCCATAATAATAGTTGAATATTATTAATTTTCAAATTTTTAAAACAAAAAATCAGACACCATTCAAGTTTTCCCATGTGTTGTTTTCAGTTTGTTTCTTTAGATTATTTAAAACTGGAAAAATTGCTCAGTGTTTCCTTGACTTTTATGATCTTGATGTTTTTAAAGAGTAAAGGCCAGTTATTTTGTAGAATGTTCCTCAATTTGACTATGTCTGACATGTAAACATGCTTAGATTCTGTTTATGCTTCATTGGTAAGACTATCACAAAAATCATGTTGTATTCATCTCATCTCATCCTATTGGGAGTACATGATTTCAATTTGTCCCACAACTGATAATGTTCACTTGATCACTTAAGGTGGTGTGTGCCAGGCTTCTCAAACACAAAGTTATTTTGTTGGGAAATAATTTTAGACTATGTAAATACCCTATTCCTCATCAAAACTTCAAGTTATTCATTCATTTATTTATATCAGTATGTATACATGCTTCCTATTTTATTTGATATATTATAATCCATTACTACTAATATTCATTTTATGCTCAAATTATTTCAGATATGGCTAGTGGGTGCTCAAGGTTGGTTTCATTGTTCCTTTGTTAAGTCCCCATCCTCCTTTGAGCACTTTCCTGCTTTGTGTCACTACAAGATGCTCCAGGCAAGGCTGATCTTGTATTTCCCTGCCCCAACCTTGGAATCAACCACTTCTCCAAGGAACTTAGTTACCTTTTATTGGAGAATGCTATTTAGAAACTGAAATTTGAGCATGACGTGTGCTTATTGTTATTGGAGGTCACAACATTTAGGCCCTCTCAGAGGACAGATCTAGTAATATATGTATGTATATGTCTACACATTCACATCTAACATCTGTCTGTCTATCTATCATATATCTATCTATCTATCTATCTATCATCTATCATCATTCATCTTGAAAAATACGAGCTTACATCGATACCTCCAAATCCAATTCAACAACACAGTTATTGTAATTTTATCTCTTTCCACATTTGTAACTCCTTTCTCTAACAGCAAGAAACCTATTTTCATTATGCTTAAAACATTTATTAATTTGATCAGTCTCTTTGTATATAACCAATCTTCCATTGCTGCCAGTGCCTTCTCTTTGTTTCTCTATGCTCCACCTAAAACCTTTAGGATTAAATAGTTCAGAAAGAGAAAGGAAACAGAAGAAGGAGATGAAGAAGAAATGGTTAAATATTTTTTAATATAAATTCTGCATAACACTATCTGCAAAATAATATAAATCATAATTAATAAATATTAAGAATATAGTATATGGCAATGGAATATAAATTATAAAATTTTAAAAGTATTTTTTAAAATATCAGAAATATATTTTTGGCCTTGAAATAGGGAAGGCCACATAAACTAGATACAAAAAGAAAACAAATAAAAGAAAAATACAAAAATTAAAAGATCAATAAATTTGAGAATTTCAACATTAAAGCCATATATGTGATTAAAAACATCCATCCATAATAGAAGGCTGGGAGGGAAAAGAACAAAGGGGTATATAGTGAATATTTATTACATTTTTGGCTGCCATCTTTAAGAGTAAATTAAAATGATTTCCTTTATTTATAAAGGGAAAATATACCATTTTCCCCTTTCCACTTTTCTTAGGGAATCTCATTGAAAATATGATAAGCCCTATGTGAATTTTAAACTTTTGATTTTGAAATGCATGTTCACAGGCTTTCTAACCTTTGGAACTGTAAACATATATTTCTGAAATTAATGTAAAATTTTCATACAAGGTACATCTATTTGTTCTCAAGAAAGTAAGAGAGGTTTTAATCTTCCTTTCACTTTATTGCATAAATTTGTATTAAATGTTATCTATATTTTGCAGTCACTTTCATGCTCCCTTCCATTTATGTAAATCTGTTATTGCTTACTCAATAATAAATTCCATCTCCCCCTCTCATATTGGTACAGGAGGTTATTTTTGTTGGTAGGATTTTTTTTGTACTTTCTCCAACATCTCCTCCCAACCATACCTTCTTGATAGGATTCTCATTTCTAGTTGGAGACATTCAACAATATGTATAGTCTTTATGAGCTGCCTGAAACTGCAGTAGTTCTGACTGAAACTGTAGAAGCTGAAAGGCAAGAGTCTCCCTCTTTGTGACCCAGCACAGCACAAAGTAAAGTAGGCATGTTACATTTGTTTGGCCATTTGTACATACTTTCTAAGGAATTTGAATCTGTTGTGAGTGATGCAAGGGTATGGAGAAATCTGGAGTTCATAATTGTTGCAGCAGCAATAATAGAAGCTAAGGAACAGTCTGTCCTGCTCCTGGAATTTTGCTCTGGTTACTGCTGGCAGGCCCTCCAGTGCTCCTCTGTTTTTGGTCTACTTTCAAGGCCTGCTCTTCCAGTAGATTATCATCTATGATATCCTTCCAGTAAGTTACCATTTTGCTTAATTATATTTTAGCTTTGTTCTCAGGTTTGATAAGAAAAACAGATTGATACAGATTATTATACAGAATGTGCAAAGAATATCTACAGAACAGCAGCAAAAAGAATTAAATCTCCATCAGCTAAATTAGCAAAGGTAATGAAAAGGTCTTTTAAATGATAGAAAATATGAGTAGTATTAAATAAACAAAAAAGATGTTCAAACTCACTAGTTATCAGAAAAATACATACTTAAATTATATAATTTTCACCCATATGATTGTTAATTGTTGAAGTGCTAATATTGGTGAAAGTGTAGGTTTATAAGAACTCCAACCACTGCTTGATGTCAGTGAAAAACTTGGTAAAATCACTTGGAAGGGCAATTAGGCATTGTTTATTAAAAATAAAAATTGTGGATGCCGAAAACATTCTCTTTCTATGTTTCAATATTTACCCTAGAGAAACCTATAAGGAGGCATATATATAGTTATGTTTGTAATGATGAAATTCCGAGAACAAGTTAAATGTCCATAGTGGAGCATGGCTAAACTACGTTACACATAATATGTAATCTGTGCACCATTTAAAATAATGATGGTGATCTATACTTACTTGAATGGATATAACTACGTATAATATTTTTAGATGATAAAAGCAAGCTCCAGAATGATACATATGTCATATTTTTATGTAAACAGATATATGTGTATATATATATATATATACATGTTATTTGCCCCCAGAATAAGAAATTATTAGTACCTCTATCATTTACATTTATAGATTTTACTTATTTTTTTAAGAATATTTGTGAACCACAGCAAAATCTTTTATGACTCACCTCCTGGAGTAATGGAAATAAAAACAAAAATAAACAAATGAGACCTAATTAAACTTACAAGCTTTTGCACAGCAAAGGAAACCATAAATAAGACAAAAAGACAACCTTATGAATGGGATAAAATATTAGCAAATGAAACAACGGACAAAGGATTAGTCTCCAAAATATACAAAACAGCCCATGGAGCTCAGTATCAAAAAACCAAATAGTTCAATTAAAAAATGGCTGGAAGACCTACATAGACATTTCATCAAAGAAGACATACAGATGGCCAAGAGACACATGGAAAGATGCTCAGCATCACGAATTATTAGAGAAATGCAAATCAAAACTACAATGAAGTATCACCTCACACTGGTCACAATGGCCATCATCAAAAAATCTACAAACAATAAATTCTGGAAAGGGTGTGGTGAAAAAGGAACCCTCCTGCATTTTTGGTGGGAATATAAATTGATACAACCACTATGGAGGACAGTATAGAGGTTCCTTCAAAACTAAAAATAGAACTACCATATGACCCACCAATCCCACTACTGGGCATTTACCCTGAGAAAACCATAATTCCAAAAGGGACATGTACTGCAGTGTTCATTGCAGCACTATTTACAATAGCTAGGACATGGAACCAACCTAAATGTCCACCGACAGATGAATGAATAAAGAAGATGTGGCACATATATACAATGGAATATTACTCAGCCATAAGAAGAAATGAAATTGAGTTATTTGTAGTGAGGTGGATGAACCTAGAGTCTGTCGAACAGAGTGAAGTAATTCAGAAAGAGAAAAACAAATATCATAGGCTAACACATATTTATGGAACCTAAAAAAATATGGTAGTAATGAACTTAAGTGTCAGGGCAGGAAGAAAGACGTAGACATAGAGAATGGAATTGAGGACACGGGGGTGGGGAGGGAGAAGCTGGGGTGAAGTGAGAGTAGCATTGACATATATACACTACTGAATGTAAAGTAGGTGGCTCGTGGGAAGCAGCAGCATAGCACAGGGAGATCAGCTTGGTGCTTTGAGATGACCTAGAGAGGTAGGCTTTGGAGGGTAGGAGGGAGGCTCAAGAGGGAGGGGATATGGGGATATATGTATGCATATAGCTGATTTACTTTGCTGTACAACGGAAACTAACACAGTATTGTGAAGCAATTATACTCCAGTAAAGATCATTAAAAAAAAGAATATTTGTGTATATATTTTGAAATGCATAAAATTATTTAAAGGATATTGGTCAGGGTTCTCAAGAGAAATAGAAAAGATAGATAGATAGATAGATAGATAGAGATATAGAGAGAAAAAGGGAGAAAGGGAGAGTGATTTTTAGGAATTGGTTCACACAATTGTGGATGAGGCTAGCAAGTTCAAAATTTGTAGGGTAGGCAGACAATCTGGAAACTCAGGCAGGATTTCTATATTACAGTATTAAGGCAGAATTCCTTCTTCTCTGGGAAGCTTTAGTTTTTGCTCTTAAGGCCTTCAACTGATCAGATAAAGCTCACCCACATTATTGAAGGTGATCTCCTTTATTTAAAATCAACTGATTATAAATGTTAATCAGACCTACAAAATATGTTCACAGCAATATCTAGACTGGTATTTGAACAAACAACTGGGCACTATAGCCTAGCCAAATTGACACATAAAATTAACCATCACAAAATACTATGCATGAAACTGATTACAGTTGTTACCTCTCAGAAGGAGAAACACATGTGGTTGATCAAAGGTGATTTTCTTTCTAGAAGAAAATTTTTCTTTCATTATGTATGATACAAAAATTCTATAAAAAATACTTAAAAATAGTACCAGCGTTCCCCAATGGTAAGCATCACAGTGGAATTAAAACAAGTATTGCTTGCACTATTTACAATAGCCAAAACATGGAAACAACATAAACGCCCATTGACAGATGAATGGATAAAGAAGATGTGGTATATATATACAATTGAATATTACTTAGCCATCAAAAAGAATGAAATAATGCCATTTGCAGCAACATGGATGGACCTAGAGATTATCATACTAAGCAAAGTAAGTCAGAAAGAGAAAGACAAATACCATATGATATCAATTATATGTGGAATCTAAAATATGATACAAATCAACATATCTACAAAACAAAAACAGACTCACAGATATAAAGAACAGATTTGTGGTTGCCAAGGGGCAGCAGGGATAGGGGAGGAAGGGATGGGAGTTTGGGATTATCAGATGCAAACTATTATATATAGGATGGATAAACAAGTACTACTGTATAGCACAGGGAACAATATTTAATATCTTGTGACCAACCATAATGGAAAAGAACATGAAAAAGTTACATATATATAACCGACTCACTTTGCTGTACAGAAGAAATTAATACAACATTGTAAATCAACTATACTTCAATAAAATTTAAAACAAACAAAACAAAAAACAAGTGTTGCTCAAATGCTTGCATGGAAGACTTAGCCCAAAAGTGCCCAATATTCGACATAGGTTATAGACAGAGAAAGTTGCTAACACTACTACTATTACCTAGGTCGGTATTAGAAAGTAGTACCTCATACAGTTTATCCAGTTGACAGGTGGTATGAATTAGTCACTTGTTATCACCAGGCAAAAGAATATTTAATGAGGCATGTGATATATTTTATATTTTTGAAAACCATTTATATTATGGCTCTACTAAGAATCTGGCAAGATAAATCTTGTGGTTCTATTTCCCAAGGCACTATGAATAAAATCTCTAAACACAAATGATAAAGGGCTACTAATTCTTGATTTTCTTTTGTCAAAGACCCTATCTTTTTAAATCTAATGTCACCTTCGTTTTTCTTACAACTACTTCTTTTTTAAATTAATTCATTTAATCTTCTTTTCTGCCTTCCCAACTCATCTGCTTTTATTTTTCTGCCAAACTCACTCTCACCACTATCTCCTCCTCCTTTTTTTCTCCTAATATTACACAGTAGTCTAAGCATAAACTGACAAATTAATGAATCCAATATAGAGGACCAAACCTCAGGAAAAGAAAAACACATCTTTTAAAATATACATAATTTTATATTTTGAAAAACATTCCTTTCTTACACCCAACCCTGTTATAATAACCCCTGCCATTCCATTATAATATTTTTACAAAAACGCCATCAATAAGAGAATTGCTAATACATTAAAAAAAACAATCTGACCTGATTTTAAAATAGAGAAAACAGTTCAATTTGTGGCTCTTTTAGTTCATTGTTACATAGGCTATACCCTTACAGTAAAGTAGATAAAATGGAAAGTAGAGAAAAGGTGATATATCTTTTCATTTCTTTGTCAGAAAACAAATCTCTTTTAAAAGTCCATTTTTTCAAACTTTCTAATGAACAGATTCAGACAATTTCTGATATCTCTTACAGCAGTTGAAATGCAGTAATTTTTTTTTCTTGTCAGTTGAGAGATAATTTAACAATTTGAATTTGGTGTGCTTAATTTTTTTTAATTGTTGTATTAATGCAAAACATTCCTCCTTCCTACAATGTCCTCCTTTCTCCTCTCCTCTGATTGTTCTTGAAATGCCAGCTTTCTTTGTGAAGCCTTTTCTGATCTTACTACCCTTTAGTGGGCCCTCCCTCCTCTAAGTTCTTATAATGATTTTAGTTTGTACTATTCATTGGGTCTTTAGCATATACTGCCTTATATTGTCAGATAACTGGTGTATGTCTTTACTCTTCGCTTTGATTACAAGTTTCTAATAGCAAAGGATTATGTTTTTTACCACATTTTTTTAGCACCTGGCTCCAAATCACTTAGAAAAATAACTTGAGCATTGTAGTGTTTGGCAAAGCTCTGCTGTTCATATAAGCAAATATTTACAAACTTGGTTTTAGAAAAGTTGACACTGGACCTTGAGAGAAATTTAAGTGGTATCCATAAAGCTATGTCTCCAAGTACCAGCCTAGTACCTTTTCCGCAAAAATATTGTGCCTCCAAAACTTTTAGCAATGCCCTATATTTTAGTATTTCCTAAATTAAAGTCTATAGATTAGTTTCATCAAAAACCCAGGAATATTTTATAAAGAGGAAATCCTAGATCTTACTCAGTAGAGTCTGTTCTAATTCTGGCTTAGTCTTCTACATGCCAGACACTATGATGGGTTCTGGAGATACAATGACAAATATGTCAGGACTCTGTCTTCAAAAACTCAAAGTCCAGTGGTGGTAACAGATTTATATACAAAATAAATTATAATACAGTCAAATATAATATAATAAAGGTATATGGAAGAACTTATGAGACCTCAGAGAAACTTTCTCTTCTGATGGTTTCAGAAGCATGCATTATTCAAAGGAAGTAAGACTTATGAATTAGCAAGATAGATAATGAGAATTGTCTCTTATGCAAGGACATAGAGTTTTATACAGCATCACATATTCAGTGTACCCCCAAGTAATTGAATATGTGTAGGTTTCAGGATACATAATGGGAATGTTGGAAGATGTGGATAATAATGTAGTCAAAGGCAAGATGTTGAAGAGTCTTCCATGCTTTACCAACAAGTGTGCTTTATATTCTATATATGATGGGGCATCATAAACAGGAAAGTAACATGATCATACAAGTACATTCTACAACAGTGTAGAGAATATATCAGAATGTTATACTGGAGAACTGCGTATTAGTCAGGAGGTAATTCTAATAGTCTAGGGCTTTAATTTGAGCAGTAGGAAGCAGAGTGGATGAACATGAGATTAGTTCAAAAGATATTTAAGGAGTTGAAGTGAGAGAACCTGGTAAAAAAATAGGATATTGAGAAATCCTGAACTTCCTTTGAATCTTCATAGAAAGAGAAAATTATATTCAATATTATTTTAACATTAAGTACTTTCCATTGTATACTGTTGTTTTTTAGATTTGGAAATAATATTTATTATAGATCTGAGAATAGTATAGGAAGCAGAAGACTACTAAGTTTGGATTTGTAAAACTTTGTTTAGAGTTCTGGTACTTCTTAAAATTTATGTAACAATAGATAAGTAAATAGTTTCAATCTTAAAATTCTTCATATGTAAGATGGTGTTAATAGCTCTGTCTACTTCATTGGGTGGCTATCAGCATTTAACAAGATAATGAATGTGAAAAATATTAGTAAAATGGAAAATAATTGTATAATATTATAAGGAGCTTATTATTGCTAAGAATTTAATATTTAAAAATAACCAGGACCATTAATGCAGGAAAAATATAGCATTTAATATTGTTATGGAATCTCAGCATTGATACCTGTCTTTAAGAGATGATCTATGACACTATGTGGCTCTACTCATTGCATTTCTACCTTGATTCCTTCCTCTGAGATTCCAGTTAACTATCAAATCTTTACCCACTTTAGAACCTTGAGGTTAGAATATATAAAAAGTTAACTACAATGCTGAATGGGATAATTCCCTATGGTTTCATATGACTATTTCCTATTCAATTTTCTCAGTGTTTCATAGATATACAAGACTAGGTGCAATGTTTGTAAGTCATTTTCTCTCTTCCTATGTTTGGATGTAAAACACTGTTTGGGTCAACGTTTCCTCATCAAACAATACTCATAAGTCTTTGCTTGGGCATAATTCTTGAGTTCAATCAAACAAACAGAGTCAAAAAGCAAAAGCAGTGTTTTCTCTTTAAACAATCCCCAGGGAATCTCTTCAAAGTTTTATATGAGCTAAGACTTCGATATTACCATTTATGCTTTCTGATGTCTTTCAATCATCATTGACTCATATTTCACCTTATTTTAAACATAAATATTCACTCAGCATCTGAGACTTTGCTAGACAATAAAAAAAGTTACTTTTAAACATCACAACATGCTATAGAACTGCAAAGTAAAATGCCTTCTTCTGAGGTAATATTACCCATCCTTCTGCCTTCAGATGTGCCTAAAGCATGTAGAGAAGTGTTAAAGATCAGTTAGTAACTCTATCCCTAGTCTAACGCTTAGGTTGCATCGATACAAGTAAATTATTCTGAGATAAAAACAATCACTTTGTTTTCATTACATAGCTATTGTGTTGAGTAGATGTAAGAACAAAAATAACCATAAAACTACTAGATGAAAACATATAGGAAAAAGGTCATTGACAGTGATCTCGGCAAGGATTTTTTGGATATGACATCAAAAGGATAAACAACAAAAGCAAAATATACATAAGTGGGAGTACATCAAAACTTAAAAACTTCTGCACAGCAAAAGAAACAATCAACAAATGAAATGGCAACCTACATAATGGGAGAAAATATTTGCAGAACATATCTGATAAGGGGTTAATATCCAAAATATATAAGGAACATACACCTCAAAGCACACGGCAAACAATCTGATTTAAAATGGGCAGAAAAACTGAACAAACATTTTTTCAAAGAAGACATCCAAATGTCCAACGAGTATATGAAAATATGTTCAACATCACTAACCATCAAGGAAATGCAAACAAAATCCACAATGAGATATCACCTCATACCTGTTAGAATGGTTATTATCAAAAAGACAAGAGGTAAAAAACATAGGTGAGGATGTGGAGAAAAGGTAACCCTCACACACTGTTGGTGGGAATGCAAATTGCTTCAGTTGCTAAGGAAAACATTCTGGAGGCTCTTCAAAAGGTTAAAAATAAAACTATCATGTGATCCAGCAATCCCACTTCTGGCTATATATTGAAAGGAAATAAAATCAGGATTTAGAGGACTATCTGCACTCCCATGTTCATTGCAGCATTATTCACAATAGCCAAGATATGCAAAAAACCTAAGCATCCAAATATATATGAATAAAGATGATGTGTTATATATGATGAAATACTATTCAACCATGAGTAAAAAGGAAATCTTGCCATTTGCAACAAAATGGATGAAAGCTGAGGGCATTATGCTAAGTGAAATAAATCAGAGAAAGACAAATATTGCATGATATAATTTATTTATTTATTTTTTACATCTTTATTGGAGTATAATTGCTTTACAACAGTGTGTTAGTTTCTGCTTTAAAACAAAGTGAATCAGTTATACATATACATATGTTCCCATATGTCTTCCCTCTTGATCTCCCTCCATCCCACACTCCCTATCCCACCCTTCTAAGTGGTCACAAAGCATCAAGTTATTCTCCCTGTGTTATGTGGCTGCTTCCCACTAGCTATCTATTTTATGTTTGGTAGTGTATATATGTCCATGCCACTCTCTCATTTTGCCACAGCTTACCCTTCCCCCTCCCCATATCCTCAAGTCTATTCTCTAGTAGGTCTGTATCTTTATTCCTGTCTTACCCCTAAGTTATTCATGACATATTTTTTCTTAGATTCCATATATATGTGTTAGCATATGGTATTCATCTTTCTCTTTCTGACTTACTTCACTCTGTACAACAGACACTAGGTAAATCCACCTCACTACAAATAACTTAATTTTGTTTCTTTTTATGGCTGAGTAATATTCCATTGTATATATGTGCCACATCTTCTTTATCCATTCAACCGATGATGGACACTTAGGTTGTTTCCGTCTCCTGGAAATTGTAAATAGAGCTTCAATGAACATTTTGGTACATGATTTTTTCTGAATTCTGGTTTTCTCAGGGAATATGCCAAGTAGTGAGATTGCTGGGCCATATGGTAGTTCTATTTGTAGTTTTTTAAAGAACCTCCATATTCTCCTCCATAGTAGCTATACCAATTCACATTCCCACCAGCAGTACAAGAGTGTTCCCTTTTCTCCACACCCTTTCCAGCAATGATTGTTTCTAGATTTTTTGGCAATGGCCATTCTGACCAGTGTGAGATGATATCTCATTGTAGTTTTGATTTGCATTTCTCTAATGATTAATGATGTTGAGCATTCTTTCATGTGTTTGTTGGCACTCTGTATATCTTCTTTGGAGAAATGTCTATTCAGGGCTTCTGCCCATATTTGGATTGGGTTGCTTCTTCTTTTGTTATTGAGCTGCATGGGCTGCTTGTAAATTTTGGAAATTAATTCTTTATCAGTTTCTTCATTTGCAAATATTTTCTCCCATTCCGAGGATTGTCTTTTGGTCTTATTTATGGTTTCCTTTCTTACGCAAAAGCTTTGAAGTTTCATTAGGTCCCATGTGTGTATTTTTGTTTTTATTTCCATTTCTCTAGGAGGTGGGTCAAAAAGGAGCTTGCTGTGATTTTTGTCATAGAGTGCTCGGCCTATGATTTCCTCTAAGAGTTTGATAGTTTCTGGCCTTACGTTTAGGTCTTTAATCCATTTTGTTCTTATTTTTGTGTATGCTGTTAGGGAGTGAGCTAATCTCATACTTTTACATGTACCTGCCCAGTTTTCCCAGCACCACTTATTGAAGAGGCTGTCTTTTCTCCACTGTACATTCCTGCCTCCTTTATCAAAGATAAGGTGACCATATGTGCATGGGTTTATCTCTGGGCTTTCTATCTTGTTCCATTGATCTAAATTACTGTTTTGGTGCCAGTACCATACTCTCTTGATTACTGTAGCGTTGTAGTATAGTCTTAAGTCCAGGAGCCTGATTCCTCCAGCTCCATTTTTCATTCTCAAGATTGCTTTGGCTATTCGTTGTCTTTTGTGTTTCCATAAAAATTGTGAAATTTTTTTGTTCTACTTCTGTGAAAAATGTCAGTGGTAGTTTGATAGGGATTGCATTGAATCTATAGATTGCTTTGGGTAGTAGAGTCATTTTCACAACGTTGATTCTTCCAATCCAAAAACATGGTATATCTCTCCATCTATTTGTATCACCTTTAATTTCTTTCATCACTGTCTTATAATTTTCTGCATACAGGTCTTTTGTCTCCTTAGGTAGGTTTATTCCTAGATATTTTATTTTTTTTGTTGCAATGGTAAATGGCAGTGTTTTCTTGATTTCACTTTCAGATTTTTCATCATTAGTATATAGGAATGCCAGAGATTTCTGTGCATTAATTTTGTATTCTTCTACTTTACCAAATTCATTGATTAGCTTTAGTAGTTTTCTGGTAGTAACATTAGGATTCTCTATGTATAGTATCATGTCATCTATAAACAGTGACAGCTTTACTTCTTCCTGATTTGGATTCCTTTTATTTTCTTTTCTTCTCTGATTGCTGTGGCTACAACTTCCGAAACTATGTTGAATAAGAGTGGTGAGAGTGGGCAACCTCGTCTTGTTCCCAATCTTAGTGGAAATGCTTTCAGTTTTTCACCATTAAGGACAGTGTTGACTGTGGATTTGACATGTAAGGCCTTTATTATTTTGAGGAAAGTTCCCTCTATGCCTACTTTCTGGAGGGTTTTTATCATAAATGGGTGTTGAATTTTGTCAAAAGCTTTCTCTGCATCTAATGAAATGACCATATGGTTTTTCTCCTTCAATTTGTTAATATGGTGTATCACATTGATTGATTTGCATATATTGAAGAATCCTTGCATTCCTGGAATAAACCCAACTTGACCATGGTGTATGATGCTCTTAATGTGCTGTTGGAATCTGTTTGCTAGTATTTTCTTGAATATTTTTGCATCTATGTTCATCAGTGATATTGGCGTGTAGTTTACTTTCTATGTGACATCCTTGTCTCGTTTTGGTATCAAGGTGATGGTGGCCTCGTAGAAGGAATTTGGGAGTGTTCCTCCCTCTGCTATATTTTGGAAGAGTTTGAGAAGGATAGGTGTTAGCTCTTCTCTAAATGTTTGATAGAATTCCCCTGTGAAGCCATCTGGTCCTGGGGTTTTGTTTCTTGGAAGATTTTTAATCACAGTTTCAATTTCAGTGCTTGTGATTGGTCTGTTCATATCTTCTATTTCTTCCTGATTCATTCTTGACAGGTTGTGCATTTCTAAGAATTTGTCCATTTCTTCCAGGTTCTCCATTTTATTGGCATAGATTTGCTTGTAGTAATCTCTCATGATCTTTTGTATTTCTGCAGTGTCTGTTGTTACTTCTCCTTTTTCATTTCTAATTCTATTGATTTGATTCTTCTCCCTTTTTTTCTTGATGAGTCTGGCTAATGGTTTATCTATTTTGTTTAATATCTCAAAGAACCAGCTATTAGTTTTATTGATCTTTGCTATTGTTTCCTTCATTTCTTTTTTCATTTATTTCTGATCTTATATTTATGCTTTCTTTCCTTCTGCTAACTTTGGAGTTTTTTTGTTCTTCTTTCTCTAATTGCTTTAGGTGCAAGGTTAGGTTGTTTATTCAAGATGTTTCCTGTTTCTTAAGGTGGACTTGTATTGCTATAAACTTCCATCTTTGAACTGCTTTTGCTACAACCCATAGGTTTTGGGTCGTAGTGTCTCCATTGTCATTTGTTTCTAGGTTTTTTTTTTAATTTCCTCTTTGAGTTCTTCAGTGATCACTTCGTTATTAAGTAGTGTGTTGTTTAGCCTCCATGTATTTGTATTTTTTACAGATCTTTTCCTGTAACTGATATCTCATCTCATGGTGTGTGGTCGGAAAAGATACTTGATACAATTTCAATTTTCTTAAATGTGCCAATGCTAGATACAAATCTACATATCCAAGATATGATCTATCCTGGAGAATATTCCATGAGCACTTGAGAAAAATGTGTATTCTGTTGTTTTTGGATGGAGTGTCCTATAAATTTCAATTAAGTGCATCCTGTTTAATGTATCATTTAAAGCTTGTGTTTCCTTATTTATTTTCATTTTGGATGATCTGTTCATTGGTGAAAGTGGGGTGTTAAAGCTTGTGTTTCCTTATTTATTTTCATTTTGGATGATCTGTTCATTGGTGAAAGTGGGGTGTTAAAGTCCCCTATTATGAATTTGTTACTCTCGATTTCCCCTCTTATGGCTGTTAATATTTGCCTTATGTATTGAGGTGCTCCTATGTGGTGTGCATAAATATTTACAATTGTTATTTCTGCTTCTTGGATCAATCCCTTGATCATTATGTAGTGTCCTTCTTTTTCTCTTCTAATAGTCTTTATTTTAAGGTCTATTTTGCTTGATATGAGAATTGTTACTCCAGCTTTCTTTTTGTTCCTATTTGCATGGAATGTCTTTTTCCATACACTTACTTTCTGTCTGTATGTGTCTCTAGGTCTGAAGTGGGTCTCTTGTAGACAGCGTATATAAGGGTCTTGTTTTTGTATCCATTCATCCAACCTGTGTGTTTTGGTGGGAGCATTTATTCCATTTACATTTAAGGTAATTATCGATATGTATGTTTCTATTCCAATTTTCTAAATTGTTTTGGGTTCATTATTGTAGGTCTTTTCCTTCTCTTGTGTTTCTTGCCTAGAGAAGTTCCTTTAGCATTTCTTGTAAAGCTGGTTTGGTGGTGCTGAACTCTCTCAGCTTTTGCTTGTCTGTAAAGGTTTTAATTTCTCCATCAAATCTGAATGAGATCCTTGCTGGGTAGTGTAATCTTGGTTGCAGGTTTTTCTCCCTCATTACTTTAAATATGTCCTGCCACTCCCTTCTGTCTTGCAGAATTTCTGCTGAGAGATCAGCTGTTAACCTTATGGGGATTCCTTTGTGTGTTATTTGTTGTTTTCTCCTTGCTGCTTTTAATATGATTTCTTTGTATTTAATTTTTGACAGTTTGATTAATATGTGTCTTGGCATATTTCTCCTTGGATTTATCCTGTATGGGACTCTCTGTGCTTCCTGGACTTGATTAACTGTTTCCTTTCCCATATTAGCGAAGTTTTCAACTATAATCTCTTCAAATATTTTCTCAGTCCCTTTCTTTTTCTCTTCTTCTTCTGGAACCCCTATAATTTGAATATTGGCACTTTTAATGTTGTCCCAGAGGTCTCTGAGACTGTCCTCAGTTCTTTTCATTCTTTTTTCTTTACTCTGCTCTGCAGTATTTATTTCCACTATTTTATCTTCCAGGTCACTTATCCATTCTTTTTCCTCAGTTATTCTGCTATTGATCCCATCTAGAGTATTTTTCATTTCATTTATTGTGCTGTTCATCATTGTTCATTTCATCTTTGGTTCTTCTAGGTCCTTTTTAAATGTTTCTTGCAATTTGTCTATTCTATTTCCAAGATTTTGGATTATCTTTACTACCATTATTCTGAATTCTTTTTCAGGTTAACTGCCTATTTCCTCTTCATTTGTTAGGTGTGGTGGGTTTTTATCTTGCTCCTTCATCTGCTGTGTGTTTTTCTGTCTTCTCATTTTGCTTATCCTACTGTGTTTGGGGTCTCCTTTTTGCAGGTTGCAGGTCTGTAGATCCCGTTGTTTTTGGTGTCTTACCCCATTGGCTAAGGTTTGTTCAGTGGGTTGTGTAGGCTTCCTGTTGGAGGGGACTAGTGTCTGTGTTCTGGTGGATGAGGCTTGATCTTGTCTCTCCGGTGGGCAGGTCCACGTGTGGTGGTCTCTTTTGGTATGTCTGTGGACTTATTGTGATTTTAGGCAGCCTCTCTGCCAACTAGGAGGGCTGTGTTCCTGTTTTGCTACTTGTTTGGCATAGGTTGTCCAGCACTGTAGCTTGCTGGTCGTTGGGTAAAGCTGGGTGCTGGTGTTGAGTTGGAGATCTCTGGGAGATTTTCACCATTTGATATTATGTGGAGCTGGGAGGTCTCTTGTTGACCAGTGTCCTGAAGTTGGTTCTCCCACCTGAGAGGCACAGCACTGACTCCTGACTGCAGCACCAAGAGCCTTTCATCCACACAGCTCAGAATAAAAGGGAGAAAATGTAGACAGAAATAATTAGTAGAAGTAGGAAAAAGCAAGCAAGCAAGCAAGCAAGCAAGAAAGAAAGAAAGAAAGAAAGAAAAGAGGGAAGGAAGGAATCAAGCAAGCAAGAAAGAAAGAAGAAAAGAAGGAAAGAAGGAAAGAAAGAAAGAAATGAGGGAAAGAAGGAAGGAAGGAAGAAAGAAAGAAAGAAGAAAAGAAGGAAAGAAGGAAAGGAAGGAGGGAGGGAGGCAGGGAGGGAGGGATGGTGGGAGGAAGGAAGGAAGGAAGGAGGGAAGGAAGGAACAAAGAAAGGAAGAAAGAAGGTAAGGTAAAATAAAATAAAGTAAAATATAATGAAGTTATTAAATTAAAAAATAATTATTAAGTAAAAAAAAATCAAAACAGATGGATAGAACCTTAGGACAAATGGTGGAGGCAAAGCTATACAGACAAAATCTCACACAGAAGCACACACATACACACTCACAAAAAGAAGAAAAGGGGAAAAAATCATAAATCTTACTCTCAAAGTCCACCTCCTCAATTTGGGATGAATTGTTGTCTAAAGGAGGGAAGGAAAGGAAAGAAAGAAAGAAAGAAAGAAAGAAAGAAAGAAAGAAAGAAAGAAAGAAAGAAAGAAAGAAAGAAAGAAAGAAAGAAAGAAAGAAAGAAAGAGAAAGAAAGAAGATAAAGTAAAATAAAGTTATTAAAATAAAAAAATAATTATTAAAAAAACAAAAACAGACGGATATAACCCTAGGACAAATGGTGTAAGCAAAGCTATACAGACAAAATCAGACAGAAGCATACACCTACACACTCACAAAAAGAGGAAAAGGGGAAAAAATCATAAATCTTTCTCTCAAAGTCCATCTCCTCAATTTGGGATGATTTGTTGTCTATTCATGTATTCCACAGATGCAGGTTACATCAAGTTGATTGTGGAGCTTTAATCCACTGCTTCTGAGGCTGCTGGGAGAGATTTCCCTTTCTCTTCTTTGTTCTCACAGCTCACAGGGGCTCAGCTTTGGATTTGGCCCCACCTCTGCATGTAGGTCACTGGAGGGTGACTGTTTTTCCCTCAGAGAGGACGGGGTAAAAGAAGCCGCTGATTCGGGGGCTCTTGCTCACTGAGGCTGGGGGTAGGGAGCTGCGTGGAGTGTGGGGCGAGCCTGCGGCAACAGAGGCCAGCGTGACGTTGCACCAGCCTGAGGCCTGCCGTGCGTTCCCCTGGGGAAGTTGTCCCTGGATCGCGGGAACCTGGCACTGGAGGGCTGCACAGGCTCCCCGGAAGAGGGGTGTGGATAGTGACCTGTGCTCACACACAGGTTTCTTTGTGGCAGCAGCAGCAGCCTTAGCGTCTCCCGCCCGTCTCTGTGGTCTGCACTTTTAGCCGCGGCTCGCACCCGTCTCTGGAGTTCCTTTAAGCAGTGCTCTCAATCCCCTCTCCTCACGCACCAGGAAACAAAGAGGGAAGAAAAGTCTCTTGCCTCTTCAGCAGCTCCAGACCTTTTCCTGGACTCCCTCCTGGCTAGCCGTGGTGCACTAACCCCCTACAGGCTGTGTTCATGCCTCCAAACCCAGTCCTCTCCCTGTGCTCCAACTGAAGCCTGAGCCTCAGCTCCCAGCCCCGCCCGGCCCGGCGAGTGAGCAGACAAGCCTCTCGGGCTGCTGAGTGCTGGTTGGCACTGATCCTCTGTGCGGGATTCTCCCTGCTTTGCCCTCCGCACCCCTGTTGCTGCACTCTCCTCTGAGGCCCTGAAGCACCCTTTCCCCCTCTGCCACCCGCAGTCTCCGCCCACGAAGGGGCTTCCTAGTGTGTGGAAACCTTTCCTCCTTCACAGCTCCCTGCCACTGGTGCAGGTCCCGTCCCTATTCTTTTGTCTCTGTTTTTCGTTTTTTCTTTTGCCCTATCCAGGTACGTGGGGAGTTTCTTGCTTTTTGGAAGGTCTGAGGTCTTCTGCCAGCATTCAGTAGGTGTTCTGTAGGAGTTGTTCCACGTGTAGATGCATTTCTGGTGTATCTGTGGGGAGAAAGGTGATCTCCACGTCTTACTCTTCCACCATCTTCCCCTCATTGTCACCACCTCCCCTTTTTAGCTGGAATTTTCATATCCCCCCAAATGACTTCATGGTCAAATTCCTCTTCCTTCATCACCCATGCAAATACTCTCACCAACTGGAAAATCTCTTTCTTGTATTCTTCTAAGGCTTTTAATGCCTCTTATGCCATTGGTTTGATTCTGCTCTATGGCACATTTCCTCATTAGATTCACTGTCCTTTCAGGGCAGGGTTTGTCTCTTATGTATCACTATCCTGTATCTTCTATGGCAGTTACTCAATTCATATTTAATAACTGAATGTGTGATACTAGATAGCATATAATTATGTACCAAAGCAAGTATGAAAAGAAATAAATCCTGTAGGGGTTCAGAGGAGGAAAAGTTTATTGGAAGAAAATACTTCACAGGGGAGAAGTTACATGAACTGGACTTTCATGGGAGAGGAAGATGAGAGACTAAAATACCACCTTTTTACTAATAGAGCTGACATAGAAAACATTGTTTTCTTAATAATTAACCACAATTTAGATTTACTTACCAATTTAGGGACAGATATTACTGTCAACAACCCATAGTCCTCCTCTATGGGGGCAGTCTGTTAAACTTAGGGCATGGAAGCAAATAGAACCTAATCAAACTTACAAGCTTTTATATAGCAAAGGAAACCATAAACAAAGCAAAAAGATAACTTATGGACTGGGAGAAAATGTTTGCAAATGATACAACCAACAAGAGCTCAATTTCCAAAATATATAAACAGCTCATACAACTCAATAACAACAACAACAGCAAAAAACAAACAACCCAATTAAAAAGTGGGTAGAAGAGCTAAGTAGACATTTCTCCAAAGGAGACATACAGATGGCCAACAGGCACATGAAAAGATGCTCAACGTCTATAATTATTAGAGAAATGCAAATTAAAACTACAATGAGGTACCACCTCACACCAGTCAGAATGGCCATCATTAAAAAGTCTACAAATAACAAATGCTGGAGAAGGTGTGGAATAAAAGGAACCCTCCTAAACTGCTCATAGGCATGTAAATTTGTACAGCCACTATGGAAAACAGTATAGAGGTTCCTCTAAAAACTGAAAATAGGTTGCCATATGATCCCATGATCCCACTCCTGAGCATACATACAGAGAAAATTATAATTTGAAAAGAATGCACCCCAATGTTTATAGCAGCACTATTTATAGTAGCTAAGACATGGAAACCACATAAATGTCCATGGACAGATGAATGGATAAAGAACATGTGGTACATATACACAGTGGAATACTACTCAGCCATAGAAAAGAATGAAATATACCATTTACAGCCACATGGATGGACCTAGAGATTATCATACTAAGTGAGTAAGTCAGAAAGAGAAGATAAATACCATATGATATCACTTATATGTGGGATATAAAATACAACACAAATGAACATATATATGAACTAGAAACAGACTCACAGATTTAGAGAACAGACTGTGGTTGCCAAGGGAGAGCAGGGGTGGGGGAGGGAAGGAATGGGAGTTTGGTATTAGCAGATGCAAAATATTATATATACAATGGATAAAAACAAGGTTCCCCCAGATAACACAGGGAACTATATTCAATTGCCTGTGATAAACCATAATGAAAAAGAATGTGTATATATATATATATATATATATATATATATATATAACTGAATCAATTTCTATACAGCAGAAATTAACATAACATTGTAAATCAACTATACTTTAATAAAATAATTTTTTAAAAAAACTTAAGGCATAGTGTTGCAGAGTAGAAAAGATTATTTCTGCTGGA
Organism: Orcinus orca; assembly: GCF_937001465.1. Taxonomy (NCBI): domain Eukaryota; kingdom Metazoa; phylum Chordata; class Mammalia; order Artiodactyla; family Delphinidae; genus Orcinus; species Orcinus orca. Next base: position 68,423,513 of record NC_064580.1, read on the forward strand.
AGCTATCTGCCATAAGTAAAGGGAGATAAGTGGTTTAGTTATACATGTCAAGTTCCTCCTTCCAAATTTGCCAATCAGATTAAATCACTTATTCTCTTCTGGTGAGGAGTCAGAAAGCAAGAAAGGACAGGAGTGGTACAATCAGGCTTGCAAAAGCATTTCCTCTACTTCAATATTTCACATTTTTTTTCCTTTAACACATTGAGGTTAACGATTAAGCCTATATTCCACTAGAGGTGTGGCTAACCTTACTTGGGAGAGGAAATCAGCAGTCTACAGGGACAGGCCTGCTCCCCTCTTGGTAAAACTGCTGCTCTAACATTGACCACTGATCCTTCTGGAACCACTGATGGGTAATGCTCCCAGAGGGATGTGAAGTAGTCAATAGAGTACTTCAGTTAAATTTATTCTAATTCTAAGTCCAATCTGTATCCAAGGCCAAAAGTTCACTTTCTCTTTTGCTTCCCATTCCAAATAATGTCTATCTGTGTCAACCAACAAAGGTTATTAGATATTCTAAAAAGGTAAAATGATAAGACTAAGATACTCCAATAATGAAATGCCAGCACAAAGATAACCCAGGTTTTAGTATAAGTCTATCCATCTACCAAAGTAATCTACAAGTTTAATGCAATCCCTGTCAAAATTCCAATGGCATTTTCACAGAAATAAACAATCCTAAAATGTCTATGGGACCACAAAAGACCCAAAATAGTCAACGAAAACTTGAGAAAGAAGAGCAAACCTGGAGGCATCACACTCCCTGATTCTAAACTGTACTAAAAGTTATACTAATCAAAACTGTATGGCATTGGCATAAAAACAGACACATAAATCAGTGGAACAGAATAGAAAGCCAAGAAATAAACTCACACTTATATGGTCAACTAATTTATGACAAAGCAACTAAGAATGTACAGTGAGGGAAGGACAGTCTCTTTAATAAATGGTGTTGGGAGAAATGGACAGCCACATGCAAAATAATGAAACGGGACTACTATCTTACACCATACATAAAAATTAACTCAAAATGGATCAAAAATTTGAATGTAAGACCTGAAACCATAAAACTAGAAGAAAACATAGACAATAAGCTCCCTGAAAATGGTCTTGGTGATGATTTTTTGTATTTCTTAAAAATTAAAATAAAACTACCAACTATATAAAGCAATTCCACTTCTGGGTATTTATCTGAATAAGGCAAAAACAATATGTTGAGGAGATATCTTTCCCCCCATATTAATGGCAGTTTTATTTACAATAGCCAAGAAGACATGAAAACAACCTAAGTGTCCACTGATGGATGAATGAATAAAGAAATAGTGGGACATTATTTTACCATAAAAACAAAGGATATTTTACCATTTACAAAAACACGGATGGACCTTGAGAAAATTATGCTTAGTAAAATAAATCAAAGAAAGACAAATAACATATATGTGGAATCTAAAAACAAAGAATCAAAAATGAGTTAATAGAGAGTAGATTGGTGGCTGCCAAGTGTGGGAGTGGGCAAAATGAGTGAGGGAGGTAAAAAGGTACAAACTTCCGGTTATTAAATAAATGTCATGTGTATTTAAGGTACAGCACGGTGACTATATTTAATAGTACTGTATTTCATATTTCAGAGTTGCAAAGAGAATAGATCTTAAAGGTTTTCATCACAAGAAAAAAATTGTGACTATGTATAGCGACGCATGTTAACTCAACTTATTGTGGTGATCATTTCACAATATATACACATTGTAAATTGTACTGTACACTTGAAACTGTTATATGTCAATTATACCTTAATAAAGATTTAAAAAATAAGACCATCTATCAAGTTTACAATAAAAACTAGTCCAAAATTTAAATATTCTTTCAAGTTAATATTCAAGGAGAAAAATCCAAAGGAATTAAAGCTATAAATTGAAATCTCTAGCCCTTTTGAATTAAAAGCCCTGTACCCATTCCCACTAAATTTATAAAACACGTCAATCTCGAGCATCTAGAACATTTACTCAAGCAAAATTATAACCTAGAAAGTAATTTTACCACAAGCTATATCAAAGATTCAATGGGAATTGTGTCAATAAATATAGATAAAGCTATCTTTCTTTAGTTTCAACAGGATGCCAGTCCTTAAATGCCAGTTGTCTGGAATCTATGGTCTTTGAACTTATAATCCATTGGGAGATAGAAGATAATTATGGTTAGTTATGATATAAGTTTATCATAGTTGGGGAAAAACTACCAGTGAATATTGTTTTATCTCAGAAAGTGGCACGGCAGATGGTCCAGCCTCCTTAGAAATGTTCAGTTGTAGCAGCCCCACCTAGTCTTAGTCAAAGTAATTTTTTTTTCCACATAAAGCCTACTCTTCATTTTTTCCTTGAGCTTTATTATTATTATTATTATTATCATTATTTTTGCACAGCTGAGCTGCATCCAGTCCAGAGTGGGCTATGTTTAGTAATGTAGCCTTCACAAAGACTTATGATAAGATATTATTTCTACAATTGTGTCACCTGAAAAATTGTTCTCAGCTTACTCCTGAAGTGAAGCTTCTGTTGATACTATTAAACCCTGTAACCCTGGGACCCTATTGAAGACCAATACAAATACTCATTTTTCAAGTCACTATCATTTCTCTATTTTTGAATGCTCTAGTATCTAAGTACAATATATTTCTGTGGCACCTATCTCGCCAATAGTGTTATATATTTCTAGAATTTTTCTTCTGTGGTTCATCTTTAAGAACTATTCAGCTGAATTACTAACAATTATACTAACTTTTAAAATAGGCCTCTTTTTTTTCCAACACATATAAAGTTAGTATTATTTTTTGGATCTATCTTTTCTCCTTTACCTTTATTTTTTAATCTAAATTAGTTTTCTTAACATATTCCTGAATTAATGAGTCCTGAGTCTTCCAAAAGTATTTCTGTTAAAACAAATCTCCTTCTTCACCTTCCTGAATTGTATAATTCCAGCCAAAAGCTGTTCTCAAAAACAGACCAACATCCATCTGAGATGTGGATTTGATATTTTATTGTGCCTTGCTTTTCTTTAAAATAATTAATTTTTGTTGTGGCTCTCTTTATAATCCTGAGTCCATATTTTTTTAAGACATTTCATTTTATGGTTCTGGCTAATCTTGTATGCTCACTACCCAACAGTCTTCAGTACAAGGCTAAGACAAAAGTTGTTAGTTCAAAGGAAAATGTGAGAAGGCTGAACCCCAGGGCCACACGCAATTTGTCTAAAGCTGTTTCTGGAGTTATGCTTCTCTTGAGGTCAGAATGGCCCGATCTTGCCTGCAAGGACCTACACATCCAGTATGTGACTGAGCACTCCTCCCCACACACCGTGATCTGACAATTTGCTGAAGCTCACAAAGAACCACACCTTTGCTGAAGCCTGCATGATTTATGTCTATATAAAGACAGCTGCTTGCTTGCAGATGACAGATAAACAAACATCTCAGGTTGCCACGGTTTTATTTTCTGAAGTAAGAACACTAACACCAACAATCAGCACCTAATATTTCCCTACCTCAAAGTAGAGGATATTTTAACACTAAAATAAATAAAATTAAAGCATGCATACTTTCAGAGCAAAGAACAAACCTTTTCATTGAATATATTTACAAACTTTAAAACCAGTTCTACTAGCTACGTCAAAACCCTCAATAAATTAACATGTGTTTTGTTCCCCAACAGTCCACTACAAATTTCTCTCAGTGTTCCCAGTAGCTCAACATACTAGATTATAACACTCCCCTGAATTGATCTTTCAAATCTACAGTGACTTCCCATCCCACAACTGCTGCAAAGCCTCTATTGCACTGTTTCTCAATTACAGCTGAACATTACAATCTAGTGAGGACTGGACATCCTTATTTTAAAAATCCCCTCAGGGTATTTAATGTACAAGTAAGGTTGATGACCACTATCTTGGTCCTAAATTACAAATGAGACCACATGCTCTCTGTGAGTAGACTTGTAGCTTGAAATTTAATATTGATTTTTGTGTTTTATGTTATATAATGGGGTTAAATATGGATGTAGTTTATTAATTATTTTGATTTTTATGCCTCATTGAAGGAAGCTGTCATAGACACAATGTCATAAACAAAATCTATATATTTTTGTTTTGTTTTGTTTTGTTTTGCCGTACGCGGGCCTCTCACTGCCGCGACCTCTCCCGTTGCGGAGCACAGGCTCCGGACGCGCAGGCCTAGAGGCCATGGCCCATGGGCCCAGCCGCTCCGCAGCACGTGGGATCCTCCCGGACTGGGGCACGAACCCGCGTCCCCTGCATTGGCAGGCAGACTCCCAACCACTGCGCCACCAAGGAAGCCCATCTATATATTTTTAAAAATAATTTTACATACCAAATTTTTTAACACTTAGGTAATTAATAAAAATGGAATTTAGTTTTGTTAATAAAGTAAGGGTAATAAATTATTTTTTCCCATTAGATAACCAGTTGTACTAACATCTTTTGTTAAATAAATAATTCTTTCCCATTTGTTTGAAATATAACCATTATCACATAGTAAATTCCCAAAGATACTTAGATCTCTCTCTCAGTGCTGTATTTTGTTCTATTGCTGTACATTCCTATTGGTGACTTAAGGGTTTAGTTTATTCTTGAAAAATTTTACAGTAAGTGGAAAGCCATTAAATAAAAAGTAAGTTTCATTAACTTTAATTGAACAATTTTGAAGCATTCTATCTCAATCAAGATAACAAAACACATTTTACACTTTGAAAAAAAACCGTATATTAATTGAGCAAAGAACACTAGTTTATATAAATAATAAACAGCATTTTGGAAGTAAAAAATAATTTTTACAAAAAAAGTTGAAATGTAGTGAAAGTTTATTGTAGCCTTCACAAAAGAAAATTGAGGACTTAATAACAAATGATACTTGTTGGAAGAGAGGTGCAAGGGAGTCATTCTTCAGAATGGGGTGGAGACCCAGGAGATTATTTTGGTTATCTTTTATTTAAATGCTCTTAATTGTAAACTTCTTTCACAGAAGAATACCTTTAGGGAAAAATAAAGGCTATACATGAGAACACTTCAAAACAACTGAAAATGGCACATACATGCAATACATTGAAACAGCACACATCCGTTGTTCCATATAGTATTGTGCAACTAGAAACTACTGTGTTCAATAAATTGTTGAATGTGTTTTTATGTACAACCATCACTTCTTATACATATTTAACTTGTTTGGGGTGAATAATCCATTATCTTGAAAAAATAACACTAGTCATCAAAAAGTAGTATAACTATTCAAGACTGTGGTAAAACTTAATTAAGTAAATAATGGTTATGTAAAGTAAGTCTATATTCTTTCTTCCACCAGTAACCCACTGCTTTAGTATAGGTTGTATAATATGTTTTAAACCTGGTAGGATAAGTCACTCTCACCTCAATTTTCTTTCTAAATTGTATTAGATATTGTTGCAATTTACACTTCCATATGAATTTTAGAATCAGCTTGTTAAGTTATATGAAAATTTTAAGAATTTGAATATACAAATCAAAACCTCAATGAATTATCACCTCACATCAATTAGAATGGGTATCATCAACAGACAAGAAATAACATGTATTGGCAAGGGTGTGGAGAAAAGGGAACCCTTGTGCATTATTTGTGGAAACATAAATTGATGCAGCCTCTATGAAAAACAGTATGGAGGTTTCTCAAAAACTTAAAAACAGAACTATCATATGATCCAGCAATTCCACTTCTGGGTATTCATCTCAAGAAAACAAAAGCACTAATTCAAAATGATATATATAAACCCCATGTTTATTGCATCATTATTTACAGTGGCCAAGATATAGAAACAACCTAAGTGTCCATTGATAGATGAATGGATACAAATACATATATATATATATATATATAAATTATTCAACCTTAAAGAATAAAATATTGCCATTTGTGACATGGATGGACCTAGAAGCATTATTCTAAGTGAAATAAATCAGACAGAGAAAGACAAATATCATGTGATCTCACTTATATATGGAATATAAAAACAAACAAACAAACAAAACACCAAGTTCACAGATACAGAAACAGATGATGATTGTCAGAGGTGGGGGCTGGGGAGTGGGCAAAATGAATGAAACAGGTCAAAAGGTGCAAATTTCTAGTTATAAAAGTAAATGTCATGTAGATTTAAGGTACAGCATTTGACTATAGTTAATAATATTGTATTGCATATTTGAAAGTTGCTAAGAAATAGATATTAAAAGTTCTCATCAGAAGGAAAAAATTATAACTATGTATGATGATGCATGTTAACTGGGCTTATTGTGGTGATCATTTCACAATATATACAAATTTTGAGTCGTTATGTTGTACACTTGAAACTAATATATGTCAATGATACCTCAAAAACAATTTCAGTGATACCTCAAAAACAATTTCAATGATACCTCAGAAACAATTTTTGAAGGGAATTTTGTCAGGTTTTTTAATCTATGAAACTTTACATCCATGAACATATCTCTCTCCAATTACTTAAATTAGTCAAGTCTTTTGTTATGTCCTGGTAAAGTTTTTTTTTTTCTCAAAGGTTCTTACTACATTACTGTTTAAATCTTGCATAGTTTATAATTTGTGATGCTAATGTGAATAAATTGTTTATTATATTTTCTAATCAGTTCCTGCTTACAGTAATCAGTCATTCTATTGATTTATTTGTTCTGCTCCTAAACTGAAATCTCATATTAGTTATAAATACATTTTTTTTTCTCTTGGCTTCCCTACCTAGAAAGGTAGAAAATCATATTGTATATAAATAATATTTTCTATAACTTTATAATTAGTTCTCATTATTTCTTATTTATTGGCCCATGAAAGATGATCAACATTATTAATTATTAGAGAAATAAAAATAAAAAGCACAGTGAAGTATCACTTCACACTGGTCAGAATGGCTATCATCAAATAATCTACAAATTATAAGTGCTGGAGAGGATGTGGAGAAAATGCAATCTTTTTACACTATTGGTGGGAATGTAAATTGGTGCAGCCACTATACAAAACAGTATGGAGTTTCCTTAAAAAACTAAAAATAGAGCTATCATATGATCCAGGAATTTGACCCTGGGTATATATCTGGAAAAACAGCTCTAATTTGAAAAGATACATGCACCCTAATGTTCATATCTATTTAAAATAGCCAAGACATGGTAGCAACCCAATTGCCCATCAACAGACAATTGACTTAAGAAGATGGAATATATATATATATATATATATATATTACTCAGCCATAAAGAAGGATGAAATAATGCCATTAGCACCAATGTGCATAGACCTAATGAATATCATGCTTAGTGATATAAGTCAGAGAGAAAGACAAATACTATATGATATTACTTACATGTGCAATCCAAAAATAATACAAATGAATCTATATACAAAACAGAAACAGACTCACAGTAATAGAAAACAAACTTATGGTTACAAAAAGTGAGAGGGAGGGAGGAAGGGAGAGACAGATTAGGAGTATGGGACTAACAGATAAAAACTACTATACACAAAATATATAAACAACAATGATTTACTGTATAACACAAGGAATTATACCCAATATCATGTAATAAGCTACAGTGGAATATAATCTACAAAAAACGGTCACTATGTTGTACAGTGGAAATTAACACAATATTGTGAATCAACTATACTTCAGTTTTAAAAATTCATGAAATTTTCTCGATCAAAAAAGAATTGGGTTTTTTTTAGAAAGTAATAGAAAAAATACTATTGATTAAAAACCTCCGAGACTTATAAAGTTCTGCATACAGGTCTTTTGTCTCCTTAGGTAGGTTTATTCCTAGTTATTTTGTCACAATGGTAACTGGGAGTGTTTTCTTAATTTCACTTTCAGATTTTTCATCATTAGTGTATAGGACTGCCAGAGATTTCTGTGCATTAATTTTGTATCCTGCTACATTACCAAATTCATTGATTAGCTCTACTAGTTTTCTGGTAGCATCTTTAGGATTCTCTATGTATAGTATCATGTCATCTGCAAATAGTGACAGCTTTACTTCTTCTTTTCCAATTTGGATTCCCTTTATTTCTTTTTCTTCTCTGATTTCTGTGGCTAAAACTTCCAAAACTATGTTGAATAAGAGTGGTGAGAGTGTGCAGACCAGTATGCAGAAAAGTATAAGACACTGAAGAAAGAAATTAAACATGATACAAATAGATGGAGAGATATACCATGTTCTTGGATTGGAAGAATCAACCTTGTGAAAATGACTCTACTACCCAAAGCAATCTACAGATTCAATGCAATCCTTATCAAACTACCATGGGCATTTATCACAGAAATAGAACAAAAAATTTCACAATTTGTATGGAAACACAAAAGACCCTGAATAACTAAAGCAATCTTGAGAATGGAAAACAGAGCTGGAGGAATCAGGATCCCTGACTTCAGACTATACTACAAAGCTACAGTAATCAAGACAGTATGGTACTGGCACAAAAACAGAAATATAGATCAAGGGAAAAGGACAGAAAGCCCAGAAATAAACCCATGCACATATGGTCACCTTATCTTTGATAAAGGAGGCAGGATTATACAGTGGAGAAAGGACAGCCTCTTCAATAAGTGGTGCTGGGAAAACTAGACAGGTACATGTAAAAGTATGAGATTAGAACACTCCCTACCGCCATACACAAAAATAAGCTCAAAATGGATTAAGGACCTAAATGTAAGGCCAGAAGCTATCAAACTTAGAGGAAAACATAGGCAGTACACTCTATGATGTAAATTACAGCAAGATCCTTTTTGATCCACCTCCTAGAGAAATGGAAATAAAAACAAAAGTAAACAAATGGAAACTAATGAAACTTCAAAGCTTTTGCACAGCAAAGGAAACCATAAATAAGACCAAAAGACAACCCTCGGAATGGGAGAAAATATTTGCAAATGAAGGAACTGACAAAGGATTAATCTCCATAATGTACAAGCAGCTCATGCAGCTCAATAACCAAAAAAAGCAAACAACCCAATCCAAAAATGGGCAGAGGACCTATATAGACATTTCTCCAAAGAAGATATACAGATTGCCAAAAAACACATGAACAAATGCTCAACATCACTATTCATTAGAGAAATGCAAATCAAAACTACAATGACATATCATCTCACACTGGCCAGAATGGCCATCATCAAAAAATCTAGAAACAATAAATGCTGGAGAGAGTGTGGAGAAAAGGGAACACTCTTGCACTGCTGGTGGGAATGTGAATTGGTACAGCCACTATGGAGAAGAGTACGGAGGTTCCTTAAAAAACTATAAATAGAACTACCATATGGCACAGGAATCCCACTAATGAGCATATACACTGAGAAAACCATAATTCAAAAACAGTCATGTACAGGCGCTTCCCTGGTGGTGCAGTGATTGAGAGTCCGCCTGCCGATGCAGGGGACACGGGTTCATGCACCGGTCCAGGAAGATCCCACATGCCGCGGAGTGGCTGGGCCCGTGAGCCTTGGACTCTGAACCTGCATGTCCAGAGCCTGTGCTCCCCAATTGGAGAGGCCACAGCAGTGAGAGGCCCATGTACAGTTAAAAAAAAAAAAAAAAAATCATGTACCAAAATGTTCATTGCAGCTCTATTTACAATAGCCAGGAGATGGAAGCAGCCTAAGTGTCCATCATCAGATAAATGGATAACGAAGATGTGGCACTTATATACAAGGGAATATTACTCAGCCATAAAAAGAAATGAAATAGAGTTATTTGTAGTGAGGTGGATGGACCTAGAGTCTGACATACAGAGTGAAGTAAGTCAGAAAGAGAAAGACAAGTACCGTATGCTAGCATGTATATATGGAATCTAAGAAAAATATATGTCATGAAGAACCTAGGGGTAAGTCGGGAATAAAGACACAGACCTACTAGAGAATGGACTTGAGGATATGGGGAGGGGGAAGGGTAAGCTGTGACAAAGTGAGGGAGTGGCATGGACATATATACACTATCAAATGTAAAATAGATAGCTAGTGGGAAGCAGCCCCATAGCACAGGGAGATCAGCTCGGTGCTTTGTGACCACCTAGAGGAGTGGGATAGGGAGGGTGGAAGAGAGGGAGACACAAGAGGGAAGAGATATGGGAAGATATGTATATATGTATAACTGATTCACTTTGTTATAAAGAAGAAACTAACACACTATTGTAAAGCAATTATACTCCAATACAGATGTTAAAAAAAAAAAAACTTTGAGAAACAACTATTCCAAAGAACATTTATAGCCTTAAATATTTTTATTATTTTAAAATGTACTAAAAGTAAATAAACTCAGTATTTATCTTAAAAAAATAAAGCATAAATTAAAGAAAGTAGGGAGAGGGAGTTAAAAAAAGTAAAACTTTTAAAAATACTTGAAAATGAAAGCTAGTATTTTTTAATGAGCAATATAATAAATATCTTAAAAGCCTGATTTAAAAAAGAAACAAACTAACAAAAATAACTGTAAGATATTAGAAATGGAAAGGAAATTTAAAAGAAACAAAAAAAAATTATGAGCAACACTACGCAACTAATTCGAATTTTAGAATAAATGGATGTCTTTCTACTAAAATAGAAATTATGATAATAGATTAAAGATGAAAAAGTAAAAGATCAACAGTCCTTTGGATGATGACTAGAAACGTTTTCTTTAGACTTCTGGTTAAATGTGGTAAACTTTGTACACAGACTTTTTTTCTGGTATATACTGACATTTTATTAAAATGCTTTTTAAGGAACATTTTATGTCATAAATCCACAAGGTCAAAGAATATTGAGAAAAGACAGATTATCAAAAATGGTCAAAAATTTTTAAAGTTAAAATAAGTGGTAGCTATCTTGCCAGATGCCAAAAAAGCTGAAAACTGTCTGCCAGGGATGACAGAAACAACATAAAAAGTAATTACATGTGATAGAATCCCTGAAAGTCTCATTAATTGAAAGCAACTGTACTCCTACAAATCTGAATGAGAGTGGATTTGAAAACAAAAATGCTCATCAGAAGTCTGTAGAAGAAGATGCAAATTCAAAATGAGAGATGATTGAGTAAAAATCTTTTGCCTAGACAGGAAGAGCTCAAAACCTTTTTATTTTCTGGGCTCCTAGATCACTGGAAGCCCTGCTTATATCCATAGGAAAAATTGGAAAATTCTTCTTGGTGGACACAGGCCAACCTATAAGAAAGATGTAAATATACTGACAAACCGGGGCTGCCTAACAGAATGGCCATATGTCTGCCTTCACAAGCTAGAAAGTAGACTTGACCAGCTCTCAGTCTCCTCCTCTTAGTGGCTCTCTTAGTCTTCAATCAAGGATTATCAGGTTTTGTGGAAAATCCTCATAGAATTCAAAACAAAATGGAACAAAAACAGAAGACGACTTCACAAAAAATCCATTATTAATTCCTTCAGAGAGATAAAAGAAAATTCAGCATCCCCAAAATAAGAATAGGATGCTATAAACATACTCAAAGAACAAGAAATAACTCTTGAAATTAAAAAAAATAGTAATAATGTGTTGATAATTTAAAAATATACAATAGCTGTGCTGAAATATTAAGACAGGGAAAATTTTCAAGAAGTAGAACAAAAATACAAGGAGAAGAAAAATAGTTGAAGAAAAGATAGGGTTAATAGAGGATCGTTTCAAGAGGCCCAACAGAAGATTAATATAGGAGTTCTAGAAATAGACAAGAGAAAAATCAACAAGGATAAAATTATCAAAGGAATAAGAAAATATATTTAATAAAGTACATGAGTATTAAGATTGAAAGGGTCAAAAACATGCTCAGCACATTACATATAAAAGCAAACAAACATAATTTAAAAAATCATTGTAAACACTGAAGATAAAGAGAATATTCTAAAAGCTATTGGGGAGTGCTCTGAAATCAAAGTATGAATGATGGTTTAAGACTTCTCAATAGAAACTCTAAAATTTAGAAGACAGTGGAGCACTGCATTAAAATCGCTGAGGAAGCTTTTTAATTCCAGAGTTTTATACCCATCAAATGTATCAAACCTCTTTGAATACATTGAAGCTATTACCTGCTACTTAAATATTTGAAATATTCATTTCTTACAAATCTACTAGAGGATATGCTTAAGCAAAATTGAGAGAGCAAACCAAAACTGTGAATATGTAATCTAATTCCTAAACACTGCAGTTTTTTGTTATGAATGACCACATTATCTGAGGATCTTAGTAATCATACTTATTGCCTGGGTGACCAAAGAAAATCAGTTCTCTGAATCACTGTTGCCTTATTTGTAAAATGGGGATCATAATCCGTACTCTACAGGGCCATCATGAGAATTAAAGGAAGTAATAAAGTAAGATGTTGACTAGATTTTGCTTTTTGGTATTTTTAACTTATTTCACAACGTCAGACTCCTTCAACCTTAGGTTTAATAGAGCCTGACTTTCTATAAATCCTTCAATGAAATGTCCCCAGATCTGTACATAAATATAATAAAATATTTTTTAGTATCTACTATACTTGACAGATTGTACTAGCACATGGAGGCTACAAGGAAGTGTTAGTCATTGTCCCTGTCATCAAAGATTTTACACTCTAGTTTGAAATACAAGATTAACACATATGAGAATAAGCATAGAAATGCTGTGAACTGCAGTCCCAGTAACCATAACTGAATGAAAATAGCCACACATTGTAATACCTAGGTAGAATTTAGGCATTGTTTTCCTTCTATCTGTAAAAATTATTTAATATAAATGTACTATAGAGATAGCTTTAAGTAGCTTAGGGATGTTTAGCAAATATTATACCTCTCAACACATTTTGAGAGCAAGAATATAGTATTATTTTACTTTTATCTGTCTACTTGTTTTCATTGTCTGTCAGTGTTTTTCATAAGAATAATTTTCATATCTGTGTCACAGAATGATCCTGAGCCAAAGGAATGTATATCATACATTTTCTTTATTATTGCTATTTTTTTTTCATATAGTTGTAGAATTTCCTGACTGGAATGAACTTTAGAGATTGAATTCATTCACTCTTAAATGGCAGTAGGGAAATGTGAAATAGATAAATGATATAATTCACTGGGATGTATTTTCAAATTTTGCAAACTATTCACTACAAGAGATTTAACATCACCCACTCCCCATCACTGGCACACATCCTGGTGAGAATGACTGACAGAGTATGTGTGTTAAAGAGAAAAATTATTCCAAAAGAGTGAAAATTAATTGCTAAACCTGTGGGGTTAAGCCCATGAGCTCATAATTTCTGCTGATATGCTGAAGGTTCTTCAGGTGTCCATTGCTTCTATTGGAATTGCACTGCTGGTAAGATTACACTCCTGCAGATGTTGCTACATATAGAAACTACCACAGCTACTCTAGAAACTCATTTCCAAAGCCCTCAATGAACACCTTTTAATGCTGCTGTTGCTGGAGACACTGCCAGAAGAACAAAAATAGATAATTTTTTCTCTTGCCTTCAAATTCCCTGTCAGTGTTTCCCATTGGCAGACTGTAACTAGAAATCACCTGTCAAGGGATTATAAGTTTGGAAGTTTCAGGCTTCCAGACCCTTGTGATGCATAGAACATAAAGTCTGAAAATGGAACTGAATGCTAACAGGTGAATAGTGTTATCCATCTTATTTTTGATACTATTGTCACTAGTCAGGTTTGATTTTAATGTAAGCCAAGACAAATGTGAATATAAAACTGAAGAGAACATAAAGTAGAATGGACTCTGTGAAAAGAGCCAGATTTATATGGGCTGTGGTTATTCACATGAAAAATTCAATCAATAATTAATCAATCAGTTATTGTTCAATCAATAATAAGTCAATATTTACAAAGTGCTGTAAAAATCTCCATTACTTGGTCTATGTAAGATATTGTTAAAACATTTAAAGCATGGTGCATCCTCAAAATAGGAAGAAAGGAAATAAAATTTATTGTTTACTCTTATGCAAGATGCCATGTGCTGTCTTCATCCTTGACCCAACTTTGTGAAGCCTTAATTTACAGGAAATTAAAATAGAAATAAGTTTTTAAAAAGTACCCATGTTCACACACCTATTAAGAATAATATACCTACACTTCAATATCAATATTAATTCTGTCTGATTCCAAACATCACAACATTTCTTATAAGTTCGTTGTTTTAAAAGTTGTGTTTTGTCTGATTGGAAAAACCTGAGAAACTGCCTATAGCTGAACCTCTTATCCCCACAGGCAGAGGAGCTGACTAGTAGCCCCACCTACTGTTGAGTAAAGATCCCAGCCCTGCCTGACCAGAAAGGCTGACCAGAACACATAAAAATCTGAACAGCTCAGCAGAGAGTACAGTAGGCAGAGATAATAGTCTGTAGAGCAAAGCGACTGACCCTGTTTGGCCAGGGAACTTGAAGCACAGGTCATCTTCAGTCAAGACCATAAACAAAATGCCTTTCCAGAGCTGGAGCTTGTTCTTCCCTGGGCAGGGACAATAATTCATAGCCCAATCATTGCTGAAAACAGTCTTCAGCCCTCCAGACCAGGCAACCAAACCAGAGCACATAGCAAGCTGCATACTCCATCCAAAAAACCTGCTTACAGTGGCACTTGAACAGAAAGCACAGTCCGTGGCTTTCCCCATATGTGGAGCAAAATCAATGACCCCATCTCACCAGGGAATTCAGTGCACAGTCCTGCATGATTTAAGTCCCTAAACAATGAGCCACACAGACCCTGTGTCTTGTCCTGCTGCCCTGCCACAACAAAGAGCTAATTCAGAGCCCCATCTGCTACCAAGTAGAATACTCAGTATCAACCAATTGGCAAGTCTGACCAGAGAACCTAGGCGACCATGGAACTCATTGTACAGTCTCTTTTAAGCAGGGAACCAGATTAGCAGTCTTATAAAATTCTTCTCAGTAAGTGGCACCAACCCCAACATAAAAGCTCTCATAGTGGCCTCACCTAAAAATAGACATTGATAGCAAGCCTCACCTACCCAAGGATGTTAACAAGAGATATATCCAGTAACCCAAACTGAGTTGAGTGGTGAAGAACTGGCTCTGCCAAAGCAAACCTATAAAGTTTGGAAAAGGAGACTGCTCACTCAAATGGGCAGATACCAATGGTAAGAATCAGGAATCATAAAAAAAATTCTGGTAAACATGATATCATCAAAGTACTCTAATAATGTTTTAATAACTCACCCTAAAGAAATGGATATGTATGAACTGTCAGACAAAAAATTCAGAATAATTCTCTTTAAAGAAGTTTAGTAACCCACAATAACACACAGACAACAAAACAAAATTAAGAAAACAAGGCAGGAATGAAAGGAGAAGTTCAACAAAGAAACACAAAACATTAAAAAACTAAACAGAAATCCTAGAGCTAAAAGAAATAAAATGACTGCACTGAAGAATTCAATAGAGAGCATTAAAGGCACATGACGAAACAGAGAAAAGACTCATGATATAGAAGACAGAATATTTGAAATTATCCAGTTAGAGAAACAAAAAAATAAATAAAAAGCATAAAGAAAAGCTATAAGAATTGTGGAACACAGTGAAAAGAAACAATATTCACATTATGGGAATTTCAGAAAGAGAAAGGATCAGAAAGTATATTCAAGCTAATGATGGCTGAAAACTTTCCAAAACTAGGGAGAGAAATGGACTTCTAGATTGAAGTAGAAAAGATCCCAAATAGGTTAAAACAAAATAAGGCTACCCTGAGACATATTATAATTAAACTGTCAAAAGTCAGAGACAAAATAATTTTGAAAGCAGCAAGGGAAAAGAGAGAAATTATTTTAAAGGGAACTCCCATTAAGCTATCAACAGATTTCTCAACAGAAATATTTTAGGCTAAGAGACAATATGATATATTCAAATACTGAAAGCAAAAAATCTATCAACCAAGAATTCTATAACCAGCAACCTGGCCTTCAGATATGAAGGAGAGATAAAGACTTTCCTGAACAAAAAGAAATGCTGACAGAGTTCACCACCACCAGACCTTGAAAAGAAATGCTAAAGGGGGTTTTTGAGTGGAAGTAAAAGGATATTAATTAAAATCAAGAAACATAAGAAAGTAGCTTAAAATTCACTGGTATTGTACATAGCTAGTCAAAGTTAGATTCTGTTATACAATAGTGGGGCGCATTATTCACTTAAAACTCTGGTTTAAGGTAAAAAACAAATGTAATGAAAATATGCATAACTATAATAATGTGTTATTAGTTACACAATATAAAATTATATAAACTTTAACATCAATAACCTAAAAGTTAAGCAGAAGAGAAGTAAAACTGTAAAGTTTAGGAATTCTATTGAATTTAAGGTGTTGGTTTAAAACAGGGTGTTAAAATCAACAGTGTCCATCAAGAGATGAATGAATAAGTAAAATGTGGTGTATGTGTACAAAGGACTATTATTCTGCCATATAAAAGAATGAAATATTGCCATTTACAGCAACATGGATGGACCTAGAGGTTATCATATTGAGTGAAGTAATCAGACAAAAACAAAAAATATGTGATATCACTTATATGTGGAATCTAAAAAATAATACAAATGAATTTATTTACAAAACAGAAACAGACTCACAGACATAGAAAACAAACTTATGGTTACCTATATATATATATATATATATATATTCATACAACAAGGATTTACTGTATAGCACAGGGAACTGTATTCAATATCTTGTAATAACCTATAATGGAAAAGAATCTGAAATATGTATGTGTATATATATATATATATATATATATATATATATATATATATAAAACTGAAACACTTTGCTGTACACTTAAAACTAACACAAAATTGTAAATCAACAATACTTCAATTAAAAAATAGGGTGTTAAAATTTTAATATATTTTCTGTTAAGTCTCAAGGTGACTGCAAGGAAAAAAATCTGTAATAATTACACAAATAAGCATGGTAAAGAAGTCAAAGATACTGTTACCAAAACACATCAAAACACACCAAAAAAAGACAGCAGGATAAGAAATGGGAATAATAATTCTACAAACCAGCAAGAAAACAATGAACAAAATGGCAGTAGTAAGTCCTTACATATCAATAATATTTTAAAGGTAAATGGAATTAATTCTTCAATCAAAATACAAACAATGGCTAAATGGATTAAAAAAAAGAAGATCTAACAATATGAACAATGTGCTGCCTTCAAGAGATTCACTTTAGCCTTAAAGACACAGATAGATGGAGAGTGAAGGGATGAAAAAAGATATTTCAAGAAAATGGTAACCAAAAAAAAAAAAAAAAAAAAAAAGGAAAGAAACGGGGCTGGCTATATTTATATAAAAAAGTAGACTTTAAAATAAAAATATTAAAAAGAGACAAAAAAGATATTTATAAAATTAAAAAGAAGTCAATCCATCAAGAAGACACCTTAATTTCAAATATTTATTCACCCAACACCAGAGCATCTAAATACGTAAGGCAAAAAAAAACCAGAGCTAATAGAAGAAATAAACAGCTAAGCTATAATATTTAGGGACTTTAATATCTACAGTCAACAAAGATTAGATCATCCAGACAAAAAATCAATGAGAAAATAGAAGATTTTAAAAACACTATAGAACAAATAGATAGACATATACAGAACATTTTACCTTACAACAGTAAAATACACATTCTTCCAAAGCATGCTTGGAACATTTTCTAGGAGAAACCATATCATAGGCCACAAAATACATCTTAGAAAATTCAAGAAAATGAAAATCATACCAAGTATCTTTTCTGACCATAATGGCATGTTAGTAGAAATCAACAAGAGGAAAACTCGAAAATTCAAGAATACATGGGAATCAAATAAGACGCTTCTGAACAACCAATGGAATAAAGAAGAAATTAAAGGGGAATTTAAGTATCGTGAGATAAAGGAAAATGAAAACACAACATACCAAAACTTATGGGATATAGCAAAAGGAGTACTAAGGTGGAAGTTCAGAGCCATAAATGCCTACATTAAGAAACAAAGAGACAAGACTCTTAGATAGCCTCATCTACCAGAGGGCAGAGAGCAAAGGCAAGAAGAACTACAATCCTGCAGCCTGTGGAAGAAAATCCACATTCACAGAAATATAGACAAATGAAAAGGTAGAGGGCTATGTAGCAGATGAAGGAACAAGATAAAACCCCAGAAAAACAAATAAATGGAGTGGAGATAGGCAACCTTCCAGGGAAAGAATTCAGAATAATGAGAGAGAAGATGACCCAGGACCTCAGAAAAAGATCGAGAAGATGCAAGAAATGTTTAACAAAGACCTAGAAGAATTAAAGAACAAACAAACAGAGATGAACAATACAATAACAGAACTGAAAAATACACTAGATGGAATCAATAGCAGAATAACTGAGGCAGAAAAATGGATAAGTGACCTGGAAGACAGAATGGTGGAATTCACTGCTACAGCATAGACTAAAGAAAAAAGAATGAAAAGAAAAGAAGACAGTGTAAGAGACCTCGGGGACAACATTAAACTCAACAACATTCACATTATAGGGGCCCCAGAAGGAGAAGAGAGAGAGAAAGGACCAGAAAAAATATTTGAAGAGATTATAGTCAAAGATTTCCCTAACATGAGAAATGAAATAGCCACCCAAGTCCAGGAAGCACAGACAGTTCCATACAGGATAAACCCAAGGAGAAACATGCCAAGACATTCAGCAACCAAATTGGCAAAAATTAAAAGCAAAGAAAAATTATTGAAAGCAGCAAGGGAAAAATGACAAATAACATACAAGCGAACTCCCATAAGGTTAACAGGTGATTTCTCAGCAGAAATTCTACAAGCCAGAAGGAAGTGGCATGATATATTTAAACTGATGAAAGGGAAGAACCTATAACCAGGATTACTGTACATGACAAATATCTCATTCAGATTCGATGGACAAATCAAAAGCTTTACAGACAAGCAAAAGCTAAGAGAATTCAGCACCACAAAACCAGATCTACAACAAATGCTAAAGAAACTTCTCTAAGTGGGAAACACAAGAGAAGAAAAGGACCCACAAAAACAAACCCAAAACAATTAAGAAAATGGCCATAGGAACATACATATTGATAATTATCTTAAATGTGAATGGATTAAATGATCCAACCAAAAGACAGAGGCTTGCTGAATGGATACAAAAACAAGACCCATATATATGCTGTCTACAAGAGACCCACTTCAGACCTAGGGACACATACAGAATGAAAGTGAGGGGATGGAAAAAGATATTTCATGCAAATGGAAATCAAAAGAAAGCTGGAGTAGCAATACTCATATCACACAAAATAGACATTAAAATAAAGAATGTTACAAGACACAAGGAAGGACACTACATAATGATCAAGGGATCAATCCAAGAAGAAGATATAACAATTATAAATATATATGCACTCAACATAGGAGCACCTCAATACATAAGGCAACTGCTAACAGCTATAGAAGGGGAAATCGACAGTAACACAATAATAGTGAGGGACGTTAACACCTCACTTACACCAACGGACAGATCATCCAAAATGAAAATAAATAAGGAAACAGAAGCTCTAAATGACACAATAGACCAGATAGATTTAATTGATATTTATAGGACATTCCATCCAAAGACAGCATATTACACTTTCTTCTCAACTGTGAACGGAACATTCTCCAGGATAGATCACATCTTGGGTCACAAATCAAGCCTCGGTAAATTTAACAAAATTGAAATCATATCAAGCATCTTTGCCGACTACAATACCTTGAGATTAGAAATAAATTACAGGGAAAAAATCATAAAAAACACAAACACATGGAGGTTAAACAATACTTTAGTAAATAACCAAGATATCACTGAAGAAATCAAGGAGAAAATCAAAAAAATACCTAGAGAGAAATTACAATGAAAACACAATGATCCAAAACCTATGGGATGCAGCAAAAGCAGTTCTAAGAGGGAAGTTTATAGAAATATAATCCTACCTCAAGAAACAAGAAAAGTCTCAAATAAACAATCTAACCTTACACCTAAATGAATTAGACAAAAAAAGTAAACAATACTCAAAGTTAGTAGAAGGAAAGATATCATAAAGATTAGAGCAGAAATAAATGAAACAAAGAAAACAATAGCAAAGATCAATAAAACTAAAGGCTGGTTCTTTGAGAAGATAAACAAAATTGATAAACCTTTAGCCACTCTCATCAAGAAAAACAGGGAGAGAACACAAATCAATAAAATTAGAAATGAAAAAGAAGTTATAACAGACACCTCAGAAATACAAGTCATCATAGGAGAGTACTACAAGCAACACTATGCATATAAAATGGACAACTTGGAAGCAACTGACAAATTCCTAGAAAGGTATATCCTTCCAAGACTGAACCAGGAAGAAATAGAAAATATGAACATACCAATCACATGTAATGAAATTGAAACTGTGATTAAAAATCTTCCAACAAACAAAAGTACAGGACCAGATGGCTTCACAGGCGAATTCTATCAAACATTTAGAGAAGAGTTAACACCCATTCTTCTCAAACTCTTCCAAAAAATTGCACAGGAAGGAATACCCTCAAACTCATTCTATGAGGCCACCATCACCCTGATACGCAAACCAGAAAAAGATATGAGAAAAAAAATTACAGACCAATATCACTGATGAATATAGATGCAAAAATCCTCAACAAAACACTCGCAAACAGAATCCAACAGCACATTAAAAGGATCATACACAATGATCAAGTGGGATTTATCCTAGGAATGCAAGGATTCTTCAATATATGCAAATCAATCAATGTGATACATGATATTAACAAATTGAAGAATAAAAACCATATGATCATTTCAATAGATGCAGGAAAAGCTTTTGAAAAAATACAACACCATTTATGCTAAAAACTCTCCAGAAAGTGAGCATAGAGGGAACCTACCTCAACATAATAAAGGCCATATACGACAAACCCACAGCCAACATCATTCTGGATGGTGAAAAACTGAAAGCATTTCCTCAAAGATCAGGAACAAGAAAAGGATGTCCACTCTCACTACTATTATTCAACACAATTTTGGAAGTCCTAGCCATGGCAATCAGAGAAGAAAAAGAAATAAAAGGAAAAAAAATAGAAAAGAAGAAATAAAACTCTCACTGTTTGCAGATGACATGATACTATACATAGAGAATCCTAAAGACGCCACAAGAAAACTACTAGAGCTAATCAATGAATTGGTAAATTTGCAGGATACAAAATTAATGCACAGAAATCTCTTGCATTCCTATACACTAATGATGAAAAATCTGAAAGTGAAATTAAGAAAACACTCCCATTTACCATTGCAACAAAAAGAATAAAATACCTAGGAATAAACCTACCTAAGGAGACAAAAGACCTGTATGCAGAAATCTATAAGACACTGATGAAGGAAATTAAAGATGACACCAACAGATGGATAGATATACCATGTTCTTGGAATGGAAGAATCTATATTGTGAAAATGACTATACTACACAAAGCAATCTACAGATTCAATGCAATCCCTATAAAATTACCAATGGCATTTTTTATGGAACTAGAACAAAAAGCTTAAAATTGTATGGAGACAAAATAGACCCCGAATTGCCAAAGCAGTCTTGAGGGAAAAAAACGGAGCTGGAGGAATCAGACTCCCTGACTTTGGACTATACTTCAAAGCTACTGTAATCAAGACAGTATGGTCCTGACACAAATACAGAAACATATATCAGTGAAACACCATAGAAAGCCCAGAGATAAACCCACACACCTATGGTCAAGGCGAGGATATACAATGGAGAAAAGACAGTCTCTTCAGTAAGTGTTGCTGGAAAAACTGGACAGCTACCTGGAAAAGAATGAAATTAGAACACTCACTAACACCATAGACAAAAATACAGTCAAAATGGATTAGAGACCTAAACGTAAGACCAGACACTATAAAACCCTTAGAGGAAAACATACGAAGAACACACTTTGGCATAAATCACAAAAAGATATTTTTTGATCCACCTCCTAGAGTAATGGAAATATAAACAAAAATTTAAAAAATGGGACCTAATGAAACTTCAAAGCTTTTGCACAGCAAAGGAAACCATAAACAAGACGAAAAGACAACCCTCAGAATTGGAGAAAATATTTGCAGATGAACCAATGGACAAAGGATTAATCTCTAAAACATATAAACAGCTCATGCAGCTCAATATTAAGAAAACAAACAACCCAATCCAAAAATGGGCAGAAGACCTAAATAGACATTTCTCCAAATAAGTCATACAGATGGCCAAGAAGCACATGAAAATTTGCTCAACACAACTAATTATTAGAGAAATGCAAATCAAAACTACAATGAGGTATCACCTCCCACCAGTTAGAATGGGAATCATCAGAAAATCTACAAACAACAAATGCTGGATAAGGTGTGGAGGAAAGTGATCCCTCTTGCAGTGTTGGTGGGAATGTAAATTGATACAGCCACTATGGAGAACAGTATAGAGGTTCCTTAAAAAACTAAAAATAGAATTACCGTATGATCCAGCAATCCCACTACTGGGCATATAACCCGAGAAAACCATAACTCACAAAGACACATGCACCCCAATTTTCATTGCAGAACTATTTACAATAGCCAGGTCATGGAAGCAACCTAAATGCCCATCGACAGACAAATAAATAAGGAAGATGTGGGACACATGTAAAATGGAATATTAGTCAGCCATAAAAAGGAAAGAAATTGGGTCATTTAATTTTTAACATCTTTATTTGAGTATAATTGCTTTACAATGGTATGTTAGTTTCTGCTTTATAACAAACTGAATCAGTAATACATATAAATATGTCCCCATAGCTCTTCTGTCTTGCATTGCCCTCACTCCCACCCTCCCTATCCCTCCCTTCTAGGTGGTCACAAAGCACGGAGCTGATCTCACTCTGCTATGCAGCTGCTCCCCACTAGCTATCTATTTTATGTTTGGTAGTGTATATATGTCCATGCCACTCTCTCACTTTGTCACAGCTTACCCTTCTGCCTCCCCATATCCTCAAGTCCACTCTCTAGTAGGTCTGTGTCTTTATTTCCATCTTACCTGTAGCTTCTTCATGACATTTTTTTTCTTAGATTGCATATATATGTATTAGCATATGGTATTTGTTTTTCTCCTACAGAATTACTTCACCCTGCAGGACAGACTCTAGGTCTATCCACCTCTCTACAAATAACACAATTTTGTTTCCTTTTATGGCTGAGTAATATTCCATTGTATATATGTGCCACATCTTCTTTATCCATTCATTCCTTGATGGACACTTAGGTTGCTTCCATGTCCTGGCTATTGTAAATAGAGCTGCAATGAATATTTTGGTACATGACTCCTTTTGAATTATGGTTTTCCCAGGGTATATGCCCAGTAGTGGGATTGCTGGATTGTATGGTAGTTCTATTTGTATATTTTTCAGGAACCTCCATACTGTACTCCAGACTGGCTGTATCAATTTGCATTCCCACCAACAGTGCAAGAGTGTTCCCTTTTCTGTACAACCTCTCCAGCATTTATTGTTATTAGATTTTTTGACGATGGCCATTCTGACAGGTGTGAGATGATATCTCATTGTAGTTCTGATGTGCATTTCTCTAATGATTAATGATGCTGAGCATTCTTTCATGTGTTTTTTGGCAATCTGTATATCTTCTTTGGAGAAATCTCTATTTAGGTCTCCTGCCCATTTTTTTGGATTGGGTTGTTTGTTTTTTTTGTTATTGAGTGGCATGAGCTCCTTGTAAATTTTGGAGATTAATTCTTTGTCAGTTTCTTCATTTGCAAATATTTCCTGCCATTCTGAAGGTAGTTTTTTGTCTCATTTATGGTTTCTTTGCTGTGCAAAAGCTTTTTTTTTTTAAACATCTTTATTGGAGTATAATTGCTTTACAATGGTGTGTTAGTTTCTGCTTTATAACAAAGTGAATCAGTTACACATATACCTATGTTCCCATATCTCTTCCATCTTGCGTCTCCCTCACTCCCACCCTCCCTATCCCTCCCCTCTAGGTGGTCACGCACCACCTAGCTGATCTCCCTGTGCTATGCGGCTGCTTCCCACTAGCTATCTGTTTTACATTTGGTAGTGTACATATGTCCACGCCACACTCTCACTTTGTCACAGCTTACCCTTCGCCATCCCCATATCCTCAAGTCCATTCTCTAGTAGGTCTGTGTCTTTATTTCCGTCTTACCCGTAGCTTCTGCATGACATATTTTTTCTTAGATTCCATATATATGTATTAGCATACAGTATTTGTTTTGCTCCTACAGAATTATTTCACCCTGTAGAACAGACTCTAGGTCTATCCACCTCACTACAAATAACACAATATCGTTTCCTTTTATGGCTGAGTAATATTCCATTGTATATATGTGCCACATCTTCTTTATCCATTCATTCCTTGATGGACACTTAGGTTGCTTCCATGTCCTGGCTATTGTAAATAGTGCTTCAATGAACATTTTGGTTCATGACTCCTTTTGAATTATGGTTTTCCCAGTGTATATGCCCAGTAGTGGGATCGCTGGATTGTCCGGTAGTTCTATTTATAGTTTTTTCAGGAAACTCCATACTGTTCTCCATAGTGGCTGTATCAATTTATGTTCCCACCAACAGTGCAAGAGTGTTCCCTTTTCTCTACACCCTCTTCAGCATTTATTGTTTCTAGATTTTTTGATAATGGCCATTCTGACAGGGGTGAGATGATATCTCATTGTAGTTTTGATTTGCATTTCTCTAACAACTAATTATGTTGAGCATTTTTTCATGTGTTTGTTGAAAATCTGTATATCTTCTTTGGAGAAATGTGTATTTATGTCTTCAGCCTAGTTTTGTATAGGGTTGTTTGTTTTTTTGTTATTGAGCTACATGAGCTGCTTGTAAATTTTGGAAATTAATCCTTTGTCAGTTGCGTCATTTGCAAATATTTTCTCCCATTCTGAGGGTTGTCTTTTGGTCTTGTTTATGGATTCCTTTGCTGTGCAAAAGCTTTGAAGTTTCATTAGGTCCCATTTGTTTATTTTTGTATTTAATCCAGGTCTGTAGGAGGTGGGTCAAAAAGGATCTTGCTGTGATTTTTCTTTTTTACATCTTTATTGGAGCATAAATGCTTTACAGTGGTGTGTTAGTTTCTGCCTTATAACAAAGTGAATCAGTTATACATATACATATGTTCCCATATCTCTTCCCTCTTGCGTCTCCCTCCCACCTACCCTCCTTTTCCCACCCCTCTCGGTGGTCACAAAGCACCGAGCTTATCTCCCTGTGCTATGTGGCTGCTTCTCACTAGCTATCTATTTTACGTTTGGTAGTGTATATATGTCCATGCCTCTTTCTCACCTTGTAACAGCTTACCCTTCCCCCTCCCCATGTCCTCAAGTCCACTCTCTAGTAGGTCTGTGTTTTTATTCCTGTATTACCCGTAGGTTCTTCATGACATTTTTTCCTTAAATTCCATATATGTGTGTTAGCATACGGTATTTGTCTTTCTCTTTCTGACTTACTTCACTCTGTATGACAGACTCTAGGTCCATCCACCTCATTACAAATAGCTCAATTTCGTTTCTTTTTATGGCTGAGAAATATTCCATTATATATATGTGCCACATCTTTTTTATCCATTCATCTGATGATGGACACTTAGGTTGCTTCCCTGACAGTGCTATTGTAAATAGAGCTACAGTGAACATTTTCGCACATGACTCTTTATGAATTATGATTTTCTCAGGGCATATGCCCAGTAGTGGGATTGCTGTGTTATATGGTAGTTCTATTTATAGTTTTTTAAGGAACCTCCATACTGTTCTCCATAGTCACAGTACCAGTTCACATTCCTACCAGCAGTGCAAGAGTGTTCCTTTTTCTCCACACCCTCTACAGCATTTATTGTTTCTAGATGTTTTGATGATGGCCATTCTGAGTGTTGTGAGTTGATATCTCATTGTAGTTTTGATTTGCATTTCTTTGATGATTAATGATGTTGAGCATTCTTTCATGTGTTTGTTGGCTCTCTGTATATCTTCTTTGGATAAATGTCTATTTGGGTCTTCTGCCCATTTTGGATTGGGTTGTTTGTTTTTTTGTTATTGAGCTGCTTGAGCTGCTTATAAATTTGGGAGATTAATCCTTTGTCTGTTGCTTCATTTGCAAATATTTTTGCCCATTCTGAGGGTTGTCTTTTGGTCTTGTTTATGGTTTCCTTTGCTGTGCAAAAGCTTTGAAGTTTCATTAGTTTCCATTTGTTTATTTTTGTTTTTTATTTCCATTCCTCTAGGAGGTGGGTCAAAAAGGATCCTGATGTGATTCATGTCACCGAGTGTTCTGCCTATGTATCCTGTAAGTGTTTGATAGTTACTGGCCTTACATTTAGGTCTTCAATGCATTTTAAGCTTATTTTTGTGTATGGTGTTAGGGAGTGATCTAATCTCATACTTTAACATGTACCTGTCCAGTTTTCCCAACACCAATTAGTGAAGAGGCTGTCCTTTCTCCACTGTACATTCATGCCTCCTTTATCAAAGATAAGGTGACTATATGTGCATGAGTTTTTCTCTCGGCTTTCTATCCTGTTCCATTAACGAATATTTCTGTTTTTTTTGCCAGTACCATACTGTCTTGATTACAGTCGCTTTGTAGTATAGTCTGAATTCAGGGAGCCTGATTACTCCAGGTAGATTTTTCATTCTCAAGATTATTTTGGCTATTCGGGGTCTTTTTTGTTTCCTTACGAATTGTGAAATTTTTTGTTCTACTTCTGTGAAAAATGCCAGTGATACTTAGATAAGGATTGCATTGAATCTGTAGATTGCTTTGGGTAGTAGAGTCATTTTCACAATGTTGATTCTTCCAATCCACAAACATGGTATAGCTCTCCATCTATATGTATCATATTTAATTTCTTTCATGAGTGTCTTATAATTATCTGCATACAAGTATTTTGTCTCCTTAGATAGGTATATTCTTAGATATTTTATTATTTTTGTTTCCATGGTAAATGGGAGTGGTTTCTTGATTTCACTTTCAATCATTAGAGTATAGGAATGCCAGAGATTTCTGTGCATTGTTTTTTTATCATGCTACTTTACCAAATTCATTGAGTAGTTCTATTAGTTTTCTGTTGGCATCTTTAGGACTCTCTATGTATAGTATCATGTCATCTGCAAACAGTGACAGCTTTACTTATTTTCTGATTTGGATTCCTTTTATTTCCTTTTGTTCTCTAATTGCCCTGGCTAGAACTTCAAAAACTATGTTGAATAAGAATGGTGAGAGTGGGCAACCTTGTGTTTTTCCTGATCTTAGTGGAAATGCTTTCAATTATTCACCATTGAGGATGATGTTAGCTGTGCGTTTGTCATATATGGCCTCTATAATGTTGAGGAAAGTTACCTCTGTGCCTACTTTCTGCGGGTTTTTTATCATAAATCCATATTGAATTTTGTCAAAAGCTTTCTTTGCATCTATTGAGATGATCATATGGGTTTTCTCCTTCAATTTGTTAATATGGTTTATCACATTGATTGATTTGCGTATATTGAAAAATCCTTGCATTCCTGGAATAAACCCCACTTGATCATGGTGTATGATCCTTTTAAAGTGCTGTTGAATTCTGTTTGCTTGTATTTTGTTGAGGGTTTTTGAATCTATGTTCATCAGTGATATTGGTCTGTAGTATTCTTTCTTTGTGACATCCTTGTCTGGTTTTGGTATCAAGGTGATGGTGGCCTCTTAGAATGAGTTTGGGAGTGTTCCTCCCTCCGCTATATTTTGGAAGAGTTTGAGAAGGATAGGTGTTAGCTCTTCTCTAAATGTTTGATAGAATTCACCAGTGAAGCCATCTGCTCTTGGGCTTTTGATTGTTGCAAGATTTTTCATCACAGTTTCAATTTCAGTCCTTGTGATTGGTCTGGCAGGTTGTGCATTTCTAAGAATTTGTCCATTTCTTCCAGGTTGTCCATTTTATTGGCATACAGTTGCTAGTAGTAATCTCTCATGATCTTTTGTATTTCTGCAGTGTCATTTGTTACTTCTCCTTTTTCATTTCTAATTCTATTGATTTGAGTAACTTCTCCTTTTTTTTCTTAATGATTCTGGTTAATGGTTTATCAATTTTTTTATCATCTCAAAGAACCAGCTTTCAGTTCTTTTGATCTTTGCTATCATTTCCGTCATTTCTTTTTCATTTATTTCTGATTTGATTTTTATGATTTCTTTCCTTCTGCTAACTTTGAGGTTATTTTGATCTTCTTTCTCTAATTGCTCCGGTGCAATGTTAGGTTGTTTATTCGAGCTGTTTCCTGGTTCTTTTTTTTTTCTTTTTTCTTTTTGCAGTACTCGGGGCTCTCACTGCCGTGGCCTCTCTCATCATGGAGCACAGGCTCCAGATGCGCGGGCTCAGCGACCATGGCTCATGGGTCATCTGCTCCGTGTCATGTGGGATCCTCCTGGTCCGGGAAACGAACCTGTGTTCCCTGCATTGGTAAGCAGACTCCCAACCACTGCGCCACCTAGGAAACTCTCCTTTTTCTTAAGGTAGGATTGTATTGCTATAAACTTCCCTCTTAGAACTGATTTTGCTGCACCGCATAGGTTTTGGGTCATTGTGTCTCCATTTTCATTTGTTTCTACGTATTTTTTTATTTCCTCTTTGATATCTTCAGTGATCACTTCGTTATTAAGTAGTGTATTGTTTAGCCCCCATATGTTTGTATTTTTTTACAGCTCTTTTCCACTAATTGATATCTAGTCTCATAGCATTGTGTTTGGAAAAGATACTGATACAATTTAAATTTTCTTAAATTTACCAAGGCTTGGTTTGTGACACAAAATATGTTCTATCCTGGAGAATGTTCCATGAGCACTTGAGAAAAATGTGTATTCTGTTGTTTTTGGATGGAATGTCCTATAAATATCAATTAAGTCCATTTTATTTAATGTATCATTTAAAGCTTGTGTTTCCTTATTTATTTTCATTTTGGATGATAAGTCCATTGGTGAAAGTGGGGTGTTAACGTCTCATACTATGAATGTGTTACTGTTGATTTCCCCTTTTATGGCTGTTAGTATTTGCCTTATGTATTGAGGTGCTCCTATGTTGGGTGTATAAATATTTACAATTGTTATATCTGCTTCTTGGATCGATCCCTTGATCATTATGTAGTGTCTTTTTGTCTCTTCTAAGAGTCTTTATTTTAAAGTCTATTATGTCTGATACAATAATTGCTACTGCAGCTTTCTTTTGGTATCCATTTGCATGGAATATCTTTTTCCATTCCCTTAATTTGAGTCTGTATGTGTCTCTAGTCTGAAGTGGTTCTCTTGTAGACAGCGTATATATGGGTCTTGTTTTTGTATCCATTCAGCCAATCTGTGTCTTTTGGTGGGAGCATTTAATCCATTTACATTTAAAGTAATTATTGATATGTATATCCTTATTCCCATTTTCTTTATTGTTTTGGCTTCGTTATTGTAGGTGTTTCCCTTCTCTTGTGTTTCTTGTCTAGAAAATTTCCTTTAGCATTTGTTGTAAAGCTGGCTTGGTTGTGCTGAACTCTCTCAGCTTTTGCTTGTCTGTAAAGGCTTTAATTTCTCCATCAAATCTGAATGAGATCCTTGCTTGGTAGAGTAACCTTGGTTGCAGGTTTTTCTCCTTCATCACTTTCAGTATGTCCTGCCAGTCCTTTCTGGCTTGCAGAGTTTCTGCTGAGAGATCAGCTGTTAACCTTATGGGCATTTCCTTGTGTGTTATTATTTGTTTTTTCCCATGCTGCTTTTAATATGTTTTCTTTGCATTTAATTTTTGACAGTTTGATTAATATGTTTCTTGGTGTGTTTCTCCTTGGATTTATCCTGTATGGGACTCTCTGTGCTTCCTGGACTTGATTAGCTATTTCCTTTCCCATATTGGGGAAGTTTTCAACTATAATCTCTTCAAATATTTTCTCAGTCCCTTTCTTTTTCTCTTCTTCTTTTGGAACCCCTATAATTCGAATGGTGGTGTGTTTAATGTTGTCCCAGAGGTCTCTGAGACTGTCCTCAGTTCTTTTCATTCTTTATTCTTTATTCTGCTCTGCAGTTGTTATTTCCACTGTTTTATCTTCCAGGTCACTTATCCGTTCTTCTGCCTCAGTTATTCTGCTATTGATCCAATCTAGACTATTTTTTATTTCATTTATTGTGCTGTTCATCATTGCTTGTTTCATCTTTAGTTGTTCTAGATCCTTGTTAAATGTTTCTTGCATTTTGTCTATTCTATTTCCAAGATGTTGGATCATTTTTACTATCATCATTCTGAATTCTTTTTCAGATAGACTGCCTATTTCCTCTTCATTTGTTAGGTCTGGTGGGTTTTTATCTTGCTCCTTCATCTGCTGTGTGTTTTTCTGTCTTCTCATTTTGCTTAACTTACTGTGTTTGGGGTCTCCTTTTTGCATGCTACCAGTTCGTAGATTCTGTTGTTTTTGCTGTCTGTCCCCAAGGGCTAAAGTTGGTTCAGTGGGTTGTGTAGGCTTCCTGGTGGAGGGAACTAGTGCCTGTGTTCTGGTGGATGAGGCTAGATCTTGTCTTTCTGGTGGGCAGTTCCATGTCTGGTGGTTTGTTTTGTGGTGTCTGTGGACTTATTATAATTTTAGGCAGCCTCCCTACTAATGGTTTTTGTTTGTTCCTGTCTTCCTAGTTGTTTGGCATAGGGTGTCCATCACTGTGGCTTGCTGGTCGTTGAGTGAAGCTGGGTGCTGGTGTTGAGATGGAGATCTCTGGGAGGTTTTCATCACTTGATGTTATGTGGAGCTGGGAGGTCTCTTTTGGACCAGTGTCCTGAAGTTGGCTCTCCCAATTCAGATGCAGAGCACTGTCTCCTGGCTGCAGCACCAAGAGCCTTTCACCCACACGGCTCTGAATAAAAGCGAGGAAAAGTAAGAAAGAAAGAAAGAAAGAATGAAAGAAAGAAAGAAAGCAGGAAGTAAGGAAGGAAAGGAGGGAAAGAAGGAAAGGAAGAAAGCAGATAAAATAAAATAAAATAAAGTAAGATAAAATAAAATAAAATAATTAAAATAAAAAATAATTATTAAGAAAAAAGTCTTTTGAAGTGAAGAAAAAAATAAAAGAAATGAACAGATAGAACCCTAGGACTAATGGTGGAAGCAAAGCTATACAGACAAAATCTCACACAGAAGCATACACATACACACTCACAAAAAGAGGAAAAATGGAAAAAATCATAAATCTAGCTCTAAAAGTCCACCTCCACAATTTGGGATTATTCATTGTCTATTCATGTATTCCACAGTTGCAGGGGAGATCAAGTTAATTGTGGAGCTTTAATCCACTGCTTCTGAGGCTGCTGGGAGGTATTTCCTTTTCTCTTCTCACAGCTCCCGGGGCTGAGCTTTGGATTTGGCCCCACCTCTGCATGTAGGTCGTCAGAGGGCATCTGTTCTTCTCTCAGAGAGGACGGGGTTAAAGGACAGCTGCTTCGGGAACTCTGGCTCACTCAGGCCAGGGAGAGGGAGGGGTACAGAGTGTGGGGTGAGCCTGTGGTGGCAGAGGCCAGCGGAACTTTGCACCAGCCTGAGGCACATGGTGCATTCTCCCGGGGAAGTTATTCCTGGATCCTGGAACCCTGGCAGTGGCGGGCTGCACAGGCTCCCGGGAAGGGGTATGTGGATAGTGACCTGTGATCGTACACAGGCTACTTGTTGGTGGCAGCAGCAGCCTTAGCGTCACATGCCTGTCTCTGTGGTCTGCGTCTTTTGCACTGGCTCATGCCCGTCTCTGGAGCTCCTTTAAACAGCACTCTTAATCTCCTCTCTTTGTGCACCAGGAAACAAAGAGGGAAGAAAATGTCTCTTGCTTCTTCTACAGATCCAGACTTTTCCCCAGACACCCTCCCGGCTAGCCGTGGTGCACTAAACCCCTGCAGGCTGTGTTCACGCCGCCAACCCCAATCCTCTCCATGTGCTCCGACCGAAGCCTGAGCCTCAGCTCCCAGCCCCGCCCATACAGGCGGGTGTGCAGACAAGCCTCTCGGGAGGGTGAGTGCTGGTCAGCACCGATCCTCTGTGCGGGAATCTCTCCACATTTCCCTCCGCACCCCTGCTGCTGTGCTCTCCTCAGCGGCTCTGGAGCTTACCCCTTCCGCCACCCGCAGTCTCTGCCCGAGAACGGGCTTCCTAGTGTGTGAAAAACTTTCCTCCTTCACAGCTCCCTCTCATTGGTGCAGGTCCCGTCCCTATCCTTTTGTCTCTGTTTATTCTTTTTTCTTATGCGCTACCCAGGTACGTGGGGACATTCTTGCCTTTGGGAAGGTCTGAGGTCTTCTGTCAGTGTTCAGTAGGTGTGCAGTAGGAGTTGTTCCACGTGTAGATGTATTTCTGCTGTATCCGTGGGGAGGAAGGTGATCTCCGCGTCTTACTCTTCTGCCGTCTTCCCCCCTTGCTGTGATTTATGTCATAGAGCATTCTGCCTATGTTTTCCTCTAAGAATTTGATAATGTCTGGCCTTACATTTAGGTCTTTAATCTATCTTGAGTTTATTTTTGTGAATGGTGTTAGGGAGTGTTCAAATTTCATACTTTTACATGTACCTGTCCAGTTTTCGGAGCACCACTTATTGAAGACTCTGTCTTTTCTCCACTATATATTCTTGCCTGCTTTATCAAAGCTAAGGTGTCCATATGTGCATGGCTTTATCTCTTGGCTTTCTATCCAGTTCCACTGATATATTTTTTTCTGTTTTTTGCCAGTACCATACTGTCTTGATTATTGTAGCAATGTAGTATAGTCTGAAGTCAGGGAGCCTGATTCCTCCAGCTCCGTTTTTCTTTCTCAAGATTGCTTTGGCTATTCGGGATCTTTTGTGTTTCCATACAAATTGTCAAATTTTTTGTTCTAGTTCTGTGAAAAATGCCAGTGGCTGTTTGATAAGGATTGCATTGAATCTGTAGATTTCTTTGGGTAGTAGAGTCATTTTCACAAGGTTGATTCTTCCAATGCAAGAACATGGTATATCTCTCCATCTATTTGTATCATCTTTAATTTATTCCATCAGTGCCTTATAATTTTCTGCATACAGGTATTTTGTCTCCTTAGGTAGGTATATTACTATATATTTTATTCTTTTTGTTGCCATGGCAAATTGGAGTGTTTTCTTGACTTCACTTTCATATTTTTCATCATTTGTGTATAGGAATGCCATAGATTTCTGTACATTAATTTTGTATCTTGCTACATTACCAAATTTATTGATTAGCTCTAGTATTTTTCAGGTAGCATCTTTAGGATTCTCTATGTATAGTATTGTGTCATCTGCAAACAGTGACATCTGTCCTTCTTCTTTTTGGATTTGGATTCCTTTTATGTCCTTTTGTTCTCTGATTGCTGTGGCTAAAACTTCCAAAACTATGTTGAATAAGAGTGGTGAGAGTGGGCAACCTTGTCTTGTTCCTGTTTTTAGTGGAAAAGCTTTCAGTTTTTCACCATTGAGGATGATGTTGGCTGTGCATTTGTTGTATATGTCCTTTATTATGTTGAGGAAAGTTCCCTCTATGCCTACTTTCTGCATGTTTTTTTTTATCATAAATGGGTGTTGGATTTTGTCGAAAGCTTTTTCTGTATCTATTGAGATGATCATATGATTTTTCTCCTTTAATTTTTTAATATGGTGTATCACATAGATTGATTTCCGTATATTGAAGAATCCTTGCATTCCTGGAATAAACCCCACTTGATCATGGTGTATGACCCTTTTAATGTGTTGTTGGGTTCTGTTTGCGAGTATTTTGCTGAGGATTTTTGCATCTATGTTCATCAGTGATATTGGCCTGTAGTATTCTTTCTTTGTGACATCCTTGGAGGGTTTTGGTATCAAGGTGATGGTGGCCTTGTAGAATGAGTTTGGGTGTGTTCCTCCCTCTGCTAAATTTTGGAAGAGTTTGAGAAGGATAGGTGTTAGCTCTTCTCTAAATGTTTGATAGAATTTGCCTGTGAAGCCATCTGCTCCTGGGCTTTGGATAGTTGCAAATTTTTAATCACAGTTTCAATTTCAGTCTTGTGATTGTTCTGTTCATATTTTCTATTTATTCCTGATTCAGTCTTCCCAGGTTGTGCATTTCTAACAATTTGTCCATTTCTTCCAGGTGGTCCATTTTATTGGCATACAGTTGCTTGCAGTAATCTCTCTCTCATGATCTTTTGTATTTCTGCAGTTACTTCTCCTTTTTCTTTCTAATTCTATTGATTTGAGTAAATTCTACCTTTTTTTCTTGATGAGTCTGGCTAGTGGTTTATCTATTTTGTTTATCTTCTCAAAGAACCAGCTTTTAGTTTTACTGATCTTTGCTATTGTTTCCTTCATTTCTTTTTCATTTATTTCTGATCTGATTTTTATGATTTCTTTTCTTCTGCTAGCTTTGGGGTTTTTTTGTTCTTCTTTCTCTAATTGCTTTAGGTGCAAGGTTAGGTTGTTTATTCGAGATGTTTCCTGTTTCTTAAGGTAGGATTGTATTGCTATAATCTTCCCTCTTAGGACTGCTTTTGATTCATCCCATAGGTTTTGGGTCGTTGTGTCTCCATTGTCATTTGTTTCTAGGTATTTTTTTATTTCCTCTTTGATTTCTTCAGTGACCACTTCGTTATTAAGTACTGTATTGTTTAGCCTCCATGTATTTTTATTTTTTTACAGATCTTTTCCTGTAATTGATATCTAGTCTCATAGTGTTGTAGTCGCAAAAGATACTTGATATAATTTCAATTTTCTTAAATTTACCAAGGCTTGCTTTGTGACCCAAGATATGATTTATCCTGGGGAATGTTCCATGTACACTTGAGAAAAATGTGTATTCTGTTGTTTTTGGATGGAATGTCCTAAAAATATCAATTAAGTCCATCTTGTTTAATGTATCATTTAAAGTTTGTGTTTCCTTATTTATTTTCATGTTGAATAATCTGTACATTGGTGAAAGTGGGGTGTTAACATCCCATAACTATGAATGTGTTACTGTCGATTTCCCCTTTTATGGCTGTTAGTATTTGCCTTATGTATTGAGGTGCTCCTATGTTGGGTGCATAAATATTTACAATTGTTATATCTTCTTCTTGGATCGATCCCTTGATCATTATGTAGTGTCCTTCTTTGGCTCTTCTAATAAACTTTATTTTAAGTTTATTTTGTCTGATATTAGAATTGCTACTCCAGCTTTCTTTTTGTTTCCATTTGCATGGAATATCGTTTTCCATCCCCTTACTTTGAGTCTCTATGTTTCTCTAGGTCTGAAGTGGGTCTCTTGTAGACAGCATATATATGGGTCTATTTTTTGTATCCATTCAGCCAGTCTGTGTCTTTTGGTTGGAGCATTTAGTCCATTTACATTTAAGGTAACTATTGATATGTATGTTCCTATTCCCACTTCCTTAATTGTTTTGTGTTCGGTATTGTTTGTCTTTTCCTTCTCTTGTGTTTCTTGCCTAGAAAAGTTCCTTAAGCATTTGTTGTAAAGCTGCTTTGGAGATGCTGAACTATCTCAGCTTTTGCTTGTCTGTAAAGGTTTGAATTTCTCCATCAAATCTGAATTAGATCCTTGCTGGGTAGAGTCATCATGGTTGTAGTTTTTTCTCCTTCATCACTTAAAATATGTCCTGCCAGTCCCTTCTACCTTGCAGAGTTTCTGCTGAGAGATCAGCTGTTAACCTTATGGGGATTCCCTTGTGTGTTGTTTGTTGGATTTCCCTTGCTGCTTTTAATATGTTTTCTTTGTATTTAAATTTTGACAGTTTGATTAATGTGTGTCTTGGCATATTTCTCCTTGGATTTATCCTGTATGGGACTCTCTATGCTTCCTGGACTTGATTAACTATTTCCTTTCCCATATTAGAGAAGTTTTCAACTATACTCTCTTGAAATATTTTCTCAGTCCCATTCTTTTTCTCTTCTTCTTCTGGAACCCTTATAATTCAAAAGTTGGTGCGTTGTCCCAGAAGTCGCTGAAACTGTCCTCAGTTATTTTCATTCTTTTTCCTTTATTCTGCTCTGTAGTAGTTATTTCCACTATTTTACCTTCCAGGTTACTTATCCGTTCTTCTGCCTCAGTTATTCTGCTATTGATCCCTTCTAGAGTATTTTTTATTTCATTTATTGTGTTGCTCATCATCGCTTGTTTCATCTTTAGTTCTTCTAGGTCCTTGTTAAATGTTTCTTGCATTTTGTCTATTCTATTTCCAAAATTTTGGATCATCTTTACTATCATTAATCTGAATTATTTTTCGGGTAGAATGCCTATTTCCTCTTTATTTGTTAGGTCTGGTGCGTTTGTATCTTGCTCCTTCATCTGCTGTGTGTTTTTCTGTCTTCTCATTTTGCTTAACTTACTGTGTTTGGGGTCTCCTTTTTGCATGCTGCTGTTTCGTAGTTCCCATTGTTTTTGGTGTCTGTCCCCAGTGGCTAAAGTTGGTTCAGTGGGTTGTGTAGGCTTCCTGGTGGAGGGGACTAGTGCTGGTGTTCCGGTGGATGAGGCTGGATCTTGTCTTTCTTCTGGGCAGGTCCAAATCTGGTGGTGTGTTTTGGGGTGTCTGTGGCCTTATTATGATTTTAGGCAGCCTCTATGCTAATTGGTGGCTTGTGTTCCTGTCTTGCTAGTTGTTTGTCATAGGATGTCCAGCACTGTAGCTTGCTGGTCTTTGAGTGAAGCTGGGTGCTGGTGTTGAGATTGAGATCTGTGAGAGATTTTCGTCATCTCACATTTTGTGGAGCTGGGAGGTTTCTTGTGGCCCAGTGCCTTGAATTTGGCTCTCCCAACTCAGAGGCAGAGCACTGATTCCTGTCTGCAGCACCAAGAGATTTTCATCCACACGGCTCAAAATAAAAGGAACGAAAATTAAGAAAGAAGAAGGAAAGAAAGAAAGAAAGAAAGAGAGAAAGAAAGAAAGAAAGAAAGAAAGAAAGAAAGAAGGAAAGAAAGAAGGAAAGAAAGGAGGAAGGAAGGAAGGAAGGAAAGAAAGGAGGGAGGGTGGGAGGGAGGGAGGGAGGAAGGAAGAAAGGAAGAAAGGGAAGGAAGGAAAGAAAGAAGGAAGATAAAATAAAATAAAGTAAGATAAAATAAAATTATAAAAATAATTACTAAAAAAATTTTTTTCAAAGAAGAAAAAGAAACAGACGGATAGAACCCTAGGACAAATGGTGGAAGCAAAGCTATACAGACAAAATCTCACACAGAAGCATACACATACACACTCACAAAAAGAGGAAAAGGGGAAAAAATCATGAATCTTGCTCCAAAGTCCACCTCCTTAATTTGGGATGATTCGTTGTCTAATCATGTATTCCAAAGATGCAGGGTACATCATGTTGATTGTGGAGATTTAATCTGGTGCTTCTGAGGCTGCTGGGAGGGATTTCCCTTTCTCTTCTCTGTTCTCACAGCTCCCGGGGCTCAGATTTGGATGTGGCCCCGCCTCTGCGTGTAGGTCGCCGGAGGGCATCTCTTTTTCTCTCAGACAGGACGGGGTTAAAGGAGCAGCTGCTTCAGGAACTCTGGCTCGCTCAGGCCACGTGGAGGGAGGGGTATTGAGTGCGGGGCGAGCCTGCGGTGGCAGAGACCAGCAGGACGTTGCACCAGCCTGAGGCGCGCGGTGCGTTCTCCTGGGGAAGTTGTCCCTGGGTCCCAGGACCCTGACAGTGGCGGACTGGACAGGCTCCCCGGTAGGGGGATGTGGATAGTGACCTGTGTTTGTACACAGGCTTCTTGGTGGTGGCAGCAGCATCCTTATCATCTCATGCCCATCTCTGTGGTCCGCGGTTTTCGCCGTGGCTTGCACCAGTCTCTGGAGCTCCTTTAAGCAGTGCTCTTAATCCCTTCTCCTCGCAGACCAGGAAACAAAGAGGGAAGAAAAAGTCTCTTGCCTCTTCGACAGGTCCAGAATTTTCCCCAGACTCCCTCCCGGCTAGTCATGTTGCACTAACCCCCTATAGGCTGTGTTCATGCCGCCAATCCCAGTCCTCTCCCTGTGCTCCGACCAAAGCCCGAGCCTCAGCTCCCAGCCCCGCCTGCCCAGGCCCGTAAGCAGACAAGCCTCTCAGGCTAGCGAGTGCCGGTCGGCACCAATCCTCTGTGCGGGAACTTCTCCTCTTTTCCCTCTGCACCCCTGTTGCTGTGTTCTCCTCCATGGCTCCAGAGCCTTCCCCCTCTGCAGTCTCCACCCACGAAGGTGCTTCCTAGTGTGTGGAAAGATTTCCTCCTACACAGCTCCCTCTCACTGGTGCAGGTCCCATCCCTATCCTTTTGTCTCTGTTTATTCTTTTTTCTTTTGCCCTACCCAGGTACGTGGGGAGTTTCTTTCCTTTTGGGAGGTCTGAGTTCTTCTGCCAGCATTCAGTAGGTGTTCTGTGGGAGTTGTTCCATGTGTAGATGTATATCTGGTGTATCTGTGGGGAGGAGTGATCTCCGTGTCTTACTCTTCCTTCATCTTCCCCCCTTGCTGTGATTTATGTCATAGAGCGTTCTGCCTATGTTTTCCTCTAAGATTTTGATAGTGTCTGGCCTTACATTTAGGTCTTTAATCCATTTTGAGTTTATTTTTGTGAATGGTGTTAGGAACTGTTCAAATTTCATACTTTTATATGTACCTGTCCAGTTTTCGGAGCACCACTTATTGAAGACTCTGTCTTTTCTCCACTGTATATTCTTGCCTGCTTTATCAAAGCTAAGGTGTCCATATGTGCATGGCTTTATCTCTAGGATTTCTCTCCTGTTCCATTGATATATTTTTCTGTTTTTTGCCAGTACCATACTGTCTTGATTATTGTAGCAATATAGTATAGTCTGAAGTCAGGGAGCCTGATTCCTCCAGCTCCGTTTTTCTTTCTCACGTTTGCTTTTGCTATTCGGGATCTTTTGTGTTTCAGTAGAAATTGTGAAATTTTTTGTTCTAGTTCTGTGAAAAATGCCCGTTGTAGTTTGTTAAGGATTGCATTGAATCCGTAGATTGCTTTGGGTAATAGAGTCATTTTCACAATGTAGATTCTTCCAATCCAAGAACATGGTATATCTCTCCATCTATTTATATCATCTTTAATTTATTTCATCAGTGTCTTATAATTATCTGTGTACAGTTCTTTTGTCTCCTTAGGTAGGTTTATTCCTAGATACTTTATTCATTTTGTTGCAGTGGTAAATGGGAGTGTTTTCTTATTTTAACTTTCAGATTTGTCATCATTAGTGTATAGGAAGGCCAGAGATTTCTGTGCATTAGTTTTTTATCCTGCTACTTTTCCAAATTAATTGATTAGCTCTAGTAGTTTTCAGGTAGCATCTTTAGGATTCTCTATGTATAGTATAATGTCATCTGCAAACAGTGACAGCTTTACTTCTTCTTTTCCTATTGGGATACCTTTAATTTCTTTTTCGTCTCTGATTGCTCTGGCTAAAACTTCCAAAACTATGTTGAATTATA
This sequence comes from Orcinus orca, assembly GCF_937001465.1. Lineage (NCBI taxonomy): Eukaryota > Metazoa > Chordata > Mammalia > Artiodactyla > Delphinidae > Orcinus > Orcinus orca. The sequence continues at coordinate 68,463,043 of NC_064580.1, forward strand.
GTGGTGAGAGTGGACAAGCTTTTCATGTTCCTGATCTTAGTGGAAATGCTTTCAGTTTTTCACTATTGAGGATGATGTTGGCTGTGGGTTTGTCATATATGGCCTTTATTATATTGAGGAAAGTTCCCTCTATGCCTACTTTCTTCAGGGTGCTTATCATAAATGTGTGTTGAATTTTGTCTAAATCTTTCTCTGCATTTATTGAGATGATCATATGATTTTTCTCTTTCAATTTGTTAATATGGTGTATCACGTTGATTGATTTCTGTATATTGAAGAATCCTTGCATTCCTGGAATAAACCCCACTTGATCTTGGTGTATGATCCATTTAATGTGCTGTTGGATTCTGTTTGCTAGTATTTTGCTGAGGACTTTTGCATCTATGTTCATCCATGATATTGGCCGGTAGTTTTCTTTTCTTGTGACATCTTTCTCTGGTATTGGCATCAGGGTGATGGTGGCCTCTTAGAATGAGTTTTGGAGTGTTCCTCCCTCTGCTATATTTTGGTAGAGTTCGAGAAGGATAGGTTTTGGCTCTTCTATAAATATTTGGTAGAATTCGCCTGTGAAGCCATCTGGTCCTGAGCTTTTGTTTGTTGGAAGATTTTTAATCACAGTTTCAATTTCAGTGCTTGTGCTTGTCTGTTCATATTTTCTAGTTCTTCGTGGTTCAGTCTCGGCAGGTTGTGCATTTCTAAGGATTTGTCCATTTCTTCCAGGTTGTTCATTTTTTTGGTGTAGAGTTGCTTGTAGTAATCTCTCATGATCCCTTGTATTTCTGCAGTGTCAGTTGTTACTTGCTTTTCATTTGTAATTCTATTGATTTGAGTCTTGTCACTTTTTTTCTTGGTGAGTCTGGCTAATGGTTTATCTATTTTGTTTATCTTCTCAAAGAACCAGCTTTTCATTTTATTGATCTTTGCTATCATTTCCTTCATTCCTTTTTTAATTTTTTTCTTACCTGATCTTTATGATTTCTTTTGTTTTACTAATGTTGTTGTTTTTTTTTGTCCTTCTTTCTCTAATTGCTTTAGGTGCAAGGTTAGGTTGTTTATTTGATATGTTTTCTGTTACTTGAGGTAGGAATTTATTGCTATAAACTTCCCTCGTAGAATTGCTTTTTCTGCATGTCATAGGTTTGGGTCGTCGTGTCTCCATTGTCATTTGTTTCTAGGTATTTTATGATTTTCTCTTTGATTTCTTCAGTGATCTCTTGTTTATTAAGTAGTATATTTTTTAGCCTCCATGTGTTTGTATTTTTTATGGATCTTTTCCTGTAATTGATATCTAGTCTCATAGCATTGTGGTCGGAAAAGATACTTGATATGATTTCAATTTTCTTAAATTTACCGAGGCTTAATTCATTACCCAAGGTATGATCTATCCTGGAGAATGTTCCATGAGCACTTGAGAAAAATGTGTATTGCTTTCTTTCACATGGAATGTCCTATAAATATCAATTAAGTCCATCTTGCTTAATGTATCATTTAAAGCTTGTGTTTCCTTATTTATTTTCATTTTGGATGATCTGTCCATTGGTGAAAGTGGGTTTTAATGTCCCCTACTATAAATGTGTTACTGTTGATATCCCCTTTTATGGCTGTTAGTATTTCCCTTATCTATTGAGGTGCTTCAATGTTTGGTGCATAAATATTTACAATTTTTTTATCTTCTTGTATTGATCCCTTGATATTTATGTAGTGTCCTTCTTTGACTCTTGTAATAGTCTTCATTTTAAAGTCTATTTTGTTTGGAAAAATAATTGCTATTCCAGGTTTCTTTAGATTTCTATTTGCTTGGAATATCTTTTTCCATCCCCTCACTTTTAGTCTCCATGTGTCCCTATGTCTGAAGTTGGTCTCTTGTAGACAGCATATATATTGGTCTTGTTTATATATCCATTCAGGCAGTCTGTGTCTTTTGGTGGGAGTATTTAATCCATTTACATTTAAGGAAATTAACGATATGTATGTTCCTATTCCCATTTTCTTAATTGTTTTGGGTTTGTTATTGTAGGTCTTTTCCTCCTCTCATGCTTCTTGCCTAAAGAAGTTCCTTGAGCATTTGTTGTAAAGCTGGTTTGGTGGTGCTGAACTCTCTCAGCTTTTGCTTGTCTGTAAAGGTTTTAATTGCTCCATCAAATCTGAGTGAGATCCTTGCTGGGTAGAGTCATCATGGTTGTAGGTTTTTCTCCTTCATCACTTTAAATATGTCCTGCCACTCCCTTCTGGCTTGCAGAGTTTCTGCTAAAAGTTTAGCTGTTAACCTTATGGAGATTCCCTTTTGTGCTATTTGTTGTTTTTCCCTTGCTGCTTTTAATATGCTTTCTTTGTATTTAATTTTTGACAGTTTGATTAATGTGTGTCTTGGTGTATTTCTCCTTGGATTTATCCTGTATGGGACTCTGTGCTTCCTGGACTTGATTAACTATTTCCTTTCCCACATTAGGGAAGTTTTCAACTATAATCACTTCAAATATTTTCTCAGTCACATTCTTTTTCTCTTCTTCTTCTGGGCCCCCTATAATTCGAATATTGGTGATTTTAATGTTGTCCCAGATGTTTCTGAGACTGTTCTCAATTCTTTTCATTCTTTTTTCTTTATTCTGCTCTGCAGTAGTTATTTCTACTATTTTATCTTCCAGGTCACTTATCTGTTCTTCTGCCTCAGTTATTCTCCTATTGATCCCTTCTAGAGTATTTTTAATATCATTTATTGTGTTGTTCATCATTGCTTGTTTCATCTTTAGTTCTTCTAGGTCCTTGTTAAATGTTTTTGCATTTTGTCCATTCTATTTCCAAGATTTTGGGTCATCTTTACTATCATTATTCTGAATTCTTTTTCAGGTAGATTGCCTACTTCCTCTTCATTTGTTAGGTTTGGAGGGTTTGTATCTTGCTCCTTCATCTGCTGTGTGTTTTTCTTTCTTCACACTTTTTTATTGTGTTTTGCGTCTCCTTTTCACAGGCTGCAAGTTTGTAATTTCCGTTTTTTTTGGTGTCTGTCCCCAGTGGTAAGGTTGGTTCTGTGAGTTGTGTAGGCTTCCTGGTGGAGGGGACTAGTGCCTGTGTTCTGGTGGATGAGGCTGGATCTTGTCTTTCTTGTAGGCAGGTCCACGTCTGGTGGTGTGTTTTGGGGTGTCTGTGGCCTTACTATGATTTTAGGCAGCCTGTCTGCTAATGGATGGAGCTGTGTTCCTGTCTTGCTAGGTGTTTGCCATAGGGTGTTCAGCACTGTGGCTTGCTGGTCGTTGAGTGCAGCTGGGTCTTGGTGTTGAGATCGAGATCTCTGGGAGATTTTTGCCGTTTGATATTATGTGGAGCTGGGAGGTTTCTTGTGGCCCAGTGTCCTGAAGTTGGCTCTCCCACTTCAGAGGCACAGCACTTATTCCTGGCTGCAGCACCAAAAGCCTTTCATCTGCACAGCTCACAGTAAAAGGGAGAAAAAATAGAAAGCAAAAAAGAAAGAGGATGAAATAAAATAAAGTAGGATAATATAAAATAAAGTTAGTAAAATAAAAAAATAATTATGATGAAAATAATTTTAAAAAGAAAAAGAATGGACAGACAGAATCCTATGACAAATGGTAAAAGCAAAGCTATACAGACAAAATCTCACCCAGAAGCATATGCATACACACTCAGAAAAAGAGAAAAAGGGGAAAAATTATATATCTTGCTCCCAAAGTCCACCTCCTCAGTTTGGGATGATTCATTGTCTATTCAGGTATTCCAGAGATGCGGCATACATCAAGTTGATTGTGGAGCTTTAATCCACTGCTTCTGAGGTCTGCTGGGAGAAACTTCCCTTTCTCTTCTTTGTTCGCACAGCTCCCGGGGTTCAGCTTTTGATTTGTCCCGCCTCTGCATATATGTCGCTGGAGGGCATCTGTTCTTCTCTCAGACAGTACGGGGTTAAAGGAGAAGCTGATTCGGGGGATGTGGCTTGCTCAGGCCAGGTGAAGGGAAGAATATGGAGTGCGGGGCGAGCCTCCAGCGGCAGAGGCCGGCATGACATTTCACCAGCCTGAGGCATGCCGTGTGTTCTCCTGTGGAAGTTGTCCCTGGATCCCGGGATTCTGTCAGTGGTGGGCTGAACAGGATCCTGGGAGGGGCAGTGTGGATAGTGACCTGTGTTTGCTCACAGGCTTCTTGGTGGCAGCAGCAGTATCCTTAGTGTCTCATTCTCGTCTCTGGGGTCCATGCTGATAGCCACTGCTCACGCCTGTCTCTGGAGCTTCTTTAAGCAATGCTCTTAATCCCCTCTCCTTTTGCACCAGGAAACAAAGAGGGTAGAAAAAGTCTCTTGCCTCCTCATCAGGTCCAGAGTTTTTCCAGGACTCCCTCCTGGCTAGCCGTGGTTCACTAGCCCCCTTCAGGCTGTGTTCATGTCACCAACCCCAGTCCTCTCCCTGCTATCTGACCTCCAAAGCCCAAGCCTCAGCTGCCAGCTGGGTCATTTGTTGAGACATGGATGTATCTAGAGACTGTCATACAGAGTGAAGTATGTCAGAAAGTGAAAAACAAATATTGTATATTAACGCATCTATGTGGAACCTAGAAAAATGGTACAGATGAACCAGTTTTCAGGGCAGAAACTGAGACACAGATGTAGAGAACAAACGTATGGACCCCAAGGGAGTAAAGCCGTGGGGCAGTGGGGGTGGTTGTGTGATGAATTGGGCAATTGGGATTGACATGTATACACTGATGTGTATAAAGCCTGATGACTAATAAGAACCTGCTGTCTAAAAAGATAAATTAAAGAAAATTAAGAACTTAAAAAATATATATCCAAGTGGAGATATTATGTAGGCAAATGAATATCGATCTTGACAATTTATGACCAAAAACCACAATGTGTAATCTGTATTTATTATTTAAATTCTGTACTTCCCTAAGCCTTAAAAAAAGAAAAATGATTATGCCATTAAAGACATATAATAAACTGCACATACTTAAAGTAAAAAAAAAATAAGATTCCTTAAATAAACAACATAACTCTATGCCTTAAGATACTAGGAAAGGAAGAACAAACTGAATCCACGTTTGTCAGAAGGAAGGAAGTAATAAAGATTAGAGCAAGAAAAAATAAAATAGAGAACATGAAAAGAATATAAAAATTAAGAATTGGTTCTTTAAAAAGATAAGCAAAATTTACAAAAGCTTGGCTAGATTTACTAAGGAAAAAAGAGAGAATACTCAAATTAACAAAATTATAAATTAAAGAAAACATACAACTGATACAACCAAAAAGCAAGTGTTATAAAATGCTACTATGAACAATACACCAACATACTGAACAACCTAGAAGAAATGGAAAAATACTTAGAAACAAAAAATCTACAAAATTTACTCAGAATGAAATAGAAAATCTAAACAGAACAATTACTAATAAGAAGATTGAATCAATAATCAAAAATCCCCCAACAAAATTCCAGGAACAGATTCACTGGCGAATTTTACCAAACATTTATAAAATAACTAATGCCAATCTTTTTCTAACTCTTCCAAAAAACTCAAAGTGGTGGCATCACTCCCAAACTCATTATAAAAGCCCAGAAGTACCCTAATACCAAAGCTAGAAAACCATACTATTAGAAAAGAAAACTATAGTCTAATATCTCTGGTGAATATAGATGCAAAATTTCCCAATAAAATACTTGCAAAGTACATTTAGCATTATATTAAAAAGATCTTACAACTGACCCAGTGAGATCTATGCCTGGAATGCAGGGATGGTTAAAATATGCAAATCAATCAATGTGTTACATCACATTGATTGAATGGAAGAAATAAATTGTATGATCATCACAATGGACACAGAAAAAGCATTTGACAAAATTAAGGTTTGTTCATGATAAAATGTCTTAACAAATTATGTATAGAAAAAACACTCCTTAACATAATAAAAGTCATTTATTCCAATCCCACAGCTAACATGATTAATGGCAAGGGATTTAAAGCTTCTCCTCTAAGACCAGGACCAAGATAAGAATGCCCACCCTCATTACTCCTATGCAATATGATACTGGAAGTCCTAGCCAGAGCAATCAGGGAAGAAAAAGAAATAAAATGTATCAGAATTTGAAGGAGCGATATAAACTTGTCTCCTTGCACATGATATATATAACCCTAAAGACGCCACCAACAAACTGTGAGATCTAATCGAAGAATTCAGTAAAGTTGCAGGAAACAAAATTAACATTCAAAAATCAGTATTGTTTTTATGCTCTAATAGCAGATTATATGAAAAAGAAATAAAGAAATCAATCACATCTACAATACATTCAACAACAATAAAATACTTAGAAATAATGTTAACCCAGGAAGTGAAAAGTCTCTACTCTGAAAACTACAAGTCATTGAAAAAAGAAATTGAACAAAGCACAAGTAAATGGACTGGTATCTGGTGTTTATGGATTAGAAGAATTAATACTGTTAAAATATCAATACTATCCAAAGCCATCTATAGATTTAATGCAATCTCTATCAACATTCCAGTTTCTACTGAAAAGAAAAAAAATGATCCTAAAATTTATATGGAACTACATACTCCCTGGATAGCAAAAACATTCCTGAGAAAGAATAATGGGGGAGGTATCACACACTCTGATTTCAAGCTATATTATATAGCTATACTAATAAAAACAATATAGTACTGGCATAAAAACAAATATATAGACCAATGGAACAGAATAGAGTGCCAAGAAAGAAACCCATGCATATATGTCAACACCTATAAATATTGTTAAATAATATGTGACAAGGGAGCCAAAAATACTCAATGGAGAAAAGATAGTCTCTTCAATAAATTGTGCTCAACTAATTGAATTTTTACATGTAAAGGAATAAAACTGGACCCCCATATTACACCACTCAGGAATATTAACTTGCAATGGATTAAAGACTTAAATGTAAACCATAATCATAAAGTCATAAAACTCCTAGAAGAAAACATAGTAAAAACGCTTCTTGACATGGGTCTTTACATGATTTTTTAGGATATATAAAGTGCAAGCAACAATTTAAAAAAAATAACAAGTAAGACTACATTAGAGTAAAAAGTTTCTTCACAGCAAAAGTAATGATCAACAAAATGAAAAAAAAAACCTACAAAGTGGGAAAAAATTGCAAACCTTATATCTAATAAAGAGTTAATGTCCAAAATATATGAAGAACTCATACAACTCAATAGCAAAAAAAAAAAAAAGAAAAAAAGAAAAATAAATCCAATTACACAATGAGAAAATTACCTAAATAGACATTTTTCCAAAGAATATATACAAATGGCCAGCAAGTACAGGAAAATGTGCTCAAAATCACTAATCATTAGGGAACTGCATTTCAAAACCAGAATGAGATACCGCCTCACACCTGGTAGAATGGCTATTATCAAAAAGACAAGAAGTAACAAATACTGGTGAGAATGTGGAGAAAAGGAAACCCTTGTGCAGTGATGGTGTGATTGTGAATTGTTACATAGTATGAGGTTCCTCACAAAATAAAAAAAGAACTATCATATTATCCAGCATTCCCACACTGAGAATATATCTGAAGGAAACAAAAATACTATGTCAAGGAGATATCTCCACCCACATGTTTATGGCAGCATTATTTACAATAGCCAAGACATGGAAACAAAGTGTCCATTTACAGACAAATGGTTAAAGAAAATGTGGTGTATATATACACAATGGAATATTATTCAGCCACTAAAAAAAGCCAACAAGGAAACCCTGCCATTTTTGACCACATAGATGGAGCTTGTGGACAGTATGCTAAGTGAAGTATGTCAGACAGAGAATGACAAATACTGTATGATCTCACTTACAAGTGGATTTAAAAAGAACATAGACAAGAAAACCAGATTTGTGGCTGCTGGATGTGGTGGTTTGGGGAGGGAAAATTGGATAAAAGCATTGAAAGGGTGCACACTTCTAGTTATAAAATAACTATATATTAGGGGTTTAATGTGCAGCACGATGACTATAGTTAACAGTTCTGAATGGTGTGTGTACAGATTGTTAAAATGGTGGAATCTGAGAGTTCTCATTAAAAAAATACATATTGTGGGCTTCCCTGGTGGTGCAGTGTTTGAGTGTCCGCCTGCCGATGCGGGGGACACGGGTTTGTGCCCTGGTCTGGGAGGATCCCACGTGCCGCGGAGCAGCTGGGCCCGTGAGACATGGCCACTGAGCCTGCGCGTCCAGAGCCTGTGCTATGCGGCGGGCGAGGCCACAGCAGTGAGAAGCCAACGTACTGCAAAAAACAAAACAGAAACAAAACAACAACAAAAAAAATACATATTTTTAAAACATTTTTTTGGTTTCTATATGAGATGATGGATCTTAGCTAAACTTATGGTGATTAATTTACAATATAGACAGGTCAAATCATTATGTGTTACACCTTAAACTTACACAGTGCTGTATGTCAATTTTATCTCAACAAAACTGAAAAAAAAAACAGGAAAATAATAATCTGGGGAAAATGTCTTCTATCTATCTATCATCTATCTATCTATCTATCTATCTATCTATCTATCTATCATCTATATCTATACATCCATACATCATTATAAATAAAATTTTAACCATCATAATAAATAAGATTCAGAAGATGAACCCCACCCAATGAGTCAGATAAAGAAAGGTACAATATAATATCAGAATCTTCAGACAGGCTTAATAGTGATTATAATGAAGATAATGCTATAGATGTTAATAATAACTGCAGTTAAGATTTGAGAGCTAATATATGCTAAACATTGTGCTAACCATGATATAGGACCTAAATTATTTTAGTGTCACAGCAGTCTTACTATAAAAGCACTATTATATTCTCATGCTAAAGTAAGGAAATTGATGATTTAAAAATTTAAATAGCTTACTCAGTTTTCTAGAGACAAACTTTGAACTCAGGAACTCTGGCTCTAGCACCCACAATCTTTACTAAACTATACCTCATCTTACAAAATTATGTTTTACTGGTAGCCATTGAAAGGAATAGAAATATGTGAAGATATTTTGCCACTTATGATGTATGAAAAAGAGGAGAAATAGCGTGAGAGTGTGGACAAAGGCAATTTCTCCTGTGACTTTTCAGGAAAAGATGAGTTTTAGAGGAAGAAAACTCAAAAAGAAGAGTTTAATTTGTGGTCAAAATTCAGCGAAGCCACATGAGTAGAGTGAGTATAACTTTTGGAATTTGGTTTCAATCAGGATTATTTCTGAATAATGAACTCTGAGCGCAAGCAAGTTGAATTAAGCTGGAGAAGCATGATGCCATACCACCAGACGTCTAGTAAGAAGCCCTGTGGTTCTGGAGATGTTGAAATTGTGACATTTCTTTTATGTGGAGGCTTTGTTACATCATAAAGATGAAAAAGACGTGTTATTAAAATCTCAGACTAAAAACAACTTGTATGTTTTAATTGTTGATTTGAGTAAACTTCTAGAGAAGAAATGGTGAGTGTGAGGGTAATAGCAGATGTCATAGGCGAGAATGTCTGTGAACCCAGAGGAATAATCTTTGGAAATAAAAATCACTGATTTTCTTGGTGGGTGGCGCAGAAAGTTGCAGCGGTGGTGAAAATCAGATGAGGAATCCCTGCTGGAGGGATGCTCTGGCTTCTGTTTAAAGAACTTTCAAGACAAATGGTATAATATATATATAAAATCTGGAATAAAATCTTTGAGAGTGAAACAAATTCATTCATGCCACATCACTCACTATTAAACATCCAACAGGTGTCCTCTGGTGGCTGAGAGATCTCTGTTTAAAGATCTGCAATCTCCTTTTAGATAGCAGGGCTGGAGGAAGTATCCAGCACCTTCTCTCCTGCATTCTGAGTATCAAGGCAGGTTTATAGGTACTAGAGCAACTTAGCCATGTCTGAATAAGGAAGCCTACTTTCTTCTCTTATGGCATGGATTTCCAAAAAGGTTTCCCTGGATGGGGTTGAGGGTGGGTCTTAGAAAAAGATACAGTTTTTGGCCATTTGGCAAAATCAAAAGACTTTGAAGACTCCTGAATCAATCAGGGCTCACAGTATTTGTCAGTGTGGCTGAGATTTGAGAACAGGACTGTGGTTGTTGAGACCTAGACAAATGCCTCAAAATGTCATTGCAACATCAGGTACAACATTCCCTAAACTTGCTGGCTTCTGTGATTTTTTTAACCTTTGCATTTGATACTTCCAGTATTCACTTTGTCTTTTATTCCTTTCCTCAGTTTCTGCTTTGGTCCATTTTTTTTTCTACAGTCTTCTTTGAGTTCTGGAGCCAGATCTTTTTGGGGTGTCTGTATATCTATATAGCATCATGTTAGCATATTAACAAATATACGTACTACTTTGAGTGTTTTTACTTTTTTAAAAAATTTTGTTTTATATTTGAGTGTAGTTGATTTACAATGTTGTGTTAGTTTCATGTGTACAGCAAAGTGATTCATTTATACATATACATATATCCTTTTTCAGATTCTTTTCCCATATAGGTTATTACAGAATATTGAGTAGAGTTCCCTGTGCTATACAGTAGGTCCTTGTTGACTGTCTATTTTATATGTGGTAGTGTGTATATGTTAATCCCAAATTCCTAATTTATCCCTTCCCCTACCTTTCCCCTTTGATAACCATAAGTTTGTTTTCTAAGTGTGTGTCTGTTTCTGTTTTGTAAATAAGTTCATTTGTATCAGTTTTTAGATTCCACTTATAAGTGATATCATATGATATTTGTCTATGTCTGACTCCACTTAGTATGATAATCTCTAGGTTCATCCATTTGCCTGCAAATGGCATTATTTCATTCTTTTTAACGGCTGAGTAATATTCCATTGTATATATGTACCATATCATTTGTATCCATTCATCTGTCAACCTGCATACTACTTTGTATCCTATATTATTTTTCTAATAAAAAATATCTTAATCCAGTTTCTTTCTTCCTTCTCAATTTAGAGAAAGATATTTCTCTGTACTATCTTTTATATTTTTTGTACTATTTTGGATACAAACAATGCTGAATCTCTTTTACCTTACTTCCATAGCCAAACTGTTTAAGTCAACAGTCTTACTTTCTCTACTGAAGTTAGATTTTTGAAGATTTTTAAATATCTTATAAAATTCTAAATTATTATGCAAATATTTACTTAATGTAAGCTCTTTGGAATATAGTTATTATGCTTTTTTAACCTCATCAATTTTTTTCTTTTTTTAAAATTTGCTTTAAACATAGTTCTCATGGAAAAGTAGTTTCAAAGTTTTTTATAACATCTACTAATGTTTTTATTAATTCAATATTTTAAATTCAATATTTGAAAAGATTTCTTTCAACTATTTTTGAACAGAAAGTATTTGGAATACTCTAAATCTCCAGGATTTGGCTTTTAGGTTACTTTTTCAAATATATTTTTTAATTAATAAATTGTTATGCCTTTAAAAACATACATAAATGAATAAGTTAGATTGTCTTTAAAATTGTTATTCTTTACTGTTTTCCTCATAATTTTTATTTTCAAGTGTTCAAAGCTGGTACATGTTATTAGTACCCTACGATCTGTGAGGAGTAACAAAATGTAGTCATCTAATTCATGAGCAACCTGACTGCATTTTCCTGAGCTGGTTTCAGCCAATACCATAGCCTCTGTACCAGTGAATTTGTACATCGGCCCCACCTGGGCTGTTATTTACTGCCGTCTCCTGGCTCCAAGTTACGATAAACATGAAATGACAGTCTGCTGGAGTTAATGCAATATTTAAAGGAGGTAAAGCACTTGGAATCCAGATATGGGTCTCCATTTGCTCAAATTAGAACTTTCAAGTTAAGAGAACTAGTGTTGATTAATACTCTTCTATTTCAGATTAACATAGTAAACATACATGTATTGAATGATCAAATAGTCATTTTAGAAGAAACTAAACATTAAATAAAACCAGCTCATTTCTGTAGGTTCAGGGGAAAATTACACACAATATGAGTCAACATCTGGGAAAAACTGAAGCAGAATTTCTGAGTTTTGGAAATTCTGCACTGTTGTATGTAAAAGAATTTACCATTAAACCTTATTTGGTAAAGCAATTAATTTATTTACCTTTGGTGGCCCAGATTGGGACAAAGTAAATACTTGTCTGTAACCTCTAAGAATTTTTTTCTCTTTTAACTCTTCAGACATTTAATTAAAAATAATTATTTCCAGCTATATTAAGCTGTGACTAATACCTCTAAAATATTTAATCAATGATTTGAATATAAGATATATAAATTTTAAAGTATAGTAAACAAATATCTGCCAGTCTACCAATGAATCAATAAACTAGAACATACCAATACTGCTGTGTCTATCTGGTGCTCCTTACCTATTCTATCACCTTACCTCTATCTGCTCGATTTTCTGCCAGATGGTAATCATTATCCCCAATCTTGCATTTATTATTTCCCTAACTTTTGTTTATCAGTTAGCATACATGTATGTGTTCCTTAACCATGCATTGATTAAGTTTTTTTAGATTTGTTTTCAAACATTTGAAAAATAACATCATACTGCTCTTTCTACATCTTTTTTATATACATTACTTTGTTATGAATAATCATCCAAGTTGTTCCTTATTGTGACCTATTCATTTTCATTGCTGGTTGATATTATAACTTGTGAATATAGTATCAAATATTTTATTCATTCTCTTGTTAATGGATAATGGTCTTGTTTCCAAATGTTTTCTTTTATGAACAATGTTTCTAGAAGATATTTAGATATTTATTTCTTCTGGTGAAAAAGTGCAACCTTTTTTTCTCTTTTCTTTAGTGCAGTGATTCTCAGAGTATGGTCCCTGGACGAACAGCCTCATTATCACCTAGAAACTTGTTATAATTGCAAATTATTGGGCTCCACTACTCACCTACTGAATCAGATACTCTGGCTGTGAGTTTCAGCCATCTGTGTTTAACCAGCTGTCTAAGCAATACTGATGCATGCTGAAGTTTGCAAACCACTATTCCAGGAAATAATACATATTGTTATGTTAGACTGAGACTTCCAAACCATAAAGTATCTTCATATCTTCATATTTAAATGATAAGGACAAATTGTTTTCTGAAGAGATTGTACCAACCAGCAGTGTACCATTTTACCCATATTATTCTCTGCCCTCCTCATTGTAAAATTTATTTTTAACATCACTTTATTGAGGTATGATTGACAAGTAAAAAGCTGTACATATTTAACATATACAACATTGTGAGGTTGTGGATAAGGATACAACATCAAACAACCACTACCATTAAGGTCAAAAACCTAACCATCACCTCCCAAAGTTTTCCTCCCATCTCTTTCATGATTATTACTATTTGTGTGTGTGTGTGTGTGTGTGTGTGTGTGTGTGTGTGTGTGTGTTAAGAAAACTTAAGATTTATCTTTTTAGCAAATTTTAGAATATAATGCAATATTGATGGCTATAGGCTAAGCTGTATAGTAGATCCTTGAACTCATTTACCTTGCACAACTGAAACTTTGTACCCTTTTGACTATCAACTTCTTATTTATCTTTCCCTCTAGTAACTGGTAAATACTGTTGCACACTCTACTTTTATGAGATTGATTATTTTAGATTCCACATATAAGTGAGATCATATGATATCTGTCTTTCTGTGTCTTGTTCATTTCATTTAAAATAATGTCCTCTAGGTGTACCCATATTGTAACAAAAGGCAGAATTTTCTTCTAATTTAAGATTGAATAATATCCCATTGTAGGAATATACCAGATTTTTTTAATCTAATCATCTGTTGAGGGACACTTAGGTTGTTTCCATATCTTGGTTAATGTGAATAAAACTACAATAAACATTGGAGAATAGATATCATTTCCTGATCCCTGTTTCCATTCCTTTAGATAAAAATCCAGAAGTAGGATTTCTGAATTATATGGTAGTACTGTTTTTAATTTTTTGAGGAACCTCCACATTGTTTTCCATAATAGCCCAACCAATTTACATTCCCATCAATAGTGTACAAAGGACCTTTCCTCCACATCTTTGCCAACACTTATCTCCTGCCTTTTTGATGATAGCCATTCTAACAGGTGTGAGATGACACCTTATTATGGTTTTGATTTGTGTTTTCCTGATAATTAATAATGTTGAACACATTCTTATATGCCTATTGCCCATTTGTATGCCTTCTTCGGGAAAATATCTTTTCTGGTCCTTTGCCTATTTTACTTATGAAAATATTATATACCTTTTTAAATACTAGATCATTAATTACATTCTCAATTTATTATAAGATTGTGAGAATTTTTCATTATCTTTTTACTTATTGGGTGAATTTTATACATTATATATTGTTTGTAAATCAAAAAATTTTCTTTTTATTGAGATATAATTGACATATATTATGTTAGTTTCAAGTATACAACATAATCATTCAATATTTGTATAAATTGCAAAGTGAACACCAAAACAAGTCTAGTTAAAGCCTTGCAACATACATAGTTACAAATTTTCTTCTCATGATAAGAATTTTAAGATCTATACTTTTAGAAATTTAAAAATATGGAATAGATTATTAATAGCTCTGTCTCATGTTGTACTCTACATCCCAATGACTCATTTATTTTGTATCTGGAAGTTTGTACCTTTTTTTTTTTTGCAGTACATGGGCCTCTCACTGCTGTGGCCTCTCTCACTGCGGAGCACAGGCTCGGGACGCGCAGGCCCACTCCACGGCACGTGGGATCCTCCCAGACCGGGGCACGAACCCATGTCCCCTGCATCGGCAGGCGGACTCCCAACCGCTGCGCCACCAGGAAAGCCCTGGAAGTTTATACCTTTTGACTCCCTTCACTAATTTTGCTCACCTCCCAACCCTGCGTCTGGCAACCACCATGTGTTCTTTGTATCTATGAGTAAAGTGTGTTTTTATTTATTTTTTTGAATTTATATTTCACATATAAATAAGATCATAATACATTTGTTTTTAACTGTCTGATTTACTTCACCTAGCATAATGCCCTCAAGATCCATCCATGTTGTTGCAAATGGCAAGATTTGATTTTGTATATGACTGAATAATATTCATATATTAATATTATATATATATATATAAGTTTATGTTTCTTTATCCATTAATCAATTTATGGACACTTAGTCTGATTCCTAGTCTTGGCTATGGTAAATAATATTGCAATAAACGTAGAGCTGCATTTACCTTTTCATTAGTTTTTTTTTTTTTTTTTTTTTTTGCGGTACGCGGGCCCCTCACTGTTGTGGCCTCTCCCATTGCGGAGCACAGGCTCCGGACGCGCAGGCTCAGCGGCCATGGCTCACGGGCCCAGCCGCTCCGCGGTATGTGGGATCTTCCCGGACCGGGGCACGAACCCGTGTCCCCTGCATCGGCAGGCGGACTCTCAACCACTGCGCCACCAGGGAAGCCCTTCATTAGTTTTTTTTATGTTTGTTTTCTTCAGATAAATACCCAGACATAGAATTGCTGGATTATGTGATAGAACTATTTTTTTGTAGAAATTTCATACTGTTTTCCATAGTGTGTGCAACAATTTATATTCCCACCAACAGTGCAAAACGGGTCTTTATCTCCACACCCTCACCAACACTTGATATTTCTTGTCTTTTTGATAAGTCATTCTAACATGTGTGAAGTAATATCTTTTATTACAGTTTTGATTTGCATTTCCCTGATGATTACTGATGTTGAGAACACACAGTGAAAGTGAGTGAATGGAAAAAGATATTTTATGTAAATAGAAATGACAAGAAAGCAGGGGTAGCAATACTCATATCAGACAAAATAGACTTTGAAACAAAGTTAGTAATGAAAGACAAAGAAGGGTGTTATATAATGATAAAGGACTCAGTAGGAGAAGAGGATATTACACTCATTAACATATATACACCCAATACAGGAGCACCTAAATATATAAAGCAAATATTAACATACATAAAGGGAAAGATTGACAATAATACAATAATAGTAGGGGGTTTAAACACCCCACTTACATCAGTGGGCCAATGATACAGACAAAAAATCAATAAGGCAAGTGTGGTCTTAAATGATACACTAGATCAGTTGGATTTAATAGATATCCACAGGACATTATATACAAAAGCAATAATACACATTCCCTTGAAGTGCACATGGAATGTTTTCAAGGACAGATCACATGCTAGGCCACAAAACAAGTCTCAACAAATTTAAGAGGATAGAAATTATATCAAGCATTATTTTCTGAACACAATAGTATGAAACTAGAAATCAGTTACAGGAAGAAAAATGGGAAAAACACAAACACGTGGAGACTAAAAATCATGCTACTATAAAACCAATTGGTCAATGAAAAAAATCAAAGTAAAAATCAGAAAATACCTTGAGACAACTGAAAATGGAAACACAACTTTCTAAAATCTGCGAGATGCAATAAAAGCAGTTCTAAGAGGGAAATTTATAGAAATACACACCTACCTCAAGAAACAAGAAAATTATCAAATAAGCAACTGAATCTACCATCAAAAGAAATTAGAAAAAGAAAAAGAAAGCCCAAAGTCTCCAGAAGAAAGGGAATTAAAACAATCAAAGAGGAAATAAATAAATTATAGAGCAAAAAATTAACAAGAGAAAAGACCAATAAGCTTAAGAATTTTTTTAAAAAGATAAACAAAATTGGTAAGCCTTTAGCCAGGCTCATCATGAAGACAAGAGAGAGAATCCAAATAAATAAAATAAGTAATAAAATAGGAGAAATAACAACTGATACCACAGAGATATTAAAAAAAATCATAAGGGGATACTGTGAACAGTTTTATACCAACAAATTGGAAAACCTGGAAGAAATGGGCACATTTCTAGAAACATACAATCTTCCACGACTGATCAGAAAGACATAGACAATCTGAATAGACTGACCACTAGTAGTGACATGAAATTTTAATAAAAATTTCCCAGCAGGTAAAAGTTCAAAAGGAGATGGTTTCAATGAGGAATTCTACCAAACATATAAAGAAGAGTTAATACCTATCCTTTTCAAACTATTCCAAAAAATTGAAGAGGATAGAACAATCCCAAATTCATGTTAAAAGACCACCATTACACTGATTCCAAAACCAGACAAAGACACTACAAAAAAAGAAAATTATAGGCCAGTAAATCTGATGATTATAGACACAAAATCCTCAACAAAATATTAGCAAACAGAATCCAAGAATACATAAAAAGGACCACACAACATAATCAAGTGGGATTTATTCCAAGGATGCAAGAATGGTTTAATATACACAAATCAATTTATGTGATACATCACATTAACAAAAGGAAAGATAAAAGTCACATGATCATTTCAATAGACACAGAAAAAGCATTTAACACAATTCAGCATCCATTCGTTCATGATAAAGACTCTCATCAAATTTGGTATAGAGGGAATATATCTCAACAAATGAAAGACAATTTATGACAAATCTACAGCCAACATACCCCAAAATGGAAACCTGAATGCCTTTATTTTAAAATCAGAAACAAGACAAAGGTGCCCACTCTCCCCACTTCTATTTAATGTAGAATTGGGAGTCTTAGCCACAGTAATCAGAGAAGAAAAATAAATAAAAAGCAACCAAATTGGAAGGGAAAAATTAAAACTGCCAATATTTACAGATGACGTGAGACTATATATAGAAAACCCTAAAGTCTCCACTGAAAAGCTAATAGAACTAATAAATGAATTCAGTGAAGTTGCAGGATATAAGATTAATATACAGAAATCAGTGGCTTTTCTACACACAAATAGTAAACTATCAGAAAGACAAAGCAAGAAAATAATCCTGTTTAAAGTCACATCACAAAGAATAAAATACCTAGAAATAAACAGAACCAAGGATATGAAAGACATATAGCCTGGAAACTATAACACATTCATGAAGGAATTTGAAAATGATACAAATAAATGAAAAGTTCTCCCATATTCTTGGATTGGGAGAATTAATATTGTTTAAATGTCTATACTGCCCAAAGCAATCCACATATTTAATGCAATCCGTAACAAAATAGCCATGGTATTTTTAACAGAACTAAAACAAAGAATCCTAAAGTTTATATGGAGTCACAAAGATCCTGAATTGCCAAAGCAATCTTGAGAAAAACGAACGAAGCTGGAGGTATCATGCTTCCTGATTTCAGACTATAATACAAAGCTACAGTAATCAAAACAGCATGAGGCTGGCACAAAGACAGACACATAGATCAATGGAAAAAAATAGAGAGCCCAGAAATAATCCCACACACTTATGGTCAATCAATCTGTAACAAAGGAGGCAAAAATATACAATGGACAAAAGACAGTCTCTTCAATAAGTGGTGCTGGAAAAACTGGGCAGTTACATGTAAAAGAATAAAATTAGAACATTTCTTTGCACCATATACAAAAATAAACTCAAAATGTAATAAAGGCCTAAATGTAAGATATGAAACCATAAAACTTCTGAAGTGAACATAGGCAAAACACTCTGACATAAATAGTAGCAATACTTTCTTGGATATGTATCCTAATGCAAAAGAAATAAAAGCAAAAATAAAAAAAATTGGAACCTAATTAAACTTAAAATGTTTTTCACAGCAAAGGAAATCAAAATGAAAAGGCAACCTGCTAAATGGGGGGAAATATTTGAAAATGATATGATCAGTAATGGGTTAATATCCAAATTATATAAACACCTCATACAGCTCCATATCAAGCAAAAACACAGACAAACAACCTAGAAAAAATGGGCAGAAGACCCATGTGTTTAGAAGACATTTTTCTAAAGAAGGAGTGCAGATGACAAACAGGCACATGAAAAGATGCTCAATATCATTAACCATCAGAGAAATGCAAATCAAAACCACAAGGAGATATCACCTCACAACTGTCAGAATAGCTATCATCAAAAAGACCACAAATAACAAATGTTGGTGAGGCTGTGGATAAAAGGGAATCCTTGTATACATTTGGTTGGAAAGTGAATTGTTGCAGTCACTATGGAAAACAGTATGAAGCCTCCTCAAAAAACAAATCCTCTCCCCTTCCCAAAATAGTTGGAATAATCCTCCCACTCATTAGCCTATGAAATGATCCAGCCCATAAAAACTACCCCATATTTCTGGGACTCTTGCCTTCTGAGATGGTCCACACTGTGTCTGTGGAGTGTGTTTCTTCCATGGCCACTATCACTTTCTGAGATTACCCCATGCCCTGGGGTCGCTCTCGCCTTTTCAGCCAGACTGCATTCTGTCTATGGAATGCATATCTCTCTAAATAAATCCACATCTTACATCCCGCCTCCCCCCCCAAAAAAAAGATCTACAATATATCTAGCAATTCCACTTCTGGGTATATATACGACGAAAACAAAAATACTAATTTGAAAAGATACATGCACCCCAATATTCATAGCAGCATTATTTACAACAGCCAAGATAAGGAAGTAATCTAAGTGTTCATTAACAATGGGTAAAGAAGATGAGGTACATATATACAATTGAATAATACTCAGCCATAAAAAGAATGAAATTCTGCCACCTACGACAATGTAGATGTTTCTAGAGAGTACTATGCTTAGTGAAATAAGTCAGACAGAAAAAGACAAATACTGTATGTTATCTCTTACATGTGGAATCCAAAATAATAAAGCAAATGAATGTATATAAAAAAAGAACATTGGACTCACAAATACAGAAAACAAATTTAGTTTTCAGTGGGGTGAGGGAATGGGGAAGGGCAAGACAGTGGTATGGGATTAAGAGGTACAAACTACTATGTATAAAATAGGTAAGAAACAAGGATATATTGTACAGCACAGGGAGATATAGCCATTATTTTGTAATAGGTTTAAATGAAGTATAATCAATAAAAGTATTGAATCACTGTTTTTACACCTGAAACTAATATAGTAATGTAAATCAACTATACTTCAATTAAAAACACTCATAAAAGTATAAAAAAATCAACATTGTGAAAATTTATCAATGTTTTCAAAACATACATGCACTAAATCAAATTAAGGTATAAACTGGGAAACTGTTTTTACCATAAAGCACAGGAAAAAGGGCTTCCCTGGTGGCACAGTGGTTGAGAGTCCGCCTGCTGATGCAGGGGACACGGGTTCGTGCCCCGGTCTGGGAGGAGCCCGTGTGCCGTGGAGCGGCTGGGCCCGTGAGCCATGGCTGCTGCACCTGCGTGTCCGGAGCCTGTGCTTTGCAACAGGAGAGGCCACAACCGTGAGAGGCCTACGTACCGAAAAAAAAAAAAAGCACAGGAAAATGGTTGATATCCTTAATATATAGACTTCTTACAAACAAGTCAGAAAAATATTAACTGTTAAATTGTAAAGAGAAGTTACAGGAAATAAAGAGAAAATAGACAATAAATATGTGGAAATATATGAACAAAATAATATTACATTAAATCCAACTTAAAAGAGCAAGATACGATTTCCTCTTAGAAACCGGCAATTATGAAAGAAGATAACATTTATGTTGCATTGACTCAGGGATAGGGAAATGGATACTCTTCATGTGAGACCATAAGCTAGTACACCTGTGAGACAGTTATCAAAATGTTTCGATAGTCTTAAAACATACATAAATATCTACCTATAGAGTATTGGTTAAATAATTTATTCTAGATAAAATGGAATACTGTGCACCAAGTTTCCATATGTATTTTTTATTAAAAAATGGAACTTGTGAAACTGTATTATACTATTGTCCAACTTTTATTAAAAAAACAAAAAGTTGTGTGTATATTTGTGCATATTAATGGTGTATATAACTGTCATTTTCACTGCTTTGCTGCACCTCCTCATCATAAATCAAATGCCCAATTATGTGTGAGTATTTCACTGGAATCTGTTTCATTCCATTGCCAGATTATTCTATTCTTATGTCAATATTACACAATTTTAATTATTAAAGCTTTATAATAGGCCTTGATATCTGGTAGCATAAAATTTCCAAGTGTGGTGTTTTTTAGGCAAGTCTTGACTATTCTTTCCTTTTTCATTTCTATTTAAAATTTGAACCAGCTTGTCAACTTTGACAAGAAAACTAAGATTTTTTTTTGTCATTGAATGGAATAATTTGTAGAATATATTATTACTACAATGCAGTTAAACTACAAATGCATGACAAAAAGATAGCTAGAAAAAAACCACAGATGCCTGAAAATTAGATGATGTGCTTCAGAATGATTAATTCATCAAAGAACATAAGCAAAAATCAGAAAATATTTTGAAACAAAAGATTAAAATGTGTCTTAATAAAACATGTACAGCTAGCATTTCTTAAATGCATAGACTACAAAAGTAGAAAGGGTAAAAAATTAATGACGAAAAACCTGAAAAAGCTGGGAAAAGAACAAGTCAAGATTATGCGGGCTTCCCTGGTGGCACAGTGGTTGAGAGTCCACCTGCCAATGCAGGGGACACGGGCTTGTGCCCCAGTCTGGGAAGATCCCACATGCCGTGGAGCAGCTAGGCCCGTGAGCCATGGCCACTGAGCCTGTGCATCCGGAGCCTGTGCGTCTGGAGCCTGTGCTCTGCAATGGGAGAGGCCACAAGAGTGACAGGCCCTCGTACCGCAAAAAAAAAAAAAAAAAGACTATGCATATGTGAAAAGACAATTATATAATTGAATGTACAGGATAAAAATATTTTAACATATTCTAATTTTCATATAAGATAATTAGAAAACCATAACCAAAGCCTTATGAGTGCTTATTTCTATGTAGTGAAATAAATTTTCTGTATTTTTAAAATAAAAATGCATTCCTTTAGTAATAAAATATATTTTAGATAAATGTAATCTTGTAGAATGATACCCAATTCAAGTTTATATGTTTGTGTGTTAAGCATACAACATAAATCATATATGTTAAAACATAAAATGGTAGAGAGTATAGTATAATGACTACTATGGACTGATTACCTAGCATAAATACTAATCAATTAATGACCAATCTTAGATTATCTATATCTCAGTTGTTAGTCTGTAGATTATTACATCTATAAAACAATTAAAGCAAATCTTCAAGATATCTAATCTGTAAATACTTCAGTGTGAATATCTTACAGGTAAAAAAATAAAATCTCTCCTTGAAGATACATTCCATGATAATAAAAATTATATCTCTATTTGGAGAGAGAATGGGCAGATTTGCAGGTAATCCTTACATAAGATTAGAGTCTCCTAAATTAGATCAGAGTCTCTCCTCTTGTGATGTACCCCAATGCATGTTCAGGTACCATCTGACCCTCACTGAGTCGCCCTGAGGGATTGATATCTCAGGGAACTGCTTTTATAATGTAGCTCTGATTGCCACTTTTGTTGTGAATAATAAACTGGCTTTGTCTCTGAAAAGAATTAATTAAATAAAATATAAGTACAAGACCATGATCACTACTAAAAGTTAACAATATTTTCTTAACATCAAAATCAGTGTTCAAATTTATTTGATTGTTTTATAATTTGGGTGGTTTATTTATACAAATTAAGAGCCTAATGAAGCTCATAGATTTAAATTGGTTGATCTTAAATGTCTATATATTCTGCCTCCAGTTTTTTCCTTGCAATTTATTTAATGATGAAATCAGGTCATTTGAAGTGTAGATGTTTTTCTAATCTGGATTTTAATTATTTTATCCCCATGAAGTCTAAAATGTTTCTATGTTTTAGGGCTCTTCAGAGAAATAGAACATATATAAACAGAATATATATATATATATATATATATATATATATATATATATATAACATAGAGTATATAACTTTAAAATGTTGTAAAGTTACCACAAAAGAATAAGATAACAAAACTACTTGGTGGGAATGTGAATTGGTACAGCCACTATGGAGAACAGTATGGAGGTTCCTTAAAAAAACTACAAATAGAACTACAATATGTCTCAGCATTCCCACTACTGGGCATATACCCTGAGAAAGCCATAATTCAAAAAGAGTCATGTACCAAAATATTCATTGCAGCTCTATTTACAATAGCCATGAGATGGAAACAACCTAAGTGTCCATCATCAGATGAATGGATAAAGAAGATGTGGCACATATATACAATGGAATATTACTCAGCCATAGAAAGAAATGAAATTGAGCTATTTGTAATGAGGTGGATGGACCTGGAGTCTGCCAAACAGAGTGAAGTAAGTCAGAAAGAGAAAGACAAATACCATATGCTAACACATATATATGGGATTTAAGAAAAAAATGTCATGAAGAACCTAGGGGTAAGACAGGAATAAAGACACAGACCTACTAGAGAATGGACTTGAGGATATGAGAAGGGGGAATGGTGAGCTGTGACAAAGCGAGAGAGTGGCATGGACATATATACACTACCAAACGTAAAATAGATAGCTAGTGGGAAGCAGCCGCATAGCACAGGGTGATCAGCTCAGTGCTTTGTGACCACCTAGAGGGGTGGGATAGGGAGGGTGGGAGGGAGAGAGATGCAAGAGGGAAGAGATATGGGAACATATGTATATGTATAACTGATTCACTTTGTTATAAAGCAGAAACTAACACACCATTGTAAAGCAATTATACTCCAATAAAGATGTAAAATAAAAGATAACAAAATTACCTAAAATAAGTATAAGGGATTAGTTTCTGTGATTATGGAAACTGGGACATCCCACCATGGACATCACACATATATTTATAACAAAATATGGAGAAAATAAGCATGACAATAACAGCCTCAATTTTTGTAATTGATCATGTGGTCATAGTTGGTACTCATAATTATCTTATTCCACTGCTCACTCTGTATTCCTTTTGCCTTCAGCAGACACTTCAGCTGGTAATGGTTCTTCAGTGGGGTGACCCAAACCCTTATTCCTCAAGGATCTGGGCCATTAGTAGTCCTGCCTAGATTGAGTTGTTATATTTTTCTATTGATTTTAATCACAAAGAAATGGTAACACTAAGAGAAGCCCTAAGGAATATTCTGTATTCCAGACATACTCTTCCTTACCTCCATTGTGGTGTAGTAGTCTAATTTCCCCTTGGTAGTCAGGGTCAATAACCCAAGCTAGAACAGTAACTTCCATTTTTGCATGTTGACTCAGAGACATGAGGAGCCCAAAATGACCAGGTGCTAGCTTTCCAGTTGAGTGGAATTGTGGTTGTGTATCCTGGTAGAAGATTTCCTCCCTCTGGAACAGAGGCCAACAGAGCATAAAGTTGCAGGAACAAAAATTTTGCTAATGGGTTCCTAGAGAGAATAATAAGTGATGCCATTTCCACTACTTGATTTCTGGAGCCATGAATTCTGGCTATGGGAGAAACAGCACCATAATATTGGACACTGATTCAGGGCATGTGCAGCCTTCTGGAGAACTCCATCCCAGCCCTGCAAGGTATTGCCACCTAACTGGTTGTGTAACTGAATCTTAAAAAGTCAGTCCACTGTTCTTTTAAGCCAGATGCTTCAGAATGGAAGGAAACATGGTTAAGATCAGTGAATTCAATGAGCATGGGTCCATTGTCATACTTTATTATTATTATTTTTTGCTGTGAAGTTTTTCTTTTTTTCTTTCTTTCCTTTTCTTTCTTTCTTTCTTTCTTTCTTTCTTTCTTTCTTCCTTCCTTCTTTCCTTCCTTCCTTCTTCCTTCCTTCCTTCCTTCCTTCCTTCCTTCCTTCCTTCCTTTCTTTCTTTTGAAATGAGTTTCTTTATTGGAAGTAATGCTGTATTTTCCTGAATCCTTCAATTTCTTGATGGTGGTACTAATCTCTGCAATCCCTTCAGGAAAGCAATATTGCTATTTGTTTACTATTTTCCTAGGTAGAAGTAGTTTTAGTGACTTCCACTTGGCCTTTCCACCATAATGGTCCTCACCCCACAGGTCAGGAAGCCAATGTGGGAGATTCTGTAAGCTTCTTAAGTATATCTATTCTAACTAGACATTTGGAAATGGGAGAATAACCATAGGGACGTTTTTTGGAAACACTGTACCCACTGTGAGATGTACTAAGCTAAAATTCCACCAATTATTTCCATAAGCCCTTAGTTTGTTTGGTGAACCCCAATGACATTTTGAGTCTCCTGGAATTAGTATCAATTCAATGTCACTGTTCTCAGTAGTCCTCAAGAGTTCTGATTATTTCCTTTTCTCCAATGCACAGTTACTTTGGTAAAGGGCCATAGGTTCCTTTGATGAAGGTTGGGAGAAATATTAGCAGTATTAATTTCTGAAATTGTACTGGAGTCTTTCCTCAAGGGGACCCAGCCTCCCATTATTTCAATGGGTTCTGGGTCTGTAAATTATTTCAAACCTGGGAATTGACTGAGAGACAATGACTCTCTGTTTTTATAAATCATATTTTTCTCATTTGACCTTTGACTTTTCTGCTTATTCAGATAAGGTAAGAATTTAGTAGACTTATTATCTATTTCACTTCTAGGAGCACCATGATCAACTAACCAACACCTTATGACTGTGTGAGTCAGACTATTCTTATTACTGCTTTGACTCTGCTGTTCATTATGCTAACCATGCTCATTTTGCCTAAGGTAGGATTTAATGGTACCACTTGGCCCCTGTCCCCCTAAATCTAATTACTCCCATTGCATTTAGTTTTCCAAACTCAGTAGTGGCAGTTCCCACTGTAAGCTCTTTTCTACAGAGAAGAGTGATCACAGAGCTCTTCAAGGATGTCAGGGCTCCTCTCACAAATTTATTTCTTACATTATTGGTGAAAAGTATATATTCTGGACTCTTGCAGAGTGGGTGAGTAGGTCTTAAATGATAAATTCACTTTAACATTCCATTCTTCCTAAGCCTCTGAATCCCTTTCTCTACATTAGATTAAGACAGGTCTGCCATTTCTAATTCACTCACTGTGGAACACCTTTTGTTCCATGTTTCAGACAACTAACCTAACTGGTAAGGCCCATTCTAACTCCCCAAGCTGCAACATTAAATTCACAATCTCTTCTTGTGAGCTCATATCAAGTAAGCCTAATGCAACTTTATGTTTTTTCCACCATTATACCACATCCTTAGCATCCATTCCCATACATGTTCCCTGGATTTTTGTCTGTATAAACTAGAAAACTCAAGTAGCTCTTTTAGAATGTAGTGCATCTACTCATGGGTCATGAAGAGACCCATCTTTTGGACCCAGCTGTGACTGGAGTCTAGTTATAGGTCTAGAAGAAAAGAGGGATGGTGGGAATGGGTTCTGAAAAGCATTAGCATTATTTTGCATGACAGCTACCTCAAAGAAGGCCAAATGGAGGATGAAGAGGATACTTCTGTATGGGTTGGAAAGCCACATTTGCTGGGGCAGGGAGGTCATTTCCACTAGCAAATAAGTCTCATTATAATTTGGGAGTTCAGTGTCCCCAGGTTCATCAAGAATTTCCTATATATCCCCATCCCAACTTATAAGATCCCATTCTCTCCCAATCAATATTCTTACTTTAAGAGTAGATGCTCTGTGAGGCTGAGAGTTCAACTTGCATTGTAATTTAGCTAGTCACAGTATAAAATTCTGTATTTGATTTTCATCA
This sequence comes from Orcinus orca, assembly GCF_937001465.1. Classification (NCBI taxonomy): domain Eukaryota; kingdom Metazoa; phylum Chordata; class Mammalia; order Artiodactyla; family Delphinidae; genus Orcinus; species Orcinus orca. The sequence goes on from NC_064580.1 coordinate 68,489,615, forward strand.
ATCTCAGCCCTGCAGCTACAAGAAATAGGGCACACATAGAAGACTTCAGGTCATTTATACATTATTTGAGCTGGAAATTCAAACTTCTGAGTTCATTTTTTCATCACTTTGTCCAATAGCAGTAAATGCAATAAGCCAACTTCATTTATATTCATTGATTTTCAAAAAATATTTTAAATATCATATATACACAATCACCCAGATCCTTGCTTCTAATAAGTGGTTGATTGGGAATACACAATGCAGATATTTTGCATATATCTATTAGCAGTTCATATCATGAACTATCAGTGGTGTTTTTACTACAGGAAATAAACTTATTAGCATCATTCAATCTAATCATATTAGAGAGCCAATTACAAAAACCCCAGAACAAATTTAGAAAACTCATTCTTAAAGCTGTGTTTCCTTAAAACCACTCTCCATACCAAAATTTATATTAGTTAGGGTTCTAAAGATTCAGAGAAGCAATACCAAAAAAAGTGATAATTATTATAAGAAATTGGTTCATGTAATAATGGAAACTAAGAAGTCCCACAGTCTGTCATCAGTAAGCTGGAGGCCCAGAAAGCTGGTGTAGTTTCAGTCTGTGTCCAAAGGCTTGAGAACCAGGGGAGTTGATGGTGTATTTCCCAGCCAAGTGGAAGAGAAGACTGATGTGCTAGTACAAGTTATAAAGTAGATAGTGAAGTCGTCCTTTCTCCACCTTTTTTTTTTCTCTCCAGGCCCTGAACAGATTGGATGATGCCCTTTCACATTGTAGAGGACAATCTGCTTTACTCAATCTACCAGTTCAAATGCAAATCTTATCTGGAAATTTCCTCACAGACACACCCCAAAATAATCTTTAGCTATTATCTGGGCACCCTGTGGCCCAATCAAGTTGACATATAAAGTTAATCGTTACATCTGTCTTCTTTATTAACTATGAATTTACAGTTAGATCTAAGGCTTAATAAGATTTGGCAACAATGTTTAATAGATAGAGATATGTCTTACCAGAGATTTTGAGACATTTCTGGAAGACAGAAAAAAGTAATCATTGGATTTATGGGAAAATCAGAGCAGACAAAGCATAGCCTAAGTCATAGTCAGGAGAATGCCACTGGAGAGTGAACAAAAATTCTCATTTGAAATGAAGACCTATCATCCAATTACTAATATAGTTGGATCACAACCTTCACCCTCAAAAATGAAAATAAAGCAAAAAGTAATAAACATTAAAATGTAGTAGCATTAATATAAATGGTGAAATACTTTATTATCCGCAAGAGGTTATAAATTAGGCATATAACTTCCAAACTGCTATACTAAAGCAATGAGAACAAGAAAAAATTTATCAGTATAACAAAAGCCAGGATACAAACAGAGATAATTTATTGTAGGTAGAAAAACAAAATGAAATGGCCAGCATAATCACAATAAATGTTAGTTGGTTAAATTATTTGTTCATGTGACATAAATTTGAAGAATCACTAGGGAAAAATAATCCATTTTAAACTTCCTATAAGAGATACCCCTAAACCAAAGACATGAATAAGGAAAAATAAAAGTATAAACTTAGATCTCTCAGGCAAATGGTAAGAGAAGAAATATATATATAACAAAATATACCACATACATATATAATTCAGGAAGAAAATTAGTCAATGAACAAATAAAGATATTTTATACAGATTTTTTAAAGTACCAAAAAAGTATACATATCTCTTAGTTAAGTCACAAAAGACCATCATTTCTGCCATAACAAACAAGAAAGTAAACAGATAACTGAAAAAAAAGTAATTTTTAACACTTTAAAAGTCTGTGCATACACAAATGTCTACAGATCTAAATTGCATAAATGAAATAACCCTTCACAGGTGAGCAGATTTGTGATGACTGGGGACATTTGCTTAACTCTTGCATGGAAGTTGCAAAATCAAGACTCTCATAAATAGAAGGATTCTTCTATGGTAGGGAAATTTGAAAAGCTTTTAGACATTGTGTAGGCTTTTGTGATATATTGGAATTGGTAGCAGGACCAAATGCTAAGTAATTCTCCTCACTTGCCCACTGATTTTCCATACAGCATTTTAATGAGTACAGAGCCACAGTAATAGTACTGGCAGATAGCATAGGGACTGGAGGCTGAGATCTCAGCTAAAAAAGAGACTGATCTCAAAATCTTATGGTGCTTATATTACAAAGTTGTGCTGGAGAGAAAGTTCTGCTGAAATCCAGACTTGACCAGTTCAATTACTGATTAGATAAATGTGATTAGCTTATCATCTTATTGCAGAACAGAAGAGTATACCCTCAATAGGTAAATTTAATATTTAGTTCAGGCTCTAAGTGCTTATTTAAATGAAGTTACCAGTACAATAATATCAAATAAATGTTTTAAATATGAGAAACACAGAAATCAACCAGACATTGCTGGGAGAAATTAAATAACATGTTAATAAATGGAGAGATACATTATGGCCATGGACTGGATGATTGATAACTATTAAGATGCTCATTCTCCACAAAATGATCTATAAATTTAACACAATTCCAGTCAGTATCCTAGCAGACTTGTTTTTGTAGAAATTGATGATCTGATATTACATTTTATATAGATATGTAAAGAACATAGATAGAAAAAAGGTTGAAAAGGAAAAACAATATTGGACCATGACCTTACACTAGCTGATTTCCATATTTACTTTAAAACTACAATAGGTACAGTCACAGAAATAGACAAGAAGATATATGGAATCAAATAGATAGTCCATTAATAGTTCCTCACATATACAGTAACAATTTTTTACAAATGAGTCAAGATATTTCAAAGGTGGAAATGGACATATTTTAAAAAAAATGGTTTGGAAAAATTGAGCACTCATAGGCAAGAAGAAAAATGAATTGACATAAACCTCACATCTTACACAAAACTTAATTAAAACTTAGTCATAAATCTGAGTGTAAAACACAAAATTATAACTACAAAACTTCTAGAGGAGGACCTTGAAGATGGAGGAAGAGTAAGACGCGGAGATCACCTTCCTCCCCACAGATACACCTGAAATACATCTACAGGTGGAACAACTCCTACAGAACACCTACTGAAGGCTGGCAGAAGACCTCATACTTCCCAAAACGTAAGAAACTCCCCCACGTACCTGGGTAGAGCAAAAGAAATAAAGAAAAAACAGAGACAAAAGAATAGGGACGGGACCTGCACCAGTGGGAGGGAGCTGTGAAGGAGGAAAAGTTTCCACACACTAGGAAGCCTTTTCGCGGACGGAGACCGTGGGAGGCAGCTTGGGGAGCTTTGGATTCGCGGAGGAGTGCAGAGCAACAGGGGTGCGGAGGGCAAAGCGGGGAGATTCCCGCACAGAGGATCGGTGCCGACCGGCACTCACCAGCCCAAGAGGCTTGTCTGCTCACCCGCAGACCCACGGCTAAAAGCGCGGACCCCAGGGACGGGCAGGAGATGCTAAGGCTGCTGCTGCCACCACCAAGGGGCCTGTGTGCGAGCATAGGTCACTAACCACACCCCTCTTCCGCGGAGCCTGTGCAGCTCACCATTGCCAGGTTCCCGGGATCCAGGGACAAATTCCCCAGGAGAAGGCACGGCGGGCCTCAGGCTGGTGCAATTTCACGCTGGCCTCTGCTGCCGCAGGACCGCCCTGCACGCAGTGCCCCTCCCTCCTCCCGGCCTGAGTACACCAGAGACCCCGAATCAGCGGCTCCTTTAACCCCGTCCTGTCTGAGCAAAAAACAGACGCCCTCCAGCAACCTACACACAGAGGCAGGACCAAATCCAAAGCTGAGCCACTGTGAGCTGTGAGAACAAAGGAGAGAAAGGGAAATCTCTCCCAGCAGCCTCAGAAACAGCAGATTAAAGCTCCACAATCAACTTGATTTACCCTGCATCTGTGGAATACATGAATAGACAACGAGTCATCCCAAATTGAGGAGGTGGGCTTCGAGAGCAAGATCTATGATTTTTTCCCCTTTTCCTCTTTTTGTGAATGTGTATGTGTATGCTTCTGTGTGAGATCTTGTCTGTATGGTTTTGCTTCCACTATTTGTCCTAGGGTTCTATCTGTCCATGTTTTTTTTTTTAATTTTTTCTTAATAATTAATTTTAATAACTTTATTATACTTTACCTTCGTTCCTTCTTTCTTTCTTTCTTTCCTTCCTTCCTTCCCTCCTTTAGACAACGAATCATCCCAAATTGAGGAGGTGGTCTCTGAGAGCAAGTTTTATGATTTTTTCCCCTTTACCTCTTTTTGTGAGGGTGTATGTGTATGCTTCTGTGTAAGATTTTGTCTGTATAGCTTCGCTTCCAACATTTGTCCTAAGGTTCTATCTGTCCCTTTTTTTTTTTTCTAAGTAAGTTTTCTTTTAATTCAATAACTTTATTATACTTTATTTTATTTTACTGTATCTTCTTTCTTTCTGTCTTTTTTCCTCCTTTCCCTCCTTCCTTCCTTCCTCCCTCCCTCCCTCCCTCCTTTCTTTCCTTCTTGCCTTCTTTCCTTTTTTGCTTCTTTCTTTCTTTATTTATTTATTCCTTCCTTCCTTCCATCCTTCCCTCCTTTCTTTCTTTCTCTCTTCATACTTCTACTAATTCTCTATACTTTTTCTCCCTTTTATTCTGAGCCGTGTGAGTGAAAGGCTCTTGGTGCTCCAGCCAAGAGTCAGGGCTCTGCCTCTGAGGTAGGAGAGCCAACTTCAGAACACTGGTCAACCAGAGACCTCCCACTCCACATAATATCAAATGGTGAAAATCTCCCAGAGACCTCCATCTTAATACCAGCACCCAGCTTCACTCAACGACCAGCAAGCAACAGTCCTGGACAACCTATGCCAAACAACTAGCAAAACAGGAACACAACACCACCCATTAGCAGAGAGGCTGCCTAAAATCATAATAAGGCCACAGACACCCCAAAACACAGTACTAGACGTGAACCTGCCCACTAGAGAGACAAGATCCAGCCTCATCCACCACAACACAGGCACTAGTCCCCTCCACCAGGAAGCCTACACAACCCACTGAACAAACCTTAGCCACTGGAGACAGACATCAAAAACAGCGGGAACTACGAACCTGCAGTCTGCAAAAAGGAGACCTCAAACACAGTAAGTTAAGCAAAATGAGAAGACAGAAAAACACACAGCAGATAAAGGGGCAAGATAAAAATGCACCAGACCTAACAAATGAAGAGGAAATAGGCATTCTACCTGAAAAAGAATTCAGAATAATGATAATAAGGATGATCTGAAATCTTGGAAGTAGAATGGACAAAATGCAAGAAACAGTTAACAAGGACCTAGAAGAAATAAAGATGAAACAAGCAATGATGAACAACACAATAAATGAAATTAAAAAAACTCTAGGTGGGATCAAGAGCAGAATAACTGAGGCAGAAGAACGGATAAGTGACCTGGAAGATAAAATAGTGGAAATAACTAGTGCAGACCAGAATAAAGAGAAAAGAATGAAAAGAACAGAGGACAGTCTCAGAGACCTCTGGGACAACATTAAACGCAGCAACATTCGAATTATAGGGGTTCCAGAAGAAGAAGAGAAAAAGAAAGGGACTGAGAAAATATTTGAAGAGATTATAGTTGAAAACTTCCCTAATATGGGAAAGGAAATAGTTAATCAGGTCCAGGAAGCACAGAGAGTCCTATACAGGATAAATACAAGGAGAAATACGCCAAGACACATATTAATCAAACGGTCAAAAATTAAATACAAAGCAAGCGTATTAAAAGCAGCAAGGGAAAAACAACAAATAACACACAAGGGAATCCCCATAAGGCTAACAGCTGATCTCTCAGCAGAAACCCTACAAGCCAGAAGGGAGTGGCAGGACATACTGAAAGTGATGAAGGAGAAAAACCTGCAGCCAAGACTACTCTACCCAGCAAGGATCTCATTCAGATTTGATGGAGAAATTAAAAACTTTACATACAGGCAAAAGCTGAGAGAGTTCAGCACCACCAAACCAGCTTTACAATGAATGCTAAAGGAACTTCTCTACACAAGAAACACAAGAGAAGAAACAGACCTATAATAATGAACACAAAACAATTTAGAAAATGGGAATAGGAACATACATATCGATAATTACCTTAAATGTAAATGGACTAAATACTCCCACCAAAAGAAACAGATTGGCTGAATTGATACAAAAAAAAGACCCTTACATATGCTGTCTACAAGAGACCCACTTCAGACCTAGAGACACATACAGACTGAAAGTAAGGGGATGGAAAAAGATATTCCATGCAAATGGAAACCAAAAGAAAGCTGGAGTAGCAATTCTCATATCAGACAAAGTAGACTTAAAATAAGGACTATTAGAAGAGACAAAGAAGGACACTACATAATGATCGATCCAAGAAGAAGATATAACAATTGTAAATATTTATGCACCCAGCATAGGAGCATCTCAATACATAAGGCAAATACTAACAGCCATAAAAGGGGAAATCGACAGTAACACATTCATAGTAGGGGACTTTAACACCCCACTTTCACCCATGGACAGATCATCCAAAATGAAAATCAATAAGGATACACAAGCTTTAAATGATACATTAAACAAGATGCACTTAATTGATATTTATAGGGCACTCCATCCAAAAACAACAGAATACACATTTTTCTCAAGTGCTCATGGAACATTCTCCAGGATAGATCATATCTTGGATCACAAATCAAGCCTTGGTAAATTTAAGAAAATTGAAATTTTATCAAGTATCTTTGCCAACCACAATGCCATGAGACTAGATATCAATTACAGGAAAAGATCTGTAAAAAATACAAACACATGGAGGCTAAACAATACACTACTTAATAATGAAGTGGTCACTGAAGAAATCAAAGAGGAAATAAGAAAATACCTAGAAACAAATGACAATGGAGACACAACGACCCAAAACCTATGGGATGCAGCAAAAGCAGTCCTAAGGGGGAAGTTTATAGCAATACAAGACCACCTTAAGAAGCAGGAAACATCTCGAATAAATAGCCTAACCTTGCACCTCAAACAATTAGAGAAAGAAGAACAAAAAAAACCCAAAGCTAGCAGAAGGAAAGAAATCATAAAAATCAGATCAGAAATAAATGAAAAAGAAATGAAGGAAACAATAGCAAAGATCAATAAAACTAAAAGCTGGTTCTTTGAGAAGATAACCAAAATAGATAAACCACTAGCCAGACTCATCAAGAAAAAAAGGGAGAAGACTCAAATCAATAGAATTAGAAATGAAAAAGGAGAAGTAACAACAGACACTGCAGAAATATAAAAGATCATGAGAGATTACTACAAGCAACTCTATGCCAATAAAATGGACAATCTGGAAGAAATGGACAAATTCTTAGAAATGTACAACCTGCCAAGACTGAATCAGGAAGAAATAGAAAATATGAACAGACCAAGCACAAGCATTGAAATTGACACTGTGATTAAAAATCTTCCAACAAACAAAAGCCAAGGACCAGATGGCTTCACAGGCGAATTCTATCAAACATTTAGAGAAGAGCTAACACCTATGCTTCTCAAACTCTTCCAAAATATAGCAGAGGGAGGAACACTCCCAAAATCCTTCTACGAGGCCACCATCACCTTGATACCAGAACCAGACAAGGATGTCACAAAGAAAGAAAACTACAGGCCAATATCACTGATGAACCTAGATGCAAAAATCCTCAACAAAATACTAGCAAACAGAATCCAACAGCACATTAAAAAGATCATACACCATGATCAAGTGGGGTTTATTCCAGGAATGCAAGGATTCTTCAATATACGCAAATCTATCAATGTGATAATCCATATTAACAAATTGAAGGAGAAAAACCATATGATCATCTCAATACATGCAGAGAAAGCTCTTGACAAAATTCAACACCCATTTATGATAAATACCCTGCAGAAAGTAGGCACACAGGGAACTTTCCTCAACATAATAAAGGCCATAAAAGACAATCCCACAGCCAACATCATCCTCAATGGTGAAAAATGGAAAGCATTTCCACTAAGATCAGGAACAAGACAAGGTTGCCCACTCTCACCACGGTTATTCAACATAGTTTTCGAAGTTTTAGCCAGAGCAATCAGAGAAGAAAAGGAAATAAAAGGAATCCAAATCGGAAAAGAAGAATTAAAGCTGTCACTGTTTGCAGATGACATGATACTATACATAGAGAATCCTAAAGATGCTACCAGAAAACTACTAGAGCTAATCAATGAATTTGGTAAAGTAGCAGGATACAAAATTAATGCACAGAAATCTCTGGTATTCCTATATACTAATGATGAAAAATCGGAAATGGAAATCAAGAAAACACTGCCATTTACCATTGCAACAAAAAGAATAAACTATCTAGGAATAAACCTACCTAAGGAGACAAAAGACCTGTATGCAGAAAATTATAAGACAGTGATGAAAGAAATTAAAGATGATACAAATAGATGGAGAGATATACCATGTTCTTGGATTGGAAGAATCAACATGGTGAAAATGACTCTACTACCCAAAGCAATCTATAGATTCAATGCAATCCCTATCAAACTACCACTGGCATTTTTCACAGAACTAGAATAAAAAATTTCGCAGTTTGTATGGAAACACAAAAGACCCCGAATAGCCAAAGCAATCTTGAGAACAATAAAAGGAGCTAGAGGAATCAGGCTTCCTGACTTCAGACTATACTATAAAGCCACAGTAAACAAGACAGTATGGTACTGGTACAAAAACAGAAAGATATATCAATGGAACAGGATAGAAAGCCCAGAGATAAACCCACGCACATATGGTCACCTTATCTTTGATAAAGGTGGCAGGAATGTACAGTGGAGAAAGGACAGCCTCTTCAATAAGTGGTGCTGGGAAAACTGGACAGATACATGTAGAAGTATGAGATTAGATCACTCCCTAACACCATTCACAAAAATAAGCTCAAAATGGATTAAAGACCTAAATGTAAGGCCAGAAACTATCAAACTCTTAGAGGAAAGCTTAGGCAGAACGCTCTATGTCATAAATCACAGCAAGATCCTTTCTGACTCACCTCCTAGAGAAACGGAAATAAAAACAAAACTAACACACCATTGTAAAGCAATTATACCCCAATAAAGATGTTAAAAAAAAAAACAAAAATAAACAAATGGGACCTAATGAAACTTCAAAGCTTTTGCACAGCAAAGGAAACCATAAACAAGACCAAAAGACAACCCTCAGAATGGGAGAAAATATTTGCAAATGAAGCAACTGACAAAGGATTAATCTCCAAAATTTACAAGCAGCTCATGCAGCTCAATAACAAAAAACAAACAACCCAATCCAAAAATGGGCAGAAGACCTAAATAGACATTTCTCCAATGAAGATATACAGACTGCCAACAAACACATGAAAGAATGCTCAACATCATTAATCATTAGAGAAATGCAAATCAAAACTACAATGAGATATCACCTTACACCAGTCAGAATGGCCATCATCAAAACATCTAGAAACAATAAATGCTGGAGAGCGTGTGGAGAAAAGGGAACACTCTTGCACTGCTGGTGGGAATGTGAATTGGTTCAGCCACTATGGAGAACAGTATGGAGGTCCCTCAGAAAACTACAAATAGAACTACCATATGACCCAGCAATCCCACTACTGGGCATATGCCCTGAGAAAACCAAATCCAAAAAGAGTCATGTACCAAAATATTCATTGCAGCTCTATTTACAATAGCCCGGAGATGGAAACAACCTAAGTGCCCATCATTGGATGAATGGATAAAGAAGATGTGGCACATATATACAATGGAATATTACTCAGCCATAAAAAGAAATGAAATTGAGCTATTTGTAATGAGGTGGATAGAGTTAGAGTCTGTCATACAGAGTGAAGTAAGTCGGAAAGAAAAAGACAAATACCGTATGCTAACACATATATATGGAATTTAAGAAGAAAAAAAAATGTCATGAAGAACCCAGGGGTAAGACAAGAATAATGACACAGACCTACTGGAGAACGGACTTGAGGATATGGGGAGGGGGAAGGGTGAGCTGTGATAGGGCGAGAGAGAGGCATGGACATATACATACTAAGAAACGTAAGGTAGATAGCTAGTGGGAAGCAGCCGCATGGCACAGGGATATTGGCTCGGTGCTTTGTGACTGCCTGGAAGGGTGGGATAGGGAGGGTGGGAGGGAGGGAGACGCAAGAGGGAAGAGATATGGGAACATACGTATATGTATAACTGATTCACTTTGTTATAAAGCAGAAACTAACACACCATTGTAAAGCAATTATACCCCAATAAAGATGTTAAAAAAAAAAAAAACTTCTAGAAAATTACACAGGAATAAACGACGTGATTTTGGTTTTGGTGATGAGTTTTCAGATAAAACACTAAAAGCTTAATCCATGAGGGGAAGTAAATTATTCTTTTGTACTTTATTAAAATTTTTAGTTGTCCAAAAGAAACTGAAGCAATTAAGAAAGTGGAAAGACAAGGCACAGACTGGAAGAAAATATATGAAAATCTAATATCTCATAAATGACTTTTCAAGAATGTATTTTAAAAGCCTTAAATTTTAGCAATAAGGAAACTAACAAGCCAATTAAACAATGGGAAAATATCTGAACAGATACTTCCTCAATTAAGATATACAGTTGGCAAATAAGAGATGCTTACCATTATATATCATTATGGAAACGCAAATCAAAAAAATAGTGGTTGTTACTACACACTTTCAGAATTTTTTTTTTATTGAGATAATACTATACACTTATTCAAATGGATGAAATTTTTACAATTGCCAATACCGAGAGGCGGGATCAAGATGGAGCAAGAAGATGCTGAGATCACCTCTCCTCATGAACACATCCAAACTATAATTACAATACATATAGAACAACCCTTGTTGAAATTGACCTGAAGACTAGCAGTATGGCTCTTTTACCACCAAGACTGTAGAGAAAGATCCACACAGAATCTGGTAGGAAAGTACGAGAAGCCATCTAGTCAGGACTTGCAGGCTTAGTTTGGGACCCAGAAAAGAAGTGGTATATCACAGGCTTGGGGATCCTCCCAGGGGAACAAGGGATTCAAGCCATGTATTAGGTACCCCTGGCTTGGGGTTCAGCACTATGAAGACAAGCCCCCTTAGTTGGTTTGAAATCTAATGGTGCTTACAGGAGGGCCATAAGAAACCAATACTTCACTTTTAAAGAGCAAGTGCACAGACTTGATTACTCCCAGTCACATGTCAGAAGAAGCAGATTGATACCGCCTAGGGTTCAAGCTAGCTTGCCAGTACCACACCAGTACACACACTCCCCTCACCCCCTGCCCAGCCTGCATTGGGCTTCTGCTCCAATCCCTCTTGCTCTCCACTAAGGTGAAGATTGACATTGATAACGAGTTCACACACTTGGAGGGAATGGAGCTGGCTTGGGCCCTGGCCCTGCCTCTGAACAGAGTGGAAGCAACATTTACCAGTGTGTGTATCCATGCACACATTTGGGAGGCAACAGAACCAGCTCTTGGGTGGAGACATCTATTTCTGGCATGCATGTACCTGCACACATTTGGGAGGGTGCGAAATCAGCTCAGTAGTGTGGCTCCATCCCTCTGGTCCTGACCTAGCCTTTACCCAATGTGTGCACACCAGAGAAAAAGTGAAACCAACACAGTAGTGCAGCCACACCTTCAACCAAGGCAGAGACTGCCATCACACCCAAGAGAAACCCAACTCCCTCAGAGCTTCTATTCCAGAACCTTGGCACATGACCCTGCCCCAAATAGGGCAGTAAATGCCATTGAGAATGGGAGAAGTCCCAGCTTGCACTTGGCTTTGGCCTTAGCCAAGCTCCAACCCCAGTCCTACATCCCATGAAGGCACTGGCTGCCAGCATATCTTGGGGAAGACATGGCCCATGCTCAGTTCAAGGCCAGCTCTCTCAGCAAATCTACTGTGCACATACAGAGTGCATAGGGTTGCTCTTACACAAAGACACAACGTCACAACAAAGATAGGTAACTGTTTTATCTAATTTCATAGAGACAGAGAAAGTTAATCAAAAGGAGAAGACAGAGGAATATGCTTCAAACAAAAGAACAAGAAAAAAACCCTAATGAAGCAGAGACAAAAACTTAACTGATAAAGAGTTCAAAGCAATAGTAATAAGAATGCTAACTGGACTTGGGTAATGAATAGACGAACACAGTGAGAATTTTAACAAATACCTAGAAAATATAAAAAAGAAACTGTCAGAGCTGAATACAATAATTGCAATGAAAAATACACTAGAAGGAATTACCAGCAGGTTAAGTGACATAGAAGAAAGCATAAACAATCTGGAAGATAGAATAATGAAAACCATGCAATCAGAACAAAAAAAAGCAACATCAGGTGTACTAATATTTCATAAAAGGGGTCCCACAAGAAGAGAGAGAGAAAGGGGTAAAAGACATATTTGATGAAATTATGGCTGAAAACTTCCTGAACCTGAAGATGGAAACAGATATCCAGGTACAGGAAGCACAGAGAGTCCCAAACAAAGTGAACCCAAACAGACCCACACCAACACATATAATTAAAATGGTCAAAGTTAAAGAGAATTTTAAAGGCAGCAAGAGAAGAACAAAGTCACATACAAGAGACCTCCCATAAGGCCATCAGCTGATTTCTCATAAGAAACTCTGAAGGCCGGAAGGGAGTGGCATGATATATTTAAAGTGCTGAAAGGGAAAAACCTACAACGTAGGATACTCTACCCACAATGTTATCATTCAGAATTGAAGGAGAGGTAAAAAACTTTGCAGACAAACAAAAATCAAAAGACTTAATCAATACTAAACTAATAGGCTCCCCTGGTGGTGCAGTGGTTATGAAACTGCCTGCCATTGCAGGGGACATGGGTTCAAGCCCTGGTCCGGGAAGATCCCACATGTTGCAGAGCAACTAAGCCTGTGTGCCATAACTACTGAGCCCATATGCCACAACTACTGAAGCCCACACACCTAGAGTCCATGCTCTGTAACAATAGAAGCCACCTTAATGAGAGGCCTGTGCACCACAATGAAAAGTAGCCCCCAATTGCTGCAAATAAAAAGAAAGCCTGCACTCAGCAATGAAGATCCAACGCAGCCAAAAATAAAAAAATAAATAAATTTAGTTTAAAAAATACTAAACTCACAGTAAAAAAGTGTTAAAGGACCTCCTTTAAGTGAAAAATAAGAGACTACAACAAGAAATAAAAAAAAATATAGTAAGGTAAAAACCACACTGGTAAAGGCAAATATATAGTAAAGGTTGTCAATCAACCACTCAAGCTAGTACAAAGATTCAAAGAAAAAAAAATGTAAAATCAACTAAAACTATTATAAACAGTTAAGGAATAGACATGAAGATGTAAAATATGACATTAAAAACACAAAATATAGGGGGTGAGTGAAAAATATACATCTTTTAGAATGTGATTATTTAAATAACCATCAATTTAAACCAAGTAGATATAGTTAGTGGTCAATTTATATGAAATCCATGGTAAACATAAATAAAAAACCTACAATAGATATATAAACATTAGAGAGAAATTTATAGAAAAGTAAAAATAAAGAAAATCATCAACCCATGAGGGAAGAGACAAAGAACAAACGCAAAAACAATGAAAACACAAGTAGTAAATGACAATAATTACATATGTATTAATGAAAAATTGAAATTATAATGGAGTTATCATAGTTCAGGCATATAAAAATGGAGGTGGGAAGCCATTAGTCATGTCTCTGCACCACTGAGAACTTGATCTTTCTTTGAACTGCACCAGACACAAGGACACCACTAGCCATATTCAGAACAACACTTACCAGCTGCAACCTTATGGTCTCAAGGTCTCACTTTATAACTGGGCAACCATTTTGTCCCTGAAGCAATTCTAACATAAGAAGCACCCTTATCTATTGCCAGCTCCAATTATAATTTTGATAAACAACTCATGTAACTAACTGTAACCTTGTGGTTTTTGCCTTTATAAGTTTTCTCCCATTTTATAATGGGGAGGAGCACATTTCAAGTGCTTCTTGAATCTGTGTTTCCCAGGCTTCAGTTCTAACAAACCCCTAAATAAACACCCTTTTATTCTATTGAGGTCTCTATTTCTGATATTTTGATTGACACTACCATATCACTTTTTATGTCAATGTACAAATGCTCTAATCAAGAGCATTTTGATTGGGTAAAATGATAAGACCCATCTATATGATGCTTACAAGAGACTCACTTCAAAGCTACAGATACACACACTGAAAGTGAGGGGATGGATAGAGATATTCCATACACATCGAAACAAAAAAAAAGCTGGGTTATCAATACTCATATCAGACAAAGTAGTAGACTTGATTTTAATTTTATTTTTATTGCAGTATAGTTGATTTACAATATTGTGTTAGTTCCAGGTGTACAGCAAAGTGGTTCATATATATATACACATATAAGTATATATATTTCAGATTTTTTTCCATTACAGGCTGTTAAAAGGTATTAAATATTGTTCCCTGTGATATACAGTAATAATTGTTGCTTATTTATTTTATGTATATTAGTTTGTATCTGTTAATCCCATATTCAAAATTTATCTCTCCCCCCTTCCTTTCCTTTTGGTAACCATAAGTTTGTTTTCTGTCTGTGAATCTGTTTCTGTTTTGTATATAGATTCATTTGTATTACATTTTAGATTCCACATATAAATGATATCATATAATATTTGTCTTTCTCCTTCTGACTTACTGCACTTAATATGATATTCTCTAGGTCCATCCATGTTGCTGCAAATGGCAATATTCCATTCTTTCTATGGCTGAATAATATTTCATTGCTTATGTGTGTGTGTGTGTGTGTGTGTGTGTGTGTGCGCGCGTATGTGTGTGACTACTGTAACAATGCTTCAATTAACATAGCAGTGCAGATGTCTCTTTCTTTAATATTTTAATTTTATTGTAGTATAGTTGATTTACAATGTTGTGTTAGTTCCAGGTGTACAACAAAGTGATTCAGTTGTACATATTCATGTATCTATTCTTTTTCAAATTCTTTTCAAATTCTTTTCCCAGTTAGGTTGTTACAGAATATTGAGCAGAGTTCCCTGTGCTATACAGTAGGTCCTTGTTGGTTATCAATTTAAACATAGTGGTGTATACGTGTCAATCCCAAGTCATGTTACCACTTCACCCCTGGTAACCACAAGTTTATTCTCTAAGTCTGTGAGTCTGTTTCTGTTTTGTAAATAAGTTCACTTGTATCATTTTTTTTAGATTCTGCATATAAGCAATATCATATATTTCTCCTTCACTGACTTACTTCACTCAGTATTACAATCAATAGGTCCATCAATGTTGCCACAAATGGTGTTATTTCATTCTTTTTAATGGCTGAGTAATATTCCATTGTATATATGTACCACATCTTCTTTATCCATTCTTCTCTCAATGGACATCTAGGTTGCTTCCATGTCTTGACCATTGTAAACAGTGCTACAATGAACACTGGAGTGCGTGTATCCTTTCAAACCATGTTTTTCCCTGGGCATATGCCCAGGAATGGGATTGCAGGATCATACAGTAGCTCTATTTTTAGTTTCTTAAGGAACCTCCATACTGTCCTCCATAGCAGCTTCACCAATTTACATTTCCACCAACAGTGTAGGAAGGTTCCTTTTTCTCCACACCCTCTGCAGCCTTTACTGTTTGTGGATTTTTTTGATGATAGCCATTCTGACTGGTGTGAGGTGATATCTCATTGTACTTTTGATTTGCATTTCTCTAATAATTAGTGATCCACTAATACATTAAAAGGATCATACACCATGATCAAATGGGATCTATCCCAGGGATTCAAGGCATTTTCAGTATGCACAAATCAATCAATGTGATGCCCCACATCAGCAAATTGAAGAATATAAACCATATGATCTCAGGACATGGAAGCAATCTGAATGTCCATCAACAGAGGACTGGATAAAGAAGATATGGTACATATATAAATGGAATAATACTCAGCCATAAAAAGGAATAAAATCGGGTCACTTGTAGAGACATGGATAGACCTAGAGACTGTCATACAGTGTGAAGTAAGTCAGAAAGAGAAAAGCAAATATCGTATATTAACACATACTTGTGGAATCTGCAAAAATTGGTATAGATGATCTTATTTACAAAGCAGAAATAGAGGTACAGGCGTAGAGAAGAAACCTATGGATACCAAGTGGGAAGTGGGGTGTGGGATGAATTGGGAGATTGGGGTTGACATATATACACTACTGATGTTATGTATAAAACAGATAACTAATGAGAATGTTTTGTATAGCACAGGGAACTCTACTCAATGCTTTGTGGTGACCTAAATGAGAAGGAAATCCATAAAGAGGGGATATATGTATACATAGAGCTGATTCACTTTGCTGTACGGTATAAAGTAACACAATACTGTAAAGCAACTATACTCCAAAAAAAACACATATGATCATCTCAGTAGATGCAGAAAAAGCTTTTGACAGAATTCAACACCCATTTATGATAAAAAACTCTCCAGAAAGTGGACGTAGAGGGAACATACCTCAACATAATAAAGGCCATATATGACAAACCTATGGCTAACATCATACTTAATGGTGCAAATCTAAAAGCATTTCCTATAAGATCAGGAACAAGACAAGAATGTCCACATTTGCCACTTTTATTCAACATAGTTTTGGAAGTCCTAGCTAGGGCAAGCAGAGAAGAAAATAAAATAAAATAAAAGGAATCTAAATTGGAATAGAAGAAGTTAAACTGTCAGTGTTTGCAGATGACATTATATTATATATAGCAAATCCTAAAGACATACCACAAAACTACTAGAGCTCGTCAATGAATTTGGTAAAGTTGTAAGTTACAATATTAATACACAAAAATCTGTTGCAATCCTATACACTAAAAATTAAAGATCAGAACGATAAATTTAGGAAGCAATCCCATTTACCATTGCATCAAAAAGAATAAAATACCTAGGAATAATCCTACCTAAGGAGGCAAAAGACCTGTATGCAGAAAACTAAAATATACTGATGAAAGAAATCAAAGATGACACAAACAGATGGAGAGATATACCATGTTCTTGGACTGGAAGAATCAATATTGTGAAAATGACTATACTACCCAAAGCAATCTACAGATTCTGTGTAATCCCTATCAAATTACAAAGGGCATTTTTCACAGAATTAGAACAAAAAAATTTACAATTTGTATGAAAACACAAAAGACCCTGAATAGCCAAAGCAATTTTAAGAAATAAAAATGGAGTTAGAAGAACCAGGTTCCCTGACTTCAGACTATACTACAAAGCTACAGTAATCAAGACAGTAAGGCACTGGCAGAAAAAAGCAGAAATATAGACCAATGGAACAGGATAGAAAGACCAGAAATAAACCCACACACCTATGGTCAATTAATCTATGACAAAGGAGGCAATACTCTACAGTGGGGGAAAGGCAGTCTCTTCAATAAGTGGTGCTAGGAAAACTGGGCAGCTACATGTAAAAAAATGAAATTAGAACACTCCCTAACACCATACACAAAAATAAACTCAAAATGGATTAAAGACCTAAATGTGAAACTAGACACTATGAAACTTTTAGAGGAAAACATAGGAAGAACACTCTCTGACATAAATCACAGCAAGGCATTTTTCAATTTGTCTCCAAGAGTAATGGAAAAAAAAAAGGGACCTAATTAAAATCAAAAGCTTTTGCACAGCAAAGGAAACCATAAACAAAACTAAAAGACAACCCACAGAATGAGAGAAAATATTTGCGAATTATGCGACTGACAAGGGATTAGTCTCCAAAATTTACAAACAGCTCATGCAACTTAATATCATCAAAACAAACAACCCAATCAAAAAATGGTCAAAAAACCTCAGTAGACATTTCTCCAAAGAAAATATACAGATGGCCAAGAGGCACATGAAAAGGTGTTTAAGATCACTAATTATTAGAGAAATGCAAATCAAAGCTGGAAAAATTTGAGCAACAAAATAAAAAATGTAATAATGCAGAATCCCAGTAGTTTATGTATATACTCCCCTCAAGGATGTGGAGCATAACTCTGAACCACTTAAGTATGGGCTACACTTATTGACTTGTTGACAAAGAATAGGATATAAAAAAAGAGGGAGGGGAGGAAGGAAAAAGGAAAAAAAGAAGGAAGAAGTGGAGGGAGGAAGGAAGGAAGAAGGAAGGAAGGAAGGAAGGAAGGAAGGAAAGAAGAGTGGTAGGGAGTGAAATCAATTCATAGTAGAAAAACTTAGCCAGGTGTCAAGGTTAACATCATCAGTGATAAGTCATGTTGATAGCATGTACCTTTGAAATGATATAATGAGAATGTATTTTTACCCTTGTGGTCTTCCTCCAAAAAACTTATAACATGATTTTATCATGAGAAAAAACTTCAGACAAATCTCAGTTGAGGAACATTCTACAAAATATCTGACCAGTTCTAAAAACTGTCAAGATCATGAAAAACAAGGGAAGTCTGAGAAACTGTCAAAGCCAAGTAGAGTCTAAGGAGACATGATGACTAAACCTAATGTGGTATTGTATCCAAATGGGATCCTGGGAGAGAGTAAGATCAATAAGTAAAACTAAAGAAATATAAATAAATTACTGACTTCAGTTAATTATATCAGTATTGGTTCCCTAGTTATAACAAATGTGCTAATGTAAGATATCAACATTAAGGGAAACTGTGGGATGTATGGAAATGTTCTATACTACCTTAGTGAAAATTTTGCAAATCTAAAGCTATTCTTAAATTAAAAAGTTTATTAAATATAAAAAATAGAGTTGCTTACTCTAGTGTTTTCTTTCTTCTACAGGCTGGTGCATGGACATGGTAGTGACCTGTCTTCAACATTCAGAAAATATAACCCTCTAGAGGATAGCAGAATTGCAAGATCAAACTTAGGTCTCTGAATGCCCTTCAGAAGAGCCAACACTTGATAACATTAACATTGTATATTTTTGACCATCTGATAATGAAAGGTGAAAACTGTATCGAACTTTTATGTTGTTATTAATTACTAGTGATTCTGAACTTTACATTTTCAGTGGCCACTATTATTTCCTTCTCTGTGAATTATTTCTGCATATCAATGGGAAAAGAGTTGCTGATTGTTATATTTATTGTTTTAGATTCTGGAAAAGAGGATTTTGTCCCAAACTTTCTATAAAATTTCTTCTGATCAGTCTCTGAATTTTAATTTAATGGTTTATTTTGTTATGTATGTATTTTTATTTTAATGTATTCAAATTCATCAAGCTTTTGCTTAATAAGTTTGGTGTTTTAACATGTTTAAATACCTTCCCTATTATGAGGTTATAAATACAAAAAGACCCATATATATGCTGTCTACAAGAGACCCACTTCAGACCTAGAGACACATACAGACTGAAAGTAAGGGGACAGAAAAAGATATTCCATACAAATGGAAACCAAAAGAAAGCTGGAGAAACAATTCTCATATCATACAAAATAGATTTTAAAATAAAGACTATTAGAAGAGACAAAGAAGGACACTACATAATGATCAAGTGATCAATCCAAGAAGAAGATATAACAATTGTAAATATTTATGCACCCAACCTAGGAGCACTTCAATACATAAGGCAAATACTAACAGCCATAAAAGGGGAAATTGACAGTAACACATTCAGAGTAGGGGACTTTAACACCACACTTTCACCCATGGACAGATCATCCAAAATGAAAATCAATAAGGAAACACAAGCTTTAAATGATACATTAAACAAGATGCACTTAATTGATATTTATAGGACACTCCATCCAAAAACAACAGAATACACATTTTTCTCAAGTGCTCATGGAACATTCTCCAGGATAGATCATATCTTGGGTCACAAATCAAGCCTTGGTAAATTTAAGAAAATTGAAATTTTATCAAGTATCTTGGCCGACCACAACGCCATGAGACTAGATATCAATTACAGGAAAAGATCTGTAAAAAATACAAACACATGGAGGCTAAACAATACACTACTTAATAACGAAGTGATCACTGAAGAAATCAAAGAGGAAATAAAAAAATACCTAGAAACAAATGACAATGGAGACACAACAACCCAAAACCTATGGAATGCAGCAAAAGCAGTTCTAAGGGGGAAGTTTAAAGCAATACAAGACCACCTTAAGAAGCAGGAAACATCTCGAATAAACAACCTAACCTTGCACCTCAAGCAATTAGAGAAAGAAGAACAAAAAAAACCCAAAGCTAGCAGAAGGAAAGAAATCATAAAAATCAGATCAGAAATAAATGAAAAAGAAATGAAGGAAACAATAGCAAAGATCAATAAAACTAAAACCTGGTGTTTTGAGAAGATAAACAAAATAGATAAACCATTAGCCAGACTCATCAAGGATAAAAGGGAGAAGACTCAAATCAATAGAATTAGAAATGAAAAAGGAGAAGTAACAACTGACACTGCAGAAATACAAAAGATCATGAGAGATTACTACAAGCAACTCTATGCTGATAAAATGGACAATCTGGAAGAAATGGACAAATTCTTAGAAATGCACAACCTTCCAAGACTGAATCAGGAAGAAATAGAAAATATGAACAGACCAGTCACAAGCACTGAAATTGAAACTATGATTAAAAATCTTCCAACAAACAAAAGCCAAGGACCAGATGGCTTCACAGGCGAATTCTATCAAACATTTAGAGAAGAGCTAACACCTATCCTTCTCAAACTCTTCCAAAATATAGCAGAGGGAGGAACACTCCCAAAATCCTTCTACGAGGCCACCATCACCTTGATACCAAAACCAGACAAGGATGTCACAAAGAAAGAAAACTACAGGCCAATATCACTGATGAACATAGACGCAAAAGTCCCCAACAAAATACTAGCAAACAGAATCCAACAGCACATTAAAAGCATCATACACCATGATCAAGTGGGGTTTATTCCAGGAATGCAAGGATTCTTCAATATACGCAAATCTATCAATGTGATAAACCATATTAACAAATTGAAGGAGAAAAACCCATATAATCATCTCAATAGATGCAGAGAAAGCCCTTGACAAAATTCAACACCCATTTATGATAAAAACACTGCAGAAAGTAGGCATAGAGGGAACTTTCCTCAACATAATAAAGGCCATATATGACAATCCCACAGCCAACATCATCCTCAATGGTGAAAAATGGAAAGCATTTCCACTAAGATCAGGAACAAGACAAGGTTGCCCACTCTCACCACTGTTATTCAACATAGTTTTGGAAGTTTTAGCCAGAGCAATCAGAGAAGAAAAGGAAATAAAAGGAATCCAAATCAGAAAAGAAGAAGAAAAACTGTCACTGTTTGCAGATGACATGATACAATACATAGAGAATCCTAAAGATGCTACCAGAAAACTACTGGAGCTAATCAATGAATTTGGTAAAGTAGCAGGATACAAAATTAATGCACAGAAATCTCTGGCATTCCTATATACTAATGATGAAAAATCTGAAAGTGAAATCAAGAGAACACTCCCTTTTACCATTGCAACAAAAAGAATAAACTATCTAGGAATAAACCTACCTAAGGAGACAAAAGACCTGTATGCAGAAAATTATAAGACACTGATGAAAGAAATTAAAGATGATACAAATAGATGGAGAGATATACCATGTTCTTGGATTGGAAGAATCAACATTGTGAAAATGACTCTACTACCCAAAGCAATCTATAGATTCAATGCAATCCCTATCAAACTACCACTGGCATTTTTCACAGAACTAGAACAAAAAATTTTGCAATTTGTGTGGAAACACAAAAGACCCTGAATAGCCAAAGCAATCTTGAGAACGAAAAATGGAGCTGGAGGAATCAGGCTCCCTGACTTCAGGCTATACTACAAAGCTACAGTAATCAAGACAGTATGGTGCTGGCACAAAAACGGCAAGGTAGATCAATGGAACAGGATAGAAAGCCCAGAGATAAACCCACGCGCATATGGTCACCTTATCTTTGATAAAGGTGACAAGAATGTACAGTGGAGAAAGGAGAGCCTCTTCAATAAGTGGTGCTGGGAAAACTGGACAGATACATGTAGAAGTATGAGATTAGATCACTCTCTAACACCATACACAAAAATAAGCTCAAAATGGATTAAAGACCTAAATGTAAGGCCAGAAACTGTCAAACTCTTAGAGGAAAACTTAGGCAGAACACTCTATAACATAAATCACAGCAAGATCCTTTCTGACCCACCTCCTAGAGAAATGGAAATAAAAACAAAAATAAACAAATGGGACCTAATGAAACTTCAAAGCTTTTGCACAGCAAAGGAAACCATAAACAAGACCAAAAGACAACCCTCAGAATGGGAGAAAATATTTGCAAATGAAGCAACTGACAAAGGATTAATCTCTAAAATTTACAAGCAGCTCATGCAGCTCAATAACAAAAAAACAAACAACCCAATCCAAAAATGGGCAGAAGACCTAAATAGATATTTCTCCAAAGAAGTTATACAGACTGCCAACAAACACATGAAAGAATGCTCAACATCATTAATCATTAGGGAAATGAAAATCAAAACTACAATGAGATATCATCTCACACCAATCAGAATGGCCATCATCAAAAAATCTAGAAACAATAAATGCTGGAGAGGGTGTGGAGAAAAGGGAACACTCTTGCACTGCTGGTGGGAATGTGAATTGGTTCAGCCACTATGGAGAACAGTATGGAGGTTTGTTAAAAAACTACAAATAGAACTACCATATGACCCAGCAATCCCACTACTGGGCATATACCCTGAGAAAACCAAAATTCAAAAATAGTCATGTACCGAAATGTTCCTTGCAGCTCTATTTACAATAGCCCGGAGATGGAAACAACCTAAGTGTCCATCATCGGATGAATGGATAAAGAAAATGTGGCACATATCTACAATGGAATATTACTCAGCCATAAAAAGAAATGAAATTGAGCTATTTGTAATGAGGTGGATAGACCTAGAGTCTGTCATACAGAGTGGAGTAAGTCAGAAAGAGAAAGACAAATACTGTATGCTAACACATATATATGGAATTTAAGAAAAAAAATGTTATGAAGAACCTAGGGGTAAGACAGGAATAATGACACAGACCTACTGGAGAACGGACTTGAGGATATGGGGAGGGGGAAGGGTGAGCTGTGACAGGGCGAGAGAGAGGCATGGACATATATACACTAACAAAGGTAAAGTAGATAGCTAGTGGGAAGCAGACGCATGGCACAGGGATATCGGCTTGGTGCTTTGTGACTGCCTGGAGTGTTGGTATCGGGAGGGTGGGAGGGAGGGAGACGCAAGATGGAAGAGTTATGGGAACATATGTGTATGTATAACTGATTCACTTTGTTATAAAGCAGAAACTAACACACCATTGTAAAGCAATTATACCCCAATAAAGATGTTAAAAAATGTTTTATTTTGTTATGTATGTATTTTTATTTTAATATATTCAAATTCTTCAAGCTTTTGCTCAATAAGTTTGGTGGTTTAACATGTTTAAATACCTTCCCTATTATGAGGTTATAAATACATCCTCCTATATTTCATTGTAATGTTTTCATGGCTTTATTTATTGAGTTAAAAAATTTTAACTCAGGTTGCTTCCATGTCTTGTCTATTCCAAGTCGTGCTGCATCTGAAACTAACACAATATTATTAATCAACTATACTTCAAATAAAAAATTAACTCCATTGATACTTTTTTAATGATGTGAGGTAAGAACTGTGTGAGACCCCTAAGACAGGAAGGACCTCGGCACGACTGAGGAAATTAAACAAACCCAGTGTTTCCGGAACATTGTAATTGAGGAGGAAAGTGGTCAGAGATCAAACTAGAGTAGGTAGGGGCCATATCAAGAGGGTTTGTATCATCTGAGTTTGTTTGCATGTTAAAGACTCTAGAGACTACATGTTGGTATATGCCTGCATGTACTGATACTTGGAGATATGTGGAAGAAAAGGAAACATAGATCAGTGAAAATAGAAGAGAAGTAAAAATTATTTGGGCCATTTCGTCTACAGACAAGCTGACTCAGATACACCCTATACAATAATAGATTTGAAATAGAGGTAAGGTCTGGAATATTTCTGTAAGCTGCATGTTTTGTAAGGTGATTCTGATATACGCATAACACAGAACCACTGATTCAGTGTCTTCCCCAACTTTCATTTCTTCCTCTCATGAGTATTCCCATGCATTCTTAAAGTGTTTACCAGATACTAACAAAGCTGGGGGAGAATACAATCTGCTGAATGACTGAGGCATTCATTTGCCTTCGGAGTACTCAGTCATTCAAGAAGAGAAAAGTGAATGCCGGTAAATGTTACCCAAGTGTTTTAGGTTCTTTTCCAGTCTCAAGAAACATCCTGGAAGAGGCATACATGTAGTTATATAATTATCTTATTATATAAACTCACTTCATATTTGTTCAAACAATAGTTGAAAAACAACATATAGGGGATGCAACTTAGAAAAAAAAAAAAAAAACTCCCAGTTCGAAATTGTTTGTGTATGTTCTAAATTTGTTTTCTGTATAATAGAAAAATTAATTTATGCCACTATTTGTTTTCTTAATTATAGACCTTTTGATCAGAGTCAACTTTGTCTTGTTGGAGCTACAGATAAAACAGGTCCAGAGAAATGCATCTGGCAAGAAAGAAAAACTCTTTCACAACAGAAGAGCTCAGCCACAGACCCACATTTTGTGAGCCTATGGCCTTCAGCTAAATCCTGCACTTTTTTCCTTTACTTAATTTCACTTGTACTTTGGTGACTGTTGTACAAAATGATCCCTACACTCAAAACTTTTCATTTAATTGCCATGGAAATTTGATAATTTCATCCTAAAGTAGGGTTGAAGAAAACTCAGGAAGAGCTCCGATTACTGAAAACTGGAAAAAATTAATCTTGATTAAAGTACTTCCCCCATGAAAATAAGACCTCCTGAACTTTGCAAGGGCTGATTACAGAAGGCTATTCTTTGGGGAATTCATAACTGTACTTATTGTAGGATTTTCAGCAGTATTGAACTGAAATAGTGGAGACATCATAAAAGACCTTTAAAGGTGAAATTTAGTGGAATGTTGGCAGCAACTTACTTCAGTTCCTCTCTAAAATAAAGTGCCAAAATATGCAAACTACTTTCCAAAACCATGATGTCTGTAAAGAATGCCTGTCAGCTGTCATCACCAATAAGGCTTTCCATGTGAAAAAAAAATGAACCTGGAAGATCACAGGAGACTTATTGTTCACTTTTAAAAAGGCATACCGTATATTCACCATTAGGAATCTGGTGGGTTTATTTGCTCTACTTAATAATTTCAAACATAAGAATTAGGAAGAATTTGCAAAGATTACATTACTTGGAATTTCTGTTTTTTTCATGACTAATCATCTTTACTACATAAATCAGTAAATGTAGCTTCAAATGTCTTACCATGTTTACCAAGTATTATAAGCTTATTGCTTTCCATGTGACACAAAAATGTTAATCTATTGCAGTCCTCAATGCTGAAATGACCTGAATTAATTGTATTTGATTGTAAATGTCTCTTATTTGCTTTATGGGGCAATGTAAATACAGGAAATAAACATTTGTAACGTCTGGAGTTATTTTAAATGATTCTGCCATGGTTCAAACCTGTATTTACATTATGTTCTTTAATTTCAGTATCTGGCATGAGTGATAGGAAAATTTTCTATTGCAATACCAATTATATCATTTTCCACCATGTTCTTTACAGAAAATTGGAGGCTCTACACTACCCTCATCGATTTTAATTAATAAATATAAATATTAACTTCTTATATTGTAAACATTAGATATATAGTGTATGGACACTATAATACTGTTTGAATATATTACAGTTGTTATTGACTTCAGATTTTTAATAAGCTGAAAGTATTCTTCTGTAAATCCATTTTTGGTGGGTAATGCAGGTGCATGAATGGCAGTACAACCCCTGGTGTTATTTCACATTGGAACATGTAACTAACAGTATACACAATGCGACTAGAGCTAACTGAGCAACGAAGCATGATTCTATTGGAAAAAGGAATTTAAGATGACTCAAGGAGTGCTTTCCCCCTACCACATGATATCAGAAAGTCTGTGCCTCTCCAGGACAACAACAAAAATGGCTTAGGTTCATAGAAACTTAAATTTGAAAGGGAAACTAGAAGTAGAATCTACCTTCCTATTTTTACAAATGGCATCTCTAACAGATGATCATAACTCTATTTGAACATTATCCCAGTGAGTAGTTCATTCCCTAAAGCAATCCATTTAATTGGATGGCATCTTTATTCAGAACTTCCTCTTGAATTGAACTAAATTTGTTTCCTGGTAACTTCCACCCAATTGATTCTAATGTTTAGATCTAGAACAACCCTCTTCCCTCTTCTACATCACAGTTCTTTAAATGTTTGGAGACAATTACTTTCTCTGAAAAATCCATTCTTCTCTAGTTTATATATCCCATGTTCCTTTAAACCTTCCTCATATGACTTTAATTCTAGACTATTTATGATCATAATCATCCCCTAAGAGAGACTTATTTCTCAATGCCTCTTTTAAAATATGGCCTAAAACTGAATACTTGTCTCTTAATATGGACACTACATTACATATTTTGTAGTCAATAGGTTTCAATGTCATCCAGGCCTGCCAAGCTATCATTTTATTATATTCCATATGGCCAGGTATTATGTGACATTGTTTGCACCACTCATATGATATGCAATAATGTTAACTTAGTCAAAAAACAGCTGATTCATATCTTCTGTATTTACAGAGAAAACAGCTTAAGTCAAAGAGTATATCGGAAAAGTAGACAACCTCCTATCTTCTCATTTTAATGCAGTGAGAGTATATGTAGAAAACAACAATTCAGGGAAGAAGGCTAACTTCAAGCAGAGTTGAATAGAAATTGATTTCTCCTAAACGTTCCTTAGCCCTAAGGCTAGGGAAAAATTATTTGGATGGGAAGGCACCCTAGATTTTGGGAATAGCAAGAGCAAAGGTAATGAGTAGAGAATGTGCATTAAAGACCCAATTTGGTTGCAGAAAGAGCCTAAATGGGAAAGTCATGGGCCACATGACCAGAAAGAGAGGTTGAGAGCAGATTGTGGAAGACCATATGTCAGCCTAAAGATTTTGGGCAATTATCTGTACTTAAAGAAGCTAACTTTTTTTTTTAAAATCTAAGTCATGAAAAGTCTGGCCGGTGAGGGGGAATAATAGCAAGTCTACTTTCTGCCTATCACATGGTTTCCTTCATTTTCTTTTCAGCCAAATCCCTCATGGACCCACCAAGCGTGAGAGATTTCTCTCTTCTTTGCCACTATTTTCAAATAGCAATCTACAATCAGGTTTGCACTATCACAGGAAAACTTGGGCCAAATTCAAATGTCAACAGAAGTAGGGTGGAACACATTTATCTATTTAGTTAAGTTTACATTTATTCTAAAAGTCATTGACTTACAGAACAGAAAAAGAGCATAGAGATGGATGCAGACCACAAAACCCAGAGATATTGGTGACTTACTCAAATTACACACTTGCTACTGAGAGTAGCTAAAGAGAGGAGATATCTGGGCTCAGTGTTCTTTGAGCTACATGAGACTGACTCCTCTTGATGCAGACATTTGGAAATGACAAAAATAAGCCCAAAGAAGAAGAAAAATTCACTATTCCCTTTACCTCTTCCTTCTTGATATGCCAGTCCAAAGTATATCATGCAGTGAGATGGAAGATGATACCCAGTAGTCACACACTATATTAAGCCAAGTCTACATAGGTATAATGGAATCAGATATCATGGAATACTGTCATTCTGAATGACTATGGAGAACTGGAATAGGACATCTGAGCCTCTATTGCCTTGTGGATAACATGGTAAATGTCAGTATGAACATAGCCTTTGGCAAATTGAAATGACAAATAATTAAACTGTGTTTAGTTACAACTCATTCTCTTGAGTCTGTTTTAAAAGGTGAGCTTGGATGCGCATTGTGTTAAAGTACATGTCAACAACATTTGTTTTTCAAGACAGGGACAACCCTGGGGCTGTTTCTACCTCTTTGTCATGGCTTTGTGCATAAGCAACCTAGTATTAAAAGAAGCTGGTGAAAAACATTTTTTAGAGACTATGGTGACTATTTGGGACAGTGGTGATACTATGCTATAAGTATATTTTTGTCATACTGATCAGTTTATTTTCATTAGCTTATCACTTTCATTGAATGGAAGTTATCCAGAAAAGGGAGTGTTACCATTAATTTTCAGGATCGATTGATCGATTGATCTATCTCTCTATATCTATCTATCCATCCATCTATCTAGTTTTAAAGACATGTTATCTGTTCAAACTCTCAATTAGACTCCATCCTATTTGAATTTCTTCAAAACTGGCCACTACTTATAAAACATTTCACACATTTTACACATTTTAAGAGGACATTTTACCAGCATGCTACCAAATGCATTACATAGACATTTTAAAGGCATTTATTCTAGTTGAACTTGAGTCTATTTGCTAACTTAAAATAAGAGTTAATTGTTACTCACAACATATCAATAAAGATTTCTCATCATCTGGTTTGTCTTTTTATAAACAATCAATGGTTTTCATCAATGAATTAATTCTCATAAATATGACTTCTATGTTGCAGCCTCTTCAAAGAGTAGACAACTTATTGAAATAAAAGATAATGTGAAAATAAATCACAAATTTAAAAAGATTGATGCAATTAAATGATAATGACATTGGGACAGAAACAGTATTATCTAGTAGTTATTAAAAAACTACCATTTGCCATTTGGCCAAAGTTCAGTCAGCTATAAAATTCAGGTTGTTGTGCTAGATTAGATAATATATAAAGCTATTTCCATTTCTTGTATGCTATGATACTAAAAAATAACTAGGTGAATTAAGTCTTGTACAAGATTATATTTCTCTTACTAGTACTATTTAACAAGTCAACTCTTGCTATGGTCCTTTTTTATCGTTTAAATAATTCATTTGTATTGTAAGAAAGTAGTGTTTCCCCTGTCCATGAACAGAGTATTCACCTTGATCTGGGATAGAATAAAATCCAATATATATTTTAATACTCTGGAGCTATTTCCTTTTAGCTCCCTCTAAAGGCTCTCATAAACACCTGCTACCCTCAAGCTATACAGCAATAACAGTCCATTGTTTTTCCACATGATTTCATGTATTACCTATATGCTATCCTAACAACAATCAATCTTGTGAGGAAGACTAATAATATATCCATTTGACAGACTATGAATTAAAGCATAAAGCAGTTTAATTATTTTTCTCCAGTCACATAGCTAATGAGAGAAACAAGTCTGAAACCCACATCTGTTCGTTTACATCCTTTTGTACTTTTCACTGTATCATTACTCAGCCTTGACCATTGATAATGCTGCTGCTGCTGATGTAACTAAATCAGTCATGATAGGCTATTCTATGCTGCCCAACAACAAATTTCAGTGGTTTAAAACAATACAAGTTTATTTCTCACTCATGCTGCATTTCTAACATGGATCAGCAGGGAGGTTCTGCTTCTTATTTAGTTAATTCAGTGACCAGACTAGCAGAGGATCTACCATCTTGTAACTTATACTATCTGGAACATATGGCCTACTTGGTCAACAGGGCAGAGAAGCAAAAGAATATGAATAATTTACATCCACCTTTCCAGGTTTTGATCCAGAAGTGACACACATTAGTTTCACCTACTGTCTATGGGACAAAACTTGTAATACAACACAGCCTCATCCGACTACAGAGAGACTGGGAAATGTGAAGTACAAGGATGTCTGGTGAGCAGTAAATGTCTCTGCCATGATAGATATCATTTATTTAATTCTTAGTATGTGCCAGGTACTGTGCTAAGCACATTGTGTCATTGCTTCATTTAATTCTTAGTGTAGTCCTGTACTATAAAATATAACCATTATACGGATGAGGGAACCGGGTTTGAGAGTGACAATCTGCATGAGGTTTCACAGACGGTAAATGGCTGAGCCAGGATTCAAATCCAGATCATTCTGATTCTAGAGCCAACTCTAAAGTTAATTTATTCAAGTCCAATTCCATTTAATATATCTTCCCTTTAGTCATCCTCAGATCCTTCCTTTAAATGAACAAGTTTTCACCTGTTCTCTCCCACTTGACTCCTATTTCCACTTTTATTTTCATTCTAAATGTATGAAGTATGAAGAGTCAAAGAAGTTAGATGAATGAATGATAAAGAGACCGCTTTTCTTGTATTTTTCTTCCTTTCACACAATAGTACTTTTTCTTGTATATGAGGTCCTAGAAACCAACCAGCAAGGGTATTTAATTGCTTGAGCCTATTTACTATTACTCTAGAGCATACCAGTCACCCCGCTTATTAGGACTTCTTAAATATAAAACAATGCCTATTATCTGCCTTGCATCTTCTTTGTAAGAAGGGCCCAATGATAGTCTTTATAATTTAGAATATGCCTGTTATAAGATGCTTCCTTTAATAGCTATTTACAATGAAGGTCACCAATTTATACCTGGAATTAAAGAAATATCAGCTCAGATATGTATAGAATGATAATTTTTCACAAAAATAATCACAATAAAAGTTTTTAGATAGCCCTGTTACCCCATAACTAAATTATTCAGAAATTCACATATCATTCCTTAAAATTTCATATAATTTTTATGAATTGGGATTTAAAACACTTAAGAAACTTTGGCTAATGTGGAAAATATTGGCTTAATAGATACATTTTACTAAATAACATCTGACTAGTGTCTTACAGACTCATTTAATTTGGGGGCTAAAAGCGACCTCCCTCATTTCACCCATAAGGAAATAAGGGTCTAAGGGAAGTTATTTATTCACAAATAGGCAAATAATTAGAGACAACACAAAGCTAAGAACCTAGGCCTCCTCAGATTCTCAGTCTAAGCTAATTTAAAATAGTCATATGCATAAAATCTTGCTTCTGGAAAGTTAAAATTGAACTCTCTCAAAGCACTATAAATGTTTATATTGGATAAGGAAACACATTCCTATTAATATATTTATCACTCATAGCTTTGAATAATTACATTTCAAATTTATCATTGATTACCAGGAAATAGCTAAGAATCTATTCAAGCATAGAAAGATAACAGGTATAGAGACATGGCTAGAATATTTGCATCATTAATTAGTAACATATGTGTTTACTGGAGTGTTATAGCAAATTTTAAATATATCTCTGTACCATTTGACTTATACAATGAGCATGGATTGCTTTTATAATGAATAAAAAAAGGATTTTCACAAGATTTTAAAACACAGTTGTAGTTTGTATTTGTTTAAAATATTTTTTCTGGTGATCTCAATGTACTTTTCTGACTTACAAGAATAAAAGGAATAATTTCATGCAATGCCATAAGTAGAGACTGTGTGGAGTTTTAGAAAAAGCATCAGGCATTTAAGATGTGTCACTTTGTTACACCAGAGCAGTAGAAGATCTGAATTATTGTCTTAGTTGTGTGAATTTGGGTAAACAGGAAGTAATCACTCCAAGATTTTTTTTCTTCTGTCAAATAGGGATAAAAATACCTGCATTGTCAATGTCACAGGTTTGTTGTATGTATTACACAATTTAATGTTTGTGAAATGAAAATTAACTTATAAATTTAAGGTATGATTTTTGTGTGTTAACATACATAAATTTATATTCTTTTCGTATACATCTGTATACACATATCAACATTTGCCCTGCACCATAGCTTGCTATTTTTTCACTTCACAGAAAGCAGACAAAAGCCAAGAAGTTCGATTATTTGTGCTAAATTCTATAGCAAATGACAGATTTTAAGAGCCATTATTCTTCGGATGCCTTCTACCTTCTATGTGGTCTAACCCTGTGAAGTTTTTAATATATATAAATCAAAGAGCAGGGAGGTTAAGTAAATTGCCCAAGGTCACACAGCTGGTAAGTAGCAGAGTCAGGGTTCACATTCATCTTTTTCAGACTGCAAAGTTCTTTCTTTACTCTGTGCTCTCTTTCAGAGATCCTAGTCACCTGCTAGGGAAATGTTCACCTTCTTTTGGCATGCTTGTGTTTTCCAGACATTGGAGTGGTACAGAATAGCATTTGTTTTTGTAACTCACTTTCTCTAACAAAATAAATGGCTCTTTTTTGATGTCTGTTCTGTTGACCTTTTGTCTCTGTGCTAAAAATCTTTTTTCTAACTTGCCCTTTCTGTAAGAGTGAAATGATTTTGATTGAATTTATCATAGTCCAGAAATATGGGACCTTTCTGAGTTTAAAGTGTTTACAAAGATAGCTTTTTCCCCTGGATTTGATTATCTCATTGACAGCAGTTGATATCTTCATGCATAGGAATGTATTTACTTATAGGCACATAAGTAATTCATTTATAAAATTGAATTATCTGACTAGGGAGATTGTGTGTTTTGATTGTGTAGCAGTCCTTCTGAAACTGACTTACAATTGATAAAAGCCAGATGGAAAGCGGAAACAGTCCATTTCATGATTCTTTAAATGTTTAAATTCGTTAACCCTTGCACTTCAGATTTTTTGAAGTTCAGTTGTAGGGTGGAAACAATTTGTTGGTGAGGTTTTAATATGCAAAATGGTCAGTAAGTGCTTATAACATTCTGTACAGGGGAAAGAGTTTGAGCTTTAGGAGAGTTTCAAGGACAATATTAATGGTTCATTGTTAAAATCTTGTCTATTGCTCCTTATTTTCTTTTTTGTATTTTTTGATCAGAATGAATTTTAATTTGTATACTGTGCTTGCTAGTCCCCCTTATGTGGGCAAGAGCTGATTCTTAGTGTCTTTAAAGTATCTTAATATATGAACACATATCCATGTTATAGGTTCAAATACATCTTATAATTATACTTCTTACTAAAATATGTCATTTTCTTTAAATAATTATTTAAATATTAATTAATATCATGAGCAATTTTATGGGTTATAACTTAATCCTTACAGCAACATTCTGAGGTAGGTACTACGATTATCAACTCTCATTCTTCAGACTGAAGAAACTTGAGCTTGGAGAGCTCACACAACTTTCCCATGATCACAAAACTAGAAGCAATGGAACCAGGATTTGAACCCAGATAATCTGACTTCAGCGTCTAGACTCCTAACCACTATCCTATGTGGTTTCTCTATTTATTAAGAAGCCAGCTAAGCATGATGATATGATAAGCACCATACAAAGAAAACAGGTCCTTCCTATTTTTATTTTTAATAATGACACTACAATTCCCCCACTCTCCTTAGCACAAAACAATAGAGTAATTTCACACCTCCCTCTCACTCACTCCTTACATGGAATCACTTGCCAAGATCCACAAATTTTATCTCTGCAATGACTAAATCCATTATCTCTGCTACCATACTAGTTCAAGTCCTAATTGCTTATCACCCCCAGAATATTGCTGCTTCTCTCAGTGTCCAGTTATCTCCCCAACCAAACTATGCTATATACCAATAACACTAAAAGAGATATCTTCTTAATGTACAGGTATAAGTATGATCTTCATAAACATTCCCACTACTATTATAATTAAGTCCAAATTACTCAGCTTGACAATTAGGGTGTTCAATAATCTGGCCTCAGTGTTCCTTTCTATAATTACATCTTAGCTTTCATACACATGTTCTATGTTCCAACTTAAAGAAACTACTCCCACCTCCCTAAGTACAGTCTGTCTTTATTTTTTCTGTCTCCATGCCTTTGTTCAATACTGTTTCCTCTATCTGCAATTCCTTTCTTTGTCATTTCTGCCAATTAATATTCTATTTAACTTTTAAAAGCACACATCAAATTGTACCTCATCTATGATTTTATTCCCATCCTCACACACACAGTTTGTATTTAATTTCCTCAGCTGAATATTCATCATATTATTTTCTACCTTCCCTTGGCTCTTTTCATATTATGAAGAGATATTTATTTCTGCCCTTGCTTTAACTTCCTTTTTAGATGGTAAGATTCTCAAGGTCTACAGATATGCCTTCTTCATCTTTATATTCTACACGGACCTAACCAAATTCCTTGAACTTATTAAAAACCTAGAGTTTATTCAAATGCATAAAGATAGACCCTAATATCTCCAATGAGTTTATCATCTCTGCACCAAATGAATTTTGATGCTTTATTCTAAATCAGTACAAAACAGAGTAATCTAAGCTGAAAATGCATGTATTTCTGAGATTTGGGGGTATGGTGGAGAAGTAAATGATGTCCCAGTATAGTTTAAGTCAAGTAAGGAATAATTCTTTTGTTCCTATGGGATTTCCAAGAAGTATTCATTCTGCTAATGGGATGAGCCCAAGTATGAAGCCCAGAGTAATTATGTGACTCCAGCAACTAAGCATTGGCTCTGTCTTTTATCAAGCCTTTAAAAGTATGGGTGAAGTAGATTTGGGATCAGCAAAGCTTATGTCTGATACAGACTTGAAGGTTACTCCATTCCACATCCAGGAGAACCTATAACTTCTAAATTCAGGGTGCAATGGAATTTGATACTAATTTGAACACAACTGAAGATTTGGGGTAATGATTTGGGAAGAGCACTGATATTACAATCTATAGACTTGTGAACTAAATTTATTACCAACTAGTTGTTTGAGCCTGAGGCTCCTATCTTCTCACAAAATGAGGAGGCTAAACTAAAAGCAGTTTTTTCGTACATTAATCTTTCATTAGTCAAATTGTATGTATTAATGCCTATCAGAAAGATGACACATAGATGCAAATTATTTTGCTGGGAGGGGTATTCAAAATACTTGTAATAATAATAGCTAATGCTTACTATGTGCCAGCCATTTCCCTAAGTACTTTAGTTAAAATATCTCAATTAATAGTCATAAAACTCTAAGAGATCATTATTGTTCCAAACATACCCATTTTTCAGATGAGGAAACTAAATTAGAGACAGGTTATGTATCTTGAGAAAGACCCCACAGATAGTAAGTTTGGCACAACTGGAATATGACCCATGGAGTTTGACTCCAGTCTGTAATCTCATCCAGAACTTTATATTGTTCCTCCTGTTTTCCTCCACTTTTTCTATATATTCTAGACACTCAACCCTTCTCTTTGTTGCTCAAGCAAGTGCCTTATCAACTCAGGGTCTCTAGACATGATATTTGCTCTTCCTGAAATATTTTCTCCTAGCTTTCTGACCATCAATTTCTACTTACTGTTCAGATCTCAGCATAAATTTAATTTTTACAGAGATGCCTTTTCTAATGTCTCAGTCTTGATTAGGTACCTCTCTTATACACTGTCAAAAGACCCTGCACTTTATTTTTTCCTATCATTTCTCACAGTTATAATACAAATTATTATAGTTATGTACATATGTGTGTATGTATGCATGTATTTTCATCCTCCTCTCTTCCAGAATGTAAGCTTCAAAAGCCCAGAAATTTTGACTTATTCAGAGATTTATCCACTGTACATAGAATGGTGTTAGGCACAAAGTAGATGCTCACAAAATTTGTTAAATACATCAATAAGTATATAAATATGTAATTGTAGACACTTATCTGTGTGGTTAGATAAAATGTTGGTACTTTTCTGTTTGAGGAAAATATTTCATGTGGTAATAACTATCTGTATTCACAAGTAGTTAACATATATAGAGAGATAGAAGACAAATAGAGAGGTACTGGCCAGACTCCATTTCTAAAAATATCCTTCACATTTCCTATAATGTGTTGGTTCAACATTTATATTGAGAAAATTCATTCTGTTTTGTCTTGAAAGGTTTATAACCTCCAGAGACCCTGGTTACTGAGAAGAAGGTCTTTCAGAAATGAGGTACAGAAAAAATGTGTGTCAGTGATGAAGAAGGAAACAGAAGGGGGTGAGAGAAGACCAAAAAGTAAAATAATCATACCAAAAGACAAACAAAACTATCCAGGGAAGTAGCGGAGAGGAGAGGCCAAGATACCTGTTACAGGGAGATCTTACATCCCCACACCCCTGTGGAGCTCTCTGAGACTTGACGAGATGCCGCATTAAGGGGTGAAGAGTGATCCCGGCTGAGAGTCCAGAGTGTGCTCGATGTCTGCTCAAAGAGAGACCTTCAAGATGGCAGAGGAGTAAGACTTGGAGATCACCTTCCTCCCCACAAATACATCAGAAATATATCTACATGTGGAACAACTACTGAGGAACACCTACTGAACGCTGGCAGAAGACCTCAGACTTCCCATAAGGCAAGAAACTCCCGACATAACACAGTAAGGCAAAAGAAAAAAGAAAAAAGCAGACAAAAGAATAGGGGCAGGACCTGCATCTCTGGGAGGGAGCTATGAAGGAGGAAAAGTTTCCACACACTAGGAAGCCCCTTCACTGGAGGAGATGGGGGGTGGGCAGGGGGGAGAGCTTCAGAACCACGGAGGAGAACACAGAAATAGGGGTGCAGAGGGCAAAGCGGAGAGATTCCTGCACAGAGGATCGGTGCCACACAGCACTCACCAGCCTGCGAGGCTTGTCTGCTCACCTGCTGGGGCGGGTGGGGGATGGGAGCTGAGGCTCCGGCTTCAGAGATCAGATCCCAGGGAGAGGACTGGTGTTGGCTGCATGAACACAGCGTGAAGGGGGCTAGTGCACCACAGCTAGCCGGGAGGAAGTCCGGGAAATGTCTGGACCTGCCTAAGAGGCAAGAGACCATTGTTTTGGGGTGCATGAGGAGAAGGGATTCAGAGCACTGCCTAAACGAGCTCCAGAGATGGGCATGATCCAAGCTGTCAGCGTGAACACCAGAGACAGGCATGAAATGCTAAGGCTGCTGCTGCTGCCACCAAGAAACCTGTGTGCAAGCACAGGTAACTATCCACACCACCCCTTCCAGGAGCCTGTGCAGGCTGCCACTGCCAGGGTCACGTGATCCAGGGACAACTTCCCTGGGAGAACACAGTGTGCCTCAGGCTGTTGGAACGTCATGCTGGCCTCTGCTGCCACAGGCTTGCTTTGCATTCCTTACCCCTCCCCCAGGCCTGAAGGAGCCAGAGCCCCCTAATCAGCTGCTCCATTAACCACCTCCTATATGTGTGGGGAACAGACACCCTCAGGCAAGCTACACACAGAGGAGGGGGCAAATACAAAGCTGAAAACAAGGAGCTGTGCAAACAAATTACAGAAAGGGAAATCTCTCCCAGCAGCCTTAGGAACAGTGGAGCATATCTCCACAATCAACTTGATGTATCCTGCATTTGTGGAATACCTAAATAGATAAAGAATCATCCCAAAATTGAGGCGGTGGACTTTGGGAGCAACTGTAGCCTTGGGGTTTGCTTATTGTACCTAATTAGTTTCTGGTTTTATGTTTATATTAGTTTAGTATTTAGACTTTATTATCATTGGTAGATTTGTTTATTGATTTGGTTGCTCTCTTCCTCTTTTTTATATTTATATGTATGTATATATATATATTTTCCTTTTTCTCTTTTTTGTGACTGTGTATGTGTATGCTTTTTTGTGTTATATTGTCTGTGTAGCTTTGCTTCTACCATTTGTCCTAGGGCTCTGCCTGTCTGTTTTTTAAATTTGTTTTTTAATATAGTTTTTAGTGTTTGTTATCATTGATGGGTTTGTTTTTTGGTTTGATTTCTCTCTTCTTTCTTTCTTTCTTTTTAATTTTTTAAAAAAATTATCTTTAATAATTTCTTTATTTTTTATTTTAATAACTTTATTTTATTTTACTTTATTCTTTCTTTCTTTCTTTCTTTCTTTCTTTTTTTTCTTTCTTTCTTCTTTCTTTCTTTCTTTCTTTCTTTCTTTCTTTCTTTCTTTCTTTCTTTCTTTCTTTCATTTCTCCCTTTTCTTCTGAGCCATGTGGCTGACAGGGTCTTGGTGCTCCAGTCAGGTGTCATGCCTGTGCCTCTGAGGTGGGAGAGCTGAGTTCAGGACATTGGTTCACAACAGACCTCCTGGCTCCATGCAATATCAAATGGCAAGAGATCTCCAAAGATCTCAATCTCAATGCTAAAACCCAGCTCCACTCAATTACCAGCAAGCTACAGTGCTGGACACCCTATGCCAAACAACTATCAAGACAGGAAAACAACCCCACGCATTAGCAGAGAGGCTTCCTAAAATCATGATAAGGTCACAGACACCCCAAAACACACCACGAGATGCGGTCTTGCCAACCAGAAATGCAAGATCCAGCTTCATCCAAAAGAACACAGGCACCAGTCCTCTCCACCAGGAAGCCTACACAACCCACTGAACCAAACGTAGCAACTGGGGGAAGACAAAAAAAAAGAAATAATGGGAACAATGAACATGCAGTCTTCAAAAAGGAGAGCCTAACACACAGTAAGTTAAGCAAATTGAGAATACAGAAAAACACACAGCAGATGAAGGAGAAAGGCAAAAACCCACCAGACCAAACAAATGAAGAGGAAATAGGCACTCTACCTGAAAAAGTATTCAGAGTAATGACAGTAAAGATGATCCAAAATCTTGGAAATAGAATGGAGAAAATACAACAAACGTTTAACAAGAAACTAGACGAACTAAAGAGCAAACAAACATTGATGAACAACACAATAATTGAAATTAAAAATTCTCTAGAAGGAATCAAAAGCAGAATAACTGAGGCAGAAGAATGGATAAGTGACCTGAAAGCTAAAATAGTGGAAATAACTACTGCAGAGTGGAATAAAGAAAACAAGAATAAAAAGAATTGAGGGCAGGCTCAGAGACTTCTGGGACAAAATGAAATGCACCAACATTCGAATTATGGGGGTCCCAGAAGAAAAACAGAAAAGGAAAGGGACTGAGAAAATATTTGAATAGATTATAGTTGAAAACTTCCCTAACACAGGAAAGGAAATAGTCAATCAAGTCCAGGAAGCACAGAGAGTCCCATACAAGATAAATCCAAGGAGAAACATGCCAAGACACATATTAATCTAACTATCAAAAATTAAATACAAAGAAAAAATATTAAAAGCAACAGTGGAAAAACAACAAATAAAATACAAGGGAATCCCCATAAGGTAAACAGCTGATCTTTCAGCAGAAACTCTGCAAGCCACAAGGGAGTGGCAGGATATATTTAAAATGATGAAATGGAAAAACCTACAACCAAGATTACTCTGCCCAGCAAGGATCTCATTCAGTTTTGACAGTAAAATTAAAACCATCACAGACAAGCAAAAGCTAAGAGAATTTAACACCACTGAACCACCTTTACAACAAATGCTAAAGTAACTTCTCTAGGCAGGAAACACAAGAGAAGGAAAAGAATTACAATAACGAACCCAAAACAATTTAGAAAATGGTAATAGGAACATACGTATCAATAACTACCTTAAATGTAAATGGATTAAATGCCCCAAACAAAATACATAGACTGGCTTAATGGATACAAAAATAAGACCTATACATATGCTGTCTACAAGAGACCCATTTCAAACCTACGGACACATACAGACTGAAAGTGATGGGGTGGAAAAAAATTCTCCATGCAAATGGAAATCAAAAGAAAGCTGGAGTAACAATTCTAATATCAGACAGAATAGACTTTAAAACAAAACTATTACAAGAGAAAAAGAAGGACACTACATAATGATCAAGAGATCAATCCAAGAAGATATGACAAATGTAAATAATTTTGCACCCAATATAGGAGCACCTCAGTAAACAAGGCAAATGCTAACAGCCATAAAAGGGGAAATCAACAGTAACACAATCATAATAAGGGATGTTAACACCCCACTTTCACCAATGGACAGATAATCCAAAATGAAAATAAATAAAGAAACACAAGCTTTAAATGATACATTAAACAAGATGGACTTAACTGATATTTATTGGACATTCCATTCAAAAACAAAGGAATATACTTTCCTCTCAGGTGCTCATGGAACATTCTCCAGGATAGATCATATCTTGGGTCACAAATCAAGCCTTGGTAAATTTAAGAAAATTGAAATTTTGTCAAGTATCTTTTCCAACCACAACACTATGAGACTAGGTTTCAATCACAGGAAAATAATCTGTTAAAAGTACAAGGACATGAAGGTTAAACAATACATGACTTAATAACCTAGAGATCACTGAAGAAATAAAAAAAAAAATACCTAGGGAGGAGCTTCAAGATGGCAGAAGAGTAAGACAAGGAGATCACTTTCCTTGCCACAAATACATCAGAAATACATCTACATGTGGAACAACCCCTACAGAACACCTACTGAAAGCTGGAAGATGACCTCAGACCTCCCAAAAGGCAATAAACTTCCCACGTACCTGGGTAGGGCAAAAGAAACAATAAAAAACAGAGACAAAAGAATAGGGATGGGACATGTACCAGTGGGAGGGAGCTGTGAAGGAGGAAAGGTTTCCACACACTAGGAAGGCTCTTCACAGGCGGAGACTGCAGGTGGTGGAGGGGATAGCATCAGGGCCACGGAGGAGAGCACAGCAACAGGAGTGCAGAGGGCATAGCGGAGAGATTCCTGCACAGAGGATCGCTGCCGACCAGCACTCACCAGCCTGAGAAGCTTGTCTGCTTGTCTTCTTCTCATAGCAAGGTGGGCGGGGGATGGGAGCTGGAGGTTGGGCTTCGGAAGTCAGATCCCAGGGAGAGGACTGGGGTTGGCTGTGTGAACACAGCCTGAAGGAACTAGTGCACCACAGCTAGCTGGGAGGGAGTCTGGGAAAGTCTAGAGCTGCCAAAGAGGCAAGAGACGTTTTCTTGCCTCTTTGTTTCCTGGTGCACGAGGAGAGGGGATTAAGAGCGCTGCTTAAAGGAGCTCCAGAGATGGGTGCAAGCTGGGGCTATCAGCGTGAAACCCAGAGATGGGCATATGATGCTAAGGCTGCTGCTCCAGCCACCAAGAAACCTGTGTGCAAGCACAGGTCACTATCCACACCTCCCCTCCTGGGAGCCTGTGCAGCCCGCTACTGCAAGGGTCCCGTGATCCAGGGAAATCTTCCCCGGGAGTAGGCAGGGCACTCCTCAGGCTGGTGCAACATCACGCCAGCCTCTGCCACTACAGGCTCACCCAACATCCATACCCCTCTCTCCCCCGACCTGAGTGAGCCAGAGCGCCTGAATCAGCTGCTCCTTTAACTCCATCCTGTATGAGTGAAGAAAAGCCAGCCTCAGGTGACCTACATGCAGAGGTAGGTTCAAATCCAAAGCTGAATCCAGGCAGCTGTGGGAACAAAGAAGAGAAAGGGAAATTTCTCCCAGCAGCCTCAGGAGCAGCTGATTATATCTCCACAATCAATTTGATGTATCCTGCATCTGTGGAATACCTGAATAGACAATGAACATCCCAAATTGAGGAGGTGGACATTGGGAGCAACAATATATATAAATTTGTTTCCCTTTTTCTCTTTTTGTGAGTGTGTACGTATGCTTCTGTGGGAGATTTTGTCTGTATAGCTTTGCTTTTACCATTTATCCTAGGGTTCTGTTTGACCGTTTGTTTCCTTTTTCCTTTTTTTCCTTAAAATTCTTTTTTCTTAATAATTATTTTTATTTTAATAACTTTATTTTATTTTACTTTATTTTGTTTTATCTTCTTCTTTCATTCTTTATTTTTTTTTCCTTTTATTCTGAGCAATGTGGAGGAGAGGCTCTTGGTACTCCAGCCAGGCATCAGGGCTGTGCCACTGAGGTGGTAGAGCAAAGTTCAGGACACTGGTCCACAAGAGACCTCCCATCTCCATGTAATATAAAAGGGCAAAATTTCCCAAAGATCTCCATCTCAACGCCAGGACTCAGCTCCAATCAATGACCAGCAAGCTACAGTGCAGGACACCATATGCCAAACCACAAGCAAGACAGGAACACTACAACATCCATTAGCACAGAGGCTGCCTAAAATCATAGTAAGGCCACAGACACCACAAAATGCACTGCCAGACGTGGACCTGCCCACCAGAAACAGGATCCAGCCTCATCCACCAGAACACAGCAACTAGTCACCTCCACCAGGAAGCCTACAAAACCCACTGAACCAAACTTAGCCACTGGGGACAGACACCAAAAACAACGGAAACTACGAACTTGCAGCCTGCAAAAAGGAGACACCAAACACAGAAAGTTAAGCAAAATGAGAAGACAGAGAAACACACAGCTGATGAAGGAGCAAGGCAAAAACCCACAAGACCTAACAAATGTAGAGGAAATAGGCAGTCTGCCTGAAAAATAATCCAGAGTAATGACAGTAAAAATGATCCAAAATCTTGGAAATAGAATGAAGAAAGTAAAAGAAACATTTAACAAGGACCTAAAAGACTAAAGAGCAAACAAGCACTGATGAACAAAATAATAAATGAAATTAAAAATGCTCTAGAAGGGCTCAATAGCAGAATAACTGAGGCAGAAGAATGGATTAAGTGACCTGGAAGATAAAATAGTGGAAATAACTACTGTAGAGCAGAAAAAAGAATGAAAATAATTAAGAACAGTCTCAGAGACCTCTGGGACAACATTAAACACATCAACATTCGAATTACAGGGTTCCCAGAAGAAGAAGAGAAAAAGAAATGGACTGAGAAAATATTTGATGAGATTACCATTGAAAACTTCCCTAACGTGGGAAAGGAAATAGTTAATCAAGTCCAGGAAGCACAGAGAGTCCCATACAGGATAAATCCAAGGAGTAACACACCAAGACACATATTAATCAATCAAAAATTAAATACAAAGAACAAATATCAAAAGCAGCAAGGGAAAAACAACAAATAACACACAAGGGAATCCCCATAAGGTTAACAGCTGATCTTTCAGCAGAAACTCTACAAGCTAGAAGGGAATGGCAGGACATATTTAAAGTGATGAAGGAGAAAAACCTACAACCAAGATTACTCTACCCTGACAAGATCTCATTCAGATTTCATGGAGAAATTAAAACCTTTGAAGACAAACAAAAGGTAAGAGAAAGCAGCTTTACAGCAAATGATAAAGGAACTTCTCTAGGCAGGAAACATAAGAGAAGGAAAACACCTGCAATAATAAACTCAAAATAATTAAGAAAATGGTAATAGGAACATACATAGCGATTATTACATTAAATGCAAACGGATTAAATGCTCCAACCAAAAGACATAGACTGGCTGAATAGATACAAAAACAAGACCCATATATATGCTGTCTACAAGAGACCGACTTCAGGCCTAGGGACACATACAGACTGAAAGTGAGGGATGGCAAAAGAAATTCCATGTAAATGGAAACCAAAAGAAAGCTGGAGTAGCAATTCTCATAGCAGACAAAATAGACTTTAAACTAAGAGTATTACAAGAGACAAGGAAGGACACTACATAATGATCAAGGTATCAATCCAAGAAAAACATATAAAAGCTGTAAGTATTTATGAACCCAACATAGGGGCACCTCAATATATAAGGCAAACACTAACAGCCATAAAAGGCAAAATCGACAGTAACACAATCATAGTAGGGGATTTAACACCCCACTTTCACCAACTGACAGCACATCAAAATGAAAATAAACAAGGAAAAAACAAGTTTTAAATGATACATTAAACAAGATGGACTTAACTGATATTTATAGGACATTCCATCCAAAAACAACAGAATACACATTTTTCTCAAGTGCTCATGGAATATTCTCCAATATAGATCATATCTTGTGTCACAAATGAAACCTTGGTAAATATAAGAAAACTGAAACTGTATTAAGTATCTTTTCTGACCACAATGTTATGAGACTAGATATCAATTACAGGAAAAATATCTGTAAGAAATACAAACACATGGAGGCTAAACAACACACTACTTAGTAACCAAGAGATCACAGAATAAATCAAAGACGAAATCAATACATACCTAGAAACAAATGACAATGAAATTACGATGATGCAAAACATATGGGATGCAGCAAAAGCAGTTCTAAGAGGGAAGTTTATAGCAATAAAATCCTACCTTAAGAAACAAGAAACATT
The DNA here is from genome assembly GCF_937001465.1 of Orcinus orca. Lineage (NCBI taxonomy): Eukaryota > Metazoa > Chordata > Mammalia > Artiodactyla > Delphinidae > Orcinus > Orcinus orca. Next base: position 68,533,697 of record NC_064580.1, read on the forward strand.
GCAAATAAACAAGCTAAACTTACACCTAAAGCAGTTAGAGAAAGAATTAAAAAAAAAAGTTACCTGAAGGAAAGAAATCATAAAGATCAGTTCAGAAATAAATGGAAAAGAAATGAAGGAAACGATAGCAAAGACAAATAAAACTAAAACCTCGTTCTTTGAGAAGATAAACAAAATTGATTAACCATTAGCCAGACTCATCAAGAAAAAAAGGGAGGAGACACAAATCAATAGAATTAGAAATGAAAAAGGAGAAGTAACCACCTACACTGCAGAAAAGAAAGGATCATGAGAGATTACAACAAGGAAATATATGCCAATAAAATGGACAACCTAAAAGAAATGGACAAATTCTTAGAAATGCACAACCTTCGATACTGAACCAGGAAGAAATAGAAAATATGAACAGACCAATCACAAGGACTGAAATTGACACTGTGATTAAAAATCTTCCAACAGAAAAAAGCCCAGGACCAGATGGCTTCACAAGTGAATTCTATAAAACATTAGGGAAGAGCTAACACCTATCCTTCACAAACTCTTCAAAAATATAGCAGAGGGAGGAACACTCCCAAACACATTCTATGAGGCCACCATGACTCTGATAATAAAAACCAGACAAAGATGTCACAAAGAAAACCACAGGCCAATACCTCTGATGAACATAGATGCAAAAATTCTCAACAAAATACTAGCAAACAGAATATCCAACAGCACATTAAAAGGATCATACACTCTGATCAAATGGGGTTTATCCCAGGAATGCAAAGATTCTTCAATATCCACAAATCAATCAACGTGATACACCATATTAAAAAGTTGAGGGAGAAAAACCATACAATCGTCTCAATAGATGCAGAGAAACTTTTGACAAAATTCAACACCCATTTATTTTAAAAACTCTCCAAAAGTAGGCATAGAGGGAACTTTCCTCAACATAATAAAGGTCATATATGACAAACCCACAGCCAACATCGTCCTCCATCGTGAAAAACTGAAACCATTTCCAATAAGATCAGGAACAAGACAAGTTTGCCCACTCTCACCACTATTATTCAACATAGTTATGGAAGTTTTAGCCACAGAAATCAGAGAAGAAAAATAAATAAAAGGAATCCAAATTGGAAAAGAAGAAGTAAAGCTGTCACTGTTTGCAGATGACATGGTACTATATGTAGAGAATCCTGAAGACACTACCAGAAAACTACTAGAGCTAATCAATGAATTTGGTAAAGTAGAAGGATACAAAATTAATGCACAGAAATCTCCTGCATTCCTGTACACTAATAATGAAAAATCGGAAATGGAAATTAAGAAAACACACCCATTTACTATTGCAACAAAAAGAATAAAATATCTGGGAATAAACATACCTAAGGAGACAAAAGACCTGTATGAAGAAAATTATGACACTGATGAAAGAAATTAAAGATGATATAAGTAGATGGAGAGATACACACTGTTCTTGGATTGGAAGAATGAACATAGTGACAGTGACTGTACTACCCAAAGGAATCTACAAATTCAATGAAATCCCTGTCAAATTACCACTGGCATTTTTCACAGAACTAGAAGAAAAAGTTTCACAATTTTTATGGAAACAGAAAAGACCCCGAATAGCAAAAGCAATCTCGAGAAAGAAAAATGGAGCTGGAGGAATCAGGCTCCCTGACTTCAGGCTATACTTCATAGCTACAGTAATCAAGACAGTATGGTACTGGCACAGAAACAGAAATATAGATCCATGTAACAGGATAGAAAGCCCAGAGATAAACCCATGCACATATGGTCAACTTATCTTTGATAAAGGAGGCAAGAATATACAGTGGAGATAAGACAGCCTCTTCAATAAGTGGTGCTGGGAAAACTGGACAGCTACATGTAAAAGAATGAAAACAGAACACTCCTTAACACCATACACAAAGATAAATTCTAAATGGATTAAAGACCTAAATTTAAGGCCAGACACCATCAAACTCTTAGAGGAAAACCTAGTCAGAACACTCTGTGACATAAATCACAGCAAGATCCTTTTTGAACTACCTGCTAGAGAAATGGAAATATAAACAAAAAAAACAGATGGGACCTAATGAAACTTAAAAGCTTTTGCACAGCAAAAGAAACCATAAACAAGACCAAAAGACAACCCTCAGAATGGGAAAAAATATTTGTAGATGAAGCAACAGGAAAAGGATTAGTCTGCAAAACATATAAGCAACTCATGCAGGTCAGTATCAAAAAAAACAAAGAGCCCAATCCAAAAATGGGCAGAAGGCATAAATAGACATTTCTCCAAAGAAGATATACAGACTGCCAACAAACACATGAAAGTATGCTCAACATCATTAACTATTAGAGAAACGCAAATCAAAACTACAATGAGATATCATATCACACCGGTCAGAATGGCCATGATCAAAAAATCAACAAACAATAAATGCTGGAGTGGGTGTGGAGAATAGGGAACCCTCTTGCACTGTTGGTGGGAATGTAAGTTGATATCACCATTATGGAGAACAGTATGGAGGTTCCATAACAAACTAAAAATATAACTACCATAAGACGCAGCAATCCCACTACTTTGCATATACCCTGTGAAAAACATACTTCAAAGAGAGTCATGTACCAAAATGTTCATTGCAGCTCTATTTACAATAGCCAGGACATGGAAGCAAGCTACGTGTCTACCAACAGATGAATGGATAAAGAAGATGTGGCACATATATACGATGGAATATTGCTCACCATTAAATGGAGCGAAACTGAGTTATTTTTAGTGAGGTGGATGGACCTAGAATCTGTCCTACAGGGTGAAGTAAGTCAGAAAAAGAAAAAGAAATACCCTATTCTAACACATATATATGAAATCTAAAATAAACAATAAAAAGTGGTCAAAAGTACCTAGAGGCAAGATGGGAATAAAGATGCAGACCTACTAGAGAATGGACTCGAGGATGCAGGGAGGGGAAGGGTAAGCTGGGACAAAGTGAGAGAGTGGCATGGACATATATACACTATCAAACATAAAATATATATCTAGTGGGAAGCAACCACATAGCACAGGAAGCTGAGCTCAGTGCTTTGTGACCACCTAAAGGGGTGGAATAAGAAGTGTGTGAGGGAGGGAGATGCAATAGGGAAGAGTTATGGAGATATATATGTATATATATATATATATATATATATATATATATTATATATATGTATAACTGGTTCACTTTGTTATAAAACAGAAACTAACACACCATTGTAAAGCAATTATATTCTAATAAATATGTTAAAAAAATACCTAGAAACAAATGACAATGAAACCATGACGTCCCAAAGCCTATGGGATGCAGCAAAAGCAGTTGTAAAATGGAAGTATAAAGCAATACACTCCCACCTCAAGAAACAAAGAATATCTCTAATATGTAACCTAACCTTATTCCTAAAGCAATTAGAGAAAGAAGAACAATACAAAACAAGAAACCCAAAGTTAGCAGAATGAAAAACATCATAAAGATCAGATCAGAAATGAAAAAGAAATGAAGGAAACAATAGCAAAGATCAATAAAAATAAAAGCTGTTTCTTTGAGAAGATAAACAAAATAGATCAACTGTTAACCAGACTCATCCAGAAGAAAAGGGAGGAGACTTAAAAGAATACAGTTAGAAATGAAAAAGGAGAAGTAAGAACTGACACTGCAGAAATACAAAGCATCATGAGAGATTACTATGAGCAGCCATATGCCAGTAAAATGGAAAACCTGAAAGAAATGGACAAATTCTTAGAAAAGCACAATGTTCCGAGACTGTACCAGCAAGAAATAGAAAATATAAACAGAGTAATCACAAGCACTGAAATTGAAACTGTGATTAAAAATCTTCCAACAAACAAAAGCCCAGGAACATATGGCTTCACAGGTGAATTCTATCAAACATTTAGAGAAGAGCTAACACCTACACTTCTCAAACTCTTCCAAAATAGAGCAGAGGGTGGAACACTCCCAAACACATTCTACGAGGCCACCACCCCTCTGATATCAAAACCAGACAGAGTTGCCACAAAAAAAAGGAAACTACAGGCCAATAACACTGATGTATATAGATGCAAAAACCCTCAATAAAATACCAGTAAACAGAATCCAACAGCACATTAAAAGCATCATACAACATGATCAAATGGTGTTTATCCCAGGAATGCAAGGATTCTTCAATATACGCAATTCAGTCAATGTGATAAACCATATTAATAAATTGAAGGAGTAAAACCATATGATCATCTCAATAGATGCAGAAAACTTTCTACAAAATTCAACACCCATTTATGATAAAAAACCCTCCAGAAAGTAGGCATAGAGGGAACTTACTTCAACATAATAATGGCTATATATGACAAATCCAAAGCCAACGTAGTTTTCAGTGGTGAAAAACTGAAACCATTTCCACTAAGATCAGGAACAAGACAAGGTTGCCCACTCTCACCACTATTATTTAACATCGTTTTGTAAGTTTTAGCCACAGGAGTCAGAGAAGAAAAGTAAATAAAATGAACTCAAGTCAGCAAAGAAGTAAAGCTGTTAATGTTTGAGATGACACGATACTATACATAGAAAATCCTAAAGGTGCTACCACAAATCTACCAGAGCTAATCAATGAATTTGGTAAAGTAACATGATACACAATGTCTTGCATTCCTATACACTAATGATGAAAAATCTGAAAGATAAATAAGGAAACACTCCCATTTACCATTGTGACAAAAAACAATAACATACCTGGGAATAAAGCTACCTAAGGAAACAAAAGACCTTTATGCACAGATCCATAAGACACTCATGAAAGTAATTAATGTTGAGATATACAACAGAAGGAGAGATATACCATGCTCTTGGATTGGAAGAATGAACATTGTGAAAATGACTATACTGCCCAAAGCAATCTATACATTCAGTGCAATCCCTATCAAACTACCAATGGCATTTTTCACAGAACTAGAACAAAAAAATTCACAATTTGTATGGAAACACAAAGGACCCCGAATAGCCAAAGCAATCTTAAGAATGAAAAACGGAGCTGGAGGAATCAGGCTCCTGGACTCCAGACTATGCTACAAAGCTACAGTAATCACAAACAGTATGGTACTGGCACAAAAACCAAAATATAGATCAGTAGAACAGGATAGAGAGCCCAGAGGTAAACCCATGCACATATGGTCACCTTATGTTTGATAAAGGATGCAAAAATATACAATGCAGAAAACACAGCCTCTTCAAAAAGTGGTGCTGGGAAAACTGGACAGCTACATATTAAAGAATGAAATTAGAACACTCCCTAACTCCATACACAAAAATAAACTCAAAATGGACTAAAGACCAAAATATAAATCCAGACACTCTAAAACTCTTAGAGGAAAACATAGGCAGAATATTCTATGACACAAATCACTGCAAGATGCTTATTGACCCACCTCCTAGAGAAATGGAAATAAAAACAAAAATAAACAAATGGAACCTAACAAAGCCTAAATCTTTTGCACAGCAAAGGAAACCATAAACAAGACAAAAAGACAACCTTCAGAATGGGAGAAAATATTCGCAAATGAAGCAACTGACATAGGATTAATCGCCAAAGTTTACAAGGAGCTCATGCAGCTTAATATCAAAAAATAAACAACCCAATTCAAAAGTGGGCAGAAGACCTAAATAGACATTTCTCCAAAGAAGATACACAGATTGCCAACAAACACATGAAAGGATCATCGACATCACTAATCATTAGAGAAATGCAAATCAAAACTACAATGAGGTATCACCTCACATGCATCAGAATGGCCATCATCAAAAAACCTACAAACAATAAATGCTGAAGAGGGTGTAGAGAAAAGGGAACCCTCTTGCACTGTTGGTGGGAATGTAAATTGATACAGCTACTATGGAGACCAGCATGGAAGTTCCTTAAAAAACTAAAAATAGAACTACCATACGATCTAGCAATCCCACTACTGGGCATATACCCTGAGAAAACCGTAATTCATGAAGAGTTATATACCACAATGCTCTTTGCAGCTCTATTTATGATAGCCTAGACATGGAAGCAACCTAAGTGTCCATCAACAGCTGAATGGATAAAGAAGATGTGGCACATATATACAAAAGAACATTACTCAGCCATAAAATGAAATGAAATTGAGTTATTTGTAGTGAGGTGGATGGACCTAGAGTCTGTCATACAAAGTGCAGTAAGTCAGAAAGAGAAAAGCAAATACCATATGCTAACACATTTATTTGGAATCTTAAAAAAAAAAACAGGTTCTGAAGAACTTAGGGGCAGGACAGAAATAAAGAGGCAGATGTAGAGAATGGACTTGAGGACACGGGAATGGGGAAGGGTAAGCTGGGACGAAGTGTGAGAGTGGCATGGACGTATATACACTACCAAATATGAAATAGATAGCTAGTGGGAAGCGGCTGCAATGCACCGGGAGGTCAGCTTGGTGCTTTCTGACCACCTAGAGGGGTGGGATATGGAGGGTGGGAGGGAGGCACAAGAGGCAGGATATATGGTAATATATGTATACATATAGCTGATTCACTTTGTTACACAGCAGAAACTAACACACCATTGTAAAACAATTTTACTCCAATAAAGATGTTAAAAAATAAAGGGAGTGAGATGCAAAAAAAAGAAAAAAAGAGAGAGAGAGAGAGAACCATCCTGTGACAAGCTACAGACATGGCACTTGTTTTTATCCTCCATTGTTAAAGTAACCTCTACATATCTCCATACATTGCTAAAGAAGAAGCAAACGGCATGATAATCTCCACTATTTCTCCACCAAATAATTAGTTTCAAGGTCATAATACTATCAACTTTGATTTAACTGTAAAATTGTTATGGATTGAATATCTATAATTATTTAGAACACATTTAAGTTAGAAATTTATCATTTATTTTCATATTTATAATTATTTATATGCACAGTAAACTTCCTGTTACATTTTCAGCAAGTTCAAATTTTTCTAAATTTCAAATAAATTTACAAGTGGATGAGTATTAGAGTTATTCTCTAAAGAAATAGTTACTGAAAACAATAACTAAAATAGTTAATTAAATTTCTGAAAACTGGTCAAACATTTAATCAGGTTGAACTCTGGTACTTTTTTACAAATTACCTAAGATAGAGCTTCCTAAAATCATCCTGCATTTCATTTCCATCTGAAATCTGATGCCAGATGTCAAAAATTTTAATTAAATATTTAGGTGGCATTTTTGGAATGTTTTATGATTCATCAAGTGCTATCATATATATTGACTAATTTAATTTAAATTAAAGGTCACATACTGCCAGGAGCAGCAAGAATGTGCAGCCTATATTTTCACTCACTGTTCACCTTAATGCCAACTATTCAGGGAAGGCTTTATGTAAAAAGTCCTCTGCTCAAAAGAAAAGTATGGATGTAATACATTTTAAATTATATACATATCTTAATAACATCGCTAAAGAAATTGGGCAATTTAACCGATGTGTGGGGAGAGCAGATACTTTTTTCTTATACTCTGTGGGATTGTTGAGGCAAGTGTAAATTCAAGCAAAATAAGCCACGTTAAAAGAAGCACTGAAATATAAATCAAATTATGTCACCTCACTGGTGCTTGCAGGGAAACAGACAAGACTGTGAAAGCAATAGGCATAGTTGGAAAATTAAAAATCATTTTGCATGCAGGCTTCCTTGTGTATATAGCAAGATTTTGCAGTCATACTTCTAAAATAGATAATGATGATTGTGTTGAACCTGTAATATAAACAAATATAAAATATTTTATCCTATGCTTTTACCTACTCCACTTCTTTATCAAACTACCTAAACTACAATACCATAGAAGCAAAACCTGAAAACACATTTAAATGGTCTTTAAGATGAGAAAGAAAGAAAACACTTGAATTTTATTTCACATTCAAAGAAAATTTAAAATAACATTCAAGTAGGAGGATATTAACTTAGCTTTGTTCAAGAATAAAATGATGTAACAATCTTACTGGTCTAATTATCAGGGATAAAATTTTGTATAAACTAAATCATATTAGGTAGCAATTTAAAAACAAAGAAGACAAGCTGCCAGAAGTGAAACTGGCAGGGAAGAAGATACTGGAAAAAGAATGACTAATTATAAAGTATTATAGGGCTATTCAATAAGTCAAATTAGCCCTACACATTTGGATAGGCCCTAAAGAAATGCACACACACACATGCACGCACACACACACACACACACATACACATGCACAGAGTGCCCTTTTTAAAGTACATATGGCCAGAGGTCAGAGATTATATATTTGTGTGTTCTCTCTCTTCTTTAGTGAGATAAACTACTATCAACATCAGAGTACAGTTGACCCTTGAACAACATGGGTTTGAACTGTGTGGGTCCAATTTTATGCAGATTTTTTCAATAAACACTACAGGACTACACCTGGCATAGTTGGTTGAATCCGAAGATGTAGAACCTCGGATACAGAGGGCCGATTATGGGACTTGAGCATTCCCGCATTTTGGTATTCACAGACGGTCCTTGGACCAATGCCCTATGGATACAAAGGGATGAGGGATACCTGTTTAAGAAATCACCTTAAGGGAATAGGGGCAGGAACAAGAGCTTGGTTAATCTAGGGAGAGAGGAGTGACTTCACACAGAAGAGTCATGGATAAGCAGGAGTCAAGAGAAAATATTCTAGGTCTTTACGGTGGTGGACATTGGAACCAGTCTTTACATAGTTCTCTAGGTTCTGCTTGAATCCTATAGGAGCTTGTCATGTCATTCAAAAAGCCAATGCCAATAAAAGGGCCTACATAATCCAGCCTACTGTTTTCTGATCTAAAATCCTACAACTATTTCCTGTTGCTCACACTACTTCAGTCACATCAGTCTCCTTGCTTTTCCTAAACCATGTCAGACATAATCCCACCTCTAGGCCTTTACAGTTGCTATTCTTTCTGTCTGGAACACTCATTCACTAATAATCTCAACCCTCTCTTCTCATCTCCTTCAAATGACACCTTCTTGAGTTCTTCATTGACTGCTCTATTTTAATTACAATCCTTCTTTACTCTAAGAATAACTATATAATTTCCCTGTTTTATTTTTCTTCTGTAACACTACCACTTAACATACTAAATATTTCACTTATTAATACTCATGGCCCATCAAAATGTAAGCTCCATGAGAATCTTTTTTAACTGCTGATACCCCAGTACCTAGCACTGTGCTTGGCACATGGTAGATGTTCAATACATATTTTTAATTAATAGCCACCACAAGGAGAACTTCCTCTAATTACCAAATAATTAAAATAGTGCTGTATAGATGGAGGAAATATATCAATGTAAAAAGAGTAGAGGGCTTCCCTGGTGGCGCAGTGGTTGAGAGTCCGTCAGCCGATGCAGGGGACAGGGGTTCATGCCCCGGTCTGGGAAGATTCCACATGCCACGGAGCGGCTGGGCCCATGAGCCATGGCCGCTGAGCCTGCATGTCCGGAGCCTGTGCTCCACAACGGGAGAGACCACAACAGTGAGAGGCCCGCATACCGCAAAAAAAACACAAAAAAACAAACAAAAAAACCACAGTAGAATCCAGAAATGTAGTCAAATATAAATATGTGTTTAGTATATGGTAAAGATGGTAAATAAAGTCAGTGAGAAAAGTTTGAATTAGTCAATCAGTGGTCTTGGGATGATAGTCTAGCCTGGGGGTTCCCAATATTTTTCAAGTAATGACATACATTAAATTATATTTATTTGTCACATTAAATTATATTTATTTGAATGTATAGAGGAGTCTGATCATGGTTGAAGGCAAGAGATACAGGAGTTCTGACAGACCATAACCCTTCCTAGCCACCCCCAAGGCTGATGAGATCATGTCTGTGACCACTTGAAGGATTATCAGTTGGGAATTTCTGAGTTGATCATTTCTAAGGAAAAAAATCTGGACCCCTATTTTTCTAATTAACCCAAGAAATAATACTGGTGGATTCAAGCTATAAATGTAAAGTTTAAAGCCCATAAAATTATAAGAAAACAAGATTTTTCTAAGCATTATGATATATACAGAAGCAGAAGAAACTAAATTGATTAATTAGACAATATAAAAATTTAAAAACTCAATGGAAAAAAATCCCAACATAAACAAAATTAAAAAAAAAACTGGGGGAAATATTGCTATTATACTAATTTTCAAAGAGCTAATTTAAATAAATAAGAAATGTAAAAAAAAACTATTAGAAAAATTGGTAAACCAATGGAGAGGAAATCCACAGAATAAAAGACCAAGATGGCTAATAAACTTGTTAAAAAATGCTGTTTCACTTATAAATAAAACAAAATTTAAAACAGTTAAGAACTGACAATACCCAATATATGTGAGTTGTAAGAAAATGAGCTTCCTAAGTCACCCAAGTTATGTGTCATATTCCCTTTATCCATTTTGTCCCCACTATGTTTGCTTTATTTCTGTTCTTTCAAAGTTATCTTTGTTTAATATGACATAATTGAAGAAATGAAGATGGTAAACATCCAAATATGTCATTTCCAGCAAATTTTCTTATGCTCCCTGAAAATCAGTTGCTGAAAACTTAGAACTAAAAATGTATCTTTGGTTCTATTCAAGTTTGTTCTCTCCATGAGTAGAGCATTACTGTGATCCCTGGATTGGAATTCCTTGAAATCATACTTACAGTAGCACAATTTTGATACTTTATAGATAGCCACAAGTTAGGATACGTCAAAGTGGAAAGTGGGTCTAATTTTTTTATCTTATTACTTTTGACCCTGTGACTAATATTTTCTTAAAATAGAGAGTGAAACAAAGAGATAGAGAAAAAAAATCTGGAAACTTCTGTTTACCTACTTTCTTTTCCCTTTTTCTTCCATTCATACTTTCTTCCAAAAGCCACACTCTAGTACAATTTACTTCAATTACTCCAGATCTTTTAGATTTTAAATATTTGCAGCATTTTAAAAACTACATTGTATAGACCAACATAGTGTTGACAACTTTTTATTTTGCTAAGGAAATAGAATTTTAAAACACCAATGACAAAATACTATTCCCATGATTTCATAAAGGAAAGGCAATTTTTGTCGTGGGCACTCACTTTAAAATATCTTTTTATTTAAAAATCATTATAGATTAATAGAAAGTATCCCCCAAATTACAGAAAGATGCTGTATACCCTATAACTAATTCCCCCCTAATGATAAAATCTTGCAAAACTATAAAGCAATAGCAAAATGAGGAAACAAATATTGTTACAATCCACTGACTTTATTTAGAGCTCATCAGTTTTATGTGCTCTCATTTCTGTTTGTATAATTCTATGGAATTTTATCACAAGTGTAACTTTGTTTAACTACCACCATATTAACAGTATTAACAGTACTATCACTTTAAGGATCTTTTCTACTGTTGTCCTTTTATAAATGCAGCCACCCCTCCTCCCCATCTCTAACAACAGGAAATCACTAATCTGTTCTCAAACTCTACACTTTTGCACGTTGAAAATGTTATATAAATTGAATGATACAGTATGTAATCTATTGGCACTGGGATCTTTCATACAGCATAATGTCTTTAAGATCCAGTCAAGTTCATGTATGTATCAATAGCTTGTCCCCATCTATTGTTTTTGTTCTGTTTTGCCAATTTTAAATACATTTTTATTTAAGACATTGCATTTTCCACTTACAATACAGTGCTTGTAAAGTGCAATGTTATTTCCTTTCCCTGTGCACACATTCCATGTTCAAGTATCAAGAATGCCCAGTTTACTACAGCAGCTCAACTATAAAACTGCCATGTAGCAAAAAATTGCTACAAATTTGGCTCCTTCCATGTTGTGTTGAGCAATGCTAAACCTATGCTAGGCTGGCTTAATCAACCTCTTCAATGGTGGGCCCAGAGGAGGCACCACCAGACAGAGGAGCTCCACCACCAGGGAAGCCCCTGGGCATTCCACCTGACATTCCTCCTGGCATGCCTCCTGCAGTCTGGTACAGCTTGGTAATGATGGTGTTGCAGACTTTTTCCAGCTCCTTCTGCTGATGTTCAAATTCTTCCTTCTCTGTAGTCTGGTTCTTATCAAGCCAGTTGATTATTTAATTACACTTATCAAGAATCTTCTGTTTGTCCTCATCATTAATCTTGCCTTGAAGTTTCTCATCCTTAACAGTAGCTTTCATGTTGAAAGCATAAGATTCAAGAGAATTCTTTGAAGACAACTTATTCCGCTGCTTCTCATCTTCAGTTTTATACTTCTCTGCTTCCTGAACCATGCGTTCAATGTCTTCCTTGCTCAAACGGCCCTTGTCATTAGTGATGGTAATCTTGTTCTCTTTTCCTGTGCTCTTATCCACAGTAGAGACATTGAGGATGCCATTGACATCAATATCGAAAGTGACTTCAATCTGAGGAACACCACGGGGGGCAAGAGGTATGCCTGTGATTTCAAACTTGCCAAGCAGGTTGTTATCCTTGGTCATGGCACACTCACCTTCATAAACCTGAATGAGTACACCAGGCTGGTTGTCCGAGTATGTTGTGAAGATCTGCATCTGCTTGCTGGGAATGGTGGTGTTGTGCTTGATGAGGACAATCATGACTCCACCAGCAGTTTCAATTCCAAGGGAAAGAGGAGTGACATCCAACAGCAGCAAGTCTTGAATATTTTCAGATTTGTCTCCAGATAAAATGGCTGCCTGGACAGCTGCACCATAAGCAAAAGCCTCATCAGGGTTGATGCTCTTATTAAGTTCTTTCCCACTGAAGAAGTCCTGTAGAAGTTTCCGAATTTTGGGGATGTGGGTTGAACCACCCACCAGGACAATATCATGGATCTGAGACTTGTCTAGTTTGGCATCCAGAAGGGCTTTCTCCACAGGGTCCAGTGTGCCACTGAACAGGTCAGCATTCAGTTCTTCAAATCGGGCATGGGTAATTGAGGTATAGAAGTCAATTCCTTCATAGAGGGAATCAATCTTAATACTGGCCTGGGTGCTGGAAGAGAGAGTGCACTTAGCATGCTCAGAAGCAGTATGAAGGCGATGGACAGTCCTCTTGTTCTCACTGATGTCCTTCTTGTGCTTGCACTTGAATTCTGCAATAAAATGGTTGACCATCCGGTTGTCAAAGTCTTCTCCACCTAAGTGGGTATCTCCAGCTGTAGATTTGACCTCAAAGATTCCATCCTCAATAGTGAGGATTGACACATCAAAAGTGCCACCACATATATCAAAGATCAGCACATTTCTTTCTGCTCCAACCTTTTTGTCTAAGCTATAGGCAATAGCAGCAGCAGTTGGCTCACTGATAATTCTAAGTACACTGAGCCCAGCAATAGTTCCAGCATCTTTGGTAGCCTGACACTGAGAATCATTAAAGTAAGCAGGTACTGTAACAACAGCATCGGTAACAGTCTTCCCAAGGTAGGCTTCTGCTATTTCCTTCATCTTTGTCAAAACCATGGATGGCACCTCCTCTGGATAAAAACTTTTTGTCTCTCCCTTGTATTCTACTTGAACTTCAGGCCTGCCTGCATCATTCACCACCACCATGAAGGGCCAATGCTTCATATCAGACTGGACAACAGCATCATTAAATTTTCGTCCAATGAGGCGTTTGGCATCAAAGTGTTAGTGGGATTCATTGCAACTTGGTTCTTTGCAGCATCACCGATCAATCGTTCGGTATCATTAAAGGCGACATAGCTTGGTGTAGTTCTGTTCCCCTGATCATTGGCAATTATTTACACATTTCTGTGCTGGAAGACACCCACACAAGAATGGGTGGTGCCAAGATCAATGCCAACTGCAGGTCCCTTAGACATGGTTGCTGGAGCGCAGGCCCGGGTCCACTGAAGGAGAAAACAGCAACCTATAGAGCTGCCGCTGCGTTCAACGAGAAACCCCATCTATTGTTGAGTATGGATGTACCATGTACCACAATTTATTTAACTACTCACCTATTGAAATATATTTTGGTAGTTTTCAGTTTGGAGCTACTACAGATGAAGCTACTATAAACATTTGTGTAACACTTTCATTTATCTGAGATAAACGCTGAAGAATGCATTTGCTGCATCATAAGGTAGTTGTAGGTTTAGTTTTTCTGTTTGTTTCTTTCTTTGCTTGATTTTGTTTTTAAATTCCCTTTCATTCCTGAAGGATATTTTGCTAGATATAAAATTTACAGTTGACAATTCTTTTATTTCAGTACTTGAGAAGCATTGTGTCACTTCTTTCTGGCCTTCATGACTTTACATGAGAAATCTGTTGTCAATAGAATTTGTGTTTCCATATAAGTAATGCATTATTTCTCTCGGGTTGATTTCAAGATATATATATTTTTATCTTTGGCTTTCAGAATTTAATTCTGATGTGTCTTGGCATATATTTATTTGAGTTTATCCTATTTAGGGTTTTCTAAGCTTCTTGGGTCTCTATGTTTATGATTTTTGCTAAGTTAAAGAAGTTTTCTGCCATTTGTTCTTTGAATATTTTTATTCCATTCTCTGATGCTGATGATATTACTGTTACCTCTTTCATTGTATTCCCATAGGTCCTCTAGACTCTTTTTATTCTCACTTTGTTTTTTCTCTGTTATTAACATTGGGTAAATTCTATTGATCTGTCCTTAAATTCACTGATTTTATGCTCTGTCATTTCCAATCTACCATTAATCCCATCTGGTGATTTTTTTCAAATTCAGTTACCTTATTTTCTATTTTTATAATTTACCTTTGGTATTTTTATATCTTCTATTTCTTTGCTGAAATTTCCTTTTTTTTTCATTTGTTTCAAATGTGTTCCTGATTGCTCACAGAAAACACTTTTTTGGAAAGATGAATTAAAATCCTTGTCAGATAATTCCAACATCTGTCATGTAAGTATTGACATTTCTTGCCTTTCTTTTCTTGTTCAAGTTGTGATTGTCCTGGTTCTTAATAAAATGAATGATCTCTATTGTATCCTAGGCATTTTGGGTATTTTGTCTTGAGACTTAGGATTTTGTTTAATCTTTTTAGCAGGGAGTCATCCTAATTAGGTGTAGCACACAGATCTGGGGAGGGGTTAGAAATTGTTACCTGCTATGCTCCACTGTTACAACCCCATAAAAATATGTAGTGCTGACTCACACCATCTCATTGAAAACGTGTGAGTTTTAAGCTCTGTCCCCGTGCCTAAACCAGAAATAATAGTAGTGGAAGAATTATATCACTTAGCCCACATCTCACAGCCTGATCCACCTTGTTAATGCTGGATGGTAATGAAGGTTTAGCTCCCAACTAGGCTCTGCTGACAGAGTGGGGTGCATGGAATGGAGTGCCAACTAGTCCCTCTTAAAACCACTTTATTCACTTTCATTGTTGCTGAATGTAGGTGAAGACTCATCTCCCTTTGGTACCCTGCTGAAACAGGGGTGAGTGAGAAAGCAGAGTGCCAACTAGCCTGCCTCACCTCTGTAAGTCTTGTTGTTGCTGGCTGGTGTGGCATCCGAGCTCCCTGCTGGATTCCCTCATGACTACCATGGTAAGAGAGTTGGAAGCACTGCCTTCTGCCACCACGTGGTGGATGGAAGATCAGCTTTCTGCTCAACCCTGTCAAAATTAATTTGGTGGGGGATTCTGAGAGAAGCCTGCTTCCACCAAGCTGGGGATGAAAATCAGATCCTTGCTTTGCCCACAACCAGTCAGGGGAAACAAACCACCAGACCCTGTTCCTACAGGAAGGAGGAGGTGGGCAGATAAGGTCCATTCAGCCTGCCTTGATTTGAGGTGGGGGGTTATAGAATGCTAGATTTTCCATCAGTATTTGTCAGGATTAGGTCGTGTACTATGTATTTTTTCTCTGTTCTGTTAGGCTATGCTTTTTCCAGTCTTTTGGATAAGGGGAACAGTTTTTTTTCTTCAGCTGTGCTCATCGGTGACTTTGAATTGAGGGCCTCTCCACTTTCCCATTCAGGATATATGGGAGGCAAAAGGAAATCCACTACATCATTACTAAAATCTCATGTCCCTAGCCAGTCCGCTCTCTCTTCCCATCATTCAGAGTCTGCTTATAACTTTTTTCTGTTTTGTTACAACTAGGGAATTTATTTGCAAGAGGAAGCACTAGGGAGAAATAGGATTCCCATCTTGGCAGACCTGGAAGTTAGAAAGGCAATTTTAACACCAAAAGGAGTTGAAAGGACATAATCTCAGAATAAATGATAGTCCTTCAAAAGAAAGGAAGCTAGAAATCATACATTGAAATATAAAATTAATATGTCCCTCTTTTTTTCTCATTTCATCAAGGCCTACTAAAATCCTAGTTATTAACCAGCATGCAGACCTATGTTTGACAAGATTGGTTTAAGGTATATCACATGTGTTCATACAACTTTGGCTTTTTAAGCTGTCCAAATAAGTTGGATGGTTTGAGGATCACAGATAAAAAAACTCTCTATATACAAATGTTTCCCCCACTGTCTTAAGAGTAAGAATCTAGATGACACATAGATAGATAGATAGATAGATAGATAGATACTATTAAATTGTATAACTTCCATGCATGTCATATTGTATGATAGGAATACCCTATAAAATAGACATAGAAAGTGAAATTAAACTAGCTACACAAGAAGTTCTTTAAAATATATATTTTTAAGATGGTCATGAAGAACCTAAGGGCAGGATGGGAATAAAGATGCAGACCCACTAAAGGATGGACTTGAGGACACGGGGAGGGGGAAGGGTAAGCTGGGACAAAGTGAGAGAATGGCATGGACATATATACACTACCAAATGTAAAATAGATAGCTAGTGGGAAGCAGCCTCAGAGAACAGGGAGATCAGCTCGGTGCTTTGTGACCATCTAGAGGGGTGGGATAGGGAGGGTGGGAGAGAGGGAGATGCAAGAGGGAAGAGATATGGGGATATATGTATATGTATAGCTGATTCACTTTGTTATAAAGAAGAAACTACCACACCATTGTGAAGCAATTATTCTCCAATACAGATGTTCAAAAAATGCTTTTTATAAAATAAATTTTTGTTATTTTTTGCCAGCTTTTAAAGATTGAAGTTTTTCTTATATTACAAAGCAGCATAATCTCAGAATTTATTAAGAAAAGAAGAATTCACAATCCAGGTGATTTCGTTTGGTAGTTATTTCCAGTAATATAATTTCTACAACAATCTCCAGTTACCTTTGGTAAGGCGACTTCCTAAGCACACAGTGTAATTTTTCATAAATTTAACCATAAATAATATTAAGTGATAATACAGGAACCAAGAAGTGTTATTAATCAAGACCAAATAAGAAAATAAAAAGAGAACTATATTCATGCAGTTGTGTGCTGAGTATTTTAGAAAACATTAATTTCTGTACTACAAACACACAGGAGATCTAGAATAAGATGCATTTTATAAACAGTATAAAGTCCATAAGGAAAAATTTTATAGGATCTTATTGATTTCCCATATAAAGGAGTTAGTGGTTAACAATTTTCAGGATTGCTCTTTTATAAGATTTTTTTTAAGCCTGGCTAAGATATTCACTCCTAAGTAAAGGCAGGCCAGTCTGGATGAGTAATTCATTGACACCACCCTTTTTTCTACACTTATACATTTTGGGGGGATCTTTGACTCAGATGTTACTCTTCATTTATAAATTTCAAATTTCATCTATTTCATGAACCTCCACTGAAGCTCAATGTATCCACTAATTTGGCACTTACATACTACTTTCTGGCATCTCTTGTATTGAGATGTATTGATATTTCTGTCTTGTATTATTTATTAATTATCAAAATATTTTTAGCATCTTGATGGGTGTTACTTCTTCAACTAAAAATAAGCTTTTAAGGGTAGGGATCAGGTCATATATCTCTGTATTGTCCACAGTGGTAGACCTATGGTCATAATAGAAAACTTTTATTGAACACTTACTATGTGTCAGAAACTGTGCTACATACTTTATATGTATTATCCAATTTAATTCTCAAAAAAACACCCTGTGAAAGAGGGTATTGTAACTAATTACATTTTACAGATAAAGAGATAAAGTGAAGGGAGGTCAAGAAACTTGTACACAACCATACAGCTGATAAATCATCTCATAGTAGTATCTAACAGATTAAAAACCATATTATATTGCTCCCCACACAGTGAGTTCTTATATATAACTTTATGAAGGAATGAATGAAATTGATTCCTAATAATTCAACCTTCTAAAACCCTTAGATAAAATAACCTAACTGGGATGCAAAAGTACTTGATTGATTCAGTGAATTCAGTTTAAAAATGTCGAAACAATTTTAAAAATTAGTTTAATTTGTTCAGTGCTAAGCAGACAAACAAAAATGGATTGACTGGGGCTTCCCTGGTGGCGCAGTGGTTGAGAGTCTGCCTGCCAATGTAGGGGACATGGGTTCGTGCCCCAGTCCGAGAAGATCCCACATGCCGCAGAGCGGCTGGGCCTGTGAGCCATGGCTGCTGGGCCTGCGCGTCCGGAGCCAGTGCTCCACAACGGAAGAGGCCACAGCAGTGAAAGGCCCGCGTACCACAAAAGAAAAAAAAGAAAAAAGAAAAAAAATGGATTGACTGAACTTTTCACTATTTGTGGCTAAAATTTTGAGTTATAACTCAATGTAAAATTTAATTAAATAAGAAAATTGCAAATATTTTAAAACAGTAAGAAAATAAATATTCTATTCTGACTATTGTGGGGGGGGAGCAAGCAGAAGTAGAATTCAAACCTAACCTTCTCCAAAAGCTGTGCTAACATTTATTTAATATATCTACTGTGATGTATGTGTTTTACAGATACAACCAAAGTCTTAACAATCATTGCTTTGAGAGTGATAATACTACATCTGTACACTTTTCCTCTTTCTACTTTTTCTATTTTTTAAATATACTTAAATGAGCATGTGTTATTTTTACAATTATAGACAAAATTTTAACGTCTTTTTTTTTTGAGGTAAAGAAAAATGTCAGACCAAGTTTTTCAAAAGAGAAAGGGTTAAATGATGTTCAGAATCATTGGACAATCAGCTTCAAAATGAGCTAACAAAGCTTAGTTTAGGTCAATTGAAAAAATTAAATATAAATTTATTCAAAATATTTTATCCTTCCAGCAGCAGCTTAATATCACAGATACTTTCCATGTGAATGATGAGTCTATATGCTCTTGGCCTTTAGATTTACCCTAACTTGAAGATCTTATGGAAAAACCTAAACGAACTTCTTGGCCAGCCCAATATTTCTTCACAGAGATATACCAAATGTTTTGGAAATTATCGTATATGAATTATTTGATGATTCAGAAAATACACTGGAGCAGGCTATATCTAATGGAAAACTATACAGACACTGCTCCTATCAATTTAGAATCAGAACCACCCCAGAGACTAAAGTCAATCACTTCAGGAGGCCAGAGATAATATTCAGAGTATAAATAGCTTTGCTTTATATTCTTGTCCATGAACATTTAATCTTGCAAACATAAGGGGACAAACCAGGGTGCTTATAAGTACTTATTTTTAACTAATAAGTACTTTTTTTTTTTTTTTTTTTTTTTTGCGGTACACGGGCCTCTCACTGCTGTGGCCTCTCCCGTTGTGGAGCACAGGCTCCGGACACGCAGGCTCAGCGGCCATGGCTCACGGGCCTAGCCGCTCCGCGGCATGTGGGATCTTCCCGGTCCGGGGCATGAACCCGCGTCCCCTGCATCGGCAGGCGGACTCTCAACCACTGTGCCACCAGGGAAGCCCAATAAGTACTTTTTATTTCCACCCCTAAGATTCTGTTTTCTGTTCCAGAAAGCATATTGAATCCTTGGAGCTTTAAGTTGTGTTTTGATTGTTTTAATTTTTTTTAACAATTAGTTATGGGATTGTGATTGCATTATCAAGCAATACTTCATAAAGAATGATTCAACTAAAAAATAAATGCTCAGTTAGGATAAATTACCACCATATGGCATGTATACTACAGTCAAGATCATGAAGCCCTAATAATAAGCCTTTGGCACAGAAATAATTTACCTAAAATGGAAATATAAGCATTCTTTTGGTTCATTGTTTTAACATTAATGACAGCTCTTATTAGACTAGATAAACCTTAACATTACTATATTACTAAATGATAAATCCTTTTAAAATGAAAAGAAAACCTCATAGCAGGTATTTTAAACAGATTTGTAGAGGTAACAACTTATATACCACAAAATGCATGCATTTAAAGTGTACAATTCAATGTTTTTTGTATATTCATACAGTTACGTGACCATCTACACAGCTGAATTTTAGAACATATTCATCACCCTAAAAAGAAAGCCTGTACCCATAAGCTGTTACTGCCAATTAACCTAGACACCCCTGCCAGGCCTGGGCAAGAAATAATCTACTTTCTGTCTCTGTATTTGTATACTCTGAATATTTCCTATAAATAGAAACATACAATACTTGGTCTTTTGTGATGAACTTCTTTCACTTAGAATGTTTTCAAGGTTCTCCATGTTGTAGTATGTATCATAACTTCCTTTTATGGTGAAATATTATTCCTATGTATGCATAAATAATAATTTGTTTATCCATTTTTCAGTTGATGGACATTGGATGTGTTTCCACTTTATAGCTATTGAGAACAATGCTACTATGAATACTCTTGCACAAGCTTTTCTGTGGGTATGAGTTGTCATTTATTTTCTCTGTGTATCTAGATGTAGAATTGCTGAGTCATATAGTAACGCTATATTTAACATTTAGAGGAACTTCCTAACTGTTTTCCAAAGAGTCTTCACCATTTAACATTTCTACCAGCACTGTATTATGGCTCAGTTTCCCTACATCATTACCAACACTTGTTATTGACTATCTTTTGCTTTATAGCCATTTTAGTGTGTGGTAAATGGTATCTGCTGGTAGTTTTTTTTTTTTTTTTTTTTGTGGTACGCGGGCCTCTCACCGATGTGGCCTCTCCCGCTGCGGAGCACAGGCTCCGGACACGCAGGCTCAGCGGCCATGGCTCACGGGCCCAGTCACTCCACGGCACATGGGATCCTCCCGGTTCGGGGCACAAACCCGTGTCCCCTGCATCAGCAGGTGGACTCTCAACCACTGCACCACCAGGGAAGCCCCTGCTGGTAGTTTTGAGTTGCAGTACCCTGATGACTAATAACGTTCAGCACCTTTCATGCCCTTATTGGACATTTGCTTATCTCCTTTGGAGAGAAGTCTATTCAAATCATTCGCCCATTTTTAAATGGATTATCTGCATTTTTATTGTTGAGTGTGTACTATATTACTAAATGATAATATGTAACAGTTCTTTACATATACTGTATTCAAGACTATTATCAGATATACAATGTGAAAATAATATCTCCCATTGTGTAGGCTCTCTTTTTACTCTCTTGATGGTGTTCTTTGAAGCTCAAAAGTTTTTTTTTTAATTTTGATAAACTCCAATTGCACTGATTATTTTTAGATTGCTTGTTATTTTTGGTGTTACACCTAAAGAGACCACTTCAAATTCAAGATTTCAAAGATTTATTCCTATGTTTTCTTTTAAGAGTTTTATGACTTCTGGAATTACATTTAAGTTTATGACATATTTTGAGTTAAGTTTTGCATATAGTGCAGTGTAGGGGCACAACTTTATTCTTTTGCATGTAGATATCCAATAGTTCCAGCACCATTTGTTGAAAATACTATTTTCTCCCATTGGGTTGCTATGGAATCTCTGTCAAAAATAAATTTACCATAAATGTAATTATATTCTATTCCATTTATCTATTCATCAATTCTATTCCCTTTGCTTATGGCAGGGCCACATTTTGTTGATTACCATAACTTTATAAAAAGTTTTGAAACCAGTAAGTGTTGGTCTTCCAAACTTATTCTTCTTTTTACAGATTATTTTGGATATTTTAGGTCCTTTGAGTTTTCACATGAATTTCAGGGGCAGCTTGTCAGTTACTGTAAGGAAGCCAACCGGGATTCTCATGAACAGTACATTGAATCTGCAGACAAGTTTGAGGAGTATTGCAGTCTTAATAATATTAAATTTTTCAATCAATTAATATGAAATATCTTTATACTTATTTGGTTGTCTTTAGTTTCTTTCAACAATATTTTGTAGTTTTCAGTGTACAAGTCTTATAATTCTTGTATTAAATTTATTCCTAAATATTTATTCTTTTGATGCTATCACAAATGTAATTCTTTTTTTAATTTAATTTTTAGATTGTTCATTGCTAGTATATAGAATAAAAATTTTTGTAAAATTTTATCTTGCATTCTGCAATCTTGCTGAACTTTTTATTAGTCATAGTAGTTTTTAGTGGATTCTTTATATATTTCTGTGTACAAGATTGAGAAATCTGCAAATTGAGATCATGTACTTCCCTTCAAAACTGTTTTTTAAAATATATTTTCATTACCTAATTACTTTGACAATAATAATCTCAAGAAATATGTAATGTAAGAGGTGGGAGTGGACATCCATGTCTTGATTCTGAACTTAGTGGAAAGCTCTCAGTCTATAGCCATACAGTACGATTTTAATTGTGATTTTTTTTCATAAATGCATTTCATCAGGTTAAGGAAGTTCCCTTCTATTCAAAGATTGTCAATAGTTTTAACTTAAAAGTGTGTCAGATTTGGGAGGATGGGAGGTAGATGCAAGAGGGAAGGGATATGGGGATATAAGTATACTTATAGCTGATTCACTTTGTTCTATAGCAGAAACTAACACGACAATGTAAAACAACTATACTCCAATAAAGATGTTAAAAAAAATGTGTGTCAGATTTTGTCCAGTTCTTCTTCTGAATCTATTGAGATGATCATTTGTATCTTGTCCTTCATTCTATAGGTGTATTACATTAGTGGATTTTTAGATGTTAAACCATCCTTGCATTCCTGGAATAAATCCCCCATGGATATGTTGTGTAATCTTTTTATACATGTTACTGTATTTAGTTTGTTATTTTATTGAGAATTGCTCTGTCTGAATTCATGAGGGATATCGGTCTGTATACTTTTGTGTTATCATTTTCTGGTTATGGTATTAAAGGAAGTAAATGCTAATAGAAAGAATTGGGAAAAGCTGCATTCTCTTGTATATATTGGAAGACTGTGTGGATAATTGGAATTAATTCATATTTTTTTCAGTTTTATTAATATATATCGACATATAATGCTGTGTAAAGTTAAGATGTACAGTGTGATGATCTAATGCACTTATATATTGCAATATGATTACAATGGTAGTGTTAGTTAACACCTCTATTATGTCACATAATTATCATTTCTTTTCTGTGGTGATAACATTTAAGATTTACTCTCTTAGCAACTTTCAAGTATATAATACTGTATTGGTAACTATAATCACAATGTTGTACATTAGATATTCAGAAATTGTTCACCTTCTAACTGGAAGTATGTACTCATTGACCAACTCCCCATACTCCAGCCCCTGGTAACCATTATTTAATCTCTTTTTCTGAATTGGACTTTTTACATTCCACATATAAGTGAAATCATGCAGTATTTGTCTTTTCCTGACTGATTTACTTCATGTAGCAAAATGCCCTCAAGGTACATATATGTTGTTGCAAATGGCAGGATTTCCTTCTTTTTTATGGCTAAATAATATATTTGTATATATTACATTATATTATGTTATATTATATTATCACTTCTTCTTTTCCATTCATCTGTTTGTGGATGCTTAGGTTGTTTTCATATCTTGGCAATTATGAATAATATTTCAATAAACATGGGACTGCAGATCTCTTTGATGCCCTCTTTTCATTTCTTTTGGATATACATCTAGAAGTGGAATTGCTGGATCACATGGTATCTCTATTTTTAAATTTGTGTTGAACTTCTGTAATGTTTCCATAGTAGCTAAATAAATTTGCAATCCCACTTATAGTGTACCAGTGTTCCCTTATCTCCATATCCTAAAGAACACTTATTATCTCTTGTCTTCCTGATGATAGTCATTTTAATAGTTATGAGGTAATATCTCATCATGGTTTTATTTGTGTTTCCCTGATGATTAGTAATGATTGAGCATCTTTTCATGTACCTGTTGGACATTTGGATATCTTCCTTGGAAAAATGTTTATTCAGTCTCTCTGCCCACTTTTTAATCATATTGTTTTTTACTGAGTTTATATATTGCAGGTATTAACCCTTTATCAACTCTATGGTTTGCAAATATTTTTCTCATTTCATTAAGTTGACTTTTCATTTGTTTGTTTTTGTTTTGTTTCCTTTTGCTTTTTGTTCTGTGCAGAAACTTTTAAAATTGTATGTAGTCCCACTTATTGATTTTTTACATTTGTTGTTTGTTCTTCTGGTGTCATATCCAAAAATCATTGCTAAGACCAATATCAGGGAGCCTCCCATGTGTTTTCTACTGGCAGTTTTATGATAGATCTTATGTTTAAGTCTTTAATCCATTTTGAGTTAATTTTTTTGGTGGTGTAAAATAAGAGTCCAATTTTGTTCTTCTTCATGTGGTTATCCAGTTTTCTCAACACCATTTGTGGAAGAGACTATCATTTCCCCAGAAGCATTCTTGGCTCCCTTGTCAAATATTAGCTGACCATATTAGCTGACCATAAATGTGGGGGTTTATTCTTGGGCTCTTGATTCTTTTCCATTGGTCTATGTGTCTATTTTTATGCCAGTACCATACTGTTTTGATAGGTTTGTAGTGTGATTTAACATCAGGAAGTGTGCTGCCTCTGACTTTGTTCTTTCTCAGAATTGCTCTTGCATTTTGGGTCTCTGTGAAAATGCCACTGGAATTTTAATAGAGATTGCATTAAATCTATAGATGGCTTTGAGTAGTATGGTCGTTTTAACAATACTAGTTCTTTCCATCTGAGAACAAAGGATATCTTTCCATTTGTTTGTATCTTCTTCAATTTCTTTCATCAGAGCCTTATAGTTTTCAGTGTACAGATTTTTCACCTCATTATTTACATTTATTCCTAAGTAGTTTATTGTTTTCCATGCTATTGTGAATGGAATTGTTTATTTATTTTCAGGTATTTTGGTTTTAATGTATAAAAACAACTGATTTCTGTATGTTGATTTTGTATTTTACAACTTTACTGAATTTGTTGTTTAGTTTGTAACAGTTTTTTGATTGAGTCTTTAGGATTTTCTATATATAAGATCTTATCATCTGCTAATAAAGACTTTACTTCTTTCTTTCCATATTGAATGACTTTCATTTGTTTATCATGCCTGAATGTTCTAGCTAGGACTTCCAGTACTATGTTCAGTAACAGTGTTGAAAGTGAGCACTTTTGTCTTATTCCTCATCTTAAAGGAAAAGCTTTCAACCTTTCACTGGTGAGTATGATGTTAGGTATGGGTTTGTCTTATGTGACCTTTACTGTGTCAATGTATGTTCCTTCTATACCCAATTTATTGAGAGCTTTTATCATGAAAGAATGTTTGATATTTTCAAATTCTTTTACTGCATCAATTAAAATGATCATATAATTTTTATCTTTCATTCTATTAATGTGGCATATCACATTTATTGATTTGTGTTTGTTTGAATCATTCTTGTATCCTAAGGATAGATCTCACTAAATTGTGGCATGTGATCCTTTTAATGTGTTGTTGAATTTGATTTGCTAATATTTTGTTCAGAATTTTTGCATCTATGTTCATCAGGGATATTGATCTGTATTTTTCTTTTCCGATTGTGTCCTTAACTGACTTTGGTGTCAGGGTAATGCTGGCCTCGTATAATGAGTTTGGTAGTGTTCCCTCCTCTTCAAGTATTTGGAAGAGTTTGAGAAGGATTGGCCTTAATTATTTCTTAAATATTGTGTAGAAATCACCAGTGAAACCACCTGGTCATTGTTTTCTTCCTTTGTTGTTGTTGTTTTCTTTTGTATTTTTATTTTTATGATTATTGATTCAAACTCCTTACTCGTTATTAATCTTTTTTATATTTTCTATTTGCCACGATAACTATTGATGAGTTGCATGCTTCTAAGAATGTATCCATTTCTTCTAGGTTATCCAATTTATTGGTGTTCATAGTAGTCTCTTATGAGCCTATATATTTTTGTAGTATCAGTTGTAATGTCTCCTCTTTCATTTCTGATTTTATTTATTTGAGTTTTCTCTCTTATTTTTAGTCACTGAATTATTCAACCCCAGGATTTCTGTGGGTTTTTTTTACTATTTCTGTGTTAAGTTTGTCATGTTTATTGTCATGTTTTTCATGATTTTGTTGAATTTTCTTACATTGATTTCTTGTACTTCATTGAGTTTCCTTTAAACACCTCATTGAGTTTCCTTTAAACACCTATTTTGAATTCCCTATCAGGTAAATCAGATCTCCATACCTTTGCTTTTGGTTACTAGCAGATTTTTGTGATCTTTAGGCGATATAATGTTTCCTTGATTTTTCATGTTCCTTGGAGTTTTGTGTTGCTGTTTTCACATTTAAAGTATAAGTCACTTTCTCTAATCTTTACTGGTTTCATGGGAGAGATAACTTTTATATCAGTCTTGCTATAGATTCTGAGGCTTTCTCAGAACTTGTATGAATACACCTGTTTTACACTTCTTGTCCCTTCTTATGGCAGAATAATTAAGCTTGTGTATCTTCTCTTGATCCCATAATGCTTCAGGTTGGTTGCTGACACCCTCTCTTTCCTTTTCCCAGAGGTGGCACTACAGCTCATGTTTGTGGTTTCTCCCTTTCCTGCAGAGCCTGATCTGCTCTCTGTGCATGCTTCCTGTCTGTGAAGAGCTTTTGCTCTCACTGCGACCCTCAAGAGCACACAGGAAGCTGGATGCAGACTGAGGGATATTTGGGTTTGGAACACAGTGCACCGGGGGTGCCGCTGGGTTAGATGATATCTGAGGGTGATGTTTTCTCCTCAGCTCATAGGCAGACTTTCTGAATTCCAGATTGCAGTCAGCAGGAGCCCTGTACTTTTAATGCCTTCTGAGACACTTATCTGCCTCTTTCCTCATCTCTTCCATCCCTCCAGTCATGGAGCTCCCCGTTTCATACTCTGGATGCTGTGAAAAAGAAATGAGTCATTTTGGCAGGGTCCTGCACAGCTGGGGAATCCAAGCATTCACAAATTTTCTCTTCCTTTACCCCAGGGAAGAAATCAATGGACATCTTGGTTAGCCCTAAGCTGTGCTGTCTTGGGAAAGAAGTGATGCTGGCAAAGTCAAACTGTTTCTCTTACCCACTCTAATGCATGCAAACTTTTTTTCCCAGCAGAGTGCTGTAACTTCTCCTTTGGGAAACCTAGACTTCCACAAAGGCTTACTCCTCCATAGGTTACTGCCTTGTTAGTGTTCTCCAGGTGCTCCCAGAACTCAGCTGAGCGGGGCAGGAACTAGTTCAGTCTCCTGTAGGTTCCATAGGTGGAACTGAAATCTGTCTGCCTCTTACCCAATGCACAGGTGGGCGAGACCTCCTTCAGGATCTCTTGGTGTATGGTGCTGGATCCCAAAACATCTACAAAGGTACTTTTGTTTATGGATGCAAGCCAAATTTTTGTTGTTAAAAAGGGGGACAAAAAAACAAGGAATGTTTTATGTCACCATTATGCTAACGTCACTCTTTAATTCATATTTAAATATTTGTTAGAATTCATCAGTGAAACTGCCTGAGCATGGGCTTTTCTTTGCAGGATTTTTAAAAAATACCAATTAATGCTTGCTTAAAATCTATTCAAAGTTTCTATTGCAGTAGCTGATTTCATCCAAGTTATCTAATTTGTTTTCATACACTTATTCATTGAATTTCCTTGAAATTGTGTTGATTTCTATAAAGTCAGTAGTGATATCCTTTATCTCACCTTGGTTTTAATCATTTTGATTTTCTTTCTTGTTTCTTGATAATTCTACCTAAATGTTGACCAATTTTTAATATTTTCTAAGAGCCAACTTTTCTTTTTATTGATTTTATTTATCATTTCTATTCTACAGTTCATTAATTCTGTGCCAATTTACTTTATTTTTTCCTTCTGATTGCTTTAGGCTTAGTTGCTTTTTTAATCTACTTCCTTAAGGTGAAAGATTAGGTTATTGTATTGAGATCTTTCTTCTTATTTAATATAGGTGTTTACAGCTGCAATATTTTCTTTAAGTACTATCGCATTCCATGAGTTTTCTTCCATTGCTTTCATTTTATTCATCTTTAAATATTTTTTATTTAACTTGCAATTTCTTCTTTGACACCTTGGTTATTAGTAACATGATTTTCAAAGTTTACACAAACACCTAAATTTTCCAAAATTACTTTGGTATTTATTTCTAGGTTTTTTTGTTTATTTGTTTTAATTTTTACTGGGGTATAGTTGTTTTACAATTTTGTGGTAGTTTCTACTGTACATCAAAGTGAATCAGCCATATGTATACATATATCCCCTCTTTTTTGGATTTCCTTCCCATTTAGATCACCACAGAGCACTAAGTAGACTTCCCTGTGCTATACAGCTTGTTCTCATTAGTTATCCATTTTATACATTTTAGTGTATAAAACTAATTGTATATATGTCAATCCCATTCTCCCAATTCATCCCACCCCACTTTTCCCCCCTTGGTGCTCATACGTTTGTTCTCTAGGTTTGTGTCTCTATTTCTGCCTTGCAAACAGGTTCATCTGTACCATTTTTCTATATTCCACATATATACATTAATATATGATATGTTTTTCTGACTAGAAAGAGAAAAACATATCATATATTAATGTATATATGTGGAATATAGACAGTCTCTAGGTCCATCCACGTCTCTACAAATGACCCAATTTCATTCCTTTCTTATGGCTGACTAATATTCATTCTATTTATGTACCACATCTTCTTTATCCATTCATCTGCCTATGGATATTTAAGTTGCTTCCATGACCTAGTTATTGTAAATAGTGCTGCAATGAACATTGGGGTGCATGTGTCATTTTGAATTATGGTTTTCTCTGCGTATATGCCCAGTAGTGGGATTGCTGGGTCATATGGTAGTTCTATTTGTAGTTTTTTAAGGAACTTCCATACGGTTCTCCATAGTGGCTGTATCAATTTACATTCCCACCAACAGTGCTTGAGGGTTCCCTTTTCTCCACAACCTGTCCAGCATTTATTGTTTGTAGATTTTTTGATGATGGCCATTCTGACCAGTGTGAGGTGATACCTCATTGTAGTTTTGATTTGCATTTCTCTAATAATTAGTGATGCTGAGCATCTTTTCATATGCCTCTTGGCCATCTGTATGCCTTCTTTGGAGAAATGTCTATTTAGGTCTTCTGTCCAGTTTTTGATTTGGTTGTTTGTTTTTTTGATGTTAAGCTGCATGAGCTGTTTGTATATTTTGGAGATTAATCCCTTAGTTGCTTCATTTGTAAATATTTTCTCCCTTTCTGAGGGTTGTCTTTTAATCTTGTTTATGGTTTCCTTTGCTGTGGACTACCTTTTAAGTTTAATTAGGTCCCGTTTGTTTATTTGTGTTTTTATTTTCATTACTCTAGGAGGTAGGTCAAAAAGAATCTTGTTGTGAATATGTCAAAGAGTGTTCTTCTTATGCTTTTCCTCTAAGACTTTTATAGTATCTGGTCTTACATTTAGGTCTTTAATCCATTTTGAGTTTATGTTTGTGTATGGTGTTAAGGAGTGTTCTAATTTCATTCTTTTATATATAACTGTCCAGTTTGCCCAGCACCATTTATTGAAGAGACTGTCTTTTCTCCATTGTGTATCTTTGCCTCCTTTGTCATAGATTAGTTGACCATAGGTGTGTGGGTTTATTTCTGGGCTTTCTATCCTGTTCCATTGATCTATACTTCTGTTTTTGTGCCAGTACCATACTGTCTTGATGACTGTAGCTTTGTAGTTTCCACAAGTAACTTACATAATTACCATAACACCAATAAGCAGTGATCAGCCAATAACAATCACAAGCCAAGTGCCATAGCTATACTGCACAGCAATTCCCAAAGCCTCCTCACTAAAACAAGCAAACAAACAAACAAAAAGTCACCAGAATCCCTAGTATCATAAATTACTCAATCCCCCCATCCTGTTAAATTTAAACACAGTATCTACTTTTTCATCCTTTAGAACATAAAGAACCATTACAAGCTCCATTAACATCCCTGAAAGAAACATCCCTACAACGGTTTTATTAGAAACTCAGACCTTAGGATACCACTCAGTAGCCATAGCTGTAGTATAACCAAATACCACAAATATGCTCCCCAAATAAATTTTAAAAATGCATTAAACCCAAAAATGATCCACTAAATTTTATTACAATCCCACAACCAATGCCACCACTCACAGTTAACTCAAGCCAACCACAAATAGTTGAATGTTTTGAGGAAAAACCTACAAAACTAAATATAAAAATAGTACTTAAAATAAATACCATGTATGTCATAATTTTTCTTACTTGGAATCTAAACATGTTCAATGACGTGAAAAATCATTGCTGTATTTCAACTGTAAGAACACTAATGACCAACATTTGAACATCCCACACTTTTATCTGAATTATTAACAACACAATTATTGATCTTCCAGCTCCATCAAACATTTCATCATGATGAAACTTTGATTCCTTATTCAGTATTTGTTTAGTTCTACAAATCTTGACAGGGTTATTTCTAGTAATAAGTTACACATCAGGTACAATAACTGTCTTCTCTTCCGTAACACACATTGGCCGAGATGTAAATTACAGATGAATCATCTGATACCTACAGGCAAATGGAGCTTCCATGTTTTTTATTTGCTTATATATTAATGTAGGGTGAGACCTTTATTATGGATCCTACACTTTCCTAGAAACATGAAACGTTGGAGTTATTCTGTTGTTGACTGTAATAGCTACAGCATTCATAGGTTACATTTTACCATGAGGCCAAATATCCCTCTGAAGGGCAATAGTCATCACAAACCTCCTTTCAGCAATTCCTTACATTGGCACTTAACTAGTCAAATGAATCTGAGGAGGGTTCTCAGTTGATAAGGCAACCTTACATGATTATTTGCCTTCCACTTTATCCTTCCATATATCATTGCAGCCTTAGCAGTCATCCACATACTATTTCTCCATGAAACGTGTTCTAATAAGTTCACAGTAATCTCATCCAATATCGACAAAATCCTATTTTTCATCAATACTACACAAAGATATCTTGGATGTCTTATTCCTATTTGTAATCTTACTAATACTAGTGCTATTCTTACCTGATCTTCCAGGAGACCCAGACAACTACACTCCAATCAACTTCCTCAACACACCCTCTCATATCAAACCAGAGTGATATTTCTTATTTGTATATGCAATTCTATGATCAATTCCCAACAAACTAGCCTTAATCTTTTCAATCCTAATCCTAGCAATTATCCCTATACTTCATACATCAAAACAACAAAGTATATCATTCTGACCTCTCAGCCAATGTCTATTCTGAGTACTAGTAGCAGATCTATTAACATTAACATGAAAATGAACAACAGGGCAACCAGTTGAACACCCATTTATCATCATCAGACAACTAACATCTATCCTATTTGTTTTTCTTAATGTTACTCCTAATACCAGTAACAAGCATCATTGAAAACAATCTCTTAAAATGAAGAGTCTTTGTAGTATTTCCATTACCTTGCTCTTGTAAACCAGAAAAGGAGAGCAACACATCTCACTAAGACTCAAGAAAGAAGATCCAGCTCCACCATCAGCACCCAAAGCTGAAATCTACTTACACTATTCCCTCAATAATTTATTATGGGACATCTACACTACCCCTGAATACTATGTAAGTATTAAAAATGGCATTATCTGAATAATAATACTATGTATTTCATGTATTAGGCACTCCTCCACATATATAAATACATATGTTTGCTTTTTTGTGCATAATGCATGGTATGTATAATCGTGCATTAACTATATACCCCATGAGTATAAACATGTACATTAGTTTATTGATATTATATAAGATATTATATGATCAAAATACAGTGAATCCTAGGCAATATAAATATTTATGAAGTAACCAGAATGGTTAATATTACATAGGACATGCATCTATTAATTGTACATAGCACACTGTCAAATTATTTCCAGTCAACATGCTTATCATAACTAATGACCAGAGCTTAATCAGTAAGGCATGAGAAATCATTGACTCACCCAACACATGTCCCTCTTCTGGCTCTGGGACCATGAATCATGGATGTTTCTATAAATGAATTATATCTGCCATCTGGTTCTTCAAGACCATCTCATTTAAAATTTCCCATGCTTTCCTCTTAAGACATCTTGATGGACTAATGACATGGACTAATGACTAAACAGCCCATGCTCACACATAACTGTGGTTTCATGCATTTGGTATTTTTTAATTTTGGGGGGATGCTGTGACTCAGCTATGGCTGTCTGAGGCCTTAACATAGTCAAGCAACTTGTAGCTGAGCTTTAATTGAATATTATTTACCAGCATCATCAACCATAAGGTGTTAATCAGTCAGTGGTCACAGGACATAAAGCAATTATACACTGTACATACACATATATGATTACACATACACAAATACATGTACCCATGTATACATACATGTTCACATGTACACATACACATACATGTATAGTAGGTAAATGGCCTGCTTAATCAAACCTCTTTTACCCCCCATAGACTTTATACTTCATATGCCATTGCTGTCCTGTCAAACCCCCAAAACAAGGCAAAGCACATAAATACAATATTTAGCTAACTCATTTAACAAAAAACATTATCCCTATTTTAACAATCCAATGTCAGTATGACTACTAGCCTCCTAACCATTTTAATGAATTACTTAGATATATACCACTTATACAGATAGACATCCCACTAGATTTGCCACCCACCTCAAACAGATTACAAATTAAAGTAAATTTTGGTAATCACCAGAAGAAAACAAAATCAAACATAATAATACTAAATTTTAGCATACACACCATTACACTAACTAACAATATATCACTCAAATACATAAATTTTATCCATACAAAATTCTACTCAACCTGTTGATTTAGCTTAACAATCAGAGCAAGGCACTGAAAATGCATAGATGAGTTTATTAACTTCATAAACACATAGATTTTGTCCCAGCCTTTCTATTAATTTCTAATAAAATTTCACATGTAAGTATCTGCACCCCAGTAAGAATGCCCTCTAAATCATAAAAGATTAAAAGGAGCAGGTATAAAGCACACTAAAATGTAGCTCACAACGCTTTGCTTAACTATGCCCCTATGCGAAACAGCAGTGATAAAAACTAAGCTATAAACAAAAGTTTGGCTAAGTTGTATATTAACCAATTAGGGTTGGTAAATTTCATGCTAGCCATTGTGTTTATATGATTAACCCAAATTAATAGAAGTTCAGCATAAAGCATGTTAAAGAGTATCCAAAAAAAATAAAGTCTTAGTTAAGCTGTGAAAAGCCATAGCTAAAATAAAATAAGCTGTGACTTTAACACTTCTGACTACACAACAGCTAAGAGCCAACCTGGGCTTAGATAACCCACTATGCTTATCCCTGAACTCAAACAATTATAACAACAAAACTATTCACCAGAGTACTACTAGCAACAGCCTAAAACTCAAAGGACTTGGTAGTGCTTCATAACTCTCTAGAGGAACCTGTTCTACAATCAATAAATCCTAAGCCTCATCAATCCTTGTGAATACAGTCTATATACTGCCGTCTTCAGCAAATCCTAAAAAGGAACAACAGTAAACATAATTATCAGACATAAAGATGTGAGGTCAAGGTGTAACCTATTGGATGGGAAGAAATGGGCTACATTTTCTATCTCAAGAACATAAAATGAAATAAAAGAAAACAAAAGGTTTTTTTTATGAAATTAAATACCAAAGAAGGGTTAAGTAGTAAATTAAGGAGTGCTTGATTGAACTAGGCCACGAAGGTCGCACACACGACCTGTCACCCTCTTTGTATTGATAACTTCTTATAACCTACAATATTATCAAGTACCAAACATATGAGAGGAGATAAGTTGTAAAAAGGTAAGAATACTGGAAAGTGTTTTTGGACAAATGAAAGTGTAGCTTAAATAAAAGCATCTAGTTTACATCCAGGAGATTTCATACTGCATGAACATTTTGAACTAAATCTAGCCCAAACTTCCCACCAAATTCAACTATCATAAGTAAATCGAATAAAACATTCACTCAATATCTAAAGTATAGGAGATAGAAATTTAAAATTGGGACTATAGAGATACCACAAAGGAATAATAAAGGAAGCATTAAAAGTACTAAAAAGCAAAGCTTACCCTTTTTGCCTTTTGCATAATGATTTAGCAAAGAAAACTTTAACAAAGAGAACTTAAGTTAAATACCCCAAAACCAGACAAGCTACTTATGAGTAGTTTACAAGAACAAACTCATCTATGTGGCAAAATAGTGAGAAGATTTATAAATAGAGGTGACAAGCCTAATAAGCCTGGTGAAAACTGGTTGTCCAGGAAAGAATTTTAGTTCAACTTTAAATATTACTTTAAAAAACCTACTTTTAACCTAATTTTAAATGTTACTCTAAAAAGGTACAGCTTTTTACATACAGGTTACAACATTCTGAATAGAATAAAAACAAACAATGCCATAGTTGGCTTAAAAGCAGCCACCAATTAAGAAAGTTTTCAAGCTCAACAACATAACCAACTTAGTACCAACAATAAACTAACTCCTGGTTTAATATTGGACCAATCTATTAATTAATAGAAGCAATGCTGTTAATATGAGTAACAAGAAATATTTCTACTCGCATAGGCTTATATCAGAATGGATAACCCACTGATAGTTAACAATAAATAAATCTAAATTAATACTTAATTATTTATTAAAATAATTGTTAATCCAAAACAGGCATGCATTTAGGGAAAGATTTTAAAAAGTAAAAGAAACTCAGCAAACACAAGCTCTGTCTGTTCACAGAAAACATCACCTCCACTATAACTAGTATTAGAGGCACTGCCTGCCCAATGACACCTGTTTAACCACACCTGTATCCTGACCTTGCAAATGTAACATACGCATTTGTCCTCTAAGCAAAGCCTTGTATGACTGACCACATGTGGGTTTTACTGTCTCTTACTTTAATCTGTGATATTGACTTTCCGGTGAAGGGGCGGGAATGACATTATAAACCAAGAAGACTCTATGAATCTTTAATTAATCTAAAAAATCAACTAAACAATTAAGGGATAACAAAACTTTTTAATGGATTAACAATTTTGGTTGGGATGACCTCGAAGAATAAATAACCTCTGACTGATTAAAATATAGTCTAACTAGTCAAAAGGTTTTATTACATATTGATCCAAAATATTGATAAAGGGAACAAGTTACCCCAGGGATAACAGCACAATTCTATCCTAGAGTTTATATCGGCAAAAGGGTTTATGACCTCGATGGTGGATCAGGACATCCCAATGGTATAACTGTTATTAAATGCTAATTTGCTCAAAAATTAAAGTCCTACATAATCTGAGTTCAGACCAGAGTAATCCAGGTCAGTTTCTATCTATTATATATTTCTCCCAGTACAAAAGGACAAGAGAAATAAGGCCTACTTTATGAAAGTGACATCAAATTAATTAATGATGTAATTTTAATTCATACACATGCCATGCCCAAGAATTGGGTTTGTGAGGATGGTAGAGCCAGAGGTTCAATTCCTCTTCCTAACAAAATGTTTATAATTAACACTCTTTTACTCATTTTCCCAATCCTACTTGCTGTAGCATTCCTCACATTAATTGAACAAAAAATCTCAGGTAATATGTAACTCCAAAAAGGACCAAACATTGTTGGGCTCTATGGATTGTTACAACCCAATGCTGAGGCAATCAAATTATTTATTAAAGAACCAGTTTGACAATCAACATCATCATTTTTTATATTTATTATTGCACCAATTCTAGCCTTAACCCTGACCCTCAAAATATGAATTTCTCTTCCCATACCCTATCCACTCATCAACATAAATTTAGATGTACTATTTAAACTAGGCATATTAAGCCTATTTATCTACTCCTGTGATCTAGATGAGCTTCAAACTCAAAATACATACTAATTGAATCCCTATAGGCAGTAGCACACACAATTTCATATGAAGTAACATTAACAATTATTCTTTTAACAGTTCTATTCATAAATCATTTACTATTTCAATACTAATTATTTCACTTAGTAGAATATCGTCTAGATCAATCAATGTCACAAATGGAAAGATTTCATTATTTTTTATGACTGAGTAATATTCTATTATATATTTTTTATATATAAATATATAAAAATATATAATGGAATACACATGTTCCATTATGTGTGTGTATATATATGTGTGTGTGTGTGTGTGTGTGTGTGTGTGTGTGTGTGTGTATGTACATTTTCTTTATCCATTTATTTATAAGTCGACACTTAGGTTGCTTCCATATCTAGGCTATTGTAAATAGTGCTCCAATGAACATAGGGATGCACATATCATTTCCAATTAGTGTTTTTGTTTTCTTTAGATAAATACACAGAAATGAAATTGCTGAATTCTGTGGTAGTTCTATTTATAGTTTTCAGGGGAACCACCATAGTGCTTTCCAAAGTGGCTACACCGATTTACATTCCCACTAACAGTGCACTAGTGTTCCCTTTCTCCACATCCTTGTCATCACTTGTTTCTTGTCTTTTTCATAATAAACTTTCTGATGGGTGTGAGTTAGTAACACATTGTGGTTTTGATTTGCATTTCACTGAAGATTATTGATATTGAGAACTTTTCATGTGCTTTTTGGTTATCTGTATTTCTTCTTTGGGAAAATCTATTCAGGTTTTCTACCAATGTTTTAATCGAGTTGTTTGTTTTTTTCTGATATTGAACCTCATATGTCCTTTATGTATTGGATACATTGGGTGTCAGATGTATTGTTTGAAAATATGTTCTCCCATTCAGTAGGTTGCTTTTTTGTTCTGTTGGTTGTTTCCTTCACTGTGCAAAAACTTTTTACTTTGGTATAATTGCACTTGTTTATTTTTGCTTTCATTGCCCTTGCCTGAGAAGATATATCCATAAAAATATTGTCAAAAGTGATGTCATAGAGCTTACTGCCTATCTGTTTTCCATGGATTTTATGGTCTCAGGTCTTATATCTAAGTCTTTAATCCATATGAATTGATTTTGTATATGGTGTAAGATAGTCCAGTATGATATTTTTTAACATGGAGCTGCTCAGTTTTCACAACACCATTTATTGAAGAGACTGTTCTTTCCCCATTTTATATTTGTGCAACTTTTGCCATAGATTAATTGACCACATAAATGTGGGTTTATTTTGGTGCTCTCTGTTGTTTTCCATTGATCTATGTGTGTATTTTCGTGTCATTATGATACCAGTTTTCATTACTGTAGCTTTGTAGTGTACTTTCATGTCTGAGAGCATGATTCCTCCAGTTTTGATCATCTTGCTCAAGATTGCTTTGGGTATTCAGGGTCTTTTGTGGCTCTATACAAATTTTAAGCTTATTTGCTGTAGTTCTGTGAAAAATGCCATTGCTATTTAATAGGGATTTCAATGAATTGTAGATTGTTTTGGGTAAAATGGACATTTTAGCAATATCAATAATTCCCATCCATGAGTATGGTATATCTATCCACTTATTCATGTTGTCTTCAATTTTGTACCTCAAATTCTTATAGATTTCAGAGTATGTCTTTCACCTCCTTGGTTAAATTTATTCATAGGTATTGCACATTTTTTTCTTTTTTTCCATAGGAAAAAAAGTATTATATTTTTGAGGTTTTTTTTAACACCTTTATTGTAGTATAATTGCTTTACAATGGTGTGTTAGTTTCTGCTTTATAACAAAGTGAATCAGTTATACATATACATATGTTCCCATATCTCTTCCCTCCTGCATCTCCCTCCCTCCCACCCTCCATATCCCACCCCTTTACATGGTCACAAAGCACCGAGCTGATCTCTCTGTGCTATGTGGCTGCTTCCCACTAGCTATCTATTTTATGTTTGGTAGTGTATATATGTCCATGTCACTCTCTCATTTTGTCCCAGATTACCATTCCTCCTCCCCGTATT
This sequence comes from Orcinus orca, assembly GCF_937001465.1. Taxonomy (NCBI): domain Eukaryota; kingdom Metazoa; phylum Chordata; class Mammalia; order Artiodactyla; family Delphinidae; genus Orcinus; species Orcinus orca. The sequence goes on from NC_064580.1 coordinate 68,571,890, forward strand.
CTCAACTCCATTCTGTACTAGGTATGCATCTTTATTCCCGTCTTCCCCCTGGGTTCTTCATGACCTTTTTTTTTTTTTTTTTAGCTTCCATATATATGTGTTAGCATACGGTATTAGTTCTTCTCTTTCTGACTTACTTCACACTGAATGACAGTCTCTAGGTCCATCCACCTCACTACAAATAATTCAGTTTCATTCCTTTTTATGGCTGAGTAATATTGCATTGTATATATGTGCCACATCTTCCTTATATATTTATCTGTTAATGGACACTTAGGTTGCTTCCATGTCCTGGCTATTGTAAATAGAGATGCAAAGAACATTTTAGTACATGACTCTTTTTGAATTATTGTTTACTCAGGGTATATGTCCAGTAGTGGGATTGCTGGGTTGTATGGTGGTTATATTTTTAGTTTTTTAAGGATCATCCATACTGTTCTCCATAGTGCATGTATCAATTTACATTCCCACCAACAGCGCAACAGGGTCCCCTTTTCTCCATACCCTCTCCAGCATTTATTGTTTGTAGATTTTTTCATGATGGCCATTCTGCCCAGTGTGAGGTGATACCTCATTGTAGTTTTGATTTGCATTTCTCTAATGATTAATGATGTTGAGCATTCTTTCATGTGTTTGTTGTCAATCTGTATATCTTCTTTGGAGAAATGTCTATTTAGATCTTCTGCCCATTTTCAGATTGGGTTGTTTGCTTTTTTGATATTGAGCTGCATGAGCTGCTTGTAAATTTTGGAGATTAATTCTTTGTCAGTTGCTTCATTTGCAAATATTTTATCCCATTCTGAGGGTTGTCTTTTCATCTCGTTTATGGTTTCCTGTGCTGTGCAAAAGATTGTAAATTTCATTAGGTCCTATTTGTTTATTTTTGTTTTAATTTTCATTTCTCTAGGACGTGGGTAAAAAAGGATCTTGCTGTGATTTATGTCACGGTGTGTTCTGCCTATGTTTTCCTCCAATAGTTTGATGGTGTCAGGCCTTACATTTAGCTTTTAATCCATTTTGAGTTTACTTTTGTGTATGGGGTTAGGGAGTGTTCTAATTTCATTCATTTGTATGTAGCTGTCCAGTTTTCCCAGCACCACTTATTGAAGAGGCTGTCTTTTCTCCATTGTATATTCCTTCCTCCTTTATCAAAGTTAAGGTGACCATATGTGCATGGGTTTATCTCTGGGCTTTCTATCCTGATCCATTGATCTATTTTTCTGTTTTTGTGCCAATATCATACTGTTTTGGTCACTGTAGCTTTGTAGTATAGTCTGAAGGCAGGAAGCCTGATTCCTCCAGGTCAGTTTTTCTTTCTAAAGATTGCTTTTGCTATTCGGGGTCTTTTGTGTTTCCATACAAATTGTGAAATTTTTTGTTCTAATTCTGTGAAAAATGCCTGTGGTAGTTGCATAGGGATTGCATTGAATCTGTAGATTGCTTTGGGTAGTAGAGTCATTTTCACAATGTTGATTCTTCCAATCAAAGAACATGGTATATCTCTCCATCTATTTATATAATATTTAATTTCTTTCATCAGTGTCTTATAATTTTCTGCATACAGGTCTTTTGTCTCCTTAAGTAAGTTTATTCCTAGATATTTTATTCATATTGTTGCAGTGGTAAATGGGAATGTTTTCGTAATTTCACTCTTAGATTTTTAATCATTAGTGTATAGGAATACAGGAGATTTTTGTGCATTAATTTTGTATACTGCTACTTTACCAAATCCATTGATTAACTCTAGTAGTTTTCTGGTAGCATCTTTAGGATTCTCTATGTATCGTATCATGTCATCTGCAAACAGTGACAGCTTTACTTCTTCTTTACCAATTTGGATTCATTTTATCTCTTTTTCTTCTCGGGTTGCTGTAGCTAAAACTTCCAAAACTATGTTGAATTATAGTTGTGAGAGTGTGCAACATTGTGTTGTTCCTGATCTTAGTGGAAATGCTTTCAGTTTTTCACCATTGAGGACGAAGTTGGCTGTGAGTTTGTCATATAGGGCCATTGTTATGTTGAGGTAAGTTCCTTCTATGCCTACTTTCTGCAGTGTTTTTATCATAAATGGGTGTTGAATTTTGTCAAGGGCTTTCTCTGCATCTATTGAGATGATTATATGGTTTTTCTCCTTCAATTTGTTAATATGGTTTATCACATTGATAGATTTGCATATATTGAAGAATCCTTGCATTTCTGGAATAAACCCCACTTGATCATGGTGTATGATCCTTTTAATGTGCTGTTGGATTCTGTTTGCTAGTATTTTGTTGAGGATTTTTGCATCTATGTTCATCAGTGATATCGGCCTGTAGTTTTTTTCCTTGAGAAATCTTTGTCTGGTTTTGGTATCAGAGTGATGGTGGACTTGTAGAATGTGTTAGGGAGTGTTCCTCCCTCTGCTATATGTTGGAACAGTTTGAGGAGGATAAGTGTTAGCTCTTCTCTAAATGTTTGACAGAATTCACCTGTGAAGCCATCTGGGCCTGGGCTTTTGTTTGTTGGAAGATTTTTAATCACAGTTTTAATTTCAGTGCTTGTGATTGGTCTGTTCATATTTTCTATTTCTTCCTGGTTCAGTCTCTGCAGGTTGTGCATTTCTAAGAATTTTTCCACTTCTTCCAGGTTGTCCATTTTATTTGCATAGATTTGCTTGTAGTAATGTCCATGATCCTCTGTATTTCTGCAGTGTCAGTTGTTACTTCTCCTTTTTCATTTCTAATTCTATTGATTTGAGTCTTCTCCCTTTTTCCTTGATAAGTCTGGCTAATGGTTTATCACTTTTCTTTACCTTCTCAAAGAATCAACTTTTAGTTTTATTGATCTTTACTATCGTTTCCTTCATTTCTTCTTCATTTATTTCTGATCTGATCTTTATGATTTCTTTCCTTCTGTTAACTTTGGGGCCTTTTGTTCGTCTTTCTCTAGCTGCTTTAGATGTAAGGTTAGTTTTTTTTATTTGAGATGTTTCTTGTTTCTTAAGGTAGGATTGTATTGCTATAAACTTCCCCCTTAGAACTGCTTTTGCTGCATCCCATAGGTTTTGGGGCGCCATGTTTTTCTAATTATTTTTTGTTTTCCTCTGATTTCTTCATTGACATCTTGGTTATTAAACAGTGTGTTTTTTATCTTCCATGTGTTTATATTTCTCACAGATTTTTTCCTGTAATTGATATCTAGTCTCATAGCATTGTGGTCAGAAAAGATACATGATACAATTTCAATGTTCTTAAATTTACCAAGGCTTGATTTGTGACCCAAGGTATGATCTATCCTGCAGAATGCTCCATGAGCTCTTGAGAAGAATGTGTATGCTGATGTTTTTGGATGGAATGTCCTATAAATATCAATTAAGTCCATCTTGTTCAATGTATCATTTAAAGCTTGTGTTTCCTTATTTATTTTCATTTTGGATGATCTGTCCATTGGTGAAACTGGGGTGTTAAAGTCCCCTACTATGATTGTGTTACTGTCAATTTCCCCTCTTATGGCTGTTAGTATTTGCCTTATGAATTGATGTGCTCCTATGTTGAGTGCATAAATATTTACACTTGTTATATCTTCTTGGATGGATTCCTTGATCATTATGTAGTGTCCTTCTTTGTCTCTTTCAATAGTCATTGTTTTAAAGTCTATTTTGTCTGATATGAGAATTGCTACTCCAGCTTTCTTTTGATTTCCATTTGCATGGAATATCTTTTTCCATCCCCTCACTTTGAGCCTGTATGTGTCCCTAGGTCTGAAGTGGGTCTGTTGTAGGCAGCATATATATGGGTCTTGTTTTTGTATCCAGTCAGCCAATCTATGTCTTTTGGTCGGAGCATTTAATCCATTTACATTTAAGGTAATTATCGATATGTATGTTCCTATTCCCATTTTCTTAATTTTGTTGGGTTTTTTGTTAGTTCTTTTCCTTCTCCTATGTTTCCAGCCCAGAGAAGTTCCTTTAGCATTTGTAGTAAAGCTGGTTTGGTGGTGCTGAATTCTCTTAGCTTTTGCTTGTATGTAAAGTTTTTAATTTCTTCATCAAATATGAATGAAATCCTGGCTGGGTAGAGTAATCTTGGTTGTAGGTTTTTCTCCTTCATCACTTTAAATATGCCCTGCCACTCCCTTCTAGCTTGCAGAGTTTCTCTTGAAAGATCAGCTTTTAAGCTTATGGGGATTCCCTTGCGTGTTATTTGTTGTTTTTCCCGTGCTGCTTTTAATATTTTTTCTGTGTATTTAATTTTTGATAGTTTGATTAATATGTGTCTTGGCTTGTTTCTCCTTGGATTTATCCTGTATGGGACTCTCTGTGCTTCCTGCACTTGATTATCTATTTCCTTTTCCATATTAGGTAAATTTTCAACCATAACCTCTTCAAGTATTTTCTCAGTCCCTTTATTTTTCTTTTTCTTCTGGGACCCCTATAATTCGAATGTTGGTGCATTTAATGTTGTCCCAGAAGTCTCTGAGACTGTCCTCAATTCTTTTCATTCTTTTTCCTTTATTCTGCTCTGCAGTAGTTATTTCCACTATTTTATCTTCCAGATCACTTATCCGTTCTTCTGCCTCAGTTATTCTGCTATTGATCCCTTCTATAGAATTTTTAATTTCATTTATTGTGTTGTTCATAACTGTTTGTTTGCTCTTTAGTTCTTCTAGGTCTTTGTTAAACGTTTCTTGTATTTTCTCCTTTCTATTTCCAAGATTTTGGATCATCTGTATTTTCATTTTTCTGAATTCTTTTTCAAGTAGACTACCTGTTTCCCTTTAATGTTAGGTCTGGTGGGGTTTTGCCTTGCTACTTCATCTTCTTTGTGTTTCTCTGTCTTCTCATTTTGCTTAACTTATTGTGTTTGGGGTCTCCTTTTTTCAGGCTGCAGGTTTGTAGCTTCTGTTGTTGTTGATGTCTGTCCCCAGTGGCTAAGTTTTTCTCAGTGTCTTGTGTAGGCTTCCTTGTGGAGGGGACTGGTGCCTGTGTTCTAGTCAATGAGGCTGGATCTTGTCTTACTTGTGGGCAGGTCCACGCCTTGTGGTGTGTTTTGGGGTGTCTGTGGCCTTATTATGATTTTAGGCAGCCTCTGTGCTAATGGATGGTGTTGTGTTCCTGTCTTGTGAATTGTTTGGCACAGGGTGTCCAGCACTGTCATTTGCTCGTTGTTGAGTGGAGCTGGGTCTTGGTGTTGAGGTGGAGATCTCTGGGAGATTTTTGCCATTTTATATTACATGGATGTAGAAGGTCTCTTGTGGAGCTGTACCCTGAACCTGGCTCTCCAACCACAGTAGCACAGCCCTGATGCCTGGCTGCAGCACCAAGAGCCTGTCCTCCACACGACTCAGAATAAAAGGGAGGAAAAGAAAGAAAGAAAGAAAAAGATAAAATAAAATAAATTAAAAAAATTTATTAAAAATTAATTATTAAGAAAAAATATTTTAAGTAAAAAAGAAATTAAATTAAAAAAAAAAAACGACAGAACCCTAGGACAAATGGTAAAAGCAAAGCTCTACAGGCAAAATCACATAGAGAAGCATACACATACACACACACATAAACAGAAAAGGGGAAAAAATATGTATATCATTCCTCCCAAAGTCCACCTCCTCAATTTGGGATTATTTGTTGTCTATTCAGGTATTCCACAGATGCAGGGTACTTCAAGTTGATTGCAGAGATTTGATCCACTGCTCCTGAGGCTGCTAAGAGAAATTTCCCTTTCTCTTCATTGTTTGCTCAGCTCCCGGGTTTCAGCTTTGGACTTGGCCCCGCCTCTGCCTGTAGGCCGTTTGAGGGCATCTGTTCTTTACTCAGACAGTACAGGGTTAAAGGAGCAGCTGATTAGGTGTCTCTGGCTCACTCAGGATGGGGGGAGGGAGGGATACAGATGCGGGGTGAGCCTGCAGCTGCAGAGGCAGGCGTGACATTGTACCAGCCTGAGGCTGGCCCTGTGTTCTCCCGGTGAAGTTGTCCCTGGATCATGGGACACTGGCAGTGGCGAGCTGCACAGGCTCTGGGGTGGGGAGGTGGGGATAGTGACCTGTGCTTGCACACATGCTTCTTGGTGGCAGCAGGAGCAGCCTTAGCGTCTCATGCCCATCCCTGGGGTCTGTGCTGATAGCCGTGGCTCGTGCCCATCTCTGGAGCTCCTTTAAGCAGCACTCTGAATCCCCTCTCCTCGTGCACCAGGAAGCTAAGAGGTAAGAAAAAGTCTCTTGACTATTCGGCAGCTCCAGACTTTTCCCAGACTCCCTTTCAGCTAACTGTGGCGCACTAGCCCCCTTCAAGCTGTGTTCATGCAGCCAATCCCTGTCCTCTCACTGGGATCTGACCTCTGAAGCCCAAGCCTCTGCTCCCAGCCCCCGCCCATTCCAGTGGGTGAGCAGACAAGCCTCTCGGGCTGGTGAGTGCTGGTCGGCAGTGATCCTCTCTGTGGGAATCTCTCTGCTTTGCCCTCTGCACCCCTGTTGCTGCACTGTCCTTTGTGGCCACAAAGCTTGCCCCCTCCACCACCTGCAGTCTCTGCCCACAAAGGGGCTCCCTAGTTTGTAGAAACCTTTCCTCCTTCACAGCTCCCTCCCACTGGTGCAGGTCCCATCCTTATTCTTTTGTCTCTGTTTTGCCTTTTTTCTTTTGCCCTACCCAGGTACGTGGGGAGTATTTTGCCTTTTTGGAGGTCTGCAGTCTTCTGCCAGTGTTCATTAAGTGTCCTATAGGAGTTGTTCCACGTGTAGATATATTACTAATGTATTTGTGGGGAGGAAGGGGACCTCTGTGTCTTACTCTTCCACCATCTTGAAGCTCCTCCTCTTGATTTAATTTTAAATGAGATATTTTTCATTTGTCTTTCTGATAGTTTGTTATTACTGTGTAGAAATGCAACAAATTTCTGTATATTAATTTTGTATTTTGCAACATTACTGAATTTATTTATTAGTTTTTATTCTTTTGGTGGCATGTTTGAGGGTTTCTATATGTACTCTCATGTCATCTGCAAATAGTGACATATTTACTTCTTCTTTTCCAATTTAGGTATATTTTATTTATTTTTCTTTTTTAATTGCTCTGGCTAGAACTTCCAATACTATGTTGAATACAAATGGGGAGTGTAGGCATCCTTGTCTTCTTCCTGCTCTTAGAGCAAAAGCTTTCAGCTTTTCAATATTGAGTATGATGTTAGCTGTTGGTTTGCCCCATATAGCCTTTATTATGTTGAGGTATGTTCCTTCCATGCCCACTTCTTAGGGGGTTTTATCATAAATGGATGCTGAATTTTGTCAAATGCTTTTTCTGCATCAATTGAGATAATCATGTGATTTTATCTTTTGTTTTGTAAATGTGGTTTATAAAATTGATTAATTTACAGTTGATAAACCAACCTTGCATTCCTAAAATGAATTCTACCTTATCAAGGTGTATGATTCTTTTCATGCATTTTTGAATTTAGTTACCTAATATTTTGTTGAGGATTTTTGTGTCTATGTTCATCAGGGTACTGGCCTGTAATTTTCTTTCCTTGTGGTGTCTCTGTCTGTTTTTTGTGTCATGGTAATGCTAGCCTCTTAAAGTTAGTTTGGGAATCTCCTTTCCACTTCAGTTTTCTGGAATACTTTGACAAGGATTGGTCTTAACTCTACACATGTTTAGTAACATTCACCTGTAATGTCATTTTGACCTGGACTTTTTTTGGGGGGGACTTTTTTATTACTGATTCAATTTTGTTACTAGCACTCAATCTATTCATATTTTCTATTCTTTCAGTCTTGAAAGATTGTATGTTTCTAGATATTTATTTCTTCTAGGTTGTCAAATTTGTTGGCCTCTAATTGTTGATAATATTCTCTTGTAATCATGTATAATTTCTCTTCTTTCATTTCTGGCTTTATTTATTTGGGCTCTATCTTTTTCTTCGTGAGTCTGGCTAAAGGTTGATGATATTGTCGACCTTTTAAAAGAATCAATTCTTAGTTTCATTGATGTTTTCTATTGTATTTCTAATCTCCATTTCATTTATTTTTGCACTGAACTCTTTTCTCAGTTCACTAACTAACTTTGGGTTTTGCTTCTTTTTTTCTAGTTTCTTTAAATGTACATTTAGATAGTTAATTTGAGATTTTTCTTATTTTCTGAGGTAGGCTTCTAAGTTTCTTGTTTATTGAGCTATGAACTTCCCTTTTAGAACTAATTTTACTATTTGCCATAAATATTTTTAAAGTTATATTTCCATTTTCATTTGTCTTATGGTATTTTTAATTCTTTTAAATTTCTTCATTCACCAATTGATTGTTTGGTAGATTTTGTTTAATGGCCATGTGTTTTTTGTTTTCCAGTTTTCTTCTTGTAGTTGATTTTTAATTTCATACTATTGTGGTAAGAAAAGATGCTTTATATGACTGAAATCTTCTCAAATTTATTGAGGCTAGTTTTGTATCTAACATGGAATTCCTCCTAGGGAAGGATCCATGTGCACTTGAAAAGATTGTTTATTCTGCTGCTTTTTTATGGACATATATATCCATCTTGTCTAATGTGTCATTTAAGGATGTTATTTCCTTGATGATTTTCTGTCTCAATGATCTACCCATTGATGTAACTATGTAAGTGGGGTATTAAAACCCCCTACTAGTATTGTATTGCTGTCTGTTTCTCCCTTTATTTCTGTTAATATTTGATGTATATTTTTAGGTCTTCCTATGTTGGTAGCAAATGTTATTCTTTATCATTGTATAATGGCTTTCTTTGTCTTTTCTTTCAGTCTTTTCTTTAACGTCTGTTTTTCTAATATGAGTATTGCTACCCTAACTTTCTTTTCTTTTCCATTTGCATGGAACACATATTTCCATCCTTTCAATTTCAATCCATGTGTGTCTTTAGATCTGAGGTGGGCCTCTTGTAGGTAGAATGCACATGGGTCTTATTTTGTATCCATTCAGCTACCTTATTTCTTTTGATTGAAGCATTTAGTCCATTTGCATTTAAAGTAATTATTGGTATGTAATAATTGCCAATTTGTTATTTGTTTTCTGATGGTTTTCAGTTCTCTGTTTCTGTCTTCTCATTGTTTCCTTCCTTTTGGCTTCATGGATTCCTTTAGTGTTATGTTTAGATTCCTTTATTAGTATTTTTTGTATAGCCATTGTATGTTTTTGGTTTGTGGTTAACGTAAGGTTCATATATATCAACCTATATATATATAGCTGTCTATTTAAGCTGATCATTGCTTAAGTTCAAAGCCATTTTATAAATATTACATTTTTACTACCCCCACCATGTTTTATATTTTTGGTATCATAATTGACATCTTTTTATTTGTGTATCCCTTAACTACTTATTGTAGTTATAGTTGAACGTACTACTTTTGCCTTTTAACCTTCATACTAGCTTTGAAAAAACACATTATATGATTTTATTTATATAAAATATCCAAAAGAGATAAATCCTTGGGGACAAAATGCAGATTGGTGGTTGCCAGGGGTAGAAAATAATGGAAATGGGGAGCGACTTCTTAATGGGTATAGGCTTTCCCCTTGGGGTGATGAAAATATTCTGGAACTGGATAGAGGTGCTGATTATACAACATTGTAAATATCCTAAATATCACTGGATTTTTCACTTTAAAATGGTTAATTTTATATTATGTGAATTTTACCTCAATTAAATTGTTTTTACTTTTTTTAAAGTAGCCCTTCTAGTCAGTAAGATGTAAAGTAAATTGGCTATTCAAAAGGGGAAAAATATCACTCATAGAGAAGAAACAATTATAATAAAATTTGGAAAATTTATAGAGCATTTAATAACTGTTTCTATGAGCATACTTATTTTCTCATCCCCTGAAGTTATACCTTCAAGAAAGTTATGTATTTTCAATAGGATGTGGGGATTTAAAGCCACTAATATATATTTCATATTTTCAATAAAGTAATTAAACACTATTCTAATACAAATGACTCCACTGTTTTGTAACTTTTTATATTAATACTCTAATATTGTAAAATATTTAATCTCTCTAGTACTCAGTTCCTCTGACTATAAATGGAAGAAGCTGACTTGATGGTGGATGTGCACCAGGAACATACAACAGAAATACTCATGCATGCACTCTATCCCAATCCCAACCATGTGAATCAGAAGTGAGGGGACAGTATCTTGACAGGCGTGTCTTGAAAAATCTCCATCTTCTCACATTTTGATTAATAACTATGAGATCAAATAGTTTCTACTGTCCCTTACTTTTTATATTTTATATTGAAAATAACATATTTATGGCCAAATTATGAACCAATACCATTAGTGGACTTTCATACATTCACAGTATAATAAAAAATATCTTCTCAATAGTATTTTAGATTATTTTGTTTTACGTGATTTGTTATAGAAATTGCATACAAATTTTAATTCTGCACGTGCAGATAAACTCTAGTTTTTAATTGTTGGATTTTTATTTTTTATTTTAGAATAAAATATTTGCAAAGTGTATTAAGAATCGACTGCTTGCCATTATTGTGAAATTTCTATTTCCCCATAGATTATTCATTGACGAATGTAATGATTAGTCATAAAATGACATTTAAAAAGTAGTATTATTGTGGGTAGAAAGGAAAATAAGCAATGAGTCAGCTACTTATTGCAACAAACAATTCTTTTCTTGCTTGTTTTGTTTTTTGGCTATTTTATTTAAAATTTTCTCCTCTTTTTTTTGGAATTGAAATATAGTAGTTTACAATGTTTCAGGTGTACAGTAAAGTGATTCAGTTACACACACACACACACACACACACACATACAAGTCATTGTTGTTTATCTATTTTATATATAGTAGTGTATATCTGTTAATCCCAAATTCTCAACTTATCCCTCCCCCCTTTCCCCTTTGGTAACCATAATTACTCAGCCATAAAAAAAAAATGAAATAATGTCATTTGCAGCAACATGGTTGGACCTAGAGATTATCATACTAAGTGAAGTAAGTCAGGCAAAGACAAATATCATACGATATCACTTATATGGGAAATCTTAAAAAAGAATGATACAAATGAACTTATTTGATACAAATGAACTTATTTACAAAAAGAAATACACAGACATAGAAAACAAACATCGCATACTAGCTTTTTTACTGGTCTATTCATGGCCTTTACTATATTTTGCCCTTACCAGTGAGATTTTTGTTGTTGTTCATATCTTTTCTTATTTCTTGTTCAGCCCTTTTCTTTTCTTCTTAAAGAAGACTCTTTGATATTTCTTTTAAGGTTGGTTTAGTGGTGATTAACTCCTTTGTTTTTTGCTCGGCTGGGAAACTATGTGTCTTTTAATATTGGATAATAACTTTGCTGCATAGAGTATTCTATGTTGTAAGGCTGTTTTTTCTTTTCCTTTCAGCACTTTAAATATATCCTGCCATTACCTTCTGGCTTATAAAGTTTTTGCTTAGAAATCAGCTGATAGTCTTATGGGGTTTCCCTTATATGTGATTAGTATTTTTTTCTCTTGCTGCCTTTAAGATTCTCTCTTTATCAACTTTTTCCGTTTTTATTATAATGTTTTGGTGTGGATCTTTTTTAGTTCATTTTGTTTGGAATTTTCTGTGCTTCCTGGACCTAGATGTCTGTTTCCTTCTTCAGACTAGGGAAGTTTTCAGCCATTATTTCTTTAAATACATTCTCTCTCTCTCTCTCTCTCTCTCTCTCTCTCTCTGTCTGTCTGTCTGTCTGTCTGTCTCTGTCTCTGTCTCTCTCTCTCTCTCTCCCTCTCCTCCTCCTCTGGGACCCTCATAATGTGAATGTTATTATGCTTAATGTTGTTCCAGAAGTACCTTAAACTCTCCTCATTAAAAAAAAAAATCTTTATTCTTTTTTGTTGCTCTATTGGGTGATATCCACTATTCTATCCTCCAAATCTCGTATCCATTCTTCTGTATCATCTAATCTGCTGCTGATTCCCTCTAGTGTAGTTATTTTTAAAATTTCACTTATTGTAATTTTCATTTTTGATTGGTTCTTTCTTATATTGGTTCTTTCTAAATCTCTGTTGAAGTTTTTACTGGGTTCCTTCATTCTTCTCTTGAATTCAGTGAACATCTTTATGACTGTTTCTTTAAACTCTTTATCAGGCAATTTACTTATCTCCATTTTATTAGGATATTTTTCTGGAGTTTTATTTTGTTATTTCATTTGGAACATATTCCCTTGTTTTCTTATTTTGTTTGACTTTTGTTTTTTGTTTGTTGGTTTGTTTGTATGAATTAAGTGAAACAGCTACCTCTCCTGGTCCTGAAGTAGTGCCCTTCTGTGGGAGAGTCTCCTGTGTAGACTGCTTGTGTGTGGCAGCTTTGGCAAGCTGGCTGGGGCTAGATTGGACAGGGCTAAGGGTAGTCCCTGGGGAGTGCTTCATGCAAGGCATCCTTGGAGGTAGGACTAGTGCTGGAGTGGTCCAGGCCAGAGGTAGTTCCTGGGGAGCACTGCAACGAAGGCAGCTTTGGTGTTATGGCTGAGGCTGGAGAAGTTTCTGAGGAATCCTGAAATACACATGGGCTGGAGGGAGTTCTGGAGGGCTCAAATAATGGTGCTCCCTGACACCTTCAATCCTGAAGAGATTGAAGAGGGCTCCAGTTATTCCCTGCTTATTTGGCAGAAGCTCTAGGGTTAGGAAATGGATATTATTCCTGTACAGTGTAGGTGCCCTTTACACTGCTGTATTTTGTTGTGTGTCATGGTGGGCAAATCTGTGCTTGCGTCCCCCAGCTATATTCATTCTTAGTGCATGTCACCACTGTGGGGGTGGGGTTCTCATGGATATTGTCTCCATGCTTCTTTTCCATTACTATGTCATCCTTCTATGTATAGTAACTGTTCAATCAGTTCTCAAGTCTTCTTCAGGAGAAATTGCTCTATATGTAGGTGTAGATTTGATGTGTCCAATGGGAGGAGGTAAGCTCAGGGTCTTTCTACAATGCCATCTTGCCCTTCTTGTTTTATCTCTTTCTGTTTTATACACTCATCTACTTAATGTCTTTTGATTGAGGAAATTAATGAATTTAAACTAATTTTTATATTATATGAACTAAATTTTTAGTTGAAGTATAGTTGATTTACAATATTATGTTAGTTTCAGGTTTAAGCATAGTGATTTAATATTTTTTATAGATTATACTCCATTACAGGTTATTACAAGACAATGGGTATAATCCCCTGTGCTATACAGTATATCCTTGTTGCTGATCAATTTTATATATATAGTTTGTATCTGTTAGTACCATACTCCTAATTTGTCCCTCCTCTCTTTATTCTCCCCTTTGATAACCACAGTTTGTTTTCTATATCTGTGAATATTTCTGTTTTGCATATACAATCATTTGTATTTTATTTCAGATCTACATATAAGTGATATCACACAGTATCTTTCTCTGTCTGACTTATTTTATTAAGCATAATATTCCCTGGATTCATACACAATGCGGCAAATGGCAGTATTTCACAGTTTTTATTATCACTGAGTAATATTCCATTGTATCTATATCTATCTATATCTATATATCTATACTACCTATCATCTATCTATCTATCTATCTATCTATCTATCTATCTATCTATCTATCTATCTTCTTAATCCAGTCATCTGTTGATGAGCCCTTGGGTTGCTACCATGTCTTGACTATTGTAAATAGTGCTGCTAGGAACATTGGGGTGCATGTATCTTTTCAAATTAGTGTTTTTATTTTTTTTTAGATATATACCCAGGAGTAGAATTGGTAGTTTTATTACATTAGAAGTTACAGGTAGATGTTTTTCAATATTTATTAACTAAGAAATATTTGTGTATATTTAAAAAAATCATGAAAAAACACCTGAAGTTTGATGGTGGAAGTAAATGTTGGAGAGTACAGAGTACAGTTTGAGACACTGTAAAATTCTCCATTTTTAAAGGTGTGTTTTGCTAATTATAGAATTCTTGGTTGAAAATATTAGAAAAATAGTACCTTGAGGATGTTATCTCACTGTCTTCTGACCTTCTGGATTCCAGATGAGAAATAAGCTTTAAATCTTATTGAATATATCTTTCACTTAAGAAATCATATTCTCTTGTTAAATCAAGATTTTATCTTTGTCTTTGAGGCTTTTTTGGCTTTACTGAGGTATAAATGACAAAAATGTACATATTTAAAGTGGAAAACTTGATATTTTCACATATGTATACATTGTGAAATAATCACCACAACCAACCTAATTAACATATTCTTCACCTCACATAATCACCTTTTTGTGGTGAAAAGAATTAAGATTTATATTCCTAGCAAATTTCAAGTATTCAATACAGCATTGTTATCCATAGTCACTGTGCTGTACATTAAATCTCCAGAACTTATTCACCTTGCACAATTGAAACTTTGTGCCATTTGACAAATATCTCCCCATTTTCCCCAACTCCCAAACCCTGGTAACCACCATTTTACTCTGTGCTTCTGAGTTCAACTATTTTAGTTTCTGCTTATAAGTGAGATTATGCAATACTTGTCTTTCTGTGTCTGGCTTATTTTACTAAGCATAATATCCTCCAGGTTCACCCATATCATGGTAAATGGCAGAATTTGCCTTTATTTTAAGGCTGAAAAATAGTTCCATTGTGTGTGAGTGTGTGTATACATAAAGGGAAAATATCATATATTACATTTTATTTATCCATTCATCTGTTGACATACTTTAGGTGGTTTTCATATCTTGGCTATGGTGATTAATGCTGCAATGAAATGAGAGTGCAAATATCTCTTTGAAATGCTGATTTCACTTCCTTTGTTTATATGGCCAGATGTGGGATTTCTGGATCATTTGGTAGTCCTATTTTAAAATTTTTGAAGAACCTCTGTACTGTTTTCCATAGTGGCTGTACCAATATACAGTCCCACCAACAGTGGACAAGTGTTCCCTTTTCTCCACATCCTTACTACCACTTATTACCTTTTTTTTCTTTTGATGATAACCATCTTAAGAGGTGTGAATTGAAAATTAATTGTGGTTTTGATTTGCTTTTCACTGATGATTAGTAATGTTGAGGACTTTTTCATATATTTGTTAGCCTTTTGTATGTTTTCTTTTGAGAAATATCTACTCAAGTCCTTTGTTAATTTTAATCATTTTTTTGTATTGAGTTGTATGAGTTTCTTATGTATTTCAGATGTTAACCCCTTGTCAGACATGTGGTTTACAAATATTTTTTCCCATTCCAAAGATTGCCTTTTCACTCTGTTGATTGTTTCCCTTGTTTTCAGATGCTTTTTAGTTTAATGCAAACTAGATAAATCTTCTGCTTTGATGATCTACCCATTATAGAGTAGGGTATTAAAGTCTCCTACAATTATTGTATTTCTGTCTATTTAGCCCATCAGATACATCAATGTTTGCTTTATGTATTTAGGTGCTTTCTTATTGGGTACATATATATTTATAATTGCCATGTCTTCCTTTTAATTTGACCCTTTTATTATTGTATAATGACTTTCTATGTCTCTTGTGATGGTTTTTAACTTAGTCTATTTTGTCTTATAGAAGTATAACCACCCTGCTATCTTTTATCTACAATTTGCATGGAATATCATCCTCTAGCCCTTCACTTTCAGCATATCTGTCTCCTTAAATATAAAGTAAGTCTTTTGTAGATAGCATGTAGTTAATGCGTTCAGCCACTGTCTTTTGATTGAGGAGTTTAGTTCATCCACATTTAAAGTAATTACTAGGTAAAAACAAGGTACTACTGTATAGAACAGGGAACTATATTCAATATCTTGTAATAACCGATAATGCAAAATAATCTGAATATATATATATATATATATATATATATACACACACATATATGTAAAACTGAATCACTTTGCTGGACATCAGAAATGAACACAACATTGTAAACCAACTATCTTCAATTAAGAAATAATATATATTAGGAAAACAAAAAAAGTAATTATTGATAAGTAAAGACTTTGCATTGCTATTTTGTTAATTTTTTGTCTGTTTTGTAGTTCTCTCATTCCTCTCTTCTCCTGTTGTCTTTCTTTGTGGTTTGATGATGTATTTGTACTGGTGTGTTTTTATTCTTTTCTTTCTATCTTTGCATATCTACTGTATTTTTTGTTACTATGGGTTTCACATCAAATATTTTAGTTATAGTAGTCTGTTTTAAGCAAATAATAACTAACTTAGATTATATATAGAAACACTTTACTTCCCCTCACAAACTTTATGTAATTTATATTAGAGTTTACTTTTTTATACATATTGTGTTTCTACTAACAAATTTCTTTGGTTATCATGATTCTTACTGCTTTTGTCTTTTAAATTAAATACTGGTTTTAACAATGATTATGCTACCATTGGAGCATTAAAATAGTCTGTATTTCTCTTTTTTTAACATCTTTATTGGAGTATAATTGCTTTACAATGGTGTGTTAGTTTCTGATTTATAACAAAGTGAATCAGTTATACATATACGTATGTGTATTTGTCTTTATGTTTACTTTTATCAGTGATATTTATACTTTCATATGTTGTTGTCTAGCATCTTTTTGGTTTCAAGTTGAACTCCCTTGCTCAATTATTGCAAGGCAAGTCTAATGGTGATAACCCCCCTTAGTTTTTTTCTCTCTGTGAAAGTCTTAACCTGTCTTTTATTCATAAAGGACAGTTTTGTCAGGTAATGTATTCTTGGTGGCAGTCATTTTCTTTCAGTACTTTGAATACATCTCACTCTCTCCTGTCCTGCAATGTTTTTGCTGAGAAATCCACTGATATTCTTATGGGGGGGTTCCTTTGTATATAACAAGTCAATTTTCTTGTGCTGTTTTCAAAATTCTTTCTTTGTCTTTGACTTCTGATAATTGAATTATAATGTGTCTTGGTGTAGACCTCTTCAAGTTCATGTATTTAGAGACTTTTGTATTTCATTAATCAAGATGGCCATTTCCCTGCCTAGAATTGTGAAGTCTTCAGACATTATTTTTTAAATAAGCTTTCAGGCCCACTGTCTCTTTCTTCTCATTCTGGGACTCCCTTTATGCACATATTACTATACTCGATGATGCTGAATGAATTCTGTATATATTCTTCACTTTTTTTCACTCTCTTTTTAAAAATTATTTTTGCTTCTCTGACTGGATAATTTGAAATGACCTGTCTTTGAGTTTGCTGATTCTTACTTTTGCATGATTGAGTCTGCTATTGAGGCCTCTCTTTCATTTTTCAGTTGAGTCATTATATTCTTCCATTTTAGAATTTGTGGTTTTTTTAGTGGTTTCTATTTCTTTATTAAATTTCTCATTTTGTTCATGTATTGTCTTCTTGATTTTATTTAATCTACCTCTGTCTTGTTGTAGTTCATTGAGCTTCTTTAAGGCAACTGTTTTGAATCCATTGTCAAGCAGTTCATGCATCTCCACTTCTTTAAGATCAGTTACTGGACCTTTATTCACTATCTTTGATGGTGTCATGTTTGTCTGACTCTTTATGATCTGTGTAATCTTGCTTTGATGTCAATACATTGGAAGGTGTAAACACCTCTTTCAGTCTTTAAATACTGCATTTTACATGTAAAGATCTCCTGCTGGGTCCCTAAAGTAATGAGACTACTTCCAGGATCAGTTGGTTGAGGCTGGAGCCAGGTCACAGTTCTGCTGCTGGGTCCACAATTTCGTCTGTGATTGATGGACGTGTTACCAAGGGCATAATTTCTGCCAGGTTTCCTGGCAGATGGAACTGCCTCTTGGGCTGTGGTCTAGTGGGGCTGTAGCCCCAGAATTGGTTACAGTGCCAATTCTGGGTCTGCAGTTAAGTTGACAGGCAGCAGGTCTGTTACCAGGGATGCAGACAGGTATGTATCATGCCATGTCCCTGGACAGGCTTTTACCAGGTCCTTGTATATGGCAATATATAATATGGACAAGTAGAACAAGATAAAGGGTATCAGAAATAAGGAGGGGGGAATGATATCAGCATCATGGTGGCATTAGATATCCCTCCTTTTTGTTCCCCCTTTTAACAACTAACTAAAGATCCATACACAAACAAAAGTGTCTCTGTGGAGGTTGCAAGTCCCAGCACCATACACCAGGGGACCTGAATAGAGTCTTATCCACCTGTGCATTTTTTTTTTTGTGGTACACGGGCCTGTCACTGTTGTGGCCTCTCCTGTTGCAGAGCACAGGCTCCAGAGGCGCAGGCTCAGCGGCCATGGCTCACGGGCCCAGCCGCTCCATGGCATATGGGATCTTCCCGGACCGGGGCAAGAACCCGCATCCCCTGCATCAGCAGGCGAACTCTCAACCACTGCACCAACAGGGGAGCCTCACCTGTACATCTTGTGGTAGGTATACAGACCTCAGTATGAGATGTCGAACCAGTGGAGCCAGCAAACTTGCCCTAACCTCTCCCAGCCACAGTCAGGGGTGACCTGGGCAGATAACCATGGATGAGAGAGAATTTGAAGAAATTCAGCCTTCTCAAGGGGAGATTTCAACATGACATTGTAGCTAAAAGAAATATCAGTTTGGACACAGTGGAGGGGGGAAGAGGAAATTTGACAACACTATCCATGCTCCATGAGAACACAGTGTGGGACTTAACTAATTAGCAGTGACCTTCTGTGGGGGAAAAGAATAGCAGTGCATGAATGCCCAGCTATCCCAGCTGTGTGAAATACTGCTGGAGAAAATTGTTTCTCTCTAACACCACCCAGAGTACTAAGTTAGGATCTCCACAACTGGGGTTAGGTGGGATACCAGGAAAAAGGCAGAGAAGACTATCAAAAGGCATTAAAAATATATTTTTTTGCTAACAAAACTCAGGATTTCAGCAAGAAGTTTACCCACAAACTTCTATGAGAATCTCCCTAAGGATCACACCACTGGGCCTGTGGGTAACACCAATGCCCCAAATACTAAAAACACACTTTCCCTCACACTGCAGCTGGCTCATTGTGCATGTTCCTGAGTGCTACACAAGAGCAAGTCCACTAAACAGAATGCTATCCAAAAAACAAACCAGAATCTGTGGGCAAGGGAGAAACCACATAAATGAGTTATAGTGCCACCTTCTGGGAAGCAAAAGAGACGTTTCCAGCAAATAGTCTGGTGAGTGCTAAGAACTAAAGACAGAAAACCTTAAAGAATTCTGCCACAAGAGGAAGCAAGAAAAGTGGACCCATACAAAGACACAGAAAATCACAGATATAATACCACCAATGAACAGGATGCTTCATCTGATGGCAGTTAGTAAAGATTTAAGGAGGTGTGTGCTACTTCAAATGTAAAGGTAGCAACACAAAACTACAAAGGACATGAAAATCAAGTAAAAATATTATCTCCAAAAGATAACAAAAATTCTCTAATAACTGAGTCAAAAGCATAGAATTTTATAATCTAGGTAATAAAAAAAATCAAAACATCTGTTTTGAAGAAAGTCAATGAGCTACAAGAAAACTCAGAAAGGCAATTAACTAAATCATGAAAAAAAATACAGTTTCAAAAAGAGATGTTTACAAAGAGATAGAAATCATAAAAAAAGAACCAAGCAAAAGTTCTAGAGTGAAATAACTCAATGAATCAAATGAAAAATGCAATAGAGAGCATCTGCAATAGAGTAGAATAAATGGAAGACAGAATAAATTAACTAGAGGACAGGGATTTAAAAGTGACCCAAGCAGAGAAGAACAAAAACAACCAAAAATAAATGAAAAAGGATAAAGAAAGCTATGTAATTAATGAGAATTCCTGAAAATAATAACAGAGTAATCAGGGTTCCAAAAGTAGAAGAGAGGAAAATAGGGGGCCAGAAAGTTTATTTAAAGAAAAATTGCTAAGATCTCCCAAAACCTAGGGAGAAATATGGAAATCCAAGTTCACAAAGAAATAGTCACCTTATTATCTCAACAAAAGAATACCTTCTCCAAGACATACTGAAACTGTCAAAAATCAAAGATAAAGAGGGAATTTTAAAAGTGGCCAGAGGAAAAGAATTTGTAGCCTACAATGGAATTCCCGTTAGAGTATCCATAGATTTTTGAGCAGAACCCTTACAGGCCAAGAGAGAGTGGAATGACATATTCAAAGTTTTGAAAGAAAAAAATCACTGGGCCAAAATACTGGCAATATATATATGGAAGCTCTTCTTCAGATATAAAGGAGAAATAAACACCCTCCTAGTTCATCACCACTACACCTGCCTTGCAATAAATGCTGAAATGAGTTATTCAACATGAAATGAAAAGAAGATAATTAGTAACATGAATGCATATGAGAGTATACCTACCATGGGTAAAGGTAAATATACAGTCAGATTTAGAAAGCTCTAATAGTGTAATAGGAGGATGTGTTAACAGCTTAACTATAGTATAAAGGATAAAGGAATAGCTTAATAAAAATTACTATAGATACTAAAATTCGTTAATAAATACATACTGTAAAGGAGGTAAATAGTGACCTCAGAAATATAAAAGGAGCAGAGTAAAAGAGTGGAGTTTTGTAAGCAATTGAAGTTAAGTTGCTATCAGCTTGAAATGAATGTTTTATCTATAAGATACTTTATGTAAGCCTCATGGTAACCACAACACAAAAACCTAGATTGGATTCACAGATGATAAAGAAAGGTAAGACAGAGCAAACAACCACATAAAGTCACCAACTTAAAAACATAGGCAGAAGAGGGGGAAGATGGTGGAAGAGTAAGACACGGAGATCACCTTCCTCCCCACAGATACATCAGAAATACATCTACACGTGGAACAACTCCTACAGAACACCTACTGAACACTGTCAGAAGACCTCAGATGTCCCAAAAGGCAAAAAACTCTCCACGTACCTGGGTAGGGCAAAAGAAAAAAGAATAAACAGAGCCAAAAGAATAGGGATGGGACCTGCACCAGTGGGAGGGAGCCGTGAAGGAGGAAAGGCTTCCACACACTAGAAGCCCCTTCGTGGGTGGAGACTGCGGGTGGCAGAGGCGGGGAGCTTTGGTGCTGCAGAGGAGAGTGCAGCAACAGGGGTGCAGAAGGCAAAGCGGGGAGATTTCCGCACAGAGGATCAGAGCCGACCAGCACTCACCAGCCCAAGAGCACTCACCAGCCTGTTCACACGCTGGGGCGGGCGGGGCTGGGAGCTGAGGCTCGGTCTTCCATCGGAGTGCAGGGAAAGGACTGGCAGCGTGAACACAGCCTGAAGGGGATAGTGCACCACGGCTAGCCAGGAGGGAGTCCAGGAAAAAGTCTGGACCTGCTGAAGAGGCAAGAGACGTTTTCTTCCCACTTTGTTTCCTGGTGCGCGAGGAGAGGGGATTAAATGTGCTGCTTAAAAGACTCCAGAGACGGACGCGAGCTGTGGCTAACAGCGCGGATCCCAGAGATGGGCATGAGACGCTAAGGCTGCTGCTGCTGCCACCAAGAAGCCTGTGTGCGAGCACAGGTCTCTCTCCACACCTCCCTTCCGGGGAGTCTCTGCAGCCCGCCACTGCCAGGGTCCCGTGATCCAGGGACAACTTCCCTGGGAGAACGCACAGCATGCTTCAGACTGGTGCAACGTCACGGCAGCCTCTGCAGCCGCAGGCTCACCCCGCACTCTGTACCCCTCGCTTCCCCCGCCTGAGTGAGCCAGAGCCCCCGAGTCAGCTGCTCCTTTAAACCAGTCCTGTCTGAGCGAAGAACAGACGCCCTCCGGCGAGCTACACGCCGACGCAGGGTCAAATCCAAAGTTGAGCACCGAGAGCTGTGCAAACAAAGAAAAGAAAGGGAAATCACTCCCAGCAGCCTCAGGAGAAGCGTATTAAATCTCCACAATAACTTGATATACCCTGCCTCTGTGGAATACCGGAATAGACAATGAATCATCCTAAATTGAGGAGGTGGACTTTGAGAGCAAGATTTATTACTTTTTCCCCTTTTCCTCTTTTAGTGAGTGTGTATGTGTATGCTTCTGTGTGAGATTTTGTCTGTATAGATTTGCTTTCACCATTTGTCCTAGGGTTATATCTGTCCATTTTACTTTGGGTTTTTTTTTTTTTGTATTTTTTTTTACTTTTTTAAAAAAATATTTTCTTAATAATTATTTTTATATTAATAAATTTATTTTATTTTACCTTACTTTATTTTTTTCTTTTATCCTCTCTCTTTCTTTATTTATTTCTTTCTACTTTTTCTCCCTTTTTTTCTGAGCCGTGTGTATGAAAGGCTCTTAATGCTGCAGCCAGCACTCAGTGCTGTGCTTCTGAGGTGGGAGAGCCAACTTCAGGACACTTGTCCACAAGAGACCTCCCAGCTCCACATAATATCAAACGGTGAAAATCTCCCAGAGATCTCCAACTGAACACCAACACCCAGCTTCACTCAAAGACCAGCAAGTTACAGTGCTGGACACCCTATGCCAAACAACTAGCAAGACAGGAACACAACCCCACCCATTAGCAGAGAGGCTGCCTAAAATCATAATAAGTCCATACACAACTCAAAAAAACCACCAGACGTGGACCTGCCCACCAGAAAGACAAGATCCAGCCTCCTCCACCAGAACACAGGCACTAGTCCCCTAAATCAGGAGGCCTACACAACCCACTGAACCAACTTTAGCCACTTGGGACAGACATCAAAAACATTGGGAACTACGAACGAGCAGACTGCAAAAAGGAGACCCCAAACACAGTAAGATAAGCAAAATGGGAAGACAGAAAAACACACAGCAGATGAAGGAGCAAGATAAAAACACACCAGACCTAACAAATGAAAAGGAAACAGGTAGTCTACCGGAAAAAGAATTCAGAATAATGATAGTAAAGATGATCCAAAATCTTGGAAATAGAATAGACAAAATGCAAGAAACATTTAACAAGGATTTAGAAGAACTAAAGATGAAATAAGCAATGATGAACAACACAATAAATGAAATTAAAAATACTCTAGAAGGGATCAATAGCACAATAACTGAGGCAGAAGAACAGATAAGTGAACTGGAAGATAAAGTAGTGGAAATAACTACTGCAGAGCAGAATAAAGAAAAAGAATGAAAAGACCTGAGGACAGTCTCAGAGACCTCTGGGACAACATTAAATGCACCAACATTCAAATTATAGGGGTTACAGAAGAAGAAGAGAAAAATAAAGGGACTGAGAAAATATTTGAAGAGAATATAGTTGAAAACATCCCTAATATAGGAAAGGAAATAGTTAATCAAGACCAGGAAGCACAGAGAGTTCCGTACAGGATAAATCCAAGGTGAAACATGCCAAGAAACATATTCATCAAACTGTCAAAACTTAAATAGAAAAAAGCATATTAAAAGCAGCAAGGGAAGAATAACACACAAGGGAATCCCCATAAGGTTAACAGCTGATCATTTAGCAGAAACTCTGCAAGCCAGAAGGGACTGGCAGGACATATTTAAAGTGATGAAGGAGAAAAACCAACAACCAAGATTACGCTACCCAGCAAGGATCACATTCAGTTTTGATGGAGAAATTAATACATTTACAGACAAGCAAGAGCTGATAGAGTTCAGCACCACCAAACAAGCTTTAAATCAAAAGCGAAAGAACCTTCTCCAGACAAGAAACACAAGAGAAGGAAAAGACCTACAATAACAAACAAAAAACATTGAAGAAAATGGGAATAGGAACATATATATCGATAATTACCTTAAATGTAAATGGTTTAAAGGCTCCCACCAAAAGACACAGACTGGCTGAATGGATACAAAAACAAGACCCATATATATGCAGTCTACAAGAGACCCACTTCAGGCCTAGAGACACATACAGACTGAAAGTGAAGGGATGGAAAAAGATATTTCATGAAAATGGAAACCAAAAGAAAGCTGGAGCAGCAATTCTCATATCAAACAAAATAGACTTTAAAATAAAGACAACTAGAAGAGACAAAGAAGGACACTATATAATGATCAAGGGATCTATCCAAGAAGAAGATACAACATTTGTAAATATTTATGGACCCAACATAGGAGCACCTCAATACATAAGGCAAATACTAACAGCCATAAAAGGGGAAATCGACCATAGCACATTCATAGTGGGAGATTTTAACACCCCACTTTCCCCAAAGGACAGGTCATCCAAAATGAAAATAAATAAGGAAACACAAGATTTAAATGATACATTAAACAAGGTGGACTTAATTGATATTTATAGGACATTCCATCAAAAAACAACAGAATTCACATTTTTCTGAAGTGCTCATGGAACATTCTCCAAGATAGATCATATCTTGGGTCACAAATCAAGCCTTGGTAATTTAAGAAAATTGAAATTGTGACAAGTATCTTTTATAACCACAACACTATGAGACTAGATATCAATTACAGGAAAAGATCTGTAAAAAATAAAAACACTTGGAGGCTAAACAATACACTATTTAATAATGAAGTGATCACTGAAGAAGTCAAAGAGGAAATCAAAAAATGCCTAGAAACAAATGACAATGGAGATACGATGACCCAAAACCTGTGGTATGCAACAAAAACAGTTCTTAGAGGGAAGTTTTTAGCAATACAATCCTACCTTAAGAAATAAGAAACATCTCAAATAAACAACCAAACTTTGTAGCTAAAGCAATTAGAGAAAGAAGAACAAAAAAAACCCAAAGTTAACAGAAGGAAAGAAATCATAAAGATCAGATCAGAAATCAATGAAAATGAAATGAAGGAAATGATAGCAAAGCTCCATAAAACTAAAAGCTGGTTCTTTGAGAAGATAAACACAATTGATAAACCATTAGCCAGACTCATCAAGAAAAAAAGGGAGAAGACTCAAATCAATAGAATTAGAAATGAAAAAGGAGAAGTAACAACTGACACTGCAGAAATACAAAAGTTCATGAGAGCTTAATACAAGCAACTCTAGGCCAATAAAATGGACAACCTGGAAGAAATGGACAAATTCTTAGAAATGCACAGCCTGCCAAGACTGAACCAGGAAGAAACAGAAAATATGAACAGACCAATCACAAGCACTGAAATTGAAACTGTGATTAACAATCCCCCAACAAACAAAAGCCCAGGACCAGATGGATTCACAGGCGAATTCTTTCAAACGTTTAGAGAAGAGCAAGCACCTTTCTTTCTCAAACTCTTCCAAAATATAGCAGAGGGAGAAACACTCCCAAACTCATTCTACCAGGCCACCATCACCCTGATACCAAAACCAGACAAGGATGTCACAAAGAAAGAAAACTACAGGCCAATATCTCTGATGAGCATAGATGCAAAAATCCTCAACAAAATATTAGCAAACAGAATCCAACAGCACATTAAAAGCATCATACACCATGATCAAGTGGGGTTTATTCCAGGAATGCAAGGATTCTTCAATATATGCAAATCTATCAATGTGATAAACCATATTAACAAGTTGAAGGAGAAAAAACATATGATCATCTCAGTAGAGGCAGAGAAAGCTTTCAACAAAATTCAGCACCCATTTATGATAAAAACCCTGCAGAAAGTAGGCATAGAGGGAACTTTCCTCGACATAATAAAGGCCATATATGACAAACGCACAGCCAATATCGTCCTCAATGGTGAAAAAAGGAAAGCATTTCCACTAAGATCAGGAACAAGACAAGGTTGCCCACTCTCACCACTGTTATTCAACATAGTTTTGGCAGTTTTAGCCACAAAAATCAGACAACAAATGGAAATAAATGGAATCCAAATTGGAAAAGAAGAAGTAAAGCTCACTGTTTGCAATTGACATGATAGTATACATAGAGAATCCTAAAGATGCTACCAGAAAACTACTAGAGCTAATCAATGAATTTGGTAAAGTAGCAGGATACAAAATTAATGCACAGAAATCTTTGGCATTCTCATACACTATTGATGAAAAATCTGAAAGTGAAATAAAGAAAACACTCCCATTTACCATTGCAACAAAAAGAATGAACTATCTAGGATTAAACCTACCTAAGGAGACAAAAGACCTGTATGCAGAAAATTATAAGACGCTGATGAAAGAAATTAAAGATGGTATAAATATAAGCAACATATACCATGTTCCTGGATTAGAAGAATCAATATTGTGAAAATGACTCTGCTACACAAAGCAATCTACAGATTCAATGCAATCCCTATTCAACTACCACTGGCATTTTTCACAGAACTAGAACAAAAAATTGCACAATTTGTATGGAAACACATAAGACCCCACAGATTGCCAAAGCAATCTTGAGAACGAAAAATGGAGCTGGAGGAATCAGGCTCCCTGCCTTCAGACTATATTACAAAGTGACAGTAATCAAGACAGTATGGTACTGGCACAAAAGCAGAAATATAGATCAATGGAACAGGATAGAAAGCCCAGAGATAAACCCACACACATATGGTCACCTTATCTTTGATAACGGAGGCTAAAATGTACAGTGGAGAAAGGACAGACTCTTCAATAAGTGGTGCTGGGAAAACTGGACAGATACATGTAAAAGTATGAGATTAGATCACTCCCTAACACCATACACAAAAATAAGCTCAAAATGGATTAAAGACCTAAATGTAAGGCCAGAAACTATCAAACCCTTAGAGGAAAACATAGGCAGAACACTCTATGACATAAATCACAGCAAGATCCTATTTGACCCACCTCCTAGAGAAATGGAAATAAAAACAAAAATAAACAAATGGGTCCTAGTGAAACTTCAAAGTTTTTGCACAGCAAAGGAAACCATAAATAAGAGCAAAAGACAGCTCTCAGAATGGGAGAAAATATTTGCCAATGAAGCAACTGACAAAGGATTAAACTCCAAAATTTACAAGCACCTCATGCAGCTCAATGACAAAAAAACAAACAACCCAATCCAAAAATGGGCAGAAGACCTAAATAGATATTTCTCCACAGAAGATATACAGACTGCCAACAAACACATGAAAGAGTGCTCAACATCATTAATCATTAGAGAAATGCAAATCAAAACTACAATGAGATATCATCTCACACCAGTCAGAATGGCCATCATCAAAAAATCTAGAAGCAATAAATGTTGGAGAGGGTGTGGAGGAAAGGGAACACTCTTGCACTGCTGATGGGAATGTGAATTGGTATAGCCACTATGGAGAACAGTATAGAGGTTCCTTAAAAAACTACAAATATAACTACCATATGACCCAGCAATACCACTACTGGACATATACTCTGAGAAAACCATAATTCAGAAAGAGTCATGTACCAAAATGTTCATTTCAGCTCTATTTACAATAGCCCAGAGATGGAAACAACCTAAGTGTCCACCATCGGATGAATGGATAAAGAAGATGTGGCACATATATACAATGGAATATTACTCAGCCATAATAAGGAGCAAAATTGAGCTATTTGTAATGAGGTGGATAGACCTAGAGCCTGTCATACACAGTGAAGTAAGTCAGAAAGAGAAAGACAAATACCGTATGCTAACACATATATATGGAATTTAAGAAAAAAAAAGTCATGAAGAACATAGGGGTAAGACAGGAATAAAGACACAGACCTACTAGAGAATGGACTTGAGGATATGGGGAGGGGGAAGGGTAAGCTGCGACAAAGTGAGAGAGTGGCATGGACATATATACACTACCAAACATAAAATAGATAGCTAATAGAAAGCAGCCACATAGCACGGCGAGATCAGCTCGGTGCTTTGTGACCACCAAGAGTGGTGATATAGGGAGGTTGGGAGGGAGGGAGAGGCAAGAGGGAAGAGATATGGGAACATATGTATATGTATAACTGATTCACTTTGTTATATTGTGGAAACTAACACACCATTGTAAAGCAATTATATTCCAATAAATATGTAAAAAAAAACATAGACAGTGACATAGGAAAAAAGAAACAATGGAAATGCAAAACACGCAGAAAGCAATTAATAAGATGGCATTATATTACATATCTACAATTACTCTAAATGTAATGAATCAAATTCATCAATGAAAGAGAATGGAGTGACTGGATGGTTAAAAAAAGAAGAGTCAACTATATGCTGCCTACAGGAGACCCACTTCAGTTTTAAGAACACACATAGACTGAATATGAAGGAATGGAAAACAATAACTTATACAAGTGGAAACCAAAAGACAGCCAAGGATAGCTATACTTCTATCAGACAAAACAGACTTTAAGCCTAAAATGGTAATGAGAGATAAAGAAGGTCATTATATAATGATAAATGTATCAATTCATCAAGAAGTTATAACAATCATAAAAATGCACACACACAACATAGGAGAACCTAAATATATCAATAAATACTAACAGATCTGAAGGGAGGGATGGACAAAAATACAGTATTAGTAGGGGACTTAAATACCCTACTTTCAGCAATAGATAGATCATTTAGACAGAAAATCAACAATGAAACATTGGACTTCAATGATACATTAGACCAAATGAACATAACAGACATTTAAGGAAAATTTTACCCAAAGCAGTAAAATGCACACTCTTCTCAAGTGCATATTAAACATTCTCCAGGTTAGATCTTATGATAGGACACAAAATAAGTCTTAGCAAATTGAAGAAATTGAAATCATGCTAAGCATTTTTTTCTGACTACAGTGGTAGGAAACTAGAAATAAATAACAAGAAGAATGTGGAAATTTTACAAGGATATGGAAAATAAACAGGAAAATGAACAACACACTGTTGAACAGCCACCAGGTCAAAGAAGGCATAAAAGGGAAATTTAAAAAACATTGAAACAAATAAAAATGGAAACACAATATACCAAAACCCATCAGATGCTACAAAAACAGTTCTGAAATGGAAGTTTATAGTAATAAATGCCTATAGTTAGAAAAAATCTCAAATAAACAATCTAACTTGACACCTCAGAGAAATAAAAACTGAAAACCAAACTAAGCCCCAAGTTAGCAGAATAAAGGAAATAACACAGATAGAACCAGAAGTAAATGAATTTGGGAACAGGAAAACAATAGAGAACATCAACAAAACTAAGAACTGCTTTTGAATGAAATTGAAAAAAATACTTTTGATAAACTAAGAAAAAGGAGAGTCAATAAATAAAATCATAAATGAAAAAGTAGACATTACAACTAATACTACAGAAATATATAGGATTATAAAGACTACTATGAAGATTTATGTGCTGACAAATTGTATAACTTACAAGAAATGGATAAATTCCTAGAAACATACAACCTACGAATACTGAATCAAAAATACATAGAAAATCTGAACAACTCATAATGGGTAAGGAGGTTGAATCAGTAATCAAATACTCCCCAACATAGTAAAGCTCAGGACTAGATATCTCCACTGAATTCTGCAGCATTTAAAAATAACTTATTCCAATTCATTTAAAACACTTTCAACAAATAGAAGAGGAAGTAACACTTCCAAACTAATTCTTTGAGGCCAGTATTACCCTAATACCAAAGCCATATGAGGACACTATAAGAAAAAACTATAGACCGATATCCCTGATGAATAGATGTAAATATTCTCAATGAAATAATCTTAAACCAAATTTAATGACACATTAAGATAATTATACACCATGACCAAGTGAGATTTATTCCTGGGATACAAAAATGTTTCAAAACATACACAAATCAATAAGTATTATATAACACATTAATAGAATGAAAGATAAAAATTATAGCATCCTCTCAGTAGATGCATAAAAAGCATTTGACAAAATACAACATTCTTTCATGAGGAAAAAAAAAACTTGCAACAAAATGGGTATAAAAGAAACATACCTCAACATAATAAAGGTCATATATGGAAAACACACAGCTAACATCATATCCAATGGTGAAAGTGTGAAAGCTTTTATTTTAAGATCAGGAACAAGACAAGTGTGCCCACTCTCACACTCGATATAGTACTGGAAGCCCTACCTAGAACAATCAGGTAAGACTAAGAACTAATATGTACCCAAATAAAAAATAAAGAAGTAAAATTGTCATTATTTGCAGATAATATGATCTTAAACATAGAAAACCCTAAAGACTAAGCCAAAAGCTGTTGAAACTAATCAACAAATTCAGTGTAATTGCAGGATATAAATTCAACATGCAGATATCAGTTGCATTTTTATGTACTAATAATGAAACATTTGAAACAGAAATAAAACTCTTCCATTAACAATAGCATCAAGGGACTTTCCTGGTGGTCCAGTAGGTAAGAATCCATGCTCCCAATGTAGGGAGCCCAAGTTTGATCCCTGGGCAGGGAACTAAATCTCACATGCATGCCACAATTAAGAGTCCACATGCTGCAACTGAGAAGTCTGCATGCTGTAACTAAGAAGCCCGCAGGCCACAACTAAGAGTCCATGTGCCTCGACTAAGACCCAGTGCAGCCTAAATAAATAAATAAATATTTTTAAAAAAACAATCGCATCAAAAACAGTAAAGTTCTTAGGGATAAATTTATCCAAGGAAGTTAAAGATCTGTATGATAAAAATTACAAGACCTTGTTGAATGAAATAAATGGTAAGACATCACGTTATCATGGATCAGAAGAATTAATATTGTTAAAATGTTCATGCTATCCAAAACCATATATAAATTCAATGAAATTGCTATCAAAATTCCAAAGGAATTTTTCACATAAATAGAAAAAAACAATTATAATATGTGTATGGAACCACAAAAGACCATGAATAGCCAAAGCAATCCTGACAAGAACAAAACTGGACAATTCACACTTCCTGATTTCAAACTATGTTATAAAGCTATAGTAATTAAAACAGTATGGTACTGGCATAAAAGTAGACACAAAAACCAATTGAACAGAATAGAGAGCCCAGAAGTAAATCCCAAGATATACAGTCAACTAACATTTGACAAGGAAGTAAACAACACTCATTGGGAAAGGATAATCTCTTCAAAAAATGGTGCTGAAAAAACTGGATAATGACATGCAGAAAAATGAGATTGGGTCCTTATATTATACCATTCACAAAAATTAGCTTGAAATGGATTAAAGCCTTAAACATAAGACCTGATAACATAAAATTCATAGAAGAAAAACATACACAAGAAGTTTTTTGACATTGATCTTGCCAATGATATTTTTAGAGATGACTTCAAAAACATAAGCAACAAAAGCAAAAATCAAACTGCAACTACATCAAACTAAAAGCTTCTGCACAAGAAAAGAGATGTTCAAAACAATAAAAAGGCAACCTACATAATTGGAGAAAATATTTGAAAACCATGTATCACATAAGGGGTTATTATATCCAAAATATATAAAGAACTCACACAATTCAATAACAAAAGAAGAGACAATCTGATTTAAAAATGGGTAGAGAAATTGAGCAGATATTCTTCCAAAGAAGACATCCAAATAGCCAAAATGTACATGAAAAGATGCTCATATTACTTATCGTCAATGAAATGCAAATCAAAACCACACACCTGATAAAATGGCTTTCATCAAAAAGACAATAGATAACAAGTATGGTAAGGATGTGGAGAAAAGGGAAACCTAGTACACTGTGGGAATGGAAATTGGTCCAACCACTATAGAAAACAGTATGGAGGGTTCACAAAAATTAAAAATAGAACTACCACATAATCTAGAAATGCCACTACTGGGTATATATCCAAAGGGAACAAAAGCAGGATATTGAAGAGATACCTGCACTCCCATATTTATTGCAACATTATTCACAATAGCCAGGATATAGAAACAGCCCAAATATCTGTAAACAAATGAATGGATAAAGAAGATGTGACCATATATATATATATATATATATATATATATATATATATATATATATACACATACCTATAGCTAAAGCTATACAATTGAATACTCTTCACCAACAGAAGGAAATTCTTCCATTTACAACAACTAGGCCAGATAAGGGCAGTATGATAAGAGAGGTAAGTCAGACAGAGAAAGACAAATACTGTATGATATCAATTATATGTGGAATAAAACAGAGAGAATGGTGGAGCTGGCAGTGAGATAATTGGGGAGATGTTGTAGCTAGTAGATAAATAAGTCCTGGAGATCTAATGCACAGCATAGTGATTATATATAATAATACTATATTATAAAATTCGAAGTTGCTAAGAGACAAGATCTTAATTGTTCTCACCATAAATCAGAAGTAATAATTATGTGAAATTATAGAGATGTTAGCTAATGCTGTTATGGTAATCACATTGCCATATATAAATACAACAAATCAACACACTGTAAATGTTAAACTTATACAATGTTATATGTCATCACATCTCAAAAAAGAAAAAAATTCAGAAATAATAAAAAGTAGAGAAGGAATTGCAATTTTTAATAGTATAATGAAGGAAGACCTAACTTGAAAGGTAACAGTTAAACATAAACTTGATGGAGATGAGGTAGTAATTTATGCAGATATATTGGGAAAGACTTGTCCAAGCAGAAGACACAACCAGTGCAAAGGACTTGAGGTGGGAGCAGGCCTAATATGTTCAAGGAAGATTAAGGAGGTCATTGTGGCAAGAGACTAATGAATGAGAGGAAAAGTAATAGGAGATGAAATCAGAGAGGTACAGCGAAGGTGTGGTACATCCACAATGTAAAACCTTATGGGCTATTATAAAGATTTTGGCTTTTACTTTTGGTGAAATGAGGAACAATTGCACAGTTTTGAACAATAAAGTAATATTCTTTACTTTTATTTTGCAAGGATTACTCTGGCTGCTGATTGGAGAAGAGACTTCAGATGTGCAATGACATAGGCAAGGAAACCAGTTAGCAGGCTGCTACAATAATTCAAGTGAGAGATGATGCTAACATGAACAAAGGAGATAGTGAGAAGTGGTCAGACTAGATATATTTTGAAGATGAACTAATGTGGGACATGAATATAAGAGAGGAATCAAGGATGAATGTAAGGTTTGAGATATGAGCAACTGGAAGGATGAAATTGCCATTAACCAAGGCAAAAAAGATTGCAGAGCAATTTAGGGGGCAAGGGAGAAATCAGATATTTATTTTTAGATGTGTTAAGTTTGACATGAGTATTAGACATTCATATATATATGTATATATATGTGTGTACTTTGGGGAAAGTTTTGGGCTGAATATATAATTTTTTAGTAATCAGCATAGATACAATATTTAAAATCATGAGACAAAATGAGATCGCCAAGTAAGGGGAGTACAGAAACAGAAGAAAAGAGAACCAAGAACTGAGCCTTAGGGTACTCCTTATAAATGTCACATAAATAGTAAGTGATGTACCTCTAATTGGAAAAGAGATATGCCTAATTCCAAAGTCTGTGTTCTTACCTAGTGAGATATAAAACCACTATATAAAGTTAGGTTCTATAGCATAGGTAATAATCAAGCCTGG
Organism: Orcinus orca; assembly: GCF_937001465.1. Classification (NCBI taxonomy): domain Eukaryota; kingdom Metazoa; phylum Chordata; class Mammalia; order Artiodactyla; family Delphinidae; genus Orcinus; species Orcinus orca. Next base: position 68,605,198 of record NC_064580.1, read on the forward strand.
CATCTATATAGTAAGAGTAGTAAAATAACTTTATTTTCTTAAAACACTATTTTCCTTTATGCACTAGGTCCAAAAACTTATGTAAATAGTTTCTGGAAGAAAAAAAATACATACACACAAATACAATGAATAGAGCAGTTGTAAGCAACAAGTAATTACACACTTTTACATAATTAACTCAATAAAGTTATTTGGGAACAGTTTCTTGTTCTAATGTTTGGTTTTCCCCATGATCTTTCCATCATTTCTGATCCTACACTTCTTTTGTAGAAACTGAAAAAAACTATTAAAGTAGTACTGACCCTAACATCAAGAAAATTTCAGAATGATAGCTGAAAGGAACTTGTTATCTCACCCTGCTGAGGTTTGGTGGCACAGCAACTACTAAATGATATATAGTGACACTCAATGGCAATTGAATTAAGAAATTATTCCTATTGCATTAAAAATTGTGTCATAACAAAATAGGCATTTAACAGGATGAGATCAGGAAAATAATATCAGAACAACTCTGAATTAAAATTCAGAATTGGGGTAATTTCTATAGTGTCTATTAAAACATTTTTCATTGAAAAATGAAAAACACTTGGATAACTTAAATGGTTTGACAAAGGCGTTAATAAAAAATGCTCACACACGAGTGTGTGTCATGAGGCATAAATACCAGAATATTTCTAATGTATTTTAGCTATAACTTTCAGGCAAAGCAATTACAGTGATTCTTCTGTATGAAACTGAGAGTGCCAGAAGTATTAAATGTATAGATCAAGCAGCAGTGTAGAAGCCAATAATACTAATTAATACATAGTATTTATCATGCTTACTATGTAAAATTCCTATATATTAATTTTCTCATTTATTTCCCACAATGAGCTCAGAAGGGCTATTCAAATGACTTTTTATAGATGAGGAAACTGAGGTTCAGAAAAAGTAAATAACTTCCTAACAAAGCCACAGCTACTATTTGACCTCAGCTTGTTTACCTTCAATATCTTAACTATCAAATAGTATACTTCCCAATGTTATGATGAAAACAGTTGGATAGTTCTACCCCTATATGAAATACAGCCCAAGAATTCTTATGTTCAATTAGGATTAAGTTGACTGAGTAATAAAGACGTAAAAAATGGTTTAATTAAGTTAGAGGTTTATTTTTCTCTTATTTGAAAGTGTGACTATAGGCAGTCCAAAGCTGGTATGACAGATTTGATTCCTGAAGTCTTTAAGGACTCAGGGTTTTTTATCCTAATGTTTCACTGTGTATGATCTCCATCCTCAAGCCATCATATCTACATTCAAGCCAGCAGGAAAGATAAAGGGACAAAAGAGAAAAAGAGTAAAGACTGTGTGTCAGCTTTCTTTTAAGGAAAGAAAATTACAGAAAATTTGAGTTGACACAACCAAAAGATGTATTGTATTAATATAGAACTGTTTTTTAAACATTTTTATTAGAGTATAATTGCTTTACAATGGTGTGTCAGCTTCTGCTTTATAACAAAGTGAATCAGTTATACATATACATATGTCCCCATATCTCTACCCTCTTGCAACTCCCTCCCTCCCACCCTCCCTATCCCACCTCTCTAGGTGGTCACAAAGCATAGAACTGTTTTATACTACAATCATGCTATCCTTTTGCATTTTACTATGTTACTGACTTGCTTAAATTATTCAAAATCCTGAATAAATCTCATTGTGTCCATGAAGCAAGCTTGACTCCCATAACTCCACTGCCTGAAGCATGGACTACTCAAACATGGTGAATACTCTAATACTATAGCTTTTGCCCTTGTCTACCCAAGTTCTTTCATAGATTTCCTGGCTCAGGTAGGGCAAATCTGAGAGAAGAGTAAGTGTTTCTTGAGCAATAAGTAGTCAAAACGGATTATTGTTGGGTGGATATCAAAGGTTTTGACCATGGTTAAGCCGCAAGCAGGGCTTGCACCTTCCTAAAATCAAGGCACACAATGGCCCAAGCTATTGTCTTACTAAGGTTATTTTTTAAATAGATCAAAATCACAGGAGTAATTGGGATCCTTGAAGCAGCACAGTGATTTAGTACCACCATTCAAAATATAATTTTTAAAAGACCACACATTTTCTTACTATGTTCTATGCTACCCATTTTGCAGATACAAGAGCAACTTCCTGAATTCAACCAAAGGGGTGACTGAAGACAGATTTGCTCCAGGTGTTCCACATCTTGGCAGAAGCAGAATCAGAGTATAGGCCAAATGGGTAATGAGAAAAACAACTGGGTGTGAGATTTTATATAGTTCAGTAGACATTGTTTTGACTGGGCATCCAGATCAGTAATGGGTCCTCAAATTAATAGGTGTCAAATAGGAAGAGGAGCAGAAATCATAAGTCTAGGGAGTGAAGGCGAACTGGGAATGAAATATGGTGGTGATGTATAACTACAAAGGGCAAGAGTCCAGGTTCTTGTGAATTCTGTTTAATGGGTTATTTGATGAATTGATGGCTTTTATTGGGCCAGTTGCTTTCACCATAGGTCATAGAAACCAGAGAGCAGATCTATGCAAGATGATTCCAAGATGCAGGCACACTCAGATTACACCAGGGTGATAAAAATTCTTGCAATACCCAGGGTATTTTTTACTTTGATTTTGCAGTCATTAGTTCCAATTATACACTTAACATCAGTTGTGCCAATTAATTGGTGGAATATCTGTGCATTGTGATAACTGAAATGTAGCAGAAAATAATCCACCCCATACTCAAAAGTATAATTTCTACTGATCCTTGAAATTCTAGCTTTTAGTCTTAAACTATATGTTTATGAGAGGAAAAACCATCAGTTCTTAATTGACAGAAAACGAATTGCTAAGGCAGGTTTGGATTGAAATAGCTTGAGACTCATGGGTCTCTGGGAGAAAGAGACTCTGAAAAGAAAACAAACAAACAAAAAAACAGGCAGAGGTTATAGAAAAGAAGGCAGAAATGCCAAAGATAAACTTTAACTCCTTTACAATTTTGATGGCTGGTCCTAGTTATCACTCTATAGTCAAAAGAGTTGCTTTGAAGCCACTGCCAGAAAAAGAGGTTAATGAATATTTTCTTATCAACATATGGACACAGCCTCCTAAAAGAAAGAATGTTACCATTATTTAATTTTTTATACCAATTCCATACAGTTTTGCTAGTTCTCTCATTGCAAGACACATTTTTTACTACATGCAGAGCATAAACTACAACTTTGAGTTTGTCTATATAGTACAAAGTGAGCTGAAGATTTTAAAATTATAGATAGCCCCAATAAATGAAGACAGCTAATCTAGATAATTTAGATAAACCACATGAAAAGAGTTATTTAGTCCAACCAAGATAACTGTAAAATTGATCAATATCCACATCATTAGGCATGGTGTTGATTCATCCTAAACTGTCATGGCTAATTTGCTATGGTATTTTCAATAGACAGTCACATTCAATTGATGCTCTGAAACTAACTATGGAAAGTACTAGTTATGTCAACACACTATCTAAACATCCAGCTTAAGAGGGAAAATTTTATTCAACTGGTTTTTTTTGTGCTACATTAGATATTTGGAAATTGGTTTTTTATTTGGGCTTTCCATATTTGTAAACATGCTGAAGATTGTATGCTTTTCTATTGGGAGAAGTAGCATTTCTGTGCAATAGAAAAAACATTGGACTCAAAGCAAAGAGATACAGCTTTTACCCTAGACGTGACAGTAATAAATCGACTAACTTTTGACAAACTCCTTAACCTCTTCTAGTCTCCATTTATTTGATTCTACCTGCCTACTTACCTCATTAGGGATATTGTGGTTATCAAAATTGACTCTAAATACAAACAACTTAGAAAAGTTAAAAGTGAGGTTTAAATGCAAGGGATTCTCATGTTTATGTTTAGAACCATACTAATATAGGCTACTATGTGAGAAAAGTGCACAGGTAAATACACTAGGTTGTAAGTTCTGAGTGGACAAACATAAGTTAAAAGAAACTGTGAAAGTAGATTTTATTGCTAAAGTGATTCCAGCTGTGCTTCAATTTTTGTGTTTCAAAGACATAAGTTTCAAACTTCCACTGCTAGTTTTACTGCATTGATCTGAATGCTTCTGTTATTACAGTTTAGTAACAAGCAATGGCTCAGTTGCAGATTGGTGAATCCCATCCACTCATATACTCCAATAAAGATGTTAAAAATAAATAAATAAATAAAATAAGGAGAAGTTCCACTCAGGGCAGCCCAAGGGAAGTCTGTGTTCCCTACTGTCCACTCAGGGCCGTGTCTACATGAGCATAATGGGTTGGATTGGTTAAGGTTTTATTAATGTTACATTAGAATATTATTCATCTTAAAAAAAAAAACAAAAACCACTTGTGGTTCAGCTATTTCAGTCACTGTGATAAACATGGAGATGCCTAATTCTTAAAGCACAGCTTAAATAATATCACTTCTCTACTCAAAGTCCTTTAATAATACTTTAGTGATTAAAAGGTAAAGTCCAAACACACTAGGATGGAATTCAAGGCCCAAACTACCTTTCAAATGTAATTCCTCCCTTGCCCTTCCTCTCATAGATTTCTCACATATGTTCCAACTAGATCATATTACCTCCATTTCTACACAGCCTGTATTACTTTTGCATTATAACTTTGTTCACGTTGCTCTACCTAAAAGGAATTGTAATTATCCCTAGCTTTGCCTCTCAATCCTAGGAATACTTCAAGTTTCTGCTCAAATACCACCTCTTCCATGAACTCTTCTTTGATCCCATCTAAAACTAATCTTTATTTTCTGGACTCAAGCAACATTTTGTGCCCTTGTTTTAGCACTTCTTAATACATTTCTTCCTACCACAGAAATGTTTTCATAGAAATATAATCTCTCCAGACACTCAGTTTCTTCAGGAATGTGATTCCATCTTTTTCATTGTATTATACAATATAACTAGAAAATGTATTGCCTATATTAGGTACTTACTAAATGTTTATTGTTTGTCAAAATAACTTCTAAGCAATGAGAAAATTAATCAATGTGTGGAGTTGGTAGACTAGTCAAAAAAAAAAAAGAATTGAGTTACATCTAGCAACATAAATGTGGAATCAGTAAGCCTCAATACTGTCATTAAGAAGTCAAACTATAGCACATAGATATTAGTTGACTGCAAATATTTAGAGATTTGCAAATAATTTTAGCATAATGAAAACATTATGCAAATGAATCATAGTCATAGTTTCTTGTATATGCTCCTTCCAACTATACAATAAGTTAAGATTTACTATGATTGTGATACTATACATAGAGAATCCTAAAGATGCTACCAGAAAACTACTATAGTTAATCAATGAATTTGGTAAAGTAGCAGGATACAAAATTAATGCACAGAAATCTCTTGCATTCCTATACACTAATGATGAAAAATCTGAAAGGGAAATTAAGGAAACACTACTATTTACCATTATAAAAAAGAATAAAATACCTAGAAATAAACCTACCTAAGGAGAAAAAAGACCTGTATGCAGAAAACTATAAGACACTGATGGAAGAAATTAAAGATGACACAAACAGATGGAGAGATATACCATGTACTTGGATTGGAAGAATCAACATTCTGAAAATGACTATACTAGCCAAAGCAATCTACAGATTCAATGCAATCCCTATCAAACTACCAATGGCATTTTTCACAGAACTAATACAAAAAATTCCACAATTTGTATGGAAACACAAAAGACCCCGAATAACCAAAGCAATCTTGAGAAAGAAAAACAGAGCTGGAGGAATCAGGCTCCCTGACTTCAGGCTATACTACAAAGCTACAGTAATCAAGATAGTATGGTACTGGCACAAAAACAGAAATATAGATAAATGGAAAAGGATAGAAACCCCAGAGATAGACCCACACACATATGGTCACCGTAGTTTTAATAAAGGAGGCAAGAATATACAAAGGAGAAAATACAGCCTCTTCAATAAGTGGTACTGGGAAAACTGGACAGCTACATGTAAAATGAAATTAGAACACTCCCTAACAACATACACAAAAATAAACTCAAATTGTATTAAAGACCTAAATGTAAGGCCAGACACTATAAAAATCTTAGAGGAAAACATAGGCAGAACACTCTATGACATAAATCACAGCAAGATCCTTTTGACCCCCTCCTAGAGAAATGGAAATAAAAACAAAAATAAACAAATGGGACCTAATGAAACTTAAAAGCTTTTGCACAGCAAAGGAAACTATAAAGATGAAAAGACAACCCTCAGAATGGGAGAAAATATTTGCAAATGAAGCAACTGACAAAGGATTAATCTCCAAAATTTACAAGCAGCACATGCAGCTCAATGTCAAAAAAACAAAAAATCCAAACCAAAACTGGGCAGAATACCTAAATAGACATTTCTCCAAAGAAGATATACAGATTGCCAACAAACACATGAAAGAATGCTCAACATCACTAATCATTAGAGAAATGCAAATCAAAAACTACAGTGAGGTATCACCTCACACCAGTCAGAATGGCCATCATCAAAGAATCTACAAACAATAAATGCTGGAGAGGGTGTGGAGAAAAGGGAACCCTCTTGCACTGTTGTTGGGAATGTAAATTGACAGCCCCTATGGAGAACAGTATGGAGGTTCCTTAAATAACTTAAAATAGAACTACCACACGACTGAGCAATCCTACTACTGTGCATATCCCCTGAGAAAACCATAATTCAAAAGGAGTCATGTACCACAATGTTCATTGCTGCTCTATCTACAATAGCCAGGACATGGAAGCAACCTAAGTGTCCATAGACAGATGAATGGATAAAGAAGATGTGGCACATATATACAATGGAATATTACTCAGCCGTGAAAAGAAACGAAATTGAGTTATTTGTAGTGAGGTGTGTGGAACTAGAGTCTACCACACAGAGTGAAGTAAGTGAGAAAGAGAAAAAGAAATACTGTGTGCTAACACATATATATGGAATCTAAAAATAAAAGGTTATGAAGAACCCAGGGGCAGGACAGGAAAAAGACGCAGATGTAGAGAATGGACTTGAGGACACGGGGAGGGGGAAAGGTAAGCTGGGACGAAGTGAGAGAGTGGCACGGACTAATATATACTACCGAATGTAAAAGAGATAACTAGTTGGAAGCAGCCACATAGCACAGGGAGATCAGCCCGGTGCTTTGTGACCACCTAGACGGGTCGGATAGGGAGGGTGGGAGGGAGACGCAAGAGGGAGGAGATATGGGGATATATGTATATGTATAGCTGATTCACTTTGTAATAAAGCAGAAACTAACACACCAGTTTAAAGCAGTTATACTCCAGTAAAGTTGTTTAAAAAAAACAAAGCAGGTTTACTATGATTGAAAATGAAAGAATCGATTTGCCAGGGTGATAATTGCATGAAAGATGTTGGAAAGGTATATAATGAACAAATGTATGAATAATTTCTCTAACATAGTGGTTAAGTAAAACAGGCTTGTTTTGTATCCTGACCATTTACCAGCTATTTAAACTTGCACATGTTCAGTAGCTTCTAAATTTTAGTTTTCTCATTGATAGAATAAGACTAGTAGTAACTAACTCACACTGTTTTCATAGGAGCAAACTAAAAATGCTATAAATTTTTCCACTAGGAACAAAAAGTAAATATGTTTCAGAATTCAGTAAGTTAGATTACATACAATTCTGTGCTTGTGCACTCCAAAACAGCTATGTAAAGTGAATAGTTGTAAGAATGCCTGCATTCTTACAATTAATGTTCAATGTCAAGGTTTTTAATACACCAAGCCTAATTATTTTGTATCACACCATACAACCTTTTTCTCTCAACCTTCCATGTTGGTAAAAAACATGCATATTGTTTTCTTTTTATGTTTAAGGTAATATGATAATTTTAAATAGAAAAGCATTCAAAATGTTTATTTATTGACTTTGTTTATTGACCATTTCAATTTTTCCTCTGATATAAAAAATACTATAGGAGGTACCTGAGACTGTTGCTGTTTATGAATATTACTAAATAAATATATTTGAAAAATCGGTCTGTGCAACTGAGGTTTATGTACTTTAATTTAGGCTTGATATTGTAAAATTACAACTCTTCTAAGAGCGTAAAATATGTCACCTATAAGTCAAAATTATGCTTATAACTGGTTGGTGTGGAATTTTAAACATGGGCCCTATACCACCTTTTTTTGAGAATTTGAAATCTGAGTAATAGAAATGATATAGCAAAGGTGTAGCTCCCCTGCAAAGTGGCAAGAAGCATTATTAAAATTACAACCACCTAATGCTTTCTGTATTTGTAGGTCTTCATGTTCAGTCTCTTTTTTTATATAATGTATCATTAATTCCGTCACCTGCCTCCCCCAAAAAGGAATCTCATCTCATGCATTCAATTGTTTGACTATAGAGTGCCACAAACCATATGGATCTCATTTGAAACTCTTCTAAATCATAGATATCCATGTGCAACTGATAAAAGCCAATTTATTTGGTGATAGGGAATGGAAGGCTTCTCTCAAGTCAAGTCCAAGGAGAGCCCCCTATAGGCTATCTAAGTACTAAACTCAGGGGAAATTACTTCATCACAACTTGATCCAGATCACAGTAATGAATATTGTGATGTAGCCAATATTCAATTATGTTGACTTTACAATACTGGAATTAATCCATCTGCATTGCAGTTCAGTGAAGTCATTTTGGGGATGTAGTGATTTTGAGGCTGCCTTCATCTTTGCAGGCCCAGATGCTGAACCACAGAATCCTGAGAATTAACAATGTTACTAAAATGCTATTAAACTTTTGATGATAATACCTGTGTTGTGTCGCATAAGCGTGTCAGATTTAGGTTGAGATCATACTCCTATAGCCTGAAGATATTTTTCAGTGGTGTTTTGCAAGATTGTCTATCAGTATGTATTTACCATGCATAACACTGCAATATGCCAGTGGTTAGCTACTTTAGAATTGGAGTAATTGGTGGGGTTATTTTAAGCTTCTAACTAAAGACAGAATTTTATATTCTCTGACATACTGAGTCTCAGAACTTTCTTACCGTAAATTTCACTTTGGCCAATTAATTTGAGCTGCAACTACAGGATGAATTGGGATTTATGATATTCATACTAATGTCACTGTAGTCTTGCAAGATGAGGAGGTTTTACCATAGTGTTACTTAACTTCTTGCTTCTACCCACACCTTCAATGTATTCTCAAAGCAGAAGCTAGAGGGAACTTGTTAAAATATGACAGACCATGTCACATCAGTTCCATGCTGAAAATTATTCAGTGGTGTCACATTTTGCTCCAAGTAAAAGCCAAAGTCCTCACAGTGACCTACAAGCCTCACATGACCTTCCATCTTCCTCAAACCATTAGTTCTCTGACCTCATCTCCAACCCTCTGCCCCCAGTTCACTGCTGTAGCCACACATGCTTCTTTCCTATTCTTGGAATACGCCAAGGCACATGTTGACTCACAGTCATTGCTCTTCCTAGTCTCTGTGCCTGGATTAATTTTCTTTAAGGTATTGACAAGGCTTACTCCCTCATCTCTTTCCAGTCTATATTTAAAATTCACCTTCTTAAGGAGAACTTAATAAGTGGTAAGAGACCATTCTCTTTCCATGTTTACTTCTACCCCAACACTCCCTATCCCTCTTCCTTGTTATTATTTTCAGAGTCCTTAATACCTTCTAAGGTATTATAAAATATGAATATTTATTATATTATTATTGTTTGTTAACTACTCTTACTAAAATGAAATTCTAAAATGGTAAGGATTTTTGTCTTTTTTATTCATTGCTATATACTCAGTCTTAGAACTTTGCCTGACACATGGCATGCACTCCATAAGTATATATAAAGGAAGTAATGATTGACCCAAGTCAGTGTTCAGTCACACTGGAATGAATCGTTTCTCCCACTAATACATAATAAAAGACAATATAAGTTTTTATTAGTATTTTTGAGAATCCTTTCAATAAATTAGATAGATTAATAAATTAGAACTCAAAATTCTAAGCCTTAAACCAGTGATTCTCTAAAGAGAGTTAGGGGACTATGCATATGAAAATTTCTGTGGTTTCTGTCAAAAATACAAGTTTCTTAGCCTCAATAGTATTTGTTAGAAATCTGTAACAGAAGACCCCAGAAAACTGCATTTTGAACAAGTGTGCCATATAATTCTCTAATGTACTAAGTTTGAATATAACTTCTTTAATCTAGAAGTGAGCTGCCATTGCATGTTCAGTCATCTCTATTTTCCTTAAATAACAGTTTCCTTACCAAAAAAGCTCAACCATTTCCTGTGATAACCTGAAACTTAAAAAAAAAAAAAACATAACAAGCACATACATACATCTAGTGCTGAAAAATTCAAAGTAATTCTTAGGATGAAAACACATTCTTGAAAGATTCTATCTTCACAAGTTGGGGTATTTTAAATTTTTTTCTTCAAAAGATGTTAAGTGCATTCTCACGTCCAAGATTTGAAAAAGGTAAAGCAAAATTTCTTTTCCCCATAATCTTCAATAAACCATGTTTTAACTTTAAGAACCCTCAATTCAATCATAATTTAAATTAATCCAAGTTTAATTGTAACTATTTTTTTCTCTCTATGCAAGCTAACTCACAGCCCCCAGGTGAAAGCATAAATAAAAATAATTTGACTTCAAAATAACTAAATTATAACTTTAGTAATACTTTATTAAAGACCTTAGATAAATTTCCATAACAGATTTTTTATGGTTTTACTCTTAACATAAAAGTTATTTAGTGAAGTAAAAATGATAACTTTTCCACATTCTATTCTTTATCTAAAGGTATTGTCATAATCATTTTCTCATCTTCTTTAAACCATGTTATATAACTTACTAATACATGCTTAAGTCATTTTTATAAAAATTCACAAGGGAATAATAACTAAATTACGAAAGGGATGTTGTTAAATATTCTGAAGTAGTTATAATTTCATTTAGAGTAATGGGGAGTCAATTTTAAAAAGGATAACCTGTAAAGCATCCTGTTTTTTCTTAAGGACTTAGTAAGCCCAAAGCCTGTTTATCTGTATGCCAAATTTTATTTAATGAGTGTGGTGGGCTATGCTGCCTTTACTTTTGCTTTTTGGAATGTTGCTTGAATTCACTAAGAACAGGTATTTAAGCTCAGAAGCATTAACAAGAGTAATATGTATATTCCACTTAAGTGATTTTGAATGCTCACATCTCACAACTAAATAAATCTTCAGTATATTTATTTAAGGCAGTGTTTTTAAATGCATGGTACTCTTTCTTCATACAAAATTTTATGTGAAAACCTAGCATATAAAATCTACTGAGATTAAGTTATTCTGATTTGAAGGAGTGAGGACCAGTAATCTAAATGCTTAGCATTGCAGAGTAGTTACTGCCCAATGACCACCTCTGAGGCATTCTTTGTGGGTCCCAGGATTCCAAAAAGCACAGTATAAAAGGAATAAAGAATGAATCTGATATATAAGATACACTGAATCGGGCAGCAAATAAAAGTAATTTTAAAAGAAAGGTAAGCCCATGGATTGTCATTCCCAAGGGAACAGTGATTTCATATAAAGATTTTATTCACTTGGATCTATGAATCAGTCATTTTAAAACTGATTTGTTGGTTTCAGTTGCTATAACCATTATGAATTAAGAATTTAGAAAATAAATAAATTGTAAATACTTTATCTCACTTATAATGCATATAGAAAGCTATGTCATATTTTGTTTATTATAAATGAAAAGTAAATGATGGGAAGTAGTAGGACATACAGCTAAGGAAGAATGAAAAGGTTGGCATATCCTTTCCATAAAAACAACTATAAAACTGAATAAAATAGTCAAAAGCAATTATGGGTTCTGAATATTGAACAAAGGCAAATAACAAATTGAGAAGTGATAACTAAAAAAACAAACAAACAAAAGATGAACTTTAGGTAAGAACAATGGGAGTCAGTTCATTCTTGCATGGGGAGTTCCCAATCCCCACCTACAAGTGAAAAAGTGGCTGTGAAAACCAGCAGTTTGCTGCCATAGGAACTGACTACTTTGGAACAGAGAACAGGAAACTCCTTTTCAGTAGTGTATGGAAAAACCCAGCAGTGCTCCTAGCCTGAGGCTGTGATCCTAGTTAGAGCAATAGGAACCTGAATTCTAGCCAAAATTTAATATGCAGAGTCTGAAAATTAGATACTCACTTAGTGGCTTTATTAGCATTCCCATATCTCTGGTTGTCTGAGACCTTTACAGCAATTGCCATGGAGATCTGAGAGAACTTGGTGGAAAATAAAAACCACAGAATATTGAAACTTGCCTGATTTGAATAAAATACCCAAAGCAAACATAGATCTACCAGTAGTGAATGGAAGCTTTAAAGACAAGATGTTTGAGCACAAAGTCTGGCCGATTATTAATTGATCAATGATCAATACAGATCGATTGATACAGAGGAGACCCCTAAAAAGACAGGCTAAAAAGTTAGAATTAAAATTTTAAACCAATCAGATACATTAGCAGACACACAATGCAGGGGTGATAGATTCTGCAGATTAATTCCAGGTAGGTTACTTAAAAAATAAAATCAATCGAACAAAAACAAAAACCTCTAGAAGATAAACAAAGAAAATAAGAAATCAGAGTTGCTATAATAAATTATATGTCCAGTTTTTTTTTTTACTCACAAGAAATGCCAAAAAGGCAGAAAAGTGTGACCCATATTCTAGAAAATAAGCAGTAAAAACTGTGTCTGGGGCTTCCCTGGTGGCGCAGTGGTTGAGAGTCTGCCTGCCGAAGCAGGGGACATGGGTTTGTGCCCCTGTCCGGGAGGATCCCACATGCCGCGGAGCGGCTGGGCCCGTGAGCCATGGCCACTGAGCCTGCGCGTCCAGAGCCTGTGCTCCGCAACGGTAGAGGCCACAGCAGTGAGAGGCCCGTGTACAGCAAGAAAACAAACAAACAAACAAAAAAACTGTGTCTGCGTTGGCCAAGAAGTTGGATTTAGCAGATGACTATTTCAAAGAAACTACTATAAATATATTCAAATAACAAAAGGAAATCTGCACTATGGCCAGCTCTCTCACACCCATGGCCACCGGCTTCCCCATGCACCCCATTTACACTGGGGATCCCACAACCCTGGTGGCTGTGGAATCCTCCTCCCCGCCCTGTCCTTGCCAAGGTGGACTCGTGTGCTCTGGGGCAGCCTTGGGAGCAGAACCCTGTGGGTGGCCCTCATGCAGAGGTGGGGCTCAAATCACAGCTGAACCCCAGGGGCCATGTAACTAAGGAAGAAGAGTTGAAATCTCTCCTCACAGCTGCACAAACCATGAATTGACACCACCGTGGCTGGCTTTGTAAACTCAGCACCTACAGAACATCTGAACAGACAATAAGTGCTCCTGCAGCCAAGACGGGTCTAACTTTAGCAGCTGTAGATTTTGTGGGCACATATACGTGGGGGTTGGGTGAGGCCAGAGACTGAGCTGCCCTCATAGTGCCCACAGAGGGTCCAGATCCATGATTACTGCAATCCTGGGACCTGATTTCAGTGGATCTATGCTGTGGCCTGGTGAAAACAATGTCTGAGAGACATCAGGGCCAATTGCCAGCATAACCACAGTTAAGGTGGGGCTGAGATCAGTGCCAACAACAATGTAATCTGAGAGCTCCCAAAATAGCTGAAAGAACAGAGCACACCCACAGGTGAACAACTCCAGAGGAGGATTACTCAGTGGCTTCCCTCTCAGTGGGAGTGCTCCAATCCCACCTACTGCACACTGCAGATCAGAAACACAGCTACAAAACAGATCTGGGGAACTTTACTCCAAAAATGTGGGAGCAGACTCCACCTCTGACAGGGCCGTGACAACCACAGAGCAAAGGGGAGGCCCCTCTCAATATCCAGTGCATGCTCTAATGACCACAACATCAGTGGATATATGTCACTATATGTTTGTTGAAACTATAGACTGCACAACACCAAGAGTAAATCTCAATGTAAATTATAGAATTTCGGTGATAATAATGTCAGTGTAGATTCATCAATTGTAATAAATGTACCACTGTGGTGCAGGATGTTGATAGTCTGATATGCTGTGTATATATGGGGACAGGAGGCATATGGGAAATCTCGGTACCTTCCACTCAATTTTGTGGTGAACCTAAAAGTACTTTAAAAATAAAGTCTAGAGCTTCCCTGGTGGCGCAGTGGTGGAGAGTCTGCCTGCCGATGCAGGGGACACAGGTTCGTGCCCCGGTCCAGGAAGATCCCACAGGCCAAGGAGCGGCTGGGCCCGTGAGCCATGGCCGCTGAGCCTGCGCGTCCGGAGCCTATGCTCCACAACGGGAGAGGCCGCAACAGTGAGAGGCCCACATACCGAAAAAAAAATAAATTTACAGCCCAATAACACTGATGAACATAGCCACAAAAATCCTCAAAAAAAAAAAAAATAGTTAACTGAATCCAACAACACATTAAAAGCATCATAAACCATGATCAAGTGGGATTTCTCACAGGGATGCAAGGATTTTTCAATATACACAAAGCAATCAGTGTGATATATGACATCAAAAAATTGAAGAATAAAAACCTTATGATCATCTCAATAGATGCAGAAAAAAAAGCTTTAGACCAAATTCAATAGCCATTTATGAAAAAAGCTCTCCAGAAAGTGGGCATAGAGGGAACCTACCTCAATATAATAAAGGCCATATACAACAACCTCACAGCAAACATCATTCTCAACAGTGAAAAACTGAAAACATTTCCTATAAGATCAGGAACAAGACGAGGATGTCCACTCCTGCCACTTTTATTCAACATAGTTTTGGAAGTTCTAGCCACAGAAAAAGAAATAAAAGGATTTGAATTAGAAAAGAAGTTAAGCCATCACTGCTTGCACATGACATGACACTATACATAGAAAACCCTAAAGATGGCACCAGAAAACTGCTAGAGCTCACCAATGAATTTGGTAAAGTTTCAAGATACAAAATTAATACACAGAAATCTCTTGCATTCTTATACACTAAAAATGAAAGATCAGAAAGAGAAATCAAGGAAACAATCACTATTACCACTGCATCAAAAAGAATAAAATACGTAGCAACAAATCTACCTATGGAGGCAAAAGACCTGTACTCACAAAATTATAAGGTACTGATGAAAAAAAGAAAGGTGACACAAACAGATGGAGAGATATATCATGTTCTTGGATTGGAAGCATCAGTATTGTCAAAATGACTATACTACCCAAAGTAATCTACAGATTCAATGAAATCCCAAACAAATTAACAATAGCATTTTTCACAAAATTAGAACAAAAAATTTTACAATTTGTAAGGAAACACAGAAAACACTGAATAGCCAAACAATCTTGACAAAGAAAAACGGAGCTGGAGGATTCAAGATCCCTACCTTCAGACTATACTACAAAGCTACAGCCATCAAAATAGTATGGTAGTGGCACAGAAAAAACAAATACAGATCAATGGAACAGGATAGAAAGTCCAAAGATAAACCCATCCACCTATGGTCACCTAATATATGACAAATGATGCAAGAATATACAATGGAGAAAAGACACTCTCTTCAATAAATTGTGCCGGGATAACTGGACAGCTACATGTAAAACAACGAAATTAGAAAATTCTCTAACACCATACACAAAAAGAAACTCAAAATGGATTAAAGACCTAAATGTAATACTGGATTCTATAAAACCCTTAGAAGAAAACATAGGCAGAACACTTTTTTTCTTTAACAACTTTATTGGAGCATAATTGCTTTACAATGTGTTAGTTTCTGCTGTAAAACAAAGTGAATCAGATATATGTATACATATATCGCCATATCACCTCCCTCTTGCGTCTCCCTCCCACCCTTCTAGGTGGTCAAAAAGCATGCAGTGGCTCTCCCTGTACTATGCAGCTGCTTCTCCCTAGTGATAATTTTACATTTGGCAGTGTATATATGTCAATGCCACTTTCTCACTTCGTCCAACCTGACACTTCCCCCTCCCTGTGTCCCCAAGTCCACTCTCTATGCCTGCATCTTCATTCCCATCCTGCCACTAGGTTCATCAGAACCTTTCTTTTTTTTTTTTTTTTTAAGAATCCATATATATGTGTTAGCATATGATATTTGTTTTTCTCTTTCTGACTTACTTCAAACTGTATGACAGACTATACATCCATCCATCTCAATAAAAATAACTCAATTTCATTTCCTTTTTGGCTGAGTAATATTCCATTGTATATATGTGCCACAGCTTCCTTACACATTCATCTGTCGATGGACACTTAGGTTGCTTCCATGTCCTGGTTATTGGAAATAGTGCTGCAATGAACATTCTGGTACATGACTCCTTGAATTATGGTTTACTCAGAGTATATGTCCAGTAATGGGATTGCTAGGTCAAATGGTAGTTCTATTTTTAGTTTCTTAAGGAACCTCCATACTGTTCTCCATAGTGGCTGTATTAATTTACACTCCCACCAACAGTGCAAGAGGGTTCACTTTTCTCCACACCCTCTCCAGCATTTATTGTTTGTAGGTTTTTTGATGATGGCCATTCTGACACATGTAAGGTGATACCTCATTGTAGTATGGATTTGCATTTCTCTAATGATTAGTGATGTTGAGCATCCTTTCATGTGCTTGTGGGAAACCTGTATATCTTCTTTGCAGAAATGTCTATTTAGGTCTTCTGCCCATTTGTGTATTGGGTTGTTTCTGCTTTTGACATTGAGCTGCATGAGCTGCTTGTAAATTTTGGAGGTCAACCCTTTGTCAGTTGCTTCATCTGCAAATATTTTCTCCCATTGTGAGGGTTGTCTTTTCATCTTGTTTATGGTTTCCTTTGCTGTGCAAAAGCTTTTTAAGTTTCATAGGTCCTATTGGTTTATTTTTGTTTTTATTTCCATTTCTCTAGGAGGTAGGTCAAAAAGGATCTTGCAGTGATTTATGTAATAGAGTGTTCTGCCTATGTTTTCCTCTAAGAGTTTTATAGTGTCTGGCCTTACATTTAGGTCTTTAATCCATTTTTAGTTTATTTTTGTGTATGGTATTAAGGAGTGCTCTAATTCCATTCTTTTGCATGTAGTTGTCCAGTTTTCCCAGCACCATTTATTGAATAGGCTGTCTGTTCTCCATTGTATATTCTTGCCTCAATTATCAAAAATAAGGTGACCATATGTGCATGGGATTATCTCTGGGCTTTCTATCCTGTTCCATTGATCTATATTTCTGTTTTTTTGTGCCAGTACCATACTGTCTTGATTACTGTAGCTTTGTAGCATAGTCTGAAGTGTGGGAGCCTGATGCCTCCAGCTCCGTTTTTCTTTCTCAAGATTGCTTTGGCTATTCAGGGTCTTTTTTGTTTCCATACAACTTGTGAAAATTTTTGTTCTAGTTTTGTGAAAAACGCCATTGCTAGTTTGATAGGGATTGCATTCAATATATAGATTGGCTGGTATACCCATTTTCACAATGCTGACTCTTCCAATCCAATAACATAGTATATCTCTCCATCTGTTTGTATCATCTTTAATTTCTTTCATCAGTGTCTTATAGCTTGCTGCATACAGGTCTTTTGCCTCCTTAGGTAGGTTTATTCCTAGGTATTTTATTCTTTTTGTTGCAATGGTAAATGTGTTTCCTTAATTTCTCTTTCAGATTGTTCATCACTAGTGTATAGAATGCAAGGTATTTCTGTGCACTAATTTTGTATCCTGCTATGTTACCAAATTCATTGATTAGCTCCAGTAGCTTCCTGGTAGCATCTTTAGGATTCTCTATGTATAATATCAAGTCATCTGTAAACAGTGACAGCTTTACTTCTTTTCCAGTTTGGATTCCTTTTCTTTCTTTTTCTTCTCTGATGGCTGTGGCTAAAACTTCTAAAACGTTGTTTAATAATAGTGGTGAGAGTGGGCAACCTTGCCTTTTTTTTATCTTAGAAGAAATGGTTTCAATTTTTCACCATTGAGAACGATGTTGGCTGTGGGTTTGTCATATATGGCCTTTATTATGTTGCGGTAAGTTCCTCTATGTCTACTTTCTGGAGGGTTTTTAACTTAAATGGGTGGTGAATTTTGTTGAAAGCTTTTTCTGCATCTATCGAGATATTCATATGTTTTTTATCCTTCAATTTGCTTATATGGTGTATCACATTGATTGATTTACATATATTGAAGAATCCTTGCATTACTGAGTTAAACCCCACTTCATCATAGTATATGATCCTTTTAATGTGCTGTTGGATTCTGTTTGCTAGTATTTTGTTGAGGGTTTTTGAATCTATGTTTATCAGTGATATTGGCCTGCAGTTTTCTTTCTTGTGACATCTTTGTCTGGTTTTGGTATCAGGGTGATATTTGCCTCATAGAATGAGTTGGGCCATGTTCCTCCCTCTGCTATATTTTGGAAAAGTTTGAGAAGGATAAGTATTAGCTCTTCTCTAAATGTTTGATAGAATTTACCTGTGAAGCCATCTGGTCCTGGGCTTTTGTTTGTTGGAAGATTTTTAATCACAGTCTCAATTTCAGTGCTTGTGATATGTCTGTTTATATTTTCTATTTCTTCCTGGTTCAGTCTC
Source organism: Orcinus orca (assembly GCF_937001465.1). Lineage (NCBI taxonomy): Eukaryota > Metazoa > Chordata > Mammalia > Artiodactyla > Delphinidae > Orcinus > Orcinus orca. The sequence goes on from NC_064580.1 coordinate 68,623,819, forward strand.
AGAAGGTTGTGCTTTTCTAAGAATTTTCCCATTTCTTCCAGGTTGTCCATTTTATTATCATATAGTTGCTGGTAGCAATCTCTCATGATCCTTTGTATTTCTGCAGTGTTAGTTGTTATTTCTTTTTCATTTCTAATTCTATTGATTTGAGACTTCTCCCTTTTTTTCTTGATGTGTCTGGCTAATGCTTTATCAATTTTGTTTATTTTCTCCAAGAATGGCTTTTAGTTTTATTGATCTTTGCTATTGTTTCCTCCACTTCTTTTTCATTTATTTCTGCTCTGATCTTTATGATTTCCTTCCCTCTGCTAATTTTGGTGGTTTTTTGTTTGTATTTCTCTAATTGCTTTAGGTGTAAAGTTAGGTTGATTATTTTAAGTGTTTCTTGTTTCTTGAGGTAGGATTTTACTGTTATAAACTTCCTTCTTAGAACTGCTTTTGCTGCATCCCATAGGATTTTGGTCATCGTGTTTTCATGTCATTTGTTTCTAGGTATTTTTTAATTACCTCTTTGGTTTCTTCCATGATCTCTTGGTTATTTAGTAGTGTATTGTTTAGCCTCCATGTGTTTATATTTTCCACAGAATTTTTCCTATAATTGATATCTAGTCTCATAGCCTTGTTGTCGGAAAAGGTAGTTGATTTGATTTCAATTTTCTTAAAATTGCCAAGGTTTGATTTGTGACCCAAACTGTGATCTATCCTGGGGAATGTTCCATGAACACTTGAAAAGAGAGTGTATTTTGTTGTTTTGAGATGGAATGTCCTATAAATATCAATTAAGTCATCTCATTTAATGTATCTTTTAAAGCTTGTGTTTCCTTATTTGTTTTCATTTTGGATGACCTGTCCATTGGTTACAGTGGGGTGTTACCCTACTATGGCTTTCTTACTGTCAATTTCCCCTTTTATGGTTGTTAGCATTTGCCTTTTGTATTGAGTTGCTCCTAAGTTGGATGCATAAATATTTACACTTGTTATGTCTTCTTCTTGGTGTGATCCATTCATCATTATGTAGTGTTCTTCTTTGTCTCTTTTAATAGTCTTTAAAGACTCTTTATCTGATATGGGAATTGCTACTCCAGCTTCTTTTGATTTCCATTTGCATGAAATATCTTTTTCCATCCCCTCACTCAGTCTGTATGTGTCCCTAGGTCTGAACTGGGTCTCTTGTAGACAGCATATATAATGGTCTTGTTTTTGTATATATTCAACCAGTGTATATCTCTTGGTTTGGGCATTTTTTTCCATTTACATTTAAGGTAGTTATTGATATATATGTTCCTATTACCATTTTCTTAACTGTTTTGTGTTTGTGATTGTAAGTCTTTTCTTTCACTTGTGTGTCCTGCATAGAGAAATTTCTTTAGCATTTTTTGTAACGCTGGTTTGGTGGTGCTGAATTCTCTTAACTTTTGCTTGTCTGTAAAGTTTTAATTTCTCCATCAAATGTAATGAGATCTTTGTTGGGTAGAATAATCTTGGTTGTAGAATTTTTCCCTTTCATCACTTTAAATATGTCCTGCCACTCCCTTCTGGCTTGCAGAGTTTTTGCTGAAAGATCAGCCGTTATCCTCAGGGGGATTCCCTTGTGTGTTATTTGTTGTTTTTCCCTTGCTCCTTTTAATATATTTTTCTTTGTATGTAATTTTTTATAGTTTGATTAACATATCTTGACATGTTTCTCTTTGGATTTATCTTGTATGGGAGTCTCTGTGCTTCCTGGACTTGACTGACTATTTCCTTTCCCATGTTAGGGAAATTTTCATCTATAATCTCTTCAAATATTTTCTCAGTCCCTTTCTTTTTCTCTTCTTCTTCTGGGACCCCTACAATTTGAATGTTGGTTAGTTTACTGTTGTCCCAGAGGTCTCTGAGACTGTTCTTAATTCTTTTGTTTTGTTTTGTTTTGTTTTTTCTTTGCAGTATGCAGGCCTCTCACTGTTGTGTCCTCTCCCATTGTGGAGCACAGGCTCTGGACACGCAGGCTCAGTGGCCATGGCTCACGGGCCCAGCTGCTCCATGGCATGTGGGATCTTCCTCGACCGGGGCACGAACCCATGTCCCCTGCATCGGCAGGTGGACTCTCAACCACTGCACCACCAGGGAAGCCCTGTCCTCAATTCTTTTCATTCTTTTTTCTTTATTCTGCTCTGCAGTAGTTATTTCCACTATTTTATCTTCCAGGTCACTTATCCGTTCTTCTGCCTCAGTTATTCTGCTATTGATTCCTTCTAGAGAATATTTAATTTCATTTATTGTGTTGTTCATCCTTGTTTGTTTGCTCTTTAGTTCTAGGTACTTGTTAAAAGTTTCTTGGGTCTTCCCTGGTGGCTCAGTGGTTGAGAGTCTGCCTGCCGAAGCAGGGGACTCGAGTTCGTGCTCCGGTCTGGTAAGATCCAACATGCCATGGAGCGGCTAGACCCATGAGCCATGGCTGCTGAGCCTGTGAGTCTGGAGCCTGTGCTCCACAATGGGAGAGGCCACAACAGTGAGAGGCCTGCATACCACAAAAAATATATATATATATTTCCTGTATTTTCTCCATTCTATTTCCAAGATTTTGGATCATCTCTGCTGTCATTTACTTTAATTCTTTTTCATGTAGACTGCCTATTTGTTGTTCTTTTGTTTGTTCTGGTGGGTTTTTGCTTTGCTCCTTTATCTGCTTTGTGTCTCTCTGTCTTCTCTTTTTGGTTAACTTACTGTTTGGGGTCTCATTTTTTTCAGCCTGCAGGTTCATAGATTCTGTTGTTTTTGGTGTCTTCCCCCAGTGGCTAAGGTTGGCTCAGTGGGTTGTGTAGGTTCCTGGTGGAGGGGGTTAGTGCCTGTGTTCTGGTGGATGAGGCTGGATCTTTTCTTTCTGGTGGGCAGGACCACATCCTGTCGTGTGTTTTCGGGTGTCTGTGAACTTATTATGATTTTAGGCAGCCTCTCTTCTAATGGGTGGGGTGGTGTTCCTGTCTTGCTAGTTGTTTGACATAGGTTGTCTAGCACTGTAGCCTGCTGTTTGTTGAGTCAATCTGGTAGATAGAGATCTCTGGGAAAGCTTTCCCCATTTGATATCACATGGAGCTGGGAGATCTCTGGTGGAACAATGTCCCCAACTTAGCTCTTCCATCTCAGAGGCACAGACCTGACACCTGGCTGGAGCACCAAAACCCTGTCAGCCACACAGCTCAGAAGAAAAGGGAGAAAAAAATAAAGAAAGAAAAATAAAATAAAATAAAATTTAATAAAATAAAAAATGAAGAAAAATTATTAAAAATAAAAATATTGATAAGTAATAAAAAAATTAAAAAATAAAGAGAAAAACCAAACCAAAAAAAAATCCACCAATGATAACACGTGCTAAAATCTACACACACACACGCAAAACAAACAAACAAACAAAATAAACGCACAGAGAGAATCCTAGGACAAATGGTAAAAGCAAAGCTGTACAGACAAACTCACACAAAGAAGCATACACATACACACTCACAAAAAGAGAAAAAGGAAAAAAATATATATATATATATAAAGGAGGAGAGCAACCAAATCTATAAACAAATCTACCAACGAAAATAAACTCTAAATTCTAAACTAAGGTAAACATAAAACCAGTAACGAATTATTTTCAGAAAGCAAAGCCCAATTCTACAGTTGCTCCAAAAATCCGCTGCCTGAATTTTGGGATGAGTTGTTGTCTATTCAGGCATTCCACAGATGCAGGGTACGTCAAGTTGATTGTGACGATTTAATCCACTGTTTCTGAGGCTGATGGGAGAAATTTCCCTTTCTCTCTTTGTTTGCACAGCTCCTGGTGTTCAGCTTTGGACTTGGCCCCTCTGCTGCATTTAGGTTGCCTGAGGGCATCTTTTCTTCACTCAGACAGGACGGGGTTAAGTTAGCAGTTGATTAGGGGGCTCTGGCTAACTCAGGCTGGGAGGGTTGGAGGGAGGCGTATGGAATGTGTGGCGAGCCTCCCGTGGCAGACTCCTGCATGACATTGCAACAGTGTGAGGTGCACAGTGTGTTCTCCTGGTGAAGTTGTCCCTGGGTCGTGGGACCGTGACAGTGGTGCACTGCACAGTCTCTCAGGAGGGGTGGTGTGGATAGTGACCTGTGTTTGCACACAGGCTTCTTGGTGGCTGCAGCAGCAGCCTTAGCATTTCATGCCCATCTCAGGTGTTTGCACTGATAGCTGCAGCTCATGCTCATCTCTGGAGCTCGTTTAGGCAGTGCTCTGAATCGCCTCTCCTTGCACACCCCAAAACAATGGTCTCTTGCTTCTTAGGCAGGTCCAAACTTTTTCCTGGACTGCATCCCGGCTTGCTGTGGCACACTAGCCCCCTTCAGGCTGTGTTCACCAGCCAACCTCAGTCCTCTCCCTGGGATCTGACCTCTGAAGCCCGAGCCTCAGCTCTGAGCCCCCACTGGCCCCAGTGGGTGAGCAGAGAAGCCTCTCAGCCTGGTGAGTGCTTGTCGGCATGGATCTTCTGTGTGGGAATCTCTCCTCTTTGCCCTCTGCACCCCCGTTGCTGTGCTCTCCTTCATTTCTCCAAAGCTTATCCCCACCCCACCCCCCATCTCTGCCAGTGAAGGGGCATCCTAGTGTGTGGAAACTTTTCCTGCTTCAGCACTCCCTCCCAGAGGGGCAGGTACCATCCCTATTCTTTTGTCTCTGTTTTCTCTTTTTCTTTTGTCCCACCCAAGTACGTGGGGATTTTCTTGCCTTTTGGGAAGTCTGCAGTCTTCTGCCAGCATTCAGTAGGTGTTCTATAGGAGTGGTTCCTCATGTAGATGTATTTCTGATGTATTTGTGGGGAGGTAGATGATCTCCACATCTTACTCCTTCACCATCTTGAAGGTCTCTTCTGCAGCACTATTTTCAACAGCCAGGACATGGAAGCAACCTAAAAGTCCATCAAGGAAGGAATGGATAAAGAAAATGTAGCACAATGTTGTACATATATACAATGGAATATTACTCAGCCATAAAAAGGAACAAAATTGGTTCATTTGTAGAGACGTGGATAGAGTTAGAAACTGTCATACCTAGTGAAGTAAGTCAGAAAGAGGAAGACAAATATCCTATATTAACTCATATATATGGAACCCAGAAAAAATGGTACAGATGATCTTATTTGCAAAGCAAAAATAGAGACACAAACGTAGAGAAGAAATGTATGGACATCAAGGGGGAAACGGATGTGGGATAAATTGGGAGGTTAGGGTTGACATATATACACTATTGATACTATGTATAAAATTGATAACTAATGGGAACCTACTGTATAGCACAGGGAACTCTATTCAGTGCTCTGTGGTGACCTAAGTGGGAAAGAAATCTAAAAAAGAGGGGATATATCTATAAGTATAACTGATTAACTTTGTTGTACAGCAGAATGTAACACAACCTTGTAAAGAAACTATACTCCAATAAAAATTAATTAAAAATATATTTGCTGCCTAACAGTGTTTTAAATAATGTTTTGTTTTCTTACTCCATCTCTTGCTATGACAGCTAGGTTTTGAGGTGTAGATAAAGGAAGAGATGAAAGATCATAAAAATAAAAGAGTAATAAGGGTGTATTCTGGAATATGAAGAATTCTCATGATTTTATTTAAGAATATATTTTTCATGAATATATTTTTTAATAATTACTTAAGTAGATTCTATTTGTTAGGATAAAATATTTGTTTAAAAATTCTTATTAACTGGTTTTTAATGTTTGTATTATTGTGTAATAATTAATGTCAATAAAGTTCTTCTTTGGGCAGAAAAATAATCTACAAATTTTCAATGCTGGAGAGGGTGTAGAGGAAAGGGAACCCTCCTACACTGTTGGTGGGAATGTAAATTGGTACAGTCACTATGGAGAACAGTATGGAGGTTCCTTAAAAAACAAAAAATAAAGCTACCATGTGATCCAACATTACCACACCTGGGCATATATCTGAAGAAAACCAGAGTTTGAAAGATACATGCACCCCAATATTCATTGCAGCACTGTTATAATAGCCAGGACACAGAAGCAACCTAAATGTCCATCAAGAGAGGAATGGATAAAGAAGATGTGGTACATGTATACAATGAACTATTACTCAGCCAACAAAAGCGAATGAAATAATGCCATTTTCCATGACATGGATGTATCTAGAGATTGTCATGCTGAGTGAAGTAAGTGAGACAGAGAAAGATAAATATCATATCATATTGCTTTTATGTTGAATTTAAAATAATGATAGATATTAACTATTTACAAAACAGAAATAGAGTCACAGATGTAGAAAACAAACTTATGGTTACCAAGGAGAAAGGGAGTGAGGGATAAATTGGGAGATTGGGATTGACATATACACTCTACTACATATAAAATAGATAACTGTTAAGAACCTACTGTATAGCACAGGGAACTCTACTCAATACTCTTTAATGACATATATGGGAAAATAATCTAAAAAAGAGTGGATATATGTATATATATATATATATGTGTATGTAACTGATTCACTTTGCTGTACAGCAGAAGCTAACACAAGATTGTAAATCCTCTGTAATCCAATAAAAATTAATTAAAAAATATATCCAGGGCTTCCCTGGTGGCGCAGCATTTGAGAGTCCACCTGCCGATGCAGGGGACACAGGTTCGTGCCCCAGTCTGGGAAGATCCCACATGCCATGGAGCGGCTGCCCCCATGAGCTATGGCCACTGAGCCTGTGCGTCCGGAGCCTGTTGCTCCACAACGGGAGAGGCCACAACAGTGAGAGGCCCGCATACTGCAAAAAATAAATAAATAAATAAATAAATAAATAAATAAATAAATAAATATATATATATCCATACAAAATATGTTAATGGAAGTACTTAATCTACAAAGAAAGTGATTATAGATGCTTATTCAAATCCACAGGAATAAATTACACTAGGACTAATAAACATATGCATAAATATAAATGACACTGTGGTTTTATTTTCTCTTTCTTCCTTTAATTGTGTAAAATAATAATACCAATACTGTATTTTTAGGTATATGTGTATATATACTAAATACTACAGCAACCACGCAAACACCAAATCAAAAAAATGTTATATTCTAAACAATTGGAAATTTTGTAGTGGTTTTATTTGCTTTTGTTCCCCATTCTCCCTGGCATGGTGAGGTCTTATTCTGGAGACAGTGGCAGTCCAGATTTCAATTCTTTCTACAGAACACAAAGAAGTAAAGCCACTCTTATTTGCTAAAGACTAACTAGTCTTTGAACTGTCTGATTGACTGGTTTCTGTTTCCCCTAATTTGGCTATCAGGTGGGGAAAGTTGGAGCCATGGCTGGTGAAAGCAGAAGGGGGCGATAGACACCTGGGTCAAAAAATTACAGGTAGGGCCATAAAAGAGACCATCTAAAGCCCTGAGAGGAATCTGGGCTGAGAATATTTGGAAAATTAAGACATTCAAATGTGATTATGAATACAGAATAACTGAGGAAGCCATATGCAGGTTCAGGCAATAGACATACTCAGAAGAGTTGAAAAGACCTTAAGCATTCATTTTGGGCTGCTTTCTAGGCTCAGAGATTTTCCAGCTAATTGGCAACAGATAAACAAAGAACAGAGCAAGTCTGCAAAAACCTGGGAGATTTGGCCGTTTAAAACAAACAAAAAAAAACCCAATTATCAACAACAACAAAACATCACAAGGCATACAAAGAAACAAAAACTCATGAAGGAAAAAAAACAGAAAAAATAAATTGGAAGAAACTAGTCCCAGAGGATGCACAAACACTGGAATTGCTAGACAAAGATGTTAAACAAACTCTCTTTAGGGCTTCCCTGGTGATGCAGTGGTTGAGAGTCCGTCTGCCATTGCAGGGGACATGGGTTCATGCCCTGGTCTGGGAGGATACCACATGCTGCGGAGCGGCTGGAACTGTGAGACATGGCCACTGACCCTGTGAGTCTGGAGCCTGTGCTCTGCAATGGGAGAGGCCACAACAGTGAGAGACCCATGTATCACAAAAAAACAAACAAACAAACAAAAAACTCTCTTTAAATCCTCAAAGAGGTAATGGAAAACATGACAAATAACTAAATAAAATCAGGACAACAATGTATATCCAAAATAATAATATCAACAAAGAGAAATTATAAGAAGAAATAAACTCTGGAGTTGAAAAAATGCTGAATTGAAAAATTCACTAAAATGGTTCAAAACAGATTTGAACAGGCAGAAGAAATAGTTTGAAGACAAAACCATTGAATTTATCAAATCTGAGGAACACACAAAAAATAAAACAATGGAAAAAATTAGCAGAGTCTCATAGAATTTTGGGAAACCATCATGCAGACCAATATTTGCATGAAAGAAGTCTCACAAAGAGAATAGAGAGAGAAAGCTGTAGAGATTATTTGAAGAAATAATGGCCTAAATCATCCCTAATTTGATGTAAGTTGTGAATCTAAAAATTCAGGCAGCTCAATGAACGTTCAGACAGGATAAACTCAAAGAGATTCAGACTGAGACATATAATATTCAAAAAGTCAAAAAAAATTTAAGAAAGAATATTGAAAGCAGCAAGAGAAAAGTGACTCATGATGTATAAAAGAGTCTCAATGAAACTATCAGCTGAAATATCAGCAAAAACCTTGGACCTCAGAAAACAGTGAGATGATAAATTTAAACCGCTGAAAGCAGGAAATACAAACCCTGTATCTATAGGATTCTATAGCAGGAAAATTGTCCTTCAAAAATGAGTAGAAAATTAATACATTCCCAGATAAACCAGAGGGAGTCCAATATAACTAGACCTGCAATACAAGAGTTGCTAATGAAAGTCCTTCAGATTGAAGTGAAAGGACTCTAGACACTAACTTGAAAACACATGAAAATAGAAATATCTCCAATAAAGTTACATACATGGTAAATTTTAAATAATCTTTATTGTTATTTTGGCTTGTAACTCCACTTTTTATTTTCTACATGATTTAAAACATGAAGCATAAAATTAATTTTAAGTTAAGGGTACATTATGTATAAAAATGTAATTAACATGACATAAATATCATCAGAGCTATGTAGGAGAAGATATTGTGAATGTAATTAGAGTTAATTTCATACCAATTTAAATTATATTATACTTTTAGAATGTCATATGTAATGCTCATGGAAACCACACAAAAAATATCAGTAGAATATGCACAAAATGAAAGGAAATAATAAGGAAATTAAAATGTGTCACTATAAAATTCAGCTACACATAAATGAAAGAAGTAATGGAGAAAATGGGAGACTAAAAAGCTATAAGACTTGTGGAAAATAAATAGCAAAATGCAAAAATAAGTTTTATCAGTCAATACATTAAAAGTAGATATAATATAAACTCCCCAATCAAAAGCATATAGGCAGAATGGATTAAAAAAATGATCTGCCTATGTTATATACCAGAGATTCACTTTAGATCTTAAGACACATATAGTTTTAAATTGAAGGTAGAAAAAAAAAATCAATGCAAGCAGAAAGAAAAATAGAATGGTAGTGCCTATACTAAATCATAGAAAATAGGCATTAAGTCAAAAATTGTTACAAGAAGCAAAGAACAAGTATATTAATAAGAGGGGTAACTAACCAAGAGCATTAATCAATTAAAATATATATGCAACAACATCAGAACTCCAAAATTTATGAAGCAAACATTGACAGAGCTGAAGGGAGAAATAGACTGTTCTACATTAAGAATTAGGAATTTCAGTACTCCAATTTCAATAATGGGTAGAACGACCAGATAAAAGATCAGTGAGAAAATATAGCATTGAGCAAAACTATAAAGGCATATCTTGTTTGTCTGTGCTTTGTATTATTGTTCTTAGGGGATACTGTGTTTTTTTACAAATAGAAGGTCTGTGGCAACCCTGCATCAAGAAAATTTATCACCACGATTTTCCCAGCAACATTTGCTTACTTCATATCTCTGTGTGAAATTTTGGTAATTCTCACAATATTTTAAACTTTTTTTATTATTATATTTACGATGATTTGTGATCAGTGATCTTTGATGTTACTATTGTAATTATTTTGGGCCACCACAAACTGTGCTCATACAAGACAGTGAACTTAAATGTGGTGTGAGTTCTGGCTGCTCCACCAACCAACCAGTCCCCCATCTCTCTCCCTCCCTATTCCTTGAGACACCATAATATTGAAATTAGGCTAATTAATAATCTTACAATGACCCTTAAGTGTTCAAGTTAAAGGAAGAGTTGCAAGACTCTCACTTTAAATCAAACTATAGAAACGATTAAGCTTAGTGAGGAGGGCATGTCAAAAGTAGAGACAGGCTGAAAGCTAGGCCTCTTGTACCAAATGGACAAGTTGTGAATGCACAGCCAAATTGTGAATGCAAAGGAAGACTTCATAAATGAATTTAAAAGTACTATTCCAGTGAACACACAATGATAAGAGAGTGAAACTGCCTTATTGCTGATATGGATAAGGTTTGAGTGGTCTGGATAAAAGATGAAACCAACCACAGCATTCCTTTATGCCACATCCTAATCCAGAGCAAGGTTCTAACTCTCTTCAATGAAGAAGAGAAGGCTGAAGATGCAGAAGAAAAGTTTAAAGCTAGCAGGTGTTGGTTCATGAGGTTTAAGGGAAGAAGCCATCTTGATAACATCAAAGTGTAAGTGCTGATGTAGAAGCTGCAAAAAGTTATCCAGAAGATCTAGCTAAGATAATTAATGAAGGTGACTACACTAAATGATAGATTTCAATGTAGATGAAAGATCTTTCTATTGGAAGAAGATGGCATCTAGTACTTTCATAGCTAGAGAGGAGAAGACAATGTCTGACCTCAAGGACAGGCTGACTCTCTTGTGAGAGGGTAACACAGCTGGTGAATTTAAGTTGAAGCCAATGCTCATTTACCATTCCGAAAATCCTAGGAACCTTAAGAATTATGTTAAATCTACTCTGCATGGGCTCTATAAACAGAACAACAAAGCCTGGAGGACTGCACATCTGTTTACAATATGGTTTACTGAATATTTTAAGCTCACCACTGAGACCTACTGGTCAGAAAAAAAGATTCCTTTCAAAATATTACTGTTCATTGAAAATACACCTGGTATCTCACAAGCTGTGATGGAGATGTGCAGGGAGATTAATGTTGCAATGTGTCATTTTGGCTTATTCTCATTTCAAGTCATTTGACTTTCCTTATTATTTAAGAAATACATTTTCTAAGGATATAGCTGCCAAACATAATGATTCCTCAGATGAATCTGGGCAAAGTAAGTTAAAAGCCTTCTGGAAAGGATTCACTATTCTAGATGCCATTAAGAAAAATTGTAATTCATGAGAAAAGCCAACATATCAACATTAACAGGAGTTTGGAAAAAGTCAATTCCAAGTATAATAGATGATATTAAGTCATTCAAGACTTCAGTGGAGGAAGTGACTCCAGATGTGGTGGAAATGGCAAAATAACTAGAATTATAAGTGGAGCCTGAAGATGTGACTAAATTGTTAAAATCTCATGATAAATCTTTAATGGATGAGGAGTTGCTTCTTATGGATAAGCAAAAAAAAATTGGTTTCTTGAGATGGAATCTAATTCTCTTGAAGATGCTGTGAATATGGTTGAGATGACAACAAAGTATTTGGAATATTAAATAAACATAGTTGGTAAAGCAGTGGCAGATTTTGAGAGCATTGACTCCAAATTTGAAAGACATTCCTCTGTGAGTAAAATGCTATCAAACTGCATTGCATGATACACAGAAATCTTTTATAAAAGGAAGAGTCAATTGATGAGACAAACTTCACTGTTGTCTTATTTTAAGAAACTGCCAGAGACACCTCAACCTTCAGTTTGACTTTGACATAAGCCATACTAGTAGATGTGAGATGATATCTCATTGTTGCTTTGATTTCCATTTCAATAATGATTGGTGATATTGGGCATCTTCATATACATGCTGGCTATTTTTATGTCTTCTTTGGAGAAATTAATATTCAAGTCATTAGTCCAGTTTTAATCAGGTTATTTGTTTTTTACTTTGACTGGTAGAAGTTCTTTAGACACTGGATATTAATCCTTTTCAAATGCATAATTTGCAATGGGAGAAATGTCATCTGATAATTTACTTTTCCAATCTATTAATTATTTCCTCTTCTGTGCAGAAAATGTTTACATTGATGTAATCTTAATTGTCTAAGTTGTATTTTGTTGCTGTGTTTTTGGTTTCATATCCAGGAAAGCACTGCAAATATCAATGTCATGAAGATTTTGCTCCATGTTTTCATTTAGGAATTTTAGACTTCTAGATCATAGTTTTAAATCTTTAATCAATTTTGAGAAAATTTTTGTATATGGTGTAATATAAGGGTCAAATTTCTTTCTTTCTTTCTTTCTTTCTTTCTTTCTTTCTTTTTTTTCTTTCTTTCTTTCTTTCTTTCTGCATGTGAATTCCCAACACTCTTAACACTATTTGTTGAAGAAACATTCCTTTCCCCATTGTGTATTCTTGGTAGCCTTGCCAAAATTCAGTTGTCTGTTTATACATAGGATTATTTCTTATTATCTTTGGTCTAAATTCTGTTTTTATGTCTACGACTTACAGTTTTTATTATTCGAGGTTTGTAATATATTTTGAAATTAGCAAGTGTGCTGTTTCCTCCAACTTTGTTCTTCTCTATCAAGATTGTTTTGGCTCTTTCTGGTGTTTTGCATTTCCATATGAATTTCTTTTTATACTGTTGTTAAAAATACCACTAGGATTTTGATAGGGATTGCATTGCCTATGTAGAACAGGTGACAAATAAAGAGAGCAAGAGAGTAAAAGAGGGGAAAAGGAATGATAAAACAGTGAGTAATCAAGTAACAAAATGGCAATAGTAAGTCCTAATCATTAATTACTTTAAATAAAAATAGATTGAATGCCTCAATCGAAAGACATGGAGTGGCTAAATGAATTTTAAATATTTCAACCATTATATGACAAACCCACAGCAAACATCATTCTCAATCATGAAAATTTGAAAACGTTTCCTCTAAAATCAGGACTAAGACAAGGATGTCCATGCTGCCACTCTCATTCAACATAGTTTTAGAAGTCCTAGCCATGACAATCAAAGAAGAAAAAGAAATAAAAGGAATCCAAATTGGGAAAGAAGTAAAGCTGTCACTGTTTGCAGATGACATGATGCTCTACATACAAAATCCTAAAGGTGCTACCAGAAAACTACTAGAGCTCATTAATGAATTTGGTAAAGTTGCAGGATACAAAATTAATACATAGAAATCTCTTACATTCCTATACACTAACAATGAATGATCAGAAAAGTAAATTAAGGAAACATTCCCCTTTACCACTGCATCAAAAATAATAAAATACCTAAGAAAAAACCTACCTAAGGAGGCAAAAGACCTGTACCCTGAAAACTATATGATGCTGATGAAATAAATCAAAGATGACACAGATGGAGAGATATACCATGTTCTTGGATTGGAAGAATCAATATTGTTAAAATGACTACACTACCCAAAGCAATCTACAGATTCAATGCAATCTCAAATTACCAATGGCAATTTTCACAGAATTAGAACAAAATTTTTACAATTTGTATGGAAACACAAAAGGCCACAAATAGCCAAAGCAATCTTGAGTAAGAAAAATGGAGCTGGAGGAATCAGATTCCCTGACTTTAGACTATTCTACAAAGCTACAGTTATCAAAGAATTATGGTATTGGCACAAAAACAAAAATATAGATCAATGGAACAGGATACAAAGTCCAGGAATAAACCCACTCACCTATCGTCTTCTAATGTATGACAAAAGAGTCAAGAAAATACAGTGGAGAAAAGACAGTCTTTTCAATAAATGGCACTGGGAAAATTGGACAGCTACATGTAAAAGGATGAAATTAGAACACTCCCTAACATCATACACAAAAAGAAACTCAACATGTATTAAAGACCTAAATGTAAGACCAGATACTATAATACTCTTAGAGGAAAACAAGGCAGAACACTCTTTGAGATACATGGCAGCAAAATATTTTTTGACCCACCTCCTAAAGTAATGAAAATAAAAACAAAAATTAAAAATGGGACCTAACTAAACTTAAAAGCTTCTGCACAGCAAAGGACACCATAAACAAGATAAAAATACAACCCTCAGAATGGAGAAAATATTTGCAAATGAAGCAAATGACAAAGGATTAATCTTCAAAACACACAAACAGATCATGCAGCTCAATATCAAAAAAAAAAAAAATCAAAAAATGGGTGGAAGACCTAAATAGACGTTTCTCAAAAGAAGACATACAGATGGCAAACAAACACATGAAAAGATGCTCAACATCACTATTATTAGAGAAATGCAAATCAAAACTACAATGAAGTATCACCTAACACTTCTCAGAAAGGCCATCATCAAAAAGTCTACAAACAGTACATGTTGGAGAGGGTATGGAGAAAATGGAACTATTTTACACTGTTGGTGCAAATTTAATTTGATAGAGCCACTATGGAGAACATTATGGAGGTTCCTTAAAAAACTAAAAATAGAGCTACCATATGATCCAGCAATTCCATTCCTGGTCATTTATCCAGAGAAAATCATAATTTGAAAAGGTACATGCACCCCAATGTTCATTGTAGCACTATTTACAATAGCCAGGAAATGGAAGCAACCTAAATGTCCTTCAACAGAGGAGTGGATAAAGAAAACATTGTACATATATACAATGGAATATTACTCAGCCATATAAAAGAATGAAATAATGCCTTTTGCAGCAACATGAATGGACCTAGAAATTGTCATACTGAGTGAAATAAGTCAGACAGAGAAAGACAAATATCATATGATACTGTTTATATATGGAATCTAAAAAAAAGGTACAAATGAACTTATCTACAAAACAGAAATAGAGGTACAGATGTAGAAAATAAACTTATGGTTACCAGGGGTAAGGGGAGCAAGGATAAGTTGGGAGACTGTGAGTTACATATACAAACTACTATGTATAAAATAGATAACTGATAAAGATCACTGTATAGCACAGGGAAATCTACTCAATAGTCTGTAATGATCTGTATGGGAAAATAATCTAACAAAGAGTGGA